>NC_090021.1:111816073-112441073 GCF_037176765.1 Anolis sagrei
AGTAAATAAGGAAAGGGAGTAGTGTATGTATTTTGAAATTTTTAAACACTGAATGCCTTGGCTGGTTGAACATACCCTAAATCCAAGAAATCCAAATTAAAAAACTTTTAAACCCAGAATCTTTAATCTGGGTTTAGGCAGTAGGCAATGCTGACCTGGGAGTCAAGCCACACCATCAAAGCACAGAGGCAGCTGATCAATACCTTCTTTTCTGTTTGGTTTGACAATTTTAGGAACAGACAGATGCTCTCAGAGGAAGGCAAACTTAGCCCAGAGCCCTCCAGTTATTATCTGTGATATAAGCACAAAGACACTACAGCCACCAACAAAATGGGATACAGCAACTTGTGAAGATAACGATGGAAAATAAAAGATAGCCCTTGTGCTTCAGGATGCCTTTTGTTGGAATTAGAACAGGGAAAGCTATAGGACATGATCATTTGAAGGTTATGTAAGACTGATACAGCATAAACACTCTCTGGTTTACCTGTATTTTCACATAATAAGATTATCCACAATAATTACAGCCAGAAAATCCTTCTGAACAACAGAGGCAGAAATTATAACCAATTCAGAGTAAATAGTTAAAATTGCTTGTAGCACTTAACCACCATTAAGACTCTTGAGATATTTTGTGTGCCTTCTTTCTTGGCTCGCAAACCATTACATTCTCAGCTAGTACTGGGACCAGACAATCTGTAGAATGCCTTGGAATCATTAGAGAAAATTGGACACAGCATATCTTGCTCGCGAGCATATACCCAAGGCATATATTTCTTGGGAGATACCATAACTATTAATATTAATAGTGGGGATTGGGACTGGAATGTGCTTTGGTTCTTAAAAGAGTTCAGTAACAAAGTTCAGGTATGAAACTGTAAATATTAATCAGTATTGTTGCTTCAGGTCCGTTCAACTAAAACTGAAGATTAAAGTAAAAGAAATTGGGACATGAAACTAGAGAACAAACGTAAGGGAGAAATTGACAAGCCATATCAGTTTGTTGAAAGGGATGTGGATAATGTTTAGGAGGGAGACAATTATGAAACATACATTCGAAAGAAGCATTAGTTAAAAAAACCCAACAGAACAGAACAGGAAAGGGCTGTATGGGCAGGAGATAAGCCTTCATCTCTTGCCAGTACACATGTTTGAAGAATCTGACAGATAGCCTTCAGAATTGTTAAGGTAACATTTTTATTTCAAAACTTTTTCCAGCTTCTTCCTTTCTTTTTCTATTCTTCCTATCTCTTACTTTATAGACCCATTAAAAAAATAAATGTATATTCTTAACTACTTTTTAAAAAAGTGTATACTTTCATTTAATCGTGATTCTTTCTTTCATTATTTGTCTTAATCTGGTGCTTTTCTTTTCTGCAGCCTCTGATTGTGCTATCGTTCAACCTCAGAAAACGGGACAATGGGCTAAAAGGATAAAATATGACATTTACAATCAAGTATCCGTTTTTCTCTTGCAGAGACTTCTGCCTAACTCCACAAGGAGGCCATCAGTGAGATTGGAAAATGAGAGAACATTTCACACTGAAAGTCCTCCCTGATGATCTGGAATTTAGAACATTTTATAGTAAAAATGTTCAGTCACAAAACAAATCTCTAAAAAAGTGCTGTGCAAAATATTTTGTCTGAATTCTATATCTTCAAAGAAATATAGAAATAAACACTCTTCTAAAATAGCCAATTCATCTTAGCTTGCAACTAGCAGCCATTTCTCATCTCATATTAACAGGTTTCCTTCAGTAGCAGCTGTTGATAAGTTTGTTGTTGTAAACTTAGCGTGGTCTGTTTCTGGTCATATGTAGTATTAAATTAAAGCAGAAACAAAGTGCTTTACATGTCATGTAAATTTTATGTACTATAGAAATACTGTACCATAGGTTCCAAATGTTCAGATCTCTTTGTTCTTTAATAAACCTGAAGCATGGGGATTCCTATTTATACCTACTGTACTAAACAAAAGCAATGGTGTACTGTAGGTATAAATTAGAATGTTATCAGTCACCTAAACATGCATTTTCATGCATCTGAAAGATATGGACTCATACAACTGCCTTTCTTCCCAATTAATTTAATTTAAAAAAACATTAAAAGGGTTTCAAAATAGTCCATGCTCTGCTATGTATGACTGAAAGGATTACTCAGCATCTGGAAAAAAATCCACAAAATGCTATTTAAGTTTGACATGAGGCAGGCTGAGAGTATCAGTACAGTCTGCTGGCTTGCAAATGCTTTGAGATGATCTTGACATTCCAGTCCTCAGAGAGTCTGTAGAGAGAGTGGTTTCCACCAATGGGTGGGAAATGGCCTCAAAAGTCTCACTTTCTCTCTCTGCTTCCAAGTCTTCATCAGTTATAAATAATTTTGATTCCCTCCATTTGCTGTATAATTCTTGACTGCCTCTCGCACTACTGGTTTCACTTCCAGAAATCTGTACATTCAGTTCTTCTGCTGTTGACTGTATAAGATTTTGAACCGACAGTGATTTCCCTATGTCCATTTGCGCGATTGGTTTCACTGAGATTAGGGGCTCTCCTTCTGTATCAAGGCTTTTCCTCCATGATTTGTCCTTTGTCACGCTGGACTTCGCATTTTGTCCATTATCTTTAGAAGCAACAAGGCAAGCGGTGACATCAGAAGTATTTTCCTGTGGGCTCACAGGAATAATATGTATAGGTTCCAGCCTGTTGATATGCTTTACTGATGAAAAAGGGGGTATTTGTAATGTTGTAGGCGTTGTTGGCTTCGATGCCTGATTTATTTGGTTTAGTGCATTGTTAGGTGATAGAACGACAGGTCCGTCATTTTGCACCTGTGTGGCTTGACTATGCATAGTTGGGCTAAAAGCATAGTAAGCTTGAGGGTTAAATTCATTTGGTGTCAGGATAAGTTGGAGGCCACACGGCATGTTGACACTGGCAGATCTGGATACACATTCACTAGTCTGGGCAGAATTAGACAACTCTTTGCTATCTACAGAACTTTGATAATCAGAGGTTTGATCACATTCAAAAGGTGGCATTTGAAATGAAGCCAAAGTTAGTGCAGACAGAGATCCTTTCTTCAACACCTGTTGATAGATATCGAGTAGCGAGTCTAATTTTGACTCTATAGATTGGACCTGGAATGGGAAGAAGAAAATAGTCTGTGAGTGTCATAGGGTGTATGCTATTTGGAAGGCAAGCAAATGTACACAGGATTACTGTTTAAATTTATTATTATTGTGCTTATTTATATACCTTTTCCTCTTCATACAGAGACGCAAAAAAGTTTATTTTATGTGAAAATTCAAGCAATGGATGTGAGCACCATTAGTGTGTTGGAGATCAATCTTGCTTCTCCCCTCCAAAATCTTCATCCAACCACCTTCATTTTTTAGTACAAGGAAATATTGTGGTTGGTTGCTGCAGTACCAGCTTATCATGTTCCTTCTCCTGTTGGTCATGAGAGGAAGAAGAAAGAAGGAGAACCAAGGTGGCTAGAGCAACAGTGGCACCTTTTGAATCCCCATGTCTCTGCAGAAAGAGGAGGATGGGATGTGGCAAATAATTCATGTAAGATTGCCTTGCATGTTCCCATGTATCCTGGGAGCAAAGTCATTTGGGAGATAACTAGAAAATCAGCTGTGCACAGGAACCTATGAATGACCATCTCCCCATAACTTCTCCTGACATCTGCTCCCAGAACTGGAAACAAGCAATGGATTTTTTTTAAAAAAGTTGCCAGTTACGCACCACAATCTTGTTCAACTATGAAGAAGGAATGGCAGGGCAGTTGTTGCCACCACAACCACTGTCTCCCTTGTCCTCCTCTTCTTTCTATAGCTGTTGGGAGAAAAGATTTCTCCACAAAAGCACACAGGCAGATAAGGAAAAGAAGACAAAGCAATGCAAAATGTGGCAGGAAAGAGCTCAATCTGTAAAGCTGTTAAGAGATCAAATTCCTCTGAGCATTGTGTTTTGAAACTGAAGAAGTTGGCAAACAAACTGCAATGGCCAAAAAAGCCAGCTACTGTTGGAACCTTTGGATAAGACTAATAGATACTGAGGGGGAAGGGGTGTGTGTGTCCAAATGAGGCTTAGTGGTCAGTTCAAACTGTTCAAAAAAGAATGTAATCAAAAGTTTGTCATCTAGTCAACAGGCCAGTCTGAGCAGCCTCAATGAAGTTTGACCAAAATCTCTGGAAATTATATTATGACTTGCAGTCTTGCAGACAAATGACGATTATACTAGTGCAGACTCAACTGACATCAATGAAATGTCAAGAGGTGAAATTGATTGACACAGTGGCCTCCAGCATGATCATTTCACATACAATTGCCTTGTGTGGAGACAGGAAAAAAAAAGATTTATCATTGCAAAGATCAAACATGTTTTAATTCTTTTAATGGTTGACGGATAAAATAAAACGGAACACTATTATTCAAAATATTGTTACCTGTTTTTCCACCTTGACAACACGCCCTAGCATGCTAAGGTCATCAGCCGTCTCATTCTCTGAAGCATTCTTCTCTCGACTTTTTTTATCCGGGGCAATTTGTCCTCTTCCAAGAATTTGGTCAACCCTGCAAGACAGTTAAACACACAAATATACATGCCCACTCCAATACGTAATATTTTTATTTTTGTCTTCAGGTGTCTTCAGTGATAGTCTGATTCTGTCAGAAAGACAGTTGGAGCTGCCTTACAACCAGCTTGCCAGCTGCCAAAGCTCAGTGACAACTGTTTGGTGTATGCATATTTATCTGTAGGTACTGAGGAATGAAAGTATAATGAGGAAGACGATAGCTTGCAATAGCAAAAAGAAAATCAATACCAAACAAGAATATTAAATGAGCAAAACAACTTGTAGCCACATTAAAGACTGAGGTAATTCATACAGGATTATTTTGTAGAAGGGGGTATTTTTTTTACCGTGACTGAAGACTTTTAATTCTGCACAGCATGTCCAGATGACCTGCAGAGTACTGTTCGATTACATCTTTCACATCATAGGGGCGCAAGGTTTCTTTAAACTTCCTTTTGGCAACATGAAATTTCATGATTCTATAAAAATAATATCTGTGTTACTTTACATGTCTTTATAGTAAAACAAATCCATGATGGGGAATTCAATAGGATTGCTATCAAAATATCATGAACAATCAAGAACCCTAAATTGTTGTAATGATTATTATTCTTTTTTTTATTCAGCTGCTGAGAATTCTGCTGGAAATTAGCTATATTAAAATGCTTTCTGCACAATCTCTTTGAAGAACATCAGTGCCTTTGATTGAGATGCCTTCCAATTGACCAGGAGTACCTCTGTCTTGTCTGGATTAAGGTTCAATTTGTTTGTCCTCATCCAGGCCATTATTGATGACAGGCACTGGTTTAGGGTCAGGATAGCTTCCTTGGCATTAGGTGGAATGGAGTAGTAGAGTTGGGTGTCATCTGCATATAGGTGGCACCGTACTCCAAATGGATGACATCTCCCAGCAGTTTCATGTATATGTTAAACATCATGGGGGACAAAATGGAACCCTGAGGAACTCCACTGGTCAGTGGCCAGGGGTTCAAACAGGAATCTCCTAACTTCTAGGTATAGCCCTCCAGGAAGGATTGGAGCCACTGTAAGACAGTGTCCCCCAGTCCCATCCTGGCAAGACGGCCCAGAAGAATGTCATGATCGATAGTATCGAAAGATGCTGAGAGACCCAAGAGAACCAACAGGGGCACAATCTCCCTGTCTAGCTCTCTGGGTAGATCATCCACCAAGGTAACCAAAGCTGTCTCTGTTCTGTTGCCAGGCCTGAAACCAGATTGAAATGGATCTAGATAATCTATATTGTCTACAGGTTGATTTTCAATTAGTTCAGCAACTGCACTTGCATGGGGTATAGTCAAGTATGGCCCATCTACATTGCCATATAATGTAGTTTGAAACTGCATTATATGGTCGGTGATTGAACTGCATTGTATTAATCTATACTGAATATGTAATGCAGTTTAAAACTACACTATATGTACTTTTAAACTCCATAAAATGTAAACTGCATTATATGGTCAGTGTAGACTCATATAATCCAATGTAATGCAGTTAAAATGCATTATATGAGTCTACGCTGACTATATAATTTAGTTTCAAGCTGCATTATATAGCTGTGTAGAGAGTCTGAGTCAAAAGACTGCAAGGAATATATTACAGTTAAAAGTAATCTGGGCCTCTTTACAATTTCTTATTCAATATATTAATGAGAAATTTTGGAGTATGTTAGGTACAGTTTTGTCATAATTACAGAAAGATTTGATAGCAGTAATTATAGTCTCAATTATAACTAGCCATTACAATTATATCTGGATTATAATTGCACAGTAGATAAACTATTTTTATATGCATGAAGACAGTTTCTTCAGAAATAAATACCTTTATGTATTCAAGTTACTGAGGTGACAGATGTAACAAAAATATTTTTTATCTGTGGCATATTATTCTGGATTCCAAGACAGTGCTACTGGGAATTTTGAAAATTACATTATTTTTCCTAACCTTTCCACAAGGGGGCAAAGTATGGTCATTTTTCATAAATCCTGTCATCTCCGTCCTCTACTTGCATATAACTCAGAACCTTGTATAAGAGGCAGTGTGTTTTAATAGATACAATTTCCTTTCAAATCAAAGAGGCAGTTGTTGCTGCCTTCTCTGACTAAAAAAAGTTTACTCTGAATTGATACGCTGCATGAGGAAAATTTACTATTTCAACGTATAATTCTATGCATTTCTAATCAGAAGTCTTGCTTAGCACCTTAATTTGGAAATAAATTCCATTGGATTTAGTGAATCTTGCTTTTGGAAGGTGAGCAGGGGATTCAACTGCAGATATCTCCTCTAGGAAAGAGGTAACTGGTAATAGTTTACAGGGAATTAGGGTTTTCTTTTTTGTTGTGGAATTAATAAAAAGATTAATCTGTGATGCCGAAAAGCAGAAGAGGAGCCAAGGTTGGCTCCCACAAGCTTTCATTGCAGGCGGGTTTTCGGAACGGGAGGGCCTTTCTCATTTCGTGCTCCTGAAGTACCAAAGATACCAAAGGAAACAGAGGAATTGGAAAAGAACTAATTCTGCACACAACTCTTGATGGGATAGAGGCATCTCAAGGCAGATGGGAATCCGGAAGCCTCTAAACGGAGTGAGACTTGGATGGTCTGTAATATTACAAGCATTTGTTTTGCTGCCTTTTAAAAACTGTTCTTGATTTAAGCTACAAAAAGATTGTAGTATTTCCTTGAGACCAGCTGGGCTCAAACCCAATCCAAGTAATACCCCCCATCAGTGTACAAGAGATTTATTAAAACGTTTTGAACTCACCTGATAGCCCGGATTACCGTTTTGAGTGGTGGAGTAAGATCTTCCACTGACACATCACACTGACACCCTCTCTCATCATATACATCCTCGGTACCAAGGCTAGCTTCAGCTGCAACAAAGAAATTCCATATAAATAATAACTATACAGTATCTATATAAAATGAAGGTGTCTATCATAAGATCAATAGCATTGAGTGATCAATACAATTAAACACAGATTAAAGGATACTTTTAACAAAAAAATAAATAACCCAGTTCAATACTTGGCTGTACCAAACATTGTCTTTCTGGATTTAGGGTAAGCATGGGCTAAATTTAGCCCTTCAGATGTTGCTGGACTGCAACTCAAGTTCTGATGTCCAAGAATGAAGCAAATGGCAAAGAATACAGGGACTATAATCTAGCATCATCTAAAAGACTAAGGAGCCATGGTACAATGGGTTAAACCCTTGTGCTGTCTGAACTGCTGACCTGAAAGTCAGCAGTTCGCACCTGTGAGATGAGGTGAGGTTCTGTCTGTCAGCTCCAGCTTCCCTTGTGGGGACATGAGAAAAGCCTCCCACAGGATGGTAAAACATCCGGGCATCTCCTGGGCAACATCCTTGCAGACGGCCAATCCTATCACACCAGAAGCAACCTACATTTTCTCAAGTTGCTTCTGGCACACAAAAAAACCTATAAAACTGCATTTTGTGCATTCCTGATCTTATCTAATACATTTGAGTAAGGAACAAGCTTCTTTTCTGTTTATACAAAGACTATGATATGAAGCAATGAATTCAAACTATAGGAAAAGAGATTCCACCTAAATGTTAGGAAAAACTCCACAGTAGCAAAAGCTGTTCTAAAGCACAATATGCTGCCTTAATATCCTTCTCTGGAGGTTTTTTATGGCTAGATGGCCCTCTGTCAAGAGGGCTTTGATTATGCATTCCTGCATGGCAGCACGGGATTGGAGTGGATGGCCCTTGTGTTCTCTTCCAGCTCTGTAATTCTATGAATCTACACAAATTATCTATTGCAGATTTGATGAAGTGTTGTTGCATTGGTAAATTGCATGAACTGATATTCTGCAGCATTTTACTTGCTGGCTTCGGAGAGAACAAAGCTACAAACACAGCTATTCTTTTTCTCTCTACACTTCTTTCAGAGTTAACAATAACTGAGGCATATCTATCTATTCAAAAGAACAGATACATTTTAATCATCCTATTTGATGTCTATTGAGAATTGCTAAATGCTGCTATTAAAGATGCATTGATCAAGGTCTAAAAATCTCACTAATATGACAGTTCCGCTGACATGCTGAAAGAGTGTCCAAAGTGAAGTCCAATCTCATCAATTTACATGAGAAAAGGTACATCATTGTGCCAAATGAGTACTTGGCAAGGTCTGTTTCCAAAAAAAGTTATTACTGTCAGACACATTCCCCATTGTCAGAGGTATATGTAACCCCTTTCAGCTTAAATCTATATCACTGGTAGTTGCTAAAGGCGTTGATATCAGTAGGCAGTAGGTCTGGTTTTAGTCTGAATTTTCAAGAAGCTATACAAAATCTTCAAAATTATTTTGGAGATAGGGTTCAGCACCTTGGATAGCTATCTTATTGGCATGGAAACTACCTGATGCATTGAGAGATTATGACATTGCCCTATCTTCCAGGTAATGCAATCAAAAACTTTGGATAGCTTTATCTAGTAACTTCACATGGATTTTAAAAATTGAATCCAAGGACACCCTGTAAATCAAAGGTCATACAATGAAACAGAATTGGTGCAGCTTCTGTGTTTGGCCATCCAGATAGTACTGAAACACGATTAACACTCCGATTTCTAACCCTACATTACACATGCAAGACAGAAGAATATTGTGATCCAAGCATGAACATAAGGATTACATTCCCACCCATTTAATCGAAATGAACCAAGTAAATGTAATTCCAAACCTTGTTTTGTTCTAAAATTTGTCTAGGATCCAGATTAAAATAGATACAGATAAACAGATTCTTGCAAGATTATCTGGAACTGACAAGTCACTCCCATCCCTGAAATATTTACCGTATTTAACAAGGGCTGTGGACTGGGCAATAAGTGCTCAAACCCATGAGCCCTATATTACTTCAGTAAATGCCACACATGTATCTTCTTGAGTACAAAAGTGACTTTGTCACCTCACAAAAGCAGATCTCCTATGTCTTGAGTTTACAGGTTTCAACACAAAATGATCAGAAGATGAACAGGTTACCTTTCTAAACAGTATTCAACACAAAATGATCAAATGGTGGAGAGCTACTTCTCACATTGATCTATGGTGACAGTGATGGAGACTATAAATGATTTCTCGTGGAGACTATAAATGATTTCTCTTGCAAAGTGCAATGCTTGTGAGGCAGATTTCTGGTATGTTGCATGCACACATTAATGATCTATTATTGTCATAGAGCACACTTCTAAACCGTGTTTGCATGTGCTAACTGAGGGTGTCTTTTCCTCTCTCTGTTTTGAGCCTTTCCTTTAATGATGAATTGGATTGAATCCAAGGAAAGAGTCCAAATAATTTCTCAAGGTATATGAAGGCATGCATCCTCTGTTGGAGGAAGCAACCTTCTCAAGGCTCCTCTATATTATGTCTGCCTGTTTTGTAATGTGTCATTTTATAACCTGAAGTATATGTCTTATCTAATTTGCAGTTTCCTTATCTCTATATATCTAATGCAGTGGGAGGGGCTGCAGGTCACGTGATTGATTTGGTGACAGTTTAGTGTTCAGATTTAAACAGGATGTCAGTTAAGGAATGTTTGTTAAGGAATTACTATTAGAGAGAAGTGTTGAATGAGCTTGAGTATAGAAGTCTGTCAGAGTGCAGAAACTCATGTTAGGAAGTTAGAAACAGTTGAGGCTTGTGTTTTATTTGAAAGTAAACTTTTATTAAAGAGAACTGTATAAAGCAACATAGTTTATGAAAAAACTGTTAAAGATTATAAGTTTAAAATACAAACTCACTTGTGAAAGCCTTTCTTTCTTTACCCTAGTTGTAAACCAGATGGCAACCATAACAAACGAGATATTGAATATTTTAAAAATCTTACTATCTGGCACTGGCTTGGGCTGTGAACTCTTCAAACGTAGAGACGGTCGGAAACGCGTTCGGTCATTGAAACTCCAGCTCTTTTGCACTTTTGTTGGGCTGCCCTCTGCAGTAATATCTGCACTTGGTGATCTCCTGTCGCAGGCAGAAGGCTGTCTGTTCTTGATACTCTGTCCTCTTGGGCTAGCCATCCGTACTCGTTCTTTAAAGCTCAGCTTCTGACTGTGAAAGTGGAAGATGGATTTTACTTCATGCTTCATTCATTCCAATACATCAATGCACCATACTTTTTGGATCAACCATCCCAACTGATAGAGAAGTATGTCCCCTCATTACAAGTGAGAAAGGGCTTACCTATCTGTTTTAAAGAAAGCTTCGTAGATCAACTCCTGCCATTGAAATGAACAGAGAAGCTATTCTGGGTAGGGAAATATGCCAATGTCAGAATCTCCAACTGGATTGCTGGTTCTTGGACTGGCATAATAAGACCAAATACAGAGAATGTGTGATGCTCCAGGCTATAGATCAGTGGTTCTCAACCTGTGGGTTCCCAGGTGTTTTGGCCTATAACTCCCAGAAATCTCATTCAGTTTACCAGTTGTTAGGATTTCTAGGAGTTGAAGGCCAAAACATCTGGGGACCCACAGGTTGAGAACCACTGCTATAGATGGTTCCCAGGGAATATGTGGCTTACCTTTCCTTTGCACTAAAGTCACCATTCTGCTGCACATGGGGGACAATGGGGCTGTGTACATTTCTAACTGATTTATGTTGTCTCTAGATGCCTTAGAGATAATATCCTTCATTTTCAGTGGTAAAGCGAGTCTATATTTATTTTGTTTAACCTACTGGGAAAAATCTGTTTATACCTTGTATTACAAATAGATTGAAAGAAAACTAAACAGCAAAACTAAGATTGAAAGAAAACTAAGCTCTTGGCAAAGATTCAGCTTTCAAATTCTAAATAAATATCACTCTTTTTTCAAATTACACAACATAAGCCAGTATACTTTTTAACAATATGTATTTGAATAATATTTTCCAAGTGCTTTTATTTTTGCATGCTGTTGGTTAGAGTCAAGCAGGCAAGATTAATAGTGTTATTCATGCATGTTGCCAACACATGACACTTTTCAACACTCCACAACCAGTATTAGCAAACATTACATTTCACATCCCTTGTGGCTTACAATACTTATTTAGATGACACACACACACAAATTTATGAACAAATTTTAAAATAATTAACAGTATGCATCATTACTGGGATAAGCAGTTCATGAGGATGTGACATTACATTGGCAATTTTCTTGCAACTGAGTAGCTGCACAACCCTATAATGGGCTGATATGGAAAAAAAAACCCACATTTTTTTTCTGCCTGGTATCACACAGATTGAGATTTCAGGTCTTAAAAAAGATGTAGGCCATGTGTTTGTAGATTAATGTTTCCTCTTGTTCACTTGTATTTAAAAGATAATTTAGCCTGGTAAACTATGCAAAGTGCTTAATATTTGTCCACATTTTCATATTTTCTAAAGTTAACACTTCATAAATAAACATTTATGCATTCCACACAATTGAACATAAATAATAGTAGCACATGGCACACGTAAACATATTTACTTAGAAGTACGTGCCTTTGCATTAAATGGTGTGTACTCTCTAGCAAATGTGTTTAAGGTCATAGCCACAGATGCTGTTCTATCTGTGGGACACAAAGGGAGATCCCTAACCATATAAGGGATTGTTTTGGCATTTGTAGGATAAATGCACCCATAGTACCAAGCCCCCGGTGGCGTAATGGGTTAAACCCTTGTGCCGGCAGGACTGAAGACTGACAGGTCATAGATTCGAATCCGGGGAGTGTGTGGATGAGCTCCCTCTGTCAGCTCCAGCTCCCCATGTGGGGATATGAGAGAAGCCTCCCACAAGGATGGTAAAACAGCAAAAAAAAAAAAAAACCCCACATCTGGGCGTCCCCTGGGCAACGTCCTTGCCAATTCTCTCACACCAGAAGAGACTTTCAGTTTCTCAAGTCGCTCCTGACATTGGGGGGGACGGGGACCCCATAGTACTGATAAAGGTTTTCTAAATGGGCAATCATGTAAAAAGGGGCTTAAGCAAAAAGGGGTTATTTGCACTTCAAGTAGAAAAACATCTAAAACATGGCCCTACTGATGTCCTTACAATGAGGACATAGAGTTCCTGTAGAAACAAATCCTTTGGGGACATTAAGGCACATGTGGCAAGGATTATCTGCCTGTTGCTATAGCTGCTAATCAAGTTGAGGTCTTGTCTGTTCTGCTTATGCCATGGTCCTTGTGTCTTAGACCAGCGTGACAATGAAATAGATCTTAAATGGAAATGTATTCTACAACTATTAACTTTAAAAACATGGTTCTCCTTCTTAGCTGAGTAATCAGCTGCAATCTAAAAAGGAAATGCTTATTGGCATGATTATACGAAAAGATGATATAACGAGACACTGTGATAATGGACTTTCTAAATCATGAAATAATTATGCATGCAACTTAGTTTATCTGATTCCATAGACAAGCATAGTTCAGGCAAGACACAGTGTACCAAGTAACAGCAAAACAAGCACATGCTGGACAGCTTCTAGGATCATGTTACAAACTGTAATAAAATAAACTATTGGAAGCATGGCACAAAGGTATCTTTTTATTGGACAGCCCAGAGTCCCCTTTTCAGAATAATATTAACATGTTTTTTGAAAGAAGCATGAAATAGGTCACAGAACTTTAATACCAGTATTTGCGACTTCTGAAGCACGTTTTTCAATATATCTCTTTTGCTTGCCTGTGTGTGTGTGTATACCCAACTCCAATTTCTGTTTTGCAAAAACTTTGATTGGTGAGACTGCGGTAAAGTAACATGCATTCCAACCCATTAAGTCAGTGGTTCCGAGCCTTTTTTTGACCAGGGACCACTTTGACCAGGGATCACTCTCCAACATTAGTACCAAAAGGGTTACAAATCAGTTTTTGGTCAACTTTAGATTCGGTTGGGTTATTTGGGGTGCTGATTCAGAAAATTGCATTGGATAGACCACATCAACTCTAGTTTCTGATACAGAACATATGCCATCCAGTAGTCGCCATCTGTTCACCCACAGAAAACCATATTTAATAAGCCTAGGCACTATAAGAGGGTTTTGCAAGACTAGTGTAGTAATGGTGAGGCTGCGGACCATATTTTAGTTCTTGCGGACCACTAATGGTCCACAGACTACAAGTTGAGAACCACTAATTAAGAAATGGGGTGAAATGAAACCAGTAATCCCTGCAATTGTTCAGTTACATATGTCTAAGCATTGTATTTAATTGCCCTCACCTGTTGTTTCAACACTATGCATTAAAATTGGGGATTCTACAAATCTTAGAAAGCATTATTAATCTGACTTATATCCTGCCTTTCTCTCCAAATGGTACTCAGAGCGGTTTAAAACACTACAATATGTACAGTATGCAAGCATGAAGGTTTTGCTGATAGGCTTACTAATTGGTTTGTATGTTTGCATGACAATATGGTCATGTTCATATTAAGGTTATTTGATTCAGAAACAAAAACAGCAAACTATTAATAAATATCAATATTTCTTTCCTAAATAAAATTCAAATGAAACCCGCGATTCTGGGACCATGTAAACAGTTGGACCGGTTCTGAGACAGAACTGGCTGTAACTGTTTACACTGCCACCCCATGTTTCCCAGAGTGGGGTGGCCCACAGACAAGGGATGATGCTTATAATCCCCTCTCATTCTCCATGTTGCAGCAGTCTCCGGATAGGACATGGATTCTGGTGGTTGTCCATCACCTGCAGTAACATTGGCCAGGGCATCTGAGTGATTGGAGAAGATGGGGGTGAAGAGAAGATGATTCCTTCTCTCCTCCTTGTTGACTTGTCCATCATCACTTCTGGGAACCCAGGGGTGGTGGAAACTGTGTAAACTGTGTCAGATTGCTCTGGGATAATAAGTTAGTGTAGATCCACCTTAAGCCTGACCTTGCTGTGACTTGACCAGACTCTCCTGTACCTTCAGTTATACTGCCTTGCTAGTCAATGCCACTGCTACAGGCTATAAGCAAAAAGCATGGTCAGAACATACCACATATACATAAATAAATAACCTTAAGGAAGGCCTTATCTGAAGTAAGCAAATGACTATCATAAAAGGAGTCTTTTGGTGATAGTGTTTCACGTGTGAAATGCTCATAAGGGATCTACCACTTAGTAGTAGGCATAATCCTCCAACTTTCACAAAGAATTTTATTCCCGGGTGTTGTAGAGATTTTTTTTCATGATTTCTGGCTTTTAGCTTCCTATTTGCATTTCAGTCACTGCATAAATGGGGACTGCTTCCAGGACTATAATTTAAAAGCAGAATAAAAGAAATTATAATCTATTCATATAAAAATGCTCTGTTCGTTTTGAGTGACATAACTCAAAATTAACTGGACAAATTGCTGCCAAATTTGGCCACAAGACACCTACTAACCAAAGGAGTGACCATTACTCAAAAAATTGATTTTGTCATTTGGGAGTTGTAATTGCTGGGATTTATAGTTCACTTACAATCAAAGAGCATTCTGAACACCACCAACGATGGAATGGAACCAAACTTGGCACACAAGATTCCCATGACCAACAGAAAACACTAGAAAGGGTTTGGTGGGCATTGACCTTGAGTTTGGGAGTTGTAGTTCACCTACATCCAGAGAGCACGATGAACTCAAACAATGAAGGATCTAGACCAAACTTGGCACAAATATACCATATGCTCAAATATGAACACAGATGGAGTTTGGGGGAACTAGACTTTGACATTTGGAAGCTGTAGTTACTGTGATTCATAGTTCACCTACAATCAAAGAGTATTCTGAACCCCACCAACGATAGAATTGGGCCAAACTTCCCACACAGAACCCCATTACCAACAGAAAATACGGGGTTTTCTGGTGGTCTTTAGCAACCCTTCTGATACCCTCTCATGACCCCCAGGTTGAGAAATGCTTCCTTAAGGCCATAGATTTGAAAGGGACCCCTAAAGAAGGACAATGATGTGTTGCATGTTCCAGAGTAGGTAAACCTGACAATCTCTATATCAACACTGACAAAGAAACATCAAGAAATACTGTTTATCCACAAGAATAAAGAAATTACATATATTAGTAAACAAAATTTTCTCATTACTTTATTTTCCAGATCACCTGGCTGGGCCACAGCAATGCGTGGCAGGGAAGGGCTAGTAAATAATTACAAAAATTTGGAAATGTGCAGAGAAGATAGACCTGATTTAGTAAAAAGGATAGATGTGGAATTAGTTGTCCAGCTAGATGAAGCAGTTGGAAATAGAAGTCAATAAAGGCAAGAGACCGTGTTCTTTAATTTGTGCAGTTTTATGGTTAAAATAGAGAGGCTCACATTCTAATCTCTCATTGCCGTGATGAGTGGCCTCAGTACAGATCACAGTCATTAAAGAAATGCTGTTAAAACAGCCAGAATTTAGCAATCTTGTGCCATCCTTAATGAACCCTAGCAGAACTATAACTGTGCTATTTCATGTGCTTCAAGCAGTTTGGATTAGCTAAGGTCAAGACTAGATTTCCATCAGAAAAGCTCACAGGGAGCCGATCCAGTAAATGAGAGGAATATAATATCCCATTTACTGCCCAGTAATGGCTACTGCTTCCACATCAATGGGGCAGGAAATCAATTCTGTGTTTTAGGATGAGATTCTAACGAACTATTCAATATGCTAGAGCTATTTCAGGAAGAAGGTACTGCATTTTGCATATCTTCTTTAAGATTAAAACCTGGAATTGATTCATTGCCTCAATAACAGAGATGCCACCAGCCACCAGTGGTTCTATCCAATCAGTTATACAAAATCTTCCAACAAACGATTCCCCCAGGCAGGAAACAGCCAGGCTTTGAAGCTGCAAAGCCATTCAATGCTAATCAAGGTGGCTAATTGCAACATTCACACCTTCCACAAGCAGATAAGAGTTCTTTCTCCCACCTTGGATATTCCACAGATATATAAACATCACTTGCCTAGTTTCCAACAGATCTCCAAACCTCTGAGGACACCGCCATAGATGTGGGCAAAACGTCAGAAGAGAATGCTTCTGGAAGTTGGCGATACAGCACGGAAAACTCACAGCAACACAGTTATTCGACAGTGTGCTTCTAACACAGCTTGTAGAAATGTGTGTGTGTGTGCTTTAAGGCACAAAACAAGCTTTTTCAACTTCTATCTGCTCAATGTCAGATTAATTATCCTTGATTGTTCAACATATTAACAAGGCTGTCTCCAAAGAGCAGTAGATGTTTATCCAAAATATTTCCCACTGCCACCTTTGCTCTCTTTTTCTAGCCTTAGTTTATATAATGAGACTATCGAGGAAAGGGTTAAATCCTTAACCCCGAGTAATGGTCTTTTGCCCTCGATACAGCCCATCTTAGATTTGTTTCCTGTTATAGTTTTTTTTTTATACCAGCATACTAGTGGAATTTTAATTCCATCTGAAAAAATTATTTCATCTGTGGGAATTCAGCTGATAAGTCTAAAAAGCAGCTGCGTGCAGAAGGAAATGCTGGAGTTTTGATACATATCCCTTGTGCAACTGTACATGATATAGGAGTATTAATCACAATGCCTTCCTCTATATAACAGAAGTAAAGATAAGAGAATGATGGTAGAATTTAATACCTGTGTAATTTCACCATCCTAAATAATTCCACAAAGCACAATAATTTAAAGGTAAAGGTAAAGGTTTCCCCTTGACATTTAGTCTAGTCGTGTCTGACTCTGGGGGGCTGGTGCTCATCTCCATTTCTAAGACGAAAGGCCAGTGTTCTCCGTAGATACCACCAAGGTCATGTACCTATTGACCTATTCACATTTGCATGCTTTTGAAGTGCTAGGTTGGCAGAAGCTGGGGCTAACAGTGGAAGCTCACCCCGCTTCCCATATTTGAACCACAGACCTTTAGGTCATCAAGTTCAGCAGCTCAGCGGTTTAACCCACTGCACCACCAGGGGCTCCACAATAATTTAGTATGGTTTAAATGTATTTTTTTATTAGTATTTTTGTGTAGTTTTTCATTTACAGTGAAAGAGGGGGAACAATCATTGTGATAGAAAGTTTAGACAGATTGTGAGGTATAGCATTAGAGGTGGATATGGGTGGGGAAGAGAGGGGGGGTTGGGAGAGATAGGGGGAGGGGTTATTGGGGGTGGGGGTAAACACACATACATATACAACTTCCGTTCAGTCCACAGAGGGTTGTTGTTTTTCTTCTTTATTCTTTTGCCTTTCTCTTGTAGTTCTTATTTCTTTTCCCCATAGAAATTTATATGTCCAGTTTGATTTTCTCTTTTAGATATTCTTTTAAGTATTTCCAATTTATTTGTTTATGCTTACTCTGCTCCTCTATTAGGCACGATAGGCTGTCGCAATTCCTGTAGTCTATTATCTTCTTTAGCCACTCTTCCCTGGAGGGAATCTCTTTACTTTTCCATTTTTGCGCTATTAATATTCTAGCAGCAGATGATAGATAGAAAAAGATTTTTTCTTCGTTTTTTCCCAGTCCAATCTCCATTATATTTAATAAATAGTATTCGGGTTTAAATGTATTTTTAAAACATTGAAATAGTACTTTGTTTTTTTCCCTGGGAAACTTTTTCAAAAATAAATATCTGGTTGCTCCTTTTGAAAAGTTCCTTAGGATTATTTTCTGAATGTAATCCAGTGTTAAAAATTGAGTATAATTACTGAAGAAATTAAAATTAAACATCCTCTACAAAACTAGGAGACTTTATATGTTGTTTAGATATCTGTCTCAATTTGTCTGGAAAACATTAGATTCACATGACCTCTCCTATTTGAGAAGGCGTTGTTTTTTTTCTTTTGATTTCTGTTACCGATATATACTTTAAACAGAACTTTCCACTGTGTGTTGTGACATGTTAGTGTGTCAGCTGTGATGTGTAACATGAAATGCTTGGAAAGCTCTGCTCTAAAGGCACCAGAGACTGCCAATGGCTACTGGTGCTGAAAGTTATATTTCAGAGAAAGGAACTGACAAATTCACCTTTGAGTATTTTTTACCAAAGGAAATCCTATAAAATTCATGGGGTTGCTGTAATGCAACAGGCAACTTGAAGGCGCATACACATACATATGAACTTTTTGTGATGTTTCCCTTTATCATTTGTATACGCTAGAGGTCACTGTGGTACCATTGCAGGACTATGAAGAAAAAAAATGGCCAGGATGCTATAAATTCTACTGAATCGAACTCAATCTTTGTAGGACAGGGTAACATAAGTAAACTCAGAAAAATCAATTATATGGAAGTTTCTCTGTTATTCCATTTACTTCTCACCTCAAGATCACAAGCCATAAAACTGTGATGAAAACCTTCTGTTCTACTTAGTCTGCTTCCAAACTTTGTTTTCAAGCATTTATTATGCAAATAGTACATAAGGAAATCAGACTTTAGGATGGAATCCATTAAGACCCATGCTTGAAGTGCATACACGGTAATGACCAAAATTTGTACTTATTTGTTTTCTTATGAATTTTTAAATGCTACAAATAAGCTGTCTCTGATAAAGATTGTAAACAAGTGAAACACCCAATGTTATTTTCCATTTCCCCATGATTCTTTGACTCAAGAGTCATTTTGATCTGAGATTAATGTCATACAAAAAAATAGATATAACTAGTTTTTTGGCAGAGATCAACTGATTTTCCCCAGGAGAACCACAATCTGGAATTACTATTTTGGGTAACTGACAAAGAAGTCAATAGATTCCAGCTGCAGAAAACATGCTGTGCTGTAAACTAACCCACCATATTCCCAACATATGAACAATTCTTTGCGAATTAACAGAATTCATATTATCCATATAGCTTCGCAGGTGATGGTTTGTGCTTATATACTCTTAACAGTACAGCCAAAGGACATGAAAACATAGTACAGGCAGTCCCCAAGTTACAAACAAAATAGGTTCTGTAGGTTTGTTCTTAAGCTGAATTTGTTTGTAAGTTGAAACAGGTGCTTTTTAAAGTGTGACTCCAGTCATATATATATGTTTTTAGCTTTGGGTAGCATAGGGAAGGGTTAACACCCCTGTGGTCTTTGTTTTGCTGTCTGTGTCCCCCTGTTCAGAAGATTTCGCCTCACTTTCTGTCCCTGTGATCATTGGATTTTGAAAAAAATGGCTTGATGCTGTAACAAGGATTGGGTTGTAGGTTTTTCGGGCTATATGGTCATGTTTTAGAAGCATTCTCTCCTGAAGTTTCACCAGTATCTATGACAGGCATCCATAGATGCAGACGAAATGTCAGGAGATAATTTTTCTAGAACATGACCATATAGTCCAAAAAACCTACAACAACCCAGTGATTCTGGCCATGAAAGTCTTTGACAATACATTGAAACAAAGATTGGTGAGAAAGTTTCAGTGGAGACACCTTTTCTGCATGATAACTCTTTCAAGAGTGAATTTCGCTTCCTAAGGGTAGATTTCTCTCATTTCCAGTTGTCTCACCTCCATTCGTAACTATGAGTCAGATGCTTGTAACTCAGGAACAACCTGTACAGTTCTACTGAGAGAGTCCTTTTGACTCAAGAAAATATATTTGCTTGACTTTTCCACAAGCTCAAGAATATCAGATCCTTTCTTAACTCAAGCACATCAGAAAGAAGCACAAATAATCTTAACCAAAGACATACCATAACTCTGCAGTTATCCCAATCCATGGGAGTTTAAGGCATTGTTACACAAAATCATAGCAGGATTAATGCTAATTAATTCATTGATTGATTGGTTGCTAATTTGCTATAAAATTGCAGGCAGCAAGCAACAAGGAAAAGTACAAGCAGTTGTGAAGAAAGGGGGAAGGGGGACCCAGCCCAAATCATGAAAGAACCCTTTGAGAAGTCAAAAACTGGAAAGCATTAAGAAAGGGAAATGAAACTCTTCATGCACCTGTTAGTTGGCATTCCCAGTTATCATGTGAACAAACAGGATGCTGGATACCTATGTTTCCGAGAGGTGTACATCCTGAAGAGCTTCTGTTTATTACTATATAGCTTACTAGGAGTGAGGGGAAATAGAGGATCATATTACTACGCATTCCATGTGAGGGAAGGGTTAGGTTTGTCCACATAAGCTGTCTCAGATCACTACCAATGCCCTTTTCTGTTAACAAGCAATGAAGAAACGAGCCACGTTTAATATGCCAAAGAGCAATCGGAATTTTGAAGATGGGAATCCTCATCTCAATGAGACATCACACTATCAGTCTACAGAATTGTACAACTATAACTTTGGAAATACATGCTTATGATCAGAATATACAGCATCCAGATTTGATGTTCACATATCACTTACCCACACTGCAAATAATACTTTATTTTTATCCCACCTTTCTCCCAATATAGGGACTCAAGGTGGCTAATAAAGTAAATAATGAAGAATATCTCCCTCCCTTGGAAGTGTGTGGGTTCTCTAGGCTGTTATTGCAATTCTAGGACACACTTCCACACTTCCAAGTATAATCAAAATATAGAGGTTACTATTTTCCATGGTTTCTGTTATGCATAGGGTATAGGTCTTAGAACATATTTTTATCATTTATTTATGATGTTTCTACCCTGCTTTTCACACCCTGGAGGGGACTCAAGGTGGCTTTACATGCAAGCAACGATTCGATGCCTTAAAAAACAATTTATACTTAATATTAAAATAGAATAAAAAAGTGCATTAAAAACGATTAAAACATTTACAGACAATACATTCAGAGTTAAACATGTAATCCATGAGCCTAATCCGGGCTGTTCCAATGGTAATTGTACCTCGTTCTAAGTCTATCTATTGCACAAGTTCGCTAATGGCTTGGTCACAAAGCCACATTTTCACTTTCTTGTGGAAGTTCAGGAGGGAGGGGGTTGATCTAATATCCCTGGGGAGGGAGTTCCACAGCCAAGGGGCCACCACTGAGAAGGCCTGTCTCTCATCTTTGCCATTCGCGCCTGTGAGAGAGGCAGGACAGAGAGCAGGGCCTCCCCAAATGATTTTAAACTCCACGGTGGTTCATAACGGGAGATACGTTCAGACAGATAAGCTGGGCCAGAACTATTTAAGGCTTTATAGGCTAGGGCCGGAAATTTGAATTGTGCTCTGTAGCAGATTGGCAGCCAGTGCAGCTGACATAACAGGGGGGTTGCATGCTCCCTGTACGCCACTCTGGTGAGCAATCTGGCTGCCGCCTGTTGGGTGGATATGGGAGTTGTGCTGTATTATTTCAATAGAACAAGATAGTATAAGCTTCCTTCCCTAACATAATAAAACAATGTATTTGGATAACTGTCTTTTAAGTTATTTATAAAGGTTTAGGTGGGATACAGGTTCTACTACACCCTAAACAATCTTGCAAAAATGAATTCTAAGTAAAATTTGTAGAAATTTTAATTGACTCATCATTTGCATGTGAGATATTTTATGCAATCTAAGACATGTGAAACCTCTGAATAACTTTTTGTGTGTTGTTTTTCCATAAAAAAGCATGAAACCTATCAATTTTAAATATTCAACTTCAAGTGAAATGGGGAAACAAAACCTATTATGAGAAAACCATGGCACATTTCAGAGCTGACTGTTAATATTAATTTCTTATTTGTTTGCAGAAAGACTTAAGATTACATAGGTGTTCCAAGGCACTGTTTGACTACTGGCATCTGCTACATACATGTGATTTACTGAATCATAAAACTTATTCCTAGAAAGCTATCACGAGAAATATTCACTCTTGGCCTTTCCTGAATATTCATGAAAGAAGCATATTAGATTTGCCAAAAAATTGGCCACAAAGCACATCAAAATGGAAGGCTTTGCATGAATCCTGAAAAGGTTGTAATATGTTGCAATCACATTGTGTGTTAAAGTGAAATAAATAAATAAATTTATATCCTGCTATAAGAGCTACTGTTAATTGTGTCCTACTCCGTCACCCCCTCTTCCCCAAGTTTTGCTCACTGGATCATTTGTTTGGGTTAGTCTTTAAGATTGCACCCCCACTTTCACTCACTTGGTGGCTTGGGAGAATCACTGTCTCCGAGCTGACGCCATAGTCTGTTGGGAATTAAATGAAAAAAAGAATTCTATATATTGTTGGACTTCAACCCACAGAAGTGCTAGCAGCTGGCATGACCAATGGTAGACACAGAGTGTGTGTGAGCGCATGTGTATGTGTTTTCCTATCTATCTCCTCCATAGCCATCAAAGCTATTTTAAACTTGGCATGGATACTATGAGGATATGGACTCTAAGGCTGTTGCTGCTGTTATTTTTAAAAGGATTGATGTGTTTCTAAAAAAGGGAAAGAACAAAAAGAAATACAAAGAATGGAGAAGAAACTGAGGCTGCTTCCACACAGCTGAATAAATGCCACATTATCTTCTTTGAACTGGGATATATAGCCGTGCGGACTTAGATAACACAGTTGAAAGCAGATAGTGTGGGATTTTCTGCCTTGATATCCTGGGTTATGTGGCTGTGTGGAAGGGCCTTGAGGGGTTTTCACGGAAAGTTCCTACTTTGCTAATACAAAACATAAATAATTTTAAGACAATACTAACAACTAAAAAGATTATTTATTTTAAAGGCTGAATATGAATTTAAAAATGAGAGTGTGGCTACATTGTACTGAAAGAATGGCTGATGAAGAAAACAGAATGCTTTTGCTGACTGTATATTATAATGAAAATGAATGAAAATCTGTATCATCTTAATCTTATTTACAGTATGAATATGAAGAAAATGCAGTTTTTACCAATGCCACCTTGAAGTGGTTGGAGTATACATGTCAAAAATGATGATGATGATAATGATTGATGATAACATAAATGTTAAACTTGACTCCATGGCTCCATCTACACTACCATATAATCCAGTTTCAGAATGCGGATTAACTGCACTAAACTGGATTATATGGCAATATACCCATATAATCCAGTTCAATGCAGCCCATTCTGCATTATATGAGTCTACACTGAGCATTATAATGCAGTTCAAACAGCATTATATGGTAGTGTAGATGGGGATGATGACAATTTGGGGGGCTTTTGTGAGTAAATACAAAAGGCAACATGGAAACATCATAAATTTCTATTCTAATTTTTATTGTTATGATAAAAGATGTATGGCATTGAAATAATAATAATAATAATAATAATAATAATAATCAACAGCCAGCAGAGTGTCTGCTGTGGACTCATCTTGTTGTGTTTCAAATAATAATAATAATAATAATAATAATAATAATAATAATAATAATAACATAGCTATATGTATCAATTTAATTCATTGATAGTGAATTCAATAAAGAATAGTTATTTTTTCTGTAGAACTAATGGAACTAATTATGAAAGATTTTAGGAGAAAGTGCATAGGATCCATGCTTGAAGTTCCTAACTGTTAGTGATGGAAAAACACACTCCCAAGTCCCACCTTCAATTAATGTGTTTTTACATCTTGAGCAAAGTATCGTATCCAACTTTTTTTATTACACTAAGAGAATATGATGACTAAATAATTTCAAAACATGGGTAGGGAATGACCACCCAACAAATAAAAATGGTCCAAAAATAATAGTAGAAGTAGTAGTAGTAATAATAATAATTTATATCATGTTTTCCACCAAAGGATAGAAAATCAAACCTGGCTGTTTTTAGGTTTGATATCTTAGAATCTAAACATGGTGAAGTTCACGTGAGGAGTGTCATTCACCTTGCTCATGTGTTTGTGATATTTACAGGTTTTTGGACCAGTGTGAAACTAAACCAGTGATGTAGATCCCCAGCTACTGCATGTATTTTGCCTTTGTTGCTTTTGTTAACAATTAGACTAATTTGTGAAAATTAAGTGTAACCTTGATTACATCAAATGTTAAAGGCAATATACTTCCTGATGCCACACTTACAATCTCCCACAAACACAAATCCAGGCAATTGCTGGAAATTGTATTATGTGGGCTAATATTGTCAGGTGCAAGGGCCCTTGCTAGATCAAAACACTGTTGTAGTAGAATTGTTTGGTGATGCCTTCTGTACTTCATATAATGGGATACTTCAAAGTTTCCTCATTGCTCAAAATCTGTTTATTGTTTTCCAGCCATGGAGCAGGAGAGCGGTGGCATGTGAAAATGGCTCCATTTTCTCCAAGGAGGCCAAATTGAGACGTTTGATTAGCAGGACAGGCAAAAGATGCCTGTCTCCCCGTTTTTAGCCAGTCACAAGAGCAAAGGTACAGAAGGGAGAAAAATAAAAGTCTCATAACTACCTAGCATGTATAAATATGTAAATCTTCCTTTCACGCATCAACTAACAAGTTATGACTCTCTTTCTATACACTGTTTTTTTTTCATTTTCTGTTACAGAAGATCTTTCAAGTTCTTATTTCTTTGGCTCTCAATATGGTCCTTTCTTGCATCTATCACATTGCATTATAGAGCAGTAGTCTGCTCCGAGCCTACTCTGTTACAGTAGAATCTAAATATTAAGTTTGGAAAAGTTGCTAAACATCTATTGGACAGTATTTGATCCCCTCTGAAACAATTATTTGGCTACAAAAATTAAAACTTCCTTATTTGTGTTTTTGTTCCTATAATTAGATACCATTACAGTTTTCATTCACATAGCATTGCGCCAGAATATTTTGAGCGCGCTCTCTCAAAGATGTGCACACTTTCTGAAATAATTTGTTAAGATTAATTTTAAAATGTATAGAAACACCACAAACCTGCCAGATGCTTCACCTTGTTCTTTCCTTCATGTTTCAGTGAAGGGAAGAGAGAATGTTTGAGGAAGAAAGAAATTTGTTATGCTGGTAGTAACCATCATGATATAGTTATAAATACTGTTACATAAAAACTGAATTACATGTGTTAATTATATTAATAGGTTTAATAACATTTTATAAAACAATCAACATCATTCATATAATGACAGTGGTACCAGAAAAATATTCCAAGAACATACCAATGCGTGCTCATGGGTTTCGTATGCACAGCCATGGGGTGAGTTGGCAAAGCGCATATTAGGCAAAATGCAGTGGTCATATCCAAAGAAGAGAAAATTGTAGGATACTTAAACTTAACAGCTGGAATAGAAATATGACATCAAAAGACTTATGCTGTTTATTCCAGGGCAATATTTCCCTTGGTCTAAACTGCATGTTAATATAGTTTAAACAGTCCTATCTGTTTAAAATTTATTAAATCCCCCCACTTAAATTCTTTCTGCTTCTGAAAATATGTTTGGGACAGCCAGGGGATGTAAGATGAGGTGTTAGGGACTAAAGGGGGAAAGAGTAATTGATAGAAATTGCTATCATGCACTTTTTTCTAAAGGGCTTCCTGATTTTTTTTCCAAATGCAGAAAAGGTCGTTCTGTTTACAGAAGAGCAATTCTGAGCCCAATCCAAGATCCTTCAGTATAATTAAGGATTAAAATTTCAATGAATTTTTCTGTTATCTGCATTTTTTTTCTAAAATCTATTTGAATTTTTAAATACCCATTTGAATGTTTGCTTCCAGCAATGGATTAATTGTGAGCTGTATTCATTGTAACTCTTTGAAATACACCAATCAGTTTTCTGAGCCCATTTATTTGCAAGAGAATGATAAGGATGGGTGGACAAACTTGACCAGTGGTTTTCAACCTGTGGATCCCCCAGGTTTGGCCTTCAACCCCCAGAAATCCTAACAGCTGGTTAACTGACTTTGATTTTTGGGAGTTGGTCAAAACACCTGGGGTTCCACAGGTTGAGAACCACTGAATTAGACAGATATGTAATCTCCACAACCCCATGTTTTGAAACAGTGTTTGGTCCCATGTTTGCTTGCATTAAGCCATAAATATAGCTTTGTGTCCTGTTATTCAAGAGGTTTAATATCCAAGAATGTCTTGGCTACACAGAAGAGATGTGTTTTCAGGGAAAAGGTGGAAACTCAGAGGTTATAGAAAGATAGTTTAGGTTTTGTTTCTAATTTCATTCATTCCTGTTCCTACAGCTACACATAGGAACATAAATCTTTGAAATATCCATATGGAAAAACAAGACGGCAGACTTACTAAACAGATATGAAATCCCACCACCCTCCAATTATGAGGCAACATTATACCATATGGAAGAATCTAAATTAGCTTAATCTCTGAGAACATTTCACTTCCAGAAAATACTCAGGCTCAGACTTTCTTGGGAAAAATCAAGGAAAAGGAATCGATACTTATCATAGAGATGTTGACTATACATCCCTTCCAAACCAATCTGTACTATAATTCTTAGAGGCATATTTAGTATCAGGTTTAATTTTCTGAAAAACAATAACAACTAGGGAGCCTTTGATTATAGTTTTAATGCACAATTTCTGCCAAAATGTGCAGACCATATTTTTGCTGACCGAATTCTGCCTTCAGCTAGAAGGGTGCTGTCTCTTTGACTACAGTTGTCTTGCCAAGGAGAGTAGCTGAAGAAATGCTGCTATTTTTATCAGTGTTTCCAAAAAAAGTATAATGTACAAAGCCACACACGTCTCTTTAGTTGCAGTTGGGCATTACCAAACACTCTTATCGATATCACACATTGAATAAGATCGGCGTGTGTGTGAGAGAGTGTTATTGCTAACACCCTCCTACATGTTTCTCACAGAAGAGGAAACATGTGGATCTGAACTGACAATAAGAATAACAAGGTGACATTTAAGCTTCTGTTTAATAAAAAGACACAGAGTACTCTGCAAATTGAATGTGGTAGCAAATTGTTTACTGTGCACAAACCAAAAGCTTGCATTTGTCATTTTTCTGATCTAAATGCCACGTGCCATGGCAGTACAAATTAGTGTTGCCCTTTGTCTACCGTGAGAGTACAGATTTAGACAGCTGAGAATTAATGCTGGAAAGTAAGGAAAACCTATTGTCTTTTCCATCTGTATACCCAGTAAATATGATAAAATACTATGTAGTGGAAGCCAGGAGATATAGGCTGCTATAAATCCTGAACAGGTAATGCCTCCCTAACTATATTAAATAAGATAAATTAGCACTAGCTGAGTTGAACACAGATAATTTGCCTAGGTCTGTTAAGAAATTAACTTTCAGTAGGGTTCCGAGGAACTGAAAGAAAAAACTCCTTGTGTTGCCATATTGTATGAATAGTTCAGAAGTAAAAGAAAATGGGAAGGAGAGGAGTCTTCTTATGTTTGCAGATTGTGTAATTGGCTCAGTTTGTTATCTCAGCTCTCCCTTACGGAATAAAAAGACAATGAAATGGGTTGGAGTGGGGAGAAAGAGAAAGAACATGGCAAACCCATACACGGATTTTTATGAGCTCAAACAGAGACAAAGTACAGCACCAGCTGCCATATTTTACCTACTTTGTAGGGCTGCAGGTATGCAAGGCCTTCAAATGAGGCTTCCAGGTAGCAATGGAAACTGATTTCTCATCAGCCGCATAACTACGCCATACACACTACGTGCAGAATAGGTGGTAAAGAAAGAAAAAGAGGCAAGAGGGAGCGGGGGATGAAACAAAAATGGAAAAGCGTATTAGTAAACCAATAAACGTCATGGGTTTTTCGTATCATTCATAGCACTGATACATGCCTGAAGGATGGAAGAATACTTTCATAATATCGCCAGGTGGCTGTCAGGTTTGTTCGTCTGGAATCAGTAGAATAAAACCGCCAAGTAGCCTGGTGTGAGGAAACAATAGAAAGCACAAAGGAGCCAACAATATATGAAACGAAGCACTGTTATTATTATGGAAAATCTGGATTTGGTTCAAGATGGAGGACCTGTTCCACTGATTTAAATAATTAGTTTAGTAGGCTTATACCCGCAAAGTGCAATGAACACTGGGTGACAATTATTTAACAGTAGAGGAAAACAATACATAGAAATGTCATTATTATCACATCTTTATGGAAGCTTTGAGCTGCACCACTTCAATTGTGACTGATTTTCATAGAACCCCTTCATGCTTGTGAGTGAACTGTGATGAAAAACGGTGTACCTGTGTATTTTGAAAGCATAACATACCAAGTGCTTCAGTTTTTTAAGAACGGTCTCAGGTACTGCAATATAATTTTGACCAATGCCTCCTAACAATATAAAGTAATCGAAGACCAGATCTTGGTCCTTGTAACACATCATACAAACTATTGTTACAGGCAGACTTAAACGTTACTGGATACAGTCTATTTTTTCTAAATACTTGCTTCACAATTAAAAATTAATTCTAGTTTTGAATTTGTAAAACAACTGTACATCAGTTTCAGAACTTTATTTTAAATTTCCAATATTCAGCATGATTACTAAGCCTGAAAAAGCAGTTTTCACAAGGCATATCCCTGTATACACTGATAAGCATGTTATAAATCCCATAATTATGATTTGATGGTATGAACATCCTGTCAACAATTTTGGAACAGTGATTCGTTTCCCAGTTTTTCAAAATTGTCCCTTTTACTTATCATTTTAGTTTAAAATGGTATTTATATCACATGAAAAATTGGCCAATTTAGATACTAAGCAAAGTACGCACCGACCAACACTATCTGTTCTCTAAAATGAAACAGTTAAAAGCCTTTGAGTATGTCTTCACTATTGCTTGAAGACTTGAAACCATAGAGAAGACTTTGCCGACTCTCATCAGCACTCAGCAATGTTACACAGGCTGAGTCTGATGGGAGCTCTAGTCCAAAATATCTGGCGTGACCCAGCTCTGAAATGTGGCTGTTGTGAAAAAGGAATGTTTTTATCAGTTTCCTCTTTGAGTTCATCCAACATGGATTCTTTAGGAAGATTTTGAATGTTGTGAAAGGGCACTAAATGGGTTATTCAGAGTGTTTTTACTGTATGTCTACTAGCAAACACTAGGAGCAATGCTTGTGGGATTTTCTGTTTCATGTACCAAAACAACTTGGACAGTGATGCACTGTCACTGAGACAGTGCTAAAAGGGGAATTCGCTGTTTCATTTCAGGAAACCTAACATCTTGTGCTCTCCTGCTTGGTCTATATTCACAGTAGTAGCAAACTCTGGGAATAAAGAGCTATAGGGGACTGTACTTGGTATTCTACCCTATCATGCCCATGGTTTGGGATGAATCAGTGCACAATCCTTATCCTTAGATGGTTAGCTGAACATAACCAGTCTATAGCTGCATTCTAGGTACACATTAGCAAAGGTAAAACATGAGTCATACCTTTCCCTTCTTGTATGCAAAAAACATATCCCTGGTCATTCATTGATATTTTAACAGAGCACTGATGAGGGGTGGTGAGCTCTCTCTCTCTCTTTCTCTGTCTCTCTGTCTGTTGTAGCCTGGTCAGATTCTGAGTGTTCAGGTGAGGAGGAAAAGGATGATGGGAGATATTCAGAGGGCCCAGAGAAGAATGAAAGTGGCCCAGGGACAGTTGTTTTGGAATCTCTTGTCAGTTCCCATGAGACTGGAGAAAGCGATAACCATTCCCATGGGAACCTGCCAGAGGTGCAAGCTGACAGAAATGTAGGAGATGAATGTTTGTCTAGGTCAGTGGTTCTCAGCCTGTGGGTCCCCAGGTGTTTTGGCCTACAATGCCCAGAAATCCTAGCCAGTTTACAAGCTGTTGGGATTCCTGGGAGTTGAAGGTCAAAACATCTGGAGACTCACAGGTTGAGAACCACTGGTCTAGGTCAAGGTGACTGGAGTTGTGAAAAAAGGGCTTGCAACAAAGACAGAGTCAATTTTCCCAGAGAGATAAGGAGAGGAAAATCAGGTGTATGACAAATGACGTTATGGGTGGGATTCAGGCTGTTTAAAGTGGTTTCTGCTGGTACAATCCTTGTGAGTGCAATGCTCCATTCAGGTGAAGAGCTCTTGTTTTTTGGGCCTGTGCTCTTGGAATTCATGTATTCAAATTTTAAGCTGTTTTTGCTTCCAATTCATGTGTGGCATAGTTTGCCTGTCTTGGATTCATGTTACCTTGTCTTTGGATATCTCTGTGGGTTGACTTTGTAGACTTTCTGTGAATGGATTTTTGAACTCCCGGCTTTCATGGAAACAACCTTTTTAACTTTGCTTCTCTCTTTTGAATTTGCTTGCTTTTTATATACTCTGCTTTTAATAAACATTACTTATTGGATTACCTGGACCTGTGGTGTGTAAAAAGAGGCTTCAGGGCCCTAGTGCAACACCATCTTTTTCTCATATGTCTCAAATAGAAAGGCGAGTATTTGTGTTGGCCAGGAGCTGCACTGAATCTGTGAACCTGGAACTTGTTTGGTAATTGTGTGATAATAGCAGTTCTGGCACGTTGCCTTCCCACCCAGTTATCATTTTTTTGTGACTGGGAATGCTCTGACTGCTCAGACATTACATCCTAGGCAAGAATAAATGATAAGCTGGGAAAAATGTCTGAATGATCCCCAAAGAGATGTTTGGCAGTTGTACTTCATGGGCATAACCCAGCATAATTTGAGGGTATGTTTGTCTGCCAAAACATTTCAGAGGAGACATTTTGTGGCTTTCTAAAGAACGATATTACACATAGAGCAAGGAAGAACAAGAACAACAAACACAGTGGGAATAGTTCTGAGCCCTTATACAATATATATTAGACAAGCAAGAACAAAAAAGCTCCATTCAGGCATCATAATAATTTTGAATAGAATGCCTCTTGATACAACTGGGTGTGAAAAAGCCAAGTTATTCAACATACATCACTGAGCTCATGACAACAAAGTGAAGTCTAGTGTTAAAAAAATAAATATAATTCAGTAAGGGAGCCATTCGCAACATCAAATATGGTAATAGATGTTATTTGTTAGCTTCAACACATCAGTACCATCACTTCTAATGTTATTTTAGGAAAAATCATTACGTTCAGTTATTCAGACTGCTGTTCTGAATTCTTTGGACAAATATCTTTTCATGCAAACCGAATGTATTACTTTCTGCCATACAGTCACAGTTAAACTATTAAGAATGAACAGAATATATGTTACTGTGAAGTATCCTCAATTAATGAAATATTATGTATCAGATTTTCAAGAAACCCATATTGTAAATTATGTAAATTCTTATTGTTATTTTAGAATGATTATTTGAGGAAATAAAACATATTAAAGGCAAACATAACAGAGCTCTGTGGATGTCAATTGGATTTGTTAAACTGATTTCAATGAAGGATTGAAACTACCAAATTTGCAAAATCTGTGTGTTTTTTTCTTTTTCTTTTTAATCTGTGTGTTTGTTTTGCTCTGTTAGAATTGCAATACAATGGTTGCTGATGACACGATAAATAAATGGAGGATTACACCCAAAGACTCCAGTTCAATAAAGCTAATATTGAATGATTATGTTTGCATGTACATATTACTTTTTGAAAGCCCAACTATGTTGTTGAGCAGGGGAGCCAAAGACATATGGGGCAAAATCCAGCCTCTACTCCTAAGCAGCTAATTTGTTGGATTTAAACAACTTTGAGGTATTTATCTAGGAGTCCCTGTAGAAACTTAGAACCATAAATAATAATAATAATAATAATAATAATAATAATAATAATAATAGAAATAATTTATTTATATTCTGCCCTTCTCACCCCAAAGGGGACTCAGTGCAATCACAGTACACATACAAAGCAGTACACATACACAGTTCTTGGCACAACTGGCATGAAGAAAACACCTGAACATGTTTCATCATGAGAAATTATTTACATAATTTTTACATTTAAAAAACACAGTGTAGTAACAATTGCAATAGCCATTAACCAGTACTTTTGAAGATCTGATTTCTACGCCACTTACCTGGATTAAGCTGGCAGCAGGATTTCTTCTTTTTTCAAAATGTTTCTGGCGGTGCTGTTCCTGTACTTTTAATGCAAATCCTGACCCAAGAATTCCCTGGTGTACAGAACAACAAATGTTATTTGTCAGGACACTCATTTTGACAAGCGACAAGAGCACAAAATATCTGCAATCATATATATATATATTATATACATATTCCTATCTTTTACTTCATCCATGCTTTTCTCCAGGCTTTATCACTTCAGTCTTGTTATCTCACAGCAATATGCAGTTTTTGCAAATGGAGGGCACTGCCGTAATTACATAATTGCAGGACTCTGGTGACCCTCCACACAGAAGTGCAAATGCACAATGATGGCAAAACAAAAGAAAACAAAAAAATTAAATCCCGTGGAACAGAGTAAAGTGGTGTGCCTTCAGTCTTCTTGAGACTAGGAAGAGCCATATCTAATCATAGTACAAGGCTGCTGGTTTATTGGAACTACAGTGGAATGAAACAATCACAACAGAAACAATAGTTGAATAACAGTGATATTGGAGTGACTGATGGTTTTTTTTTCCATAAATGAAAAGTTGTGATTTAATAGCAATAGAAATATAATACAACAATAGGTGAGTGACGATGTAATGTGATAAGGAAGGATCAAATATGGAATTAATTCAGTGCAATTGTGCAACAAAAGTATCATGTGATAAAGTCCTTCATGAATACTTGAAACCAACCAATATTTGGTATTTCAAGTAGATTTGGGGGTTCAAGCGTTTAAGTTCCACTTCAAGAAAGGTTTTAGGTCATGGGAGGGATAAGGGATGAACACATTTTCTTCTTTTTGCAGAGATTACCACTGAAATAAAAGACACTGATTTTCACAATTGTTTTGTCAATTCCTAGTGCCATCTCCCACACTTTACTGGAGGTCACACTATCCCACGAGGCACAAGTGAAAGAATCTTGTTGAATTGAGCTATATTATTTGGAAAATACACTTTATAAATATAGAAAAAGGCTATTTAATGGAATTTGTCATCAAATTTCATCTGTGGCACATTGATATCTACACAATTTATTTTGAATGCAGTGTATTTCAAAACTATTCAAGTAGGTGTTAATGTCTGTAGACCAGCAAGCCAGTGAGTTGTTTTATCTGGTAGGTATAAGTATTCATAAGAATTTTAAGAATTAATGATTAGTCAGTTTGTTTCAAGGTAATAGCAGCTGGTTCGGAAATCATCTGCTCTCTCGGGCAAATGTTTTATTTTAATAATTAATGTGAAATAACATTTTTGCAGGGCATGAGAAACAATGTAGGTAATTATTTCACAACTTCAACGTTTCAGGTTTGGTTGATAATATTTGTAATTGCATAAACCCCAAGAAGACAGCACAACCTGTTCTGTCACCTTCTCCAATATGAGTATTTTTTTCCATAGGTGCTTCTTTGTCAATGCCAAAATTGGGCATTATTTTTTGTAGCACCTTCTCCCCCATCCTCCGTGAATGGATCTGTATGAAAACCATTTCTTTCATGAGGAGCCCCCAGTGGCACAATGGGTTAAACCCTTGTGCTGGAAGGACTGAAGACCAACAGGTCGGAGGTTCAAATCCGGGAGAGCGTGGGTGAGCTCTCTCTGTCAGCTCCAGCTCCCCATGCAGGGATATGAGAGAAGCCTCCCTTGAGGATGGTAAAACATCAAAACATCTGGGTGTTCCCTGGGCAACTTCCTTGCAGACGGCCAATTCTCTCACACCAGAAGCGACTTGCAGTTTCTCAAGTCACTCCTGACATGAAAAAAAAAATCATTAAGTATAATCTCATGGAGGTTTACTACATGATGAAGTGCATTCTTGGATGAGACTGAGGATGCTTCTGTGCTGACAACATGAAGCAGGTCTTCCAGCCTACTGCTGCTGGAGAAAATGCTGCAATAGGTACAAACAAGGATGAGCTGAATCTGAATCCCCTGCCATTTAAGAACAGTGGGGACCAGAGTAATTATGCGTTGACTTAATCTAATATGCATCACACATAAGTTGTTTATTATTTAAGACTGTGACAATTTAAGGCACCAGATTATCAGATAAAACTTTTGGATATGTCGGATCAATGTGAGAATGTGTCATAGGACATGGCTTTTTAAAAACAAAAATTACTCAGTAATGATGAAATATAACAAAAGTTGAGGTCCTGGTTACAAACACATTGACCCAGGCTGTTAACACTTTGTCCTGCAGTGTCAGCAACCGTGAATAAAGTAGTTTAAGTTTAATATGTACTGTAGTTGCAAAGATACTCACAGCAGGCAGTGCAAAGAAAGAAATCCCAAGGAGTGCGAATCCTGCAGAAAGCAGTCTTCCTAGCCAAGTAAGGGGTGTTTTATCTCCATAGCCAATAGTTGTCAAAGTGATCTGAAAGGAAGCAAGTGTAAATTAATGTGGGCAAAAAGTGGAAAGAGCTAGTGTCAAGAATTCTAGGCTTAACTCGGCATTAGTCACAAAGACAAACTTTCCAGACCGATCAAGGCTTCTCCTGGACAGTAAGCATATTCTTCAATGGGCTGCTCTCACTAAAACAGTTCCATCTCTCCAGTTACATAAAATATTTGTTTTTTTTAAAGAGATATTTTTCTAAGCTACTTCCTAAATAATTTAAATCTGTAGTTGGGATAATATTAATGTATTCGTTTAATTTATATTCTGCCTTTCTCCTCGCAAGGGACTCAAATTAGATTTTTTAAAAATCCACCTAATTAAGAAAGATATTTAATTGAACACCTTTAATAACTTTAATATGCCAACTGGGAATACCAGGCAAGATTTTGATTTCTCCAGAAGTCTTTATCAAGCAAGATGGTAAAAATAAGAACACACAAATGTGGAGGTGGGAAAGGGACAAATGGCTAAATATTGCCATGAGATGGAAGATTACACTATATCCAAATTAAGCAAATCAACCAATAATTGAAATATTACAGACATTTTATATTCATATTAGAGCTAGCAGAAAGTAGACATTGAGGAGGAGGAGGAGGAGGATTGAATACATCTCCCCATTTCTGAAAATAAGTCTTTTTCTCAGAACTATCTTCATCATTAGACAAAATGCACCTGCTTCTCATAGTTCAAGAAAATAATTTTATCCTTTTAGCAAAAGGAATTTGAAACCAGTGGGAATGTTAATATAGTATTCCTGCTTTTTAAATAACAGGATCAGATTTCTTTAAAGGAATTGAAATATGAACTTTGAGATAACTGTGACATTTGTGTGTGTGTATTGTGTGTCTTCAAGCCCTTTCCAACTTACAGTGACCCGAAGGAGAATCTATCATTAGGTTTTTTCAGAGAGGCTTTACTTTTGCCTTTGCTTCCCTCTGAAGCTGTGAGAATGTATCTTGCCCAAGATCACCCAGTGGGTTTCCATAGCTGACTGGTGACTTCAATCTTAGCCTTTGCTGCACTTTGCTGGCAGTGAAATGTAAGTTAGAATTAATCCAGAAGTCTACAAAATTCTATGAGCAATAATCAAAATACACTTTCATTTGCAGGAATAGAAATGAGGGATTGATGGAAAGTAAAGGTGGTCTGGAAAGACAAGACTTGAGGTTTCTGAGAGCACTTTAATATATCTATATAAGGTAAGTTAATGCAATTTAAGAAGACATTATATTTATTTTAGAATAATAATAATAATAATAATAATAATAATAATAATACACTTTATTTATATTCTGCTTTATCTCCCCGGAGGGACTCAGAGTGTATTACAGTTATATATATATAAAGCAAACATTCAATGTCTTTTTACACTGTGAACAATGACATACAATACACAGAGAGAGATAAAGGCCTTCCCCTTTTTATCTCCGGTGTCTGGAGGTGATGCTCAACTCTAGCCATGGGGAGGTGCTCTTGTTCCATTTTTCCATGCTGAGGAGCCTGTTGTCCATAGACAGCATAGTTGTCCATAGACAGCATAGTTACCAGCACATCCGCATGTCTGCATGGGGAGCCCTTTTACCTCCCTGCTGAGGTTGTACCTATTGATCTACTCATATTACATGCTTTCGAACTGCTAGGTAGACAGAAGTTAGGGCTGACAACTTGGAGCTCATATTGACTTGCGGCTTCAAACTGCTAACCATCCGGTCAGCAGATTTCCTGCAGCTAGCAGCTTAACCCGCTGTGTCACTTCGGCAATGTATACATGGCTTCTTTAGCATCATATATATTAATGGCAGGGCAAATTCACTAAGTCTCCTGTCTCCAATTGGCATGAGGCAGGAAATGGCAGGATGTTCCCTACTCTCTGTTTTTGATAGTGGTATAGTTTGCTTGGAGCTTTACAGATTCAAAGACCAACCAGGTTTTCTGCTGGACTAAACATGGATGGTAGTTTCCTTCTTTGGCCCGCCCATTAGGTATAAAAATAAGCTTGCCTATTAACCACTCCTTAGTGCCAAATGGATCTTGATTTGCTAAGTGTGATTTCCTCCCATACATAGTGCCCTTGTGAAGAGACTGGTTTATGAAAGTTAATTATATCATTATCATGGATACATCTTGTGCAGTGACTATGCTCTTACTAATGACAAGGCATTAAGAGTACTTCAACTCTGCCCTCCTTCCTGTCTGAGATAAAATTGGCTTGATTTCATTACATCTAGGCAATCATAGCATATGCATATTCATGGATTTGAGCAGAAAGGACAGTCATGCCAAAAGCACACATTGGATGTAAGCTTATGAGGGGCGTGGGGGAGATATAGTCTTCAAACGACTGTAGGGACAATTAAGACTTGAAATGTTAACAAGGGATGAACCGATATCTTTCCTTGATGGACTTGCCATTTCCCAAAGTCCTTCTCCCAACAAATCAACATCACCCTGTTTATCAGGAATGAGCCCAAATTATGAAGCCTTCATCCCAGCTGCTCTCATTGCCAGTGACTGGAGAATAGGGAGATGTTTCCCAGCTATATTTGATGAAAGGAGGAAGAGCTTACGGAAGAGACGGAGCCAGCTGCCTCTTCTCACTAATGGCACTGCAGGATCACAGCCTCCTCAGCAGGGAGGCATACTGAGGGTCCTTCAGATTTTTATGTAATTGAGAGAAATAAGAAATCGCAGCACATCTTTCTCCAGGGATGAAATCTACCTTATTCTTTCACACATCCAATAAGTGCCGAAGTCCTGACAAAAACATCACATCTGTCAGAGACTCCTTTGAGCCACTAAATTACAGAATGGCTCTTAAGCAATGGAAAGATGACATTTCTCTACAAGTCCACATTCCAATTGTTAAAAACAGAGCTATCTCTCAACAAAAGTGTTTAAGGAGATATTAAAAAAACCTGTTGACAAATTAATTTTTTTTTTAAAAAAGTGTTAAAATAATGAAATCACTGTACCCATCAGTTGTCGAGAGGGGGGAAAATATGTGAATTGATCCTAATGCCTTAGCTATAGGAGTCACTACATTTCCTAAACAAAAATACAAATATGCAGTGGTTAATTCGTTTTGGGAATTATGTATTTATAAAGGTCAATGAAATAGCACTGAGTGGTACATGACACAGCATCCTCATAGAATCATAGACTCCTAGAGTTGGAAGAGACCTCATGGGCCATCCCGTCCAACCCCTTGCCAAGAAGCAGGAAAATTGCATTCAAAGCACTCCCAACAGATGGCCATCCAGCCTCTGCTTAAAAGCCTCCAAAGAAGGAGTCTCCATCACACTCCAGGGCAGAGAGTTCCACTGCTGAACAGCTCTCACAGTCAGGAAGTTCTTCCTAATGTTCAGGTGGAATCTTCTTTCCTGTAGTTTGAAGCCATTGTTCCTCTGCCACCCTCTTCCCCCGCCTTGCCTCCCAAGCCATGTTCCTTAATCAAAGGCCAAAACCCGTGTAATAGCAACTTCTCATGCTTTGCATTCATGCGAGGAGGCCTAATTAAACCGTTCTCACAGGAAATCTCAGGAAAACAAAAAGTGATATAAAAGCAATTCTAGAGACCTATTATTATGTAGCCAGATAGAAGTGTTGTATTTTTTTCTTTGGAGGCAAGAGATATAGGAAGTGTCTATCCCAGTGCTGTTATCACTGACACAGGGACTTCCACATGATGTTACTGCCATAGGATCACAGTACTGAAGTATCCAAGCTTAAAGTTCTTCAGAACTTGATATATTCCTTGATTGTTATATATATTGCAAAGTACTGAATGTATATGTTTGGAGGAATGGCAAAAATGTAAAATCCTTCATTGGTAGAATCAAGAATATTTTTTTATATAGAAGGAGATCACAGTCACAGTTAGATGGTACCCAATACACTCTGTTCACAGAAAGCCTTCGGTTCTGGTCCTGAGCAGTCCAATTAATAGGAGTCCAGCAGGGACTCAGATGATGGGATAGGACTGAGGCCATGGAGAGACACTGCAACTAAGCTATATCTGTATATGGAAGGGTACAGAAAGAATTCATCCTAGCATGAGATAACTCCCTACATTCTTGCTCAAAAGAATTTAAAACTGCCCCTTTTGTTATAATTATCACTAATGGAACAAAATTAGATCAGTGCATCCAAATTAAGATAATATCAAAAGGCTGAATTCCCAAGATATATAATTTAACAAAGCAAAATTTATTGCAATGAATTACAATTAACTCTTAATTATGCAAACAGATTAAAATTAATCAAATGTTGTAAGTGATAATATTAGTACATCTTTTTAAAACTGGAAATAATTGCTCTGCTTATCAAAAATAATTGCTCCTGAAATCTAACTCTTAGCTAATCACACAAAGGGCCATTACTCTATCATGTGGGACCGCTGTGTTTCTAAATACCAGCACTCCATTCAGCTGCTGCCAATAAAGCATCACGCCTTCCCCTATCTACGATTATAGAAGATGTTTCAAAATTGGGTTTCCATTAAGGCACAGCTAGATCACCATTACATACGATACTGTGGAAGAATCATAAATGGAACTAGGATGTTTTGTCTGGTAAATACAATAGTCTGCCAATGCCAGCATGTTAGGATAAGTGAATGCTTTCTCACTTTGGGGTGCACATCCAAATATACATCTCACTGAGAGCAATGGAACCACATCACTCTCTGAATGCAGAAACCGTTCCTTGCTGCACTGTCTTATTTTCAACAGAATGGACTGAGATGTTAGAAAGTTGACAGTGTAGATAGAGTGCTTGTTCCACCCAACACCCTTGTGAAAAGGTTGTGATCCTTTGCTGAGAAAGCCCGAAAGTGCTGAAAACGAAGACTCATATTGCTCTCTTTTTGTCTCAGTGCCCACATGTTCTTTCTGAGCTGGTTAGGTAGTTCCCTGTAACAAACAGCAAGGGAGGAGGACGGCTGAATAGGAAGGAACACCTATGAGTCTACGTCTATGTCTAACACTTGCTTGTTTTAACACATGTGGAACTCTAGTGTGAAAACTCAAGCAACAATATAATAAGTTTCTAAATATATTTTGCACCTTCCATTTCTTGAGAAGTCCTCTCAAATCCCACTATTAGGATCAAATAAAGTTAGGTCCAAGGAGGCTACATTTATGTTTGCTCCGTTCACCAAATACAATTCAGTATATAAATACCAGTATAAAATATTGCATAGTGTCAATCATTCATTTATTTATTACTTTATTCATTGTTGTTCTGCTTATTTTGTACTTACTGTGCCCCACCACAGAGCATCCGCATATGTAGAAAACTGATCATTTTCATCTTTTTCAACCAGATAGACAAGGAAAGATGAAAAAATGAGTACCAAAAATCCTATGTACCAAGCTGTGATTAACTCCTGTAGGATAAGAAAAGATAGAATTAAAATGGAAGCACATATTTCGACAACTGTAACAAATCATCTGTTGGAAGACACATATTTTTGGTAAGTTCTATGAACACTTAGATCAGTACAAAATCATTGTGGTGTGTATTTTCCTCAAAACAAGGAGTAAACAATCATACTGCTTTAATGCATATGATTTCAAGGATGCCTAAAAGGTTGCATTCACCTAGAGGATTTATCAATTTCTCTTTGAACAGCAGAACCTTTCCACACTTGCAAGATAGGTGTGTCGTGTAGCCATGTTGTCCGAATGCCCAATCACCACTTCCCAAAACAGTTACTATATTTCCAACTCAAGAACTGGAAATGTAATATTGGTGGACAGGAAAAGAGATTTAAAGATGGGCTAAAAGCCAATCTTAAAAACTGTAGCATAGACACCGAGAATGGGAATCCCTGGCCCTTGAGCGCTCTAACTGGAGGTCAGTTGTGACCAGCAGTGCTGCAGAATTCAAAGAGGCACAAAGGAAGGGTGAAAGGGAGAAAATTGCTAAGAGGAAGGCGCATCAAGCCAACCCTGACTGGGACCACCTTCCACCTGGAAACCAATGTCCTCACTGCGGGAGAACATGCGGATCAAGAATAGGGCTCCACAGCCACCTATGGACTCACTACCAAGACATTACACTTGGAGGAGCATCATCCATACCATGAATCCTACTGTTCAAGAAAGAAAATGCCAAATTCTTTCTGACTATGTAAAATGAACTGGATAGCTATGGTTAAAAGAAATATGCTCCTTGCACCTCCCTCCCTCCCTTTGTTTGATATTCACATATGATTTACACAGATGAAAATCAGAGGAGTGCATTAATCCGTACCTTACTATGTGCATAAACCACTGAACCTAATAGTTTCCAGGTTCCTCCTCTTCGGTCCATGCGCACCATGCGAAGGATCTGCAGGAAACGAAGACTCCTGAGTGCTGATGTTGCAAAAATGTTACCCTGAGTTTTTGCAGAAACAACTGCTATTGAAGCGATGAGAACTATTATGTCTGAAAGAAATATATTACAAAATATATTAATGAATGTGCATTGACCAGTAATAATTACACAGCATATTATTGTAGATTGGGTGAATGGGGTGATTTTATGCATTGAGAACAGTGTTTGTGCCATTTCTGTGTTGAGTCCGATTGTGCAATCAGAACAATATTTCTGACAAAATATAGAGCTCAGTGTTCAAAAGGGACACAGAGGCAGCCCTGAAAGAAGGAATCAATTGCATATAATATCAGATTTTCCACTTCGCTTTTTAGAATAGGGTTATCTATAAGGAGAGGCAATAAGCACTAATGTTAGTTCTGTGTCAATGAAGATATTAAAATGCATGGGCAACATTTTCAACATCTAAAAGTTTGAAAAGTGAGTGAGCTGCAATAATTACAATGTCCCTATAAGTCTGAAAGTTTAACAAATAATATAAAATATTTCATTAAATTCAGTGCTCTAAAATACCACCTTAATGCAATTATTCTAGTAATTTTTCTACTTTCCCCAAACACTCTTCTTCAGCATATTTTTTGCATTTCAAGGCAGGTATGTTACAACACTCATTTAATCTGTGTGCCAGTTTCATGGGTTCCAATTGGAGGCCATTGCTTACAATAAAAGTGATGTCACCCAGAATTCTTTCTTATATACAGCCAATGCATCTCATGAATCCAATACAGGGTAGATTAAGAACATCTTCAAAAATGTAAATGAATGATGTATTTTATTGTTATGTGAAAGACAACACACACAAACAAATGTAATGAAATAGATGTCATATCTGCTAAACAGCTGGGTTATTAATGCTTTGTCATACTTATTATTTGCTCAAGAAAACAATCCTCCAGCATTCCATCCATTGTGTTGTTGAAGTAAAAGAAATCAAGTGTCTCTTGGTAAATTAAAAGGAATGAATATCAAACCTCTGTGAGGACGTTTATTTAATTCAGTTTTTGCTGCTTTCAATGTACAAACGAGTTTGTCAGACACTGCAAGTGCAGATATTCTGTCTAAGTAAAGATGCACATATAAACTGCAGGGTCATCTCCAATTGTAGTACAGATAATAAAATAACATGCCTTTCTTTTGAGGAAATGGGCAAGAACAATAGCACACTCTAGCTCTTCTATGTGGTCTCTGTGAAACATGAGCAAAAGTTGTTTACTTGAATGGGAAAGCTCAGTGCCAGCGACGGACAGTATTAAAAACATCTCCCCTCCCCGCATTTTATTTGCACAGGGATTAGAAAGGAGGGGTTTTACAATGGAGCCCTACAGCTTCCATTCCATGACGTAGAACTACTTATGGTGGGGCTCCATTCTGTGACAACACAGAAGGCATACCATGTTCAATGGCACTGAATGGCTGCCAAACTGTAAGCCACCTTGAGACACATTTGGGCTTGAGAAGGGCAGGATAAAAATATAGCAAATAAATAAATAAATGAATAATGGAGTCAATGGAGAGAAGCCACTTTCTCCCACGGGATGAGGTGGGGAGAAGCCGAGGGATGTGGGGTATGGGATGATGGGTTCCCCCCACCAGGCACCACTGGATTCGCCATGATGCGTGGTGATTCTGGTGGCCCATCTGGTGGGGTTGTTAATGTATAGGTTGTTAACTTTTCAGTAAATGAAAGCAAAATCAAGATTTAGGTGGCAGAGACAGAAAAGTGTGTTTTTATGGCAGTCAAAGAAAACTCATCCTCAGTTTTATGATATTTTGTTTTGATATGTGCATCTGAGGAGTTGAGGCTCCACATGCTTTTATTTATATATCATAATCATCGCTGAAGATAAAGGCAAATTTTGTCTATACAAATGATACTACACTAAGATGATGGATATGATTTTTTCCCCAAAGTGTTCCAGAGTTTCTTTGTAACTCTTCCTCATGACAGAAGATCTTCCAAATGCATTGTCACTATGTGAGCAGCTTGCAAGTGGGCAAACGATGGATGGAGCCAGATTTCCAGGGCCAACCCTGAACAAGTCATACTCAAAGAGCCCACTTACAAGCTGCTCATATGGCAGTATACATTGGCGACATCTTTGAAATCATGATTAGTGTGTGACAAAGAACCTGGGAGTGACTCAAGAATTATATCAACTCTCCCCATCTCTCCATTACATTTCCATGCCGTAGCACCACTAAAATGCACACATTCCTTTCCTGGGAGTTCTTGATATGAAGGAAAACAAGCTATCCGTATATGATAAAGAACCCAAACAAACTACCATGCTTTTGCTTACCCTAAAAAAAGCATTGATTCAGATCCCTATATTTTGACAAACATTTGCTTTATCTGCTTTGCAGGAGTAGTCTTTTCTCTTAAACGAAATGTGTTTGCTTCAAGCCAGACTGGTTATGATTGAGCATCACCTGTAAAGACTAATTGGCAGAATATGTTTAGGAAATTCTCTGAATAAATAGCACTGTCTGATTTTTGCAGATGTTGTTAGCTTAGCCAAAAATGTCTGCACTCTCAAGTAGATACATGACATTTTCTGTATGAGAATATTATTAATTATCAACATGGGAAATACAAATGTCACTTTCCCAGTTTTTGTAATTTTTGTTTCAAGATACAAAGTGACTTTTTCACTTTAAGACTTAAGAAACTGAAAAGGCTGAGATGTCACATAAATCTCGAATCATAATGTGGTCTGGGATGTGAAAATTAATTTCTGCTATTGCTCTGCACTAGAGTATCAAGGGCTAGCAGGAGGCATTCAGAAATGTGGGTGATATTTCTGAATTATATGAGCAATGGCAATTTGTGGGATGTGCCTCTTAGCACCTTTAACAATATGGAATACACACATTGTATGTTTTTAGCTTTTCCCAGATTAAGACTTTTTCAGTCCAAATTACAGGAAAAGAAAGTCCACCTGAACATTAGAAAGAACTTCATGACCGTGACAGTTGTTCAACCGTGGAACTCTCTGCCTCAGAGTCTGGTGGAAGCTCCTTCCTTGGAAGCTTGTAAACAGAGCCTGGATGGCCAACTATCAGGGATACTTGGATTGTGCTTTTCCTGCATGGCAGGGAGTTGGACTAGATGGTCCACTACTTGTATTTTACTGCTCATCTGCGTGGTATATTTTCTTTCTCTGGCAAGGGAGTGTGTGGGCTGATCAAATGTGAGCTATGTATAATTTTCACTTCGTCACACAACTCAATGGAAGAATTATCAAGGGGAAATTATCAAAAACAAGAGCTGTATGTAAGTCAATTTGAAATTAAGAAAGCATTAAATTTTATCTTCTTTGAATTGTACTTCATACATGGTACAACAAAAGGAAAGGTATGTATTTCCATTTGATTCGCATATGTGATTTTTTTGCTTCCTGAACAGCAAGAGGTGGAAGACCAGCAGTGACATCACAATAAAGCACAAGCAACATTCTTCACTAGAATACTATGATGCATTTCTTGTGCCTCCTTCATGTTCTTGACCTGCATTGATTTTCCTTTTGGTCTTCATTATGTGTTATTTAGACTTAAATAATGTCTACAAGACCACAATACAGTAGTTCCTGAAAAAGAGCTCGTTGTGGAAAAGAAGAAGATGAAAGATCAGGAAAGCTCTCACTGTTATTACCAGACCTGCAAACGTTTATTTTAGAGATGAGAGAAGGAAGATGCGTGCTAATATTCTACGACAGCTGGCTGCCCTGGCACGCTTCTACGCACCACTTTTTGGGGGCCGCAACCTTATCATTACCAATACGGTGAGCTGTGGTGTTTTACTGGGAACTGCAGATATAATTCAGCAATCTTTGGAGAGAAGGAGGAACCCTGCACTGAAGTGGGATGCTGACCGCATGTTACACATGTTCATTACAGGATGTACCATGGGACCACCCCTACATTACTGGTACGTCTTGGTAGACAAAATAACCCCAGGAAAAGGAATGCAACACATAAAAATTGTTCTCCTAAAGGTAGCAATTGATCAGGCCTTTGCTCCATTCTTTGGATGCTGGTATTTCACAACGATGGGATTGCTTCAAGGCCATAGTTTGGCAGACAGTTTGAAGGAATTTAAAGAGAAGTTCTGGGATTATTTCATTGCAGAACTCACTGTGTGGCCGGCTGCTCAACTGTTAAATTTTCTCTTTCTCCAACCAAAATACCGAGTGATATTTGTGAATATGGTGACTTTAGGATGGAATGTGTACCTTTCATATCTCAAACACAGAAGTTGAGGACTGCAAAAGAAACTGAGGACTGCAAAGCCTTGGAAGCAAAAACACAGAGCACAAAACTATTTCTTTGAGTTAGCTTTGCAGGCTACAAATATATGCGATTTTCATCTCTCATTGGATTTTTATTGATTCTGTTTACTTCACAGGGACATTTTAAACTAGAAAAATATGTTTTATGATCCCAGGCATTTTTTTTTAGCTTAACCATTTTCCTTTTTTCTTTTTTAAAAGAAAACTTGTAATGACACACATGGGAATATATTAACAATACAGTCCCAAGTAGAGAAACCAACTTTTTCGCATTTATGGTATTTATTTCAAACATTACTATACTATTTCCCTACATACAAGAGGTCTTAAAGAAATTCACAACAATTTTATATTTAAACATAAATACCATATTTACTTTGTCTGTAATGTTCGCCTTTTTTGGCTCAATTACATTGAGGTGCGCATTTGATTGACGGCTGCATTAGAATCACACACCTAAAGCTATCTGCACTGTTGGGCAAGAGATCGCAGCTGGAGACCAAGAAGGGAGAGGTAGCGGTGGCTGTGAAAAGGCTGGTGGGAAGCTGATGGTGGCCGTGAAAAGGTGGGTAGAAAGGCAAGATGGAGGGGTGAGGCTACCCACCAGGCTTTTTGCTGCCACCACTGTGGGTGGTTCCAGATAGCAGTTTGATCTGGGAACATTTGCATTTTAAAAACATGATTGTTCCTGGGTTCTAGTCCACACCCTCCCCCAAGAAAGCACATTTTTTCTGGGGGAGGTTTCTGGGGGAAAGTCCAGCAGGGCACCGGGACACAAAAGAAAACCCCTTTAAAAAGTCCTTAAAAGTGGAAAATAACTCACCTGGATGCCATTTTACTTTTTCCAGAGTTCTCCTGGTTCGTACCATGATGCACCAACAGAAGGGGGGGCAGAAGTGATTTTCCTCCCCCCTTCTCTTAGTTCGTTATTGATAAGACCCAGGAGAACTCCGGAGAAGGTAAAAGGGTGGCTGGGTGAGTTATTTAAAAGCTTTATTAAGGGGTTTAGGGAGGGGGTGGGGCTGTCCAAGAAACCCAAGACAGATATATAGATGGGCACCGGAGGTTTCACAGTGCAATCCTCAGTCCCATCTACACAGCCTCCACACCTGGAAAGACACGAGACTTCTGTAAGACCCAGGGCTTTCCAGCAGACAAATTACCACGACACAAAGCAGAGTTTTCCTGCTTTGTGCTGAAAGCATTAGTTTTCCCCTGAAGCATTACCTGGACACTCTAAGGGAAAATGCAGGAGGGCATGCACCATAGGTGTTATCTGGATATACAGAAGAAGCTTATAGTATAGTTTGCTGGTGAGCAACCAACTTCCATTACAGCAAACCACTATATAGGAAAAGAAAGAGGCCCAACACTCTCCCTGGTGGAATAGCAATGCTATATAATAATAATAATAATAATAATAATAATAATAATAATAATAATAATAATAATTTGTTGTTGTGGTTGTTGTTGTAGTTTTTGTTACCTGCCTCTCCTGATATCTCAAGGCAGGATTCAACATAGATCATAAAATACATATATTTGAAAAAGAGAGAACAAAGATTAAAACATCAGTACGAACAAAATATAAATTTACAATTATAGATTAAAATTGACTAGGTAGACCTGTTGAAATTGACAAGTTTTTAATTGTGTTTTAAATGTTGGCAGCTGGCTTAGCTGTTGAATCTTTTTTGGCAATTCCACAGCCTTGGGGCAATCAATGAAAAGGTCCCCTGAGTGATGGCTGCCCATTAGGTTTTGACTGGTTGGAGTAGCCACTAACCAGAGGACCTCAGTGACCCAGGCAGATTGTATGGGAAAGGCGAAGTAGGTAACTTGGACTCAAAACATTTAGGGTTTTAAAGGTAATAACCAGCACTTTGCCACTAAACGAACTGGCAACTAGTGGAGAGATTTTAGTATAGGTGTAATATATTCACTAATAGATGTAACCTAACCAAAATGTACAGTGGCTGTAAATAAACCCTGATGTCTTCATTCCATTAAAATCATAGCCAATGCTACAAAGCTGTCCTTTGTTCTACCCAAATTTCTTTTTTGGATTCATATTATCCTCTAATTTTCAGAAAGGTTCCTTCCTACATAATCTGGATGCAGGCTCCTATTTCTGCGTACTAAATAGCTAAAGAGTAGATAGAGCCACCCCATTTTTTAAAAAACCTTTTGGGTACAAGCCTTTGGTTCCACCAAATCACTGGAATAGAAGGCATAGCAGAAACAGTTTGCAACATCATGTACATTTAGACATTTATGATCAACCGGGGAGGGACTTCTCTCTGTTGAGCACATTTGGTGGGAACATGGGAGAGGTCCTTTTTTGGTGGCTGCTCCCAACTGTAGAACTCCTTCCCAAGAGAGATCAGGATGGCCCCATCCATGCTGGCCTTCCTCAGCCAGATCAAGACCTTCCTCTGCCAGCAGGCATTTGGAGAAGAATAAGGGGCATGCCTGTGATTCCTAACCTTTATTTCATCAGGGACCACTTTGACCAGAGACCACTTTCCCACATCAGTACCAAATAATAACAACAACAATAACTTCATTCTTACATCCCGCATCCATCTCACAAAGGAACTCAGGGCGGCTTACATGGAGACCAAGCCCAATATATACAGAGATTACAAATAACACAATTAAAAACATATAATAAAAGGGTTACGAATCAATTTTTGGTCAGTTTTAGAATTGGTTTGGTTATTTGGGGTGCTGATTCAGAAAAATGCACTGATAGGCCACATCAGCTCTAGTTTCTGACACAGAACACATGCCATCTGGTAGTCATCATCTGCTTGCCCCCAGAAAACCATATTTAATAAACCTTGGCACTATAAGAGCGTTTCGCAAGACCAGTCGCTCTTGTTACAACGGTGAGGTAATGGCGAGGCCGCAGACCATATTTTAATTCTTGTAAACCACTGGTGGTCCATGGACCACAGGTTGGGAACCACTGTTTTAACCTGTGACCAGATTGTAAGGTTGTTAGCTGCTTTGAGTCCACAAATAGATAAATCAATCAATCATGTAAATTTAGCACTGTATCTTGAACTATTGTTCTAATCATTTTGCATTTAATCACATAAGTGGCCAACTTTTGAAATTTATTTATTTATTTATTTATTTATTTGATGCATTTATTAACCGCCGCTCTCAGCCCTGGGGCGACTCGCGGCGGTGTACAACACATAAAAAACAGTTTACAATGAGTCAACATGACAGTAACCAACAAAGCCTTACTACACAAATATCTAATTACACTAAAAAGATCCGCTTCTTTTTATGTATGATGCCAAAAAAAATGGTCAGAAAGCACTGGGAAAATGTTTAGTGCAGGAAAGGAACATTAAAATATTCAACTGCTAATAAGGAGCATTTAAGGCCCCTTCCACACAGCTGAATAAAATCCCTCCTCTTCTGCTTTGGAATATATGGCAGTGTGGACTCAGATAACCCAGTTCAAAGCAGATATTGTGGATTATCTGCCTTGATATTCTGGGTTATATGGCTGTGTGGAAGGGCCCTAAGAGATGTTCAGTTTTACTATTAGTCTTACAAGTGTATAGACGCTGCTGTTTAGACTTATTAACTAACAGCATCTATGGCATTAAAAATAAACCTTTCTACATATGTAGAACATGTTACGGAATTTTCTAATTATGTATAGAAATTCTCTTAGCAGAGAGAAGGTTAACACTGTGCAACTATTTTAAAAAGGGAGAAATGATGCACTTTTTAAAAAGCAATAAAATCAACTTTCACAACTGTATGCAATATATATGAAACAAACATACAATTGTACAATCCTCTGGAGAGGAAGAATATATATGTGAAACTTCAAAATTATTTAAGAAAAAATGAGGAGAAATATGATACAGAATGCTTAAATATGTATAAGCATTCTGCTGTCATTCTGCATGTGCTTTCTCATTTTTATTGTTTTTGTATAACTTAGCCAAGAAGATGCTTATGTGTAATTCTATAGGATGTATAAGATGCTTCTCTTTCCATTGGTAGTTAGGCAAACCAATACAACCATCAACAGCACATCCAAATAGGTTTCAAATCAACATAACAGAAAACAGAAATTTAACAACTACAGTACGAAAACATACCTATAACACAGAATGGTTTCCTTGCAAATCGCAATCTTCCTTGCCATCCACGGTATCGACAACAGCAGCCAGCAGACCAGATGCGTATGATAAACTCCAAACCAAAGACAACGATCATGACAGACTCCTGAAAAGGAGCAAATGGGAAGCAGAGTTAGTGAATTCAGCAGTACAGAAAACAGAAGAAAATATTCCTCACTAATGTATGTCAAGCAACTGAAATAAAACTTCATTGCTTCATAAATAAATAAATACCATGTAGCATTTCGATATTCATTTTTTACATAATATAAAATGACAGTTAGAAGATTACAAAAGGAAGAATTGTTATGCAGAAAATAATTGCCCTTCAGGGAGAAGCAACTTCATCCTTATGGACTGTAGTCTTGTATAGGCAGATAATAAAGGTAAAGGTAAAGGTAGTCCCCAGTCATGTCTGACTCTGGGGTGTGGTGCTCATCTCCATTTCTAAGCCGAAGAGCCAGCATTGTCCGTAGACAAGGTCATGTGGCCGGCATGACTGCACAGAGCGCCGTTGCCTTCCCGTCGGAGCGGTACCTATTGATCTACTCACATTTGCATGTTTTCGAACTGCTAGGTTGGCAGAAGCTAGGGCTGACAGCGGAAGCTCACGCTGCTCCCCGGAATCGAACCTGCGACCTTTCGATCAACAAGCTCAGCAGCTCAGTGCTTTAACCCACTGCGCCACTGGGGGCTCCTCGCAGATAATTTTTTTTTTTAAGAATCAATACAACACAACACAGCGTAAATCCACACAAGCAGATAATACTTGTGTGGATTTACACTGTGTTGTATTGATTCTTAAAAAAAATAAACCTCCAAAGGTAATTAATTACAGTTGACAAGTGCAATTTAATAGAAGGCATTTGTGACGTGGTGCTGGAAAGGCTTAATAAGTAAAAACATAAAATTATAAAAGTTTAAAAGAAATTAAATCGTTAATATTGTTAAAACATTATCATTACAGTTAAATACATTGTAAATATAATTTTAAAAAATATAAAAATCGTATAAAGGATGGCAACATTAAAACAGAATGCACATATACACACACACCAGAATTCTATAATCTAAAATTACAATTCAAATGCCTTTGCAATAAAAATCTGTAGGTTGGTTAATATATTGTTAACCTGTCTTGGTTCTCAAAATAGGTTATGCTAGAAATTTGAAAAATAGCCAATACTAACAACAAGACAAAACTGTATATTAGAAACAGATACTATGTTAAAACTCTAACAAAAAATATTATCCAGGATATCATTGTTAGAGTTTAGTTGTCTGAAGGAATTAAGGCTTCATGAGCTAACTCCAGCCGACTGAAGTACTTGAAAAGGCTTATTAAGTAGTTTGCCAAAGAAGATAAGCTAAGATTTATATCCTTATTTGGCAGGTAAAACATCTCCATGTCCAAGATAAAGCTGTTCTGTGTCATCTGGTCATTAGTTATCCACACATGAGAACTAACATGATGTCAGATTAGAAAACAACTACGACAAAGACATCGAGGACAGGAACATCTGCAAAGAAAACAGGGGCCCAATTTTGATTTTCTCCCCCTTGTCATTTCACTTATGTTTTTGGTTAAAATTTTTTTTGACTAGTTCAAATTTTGCATGGCACATTCACTGCAATAATGTAATAATGGCCATATAATTTCTTAAAATTTATCTATTCTAAGTTGTGCCATCTTTGGAAAAAATAGACCCATTTATGATCCCACAACAACCTGGTTTCAGGAAAGGGAAAAGCTGCACATCACAAGTGCTGAACCTGACTCGGCGCATAGAAGATGGTTATGAAAGACAGCAGATTACAGGCACTGTCTTCATAGACCTGTCAGCAGCTTATGATACTATAAATCAGTGATTCCCAAAGTGGCATTACTGCCCCCTGGTGGGCGCTGCAGCGATCGGGGGGGGGGCGGTAATGGCCTCAGGTGCATTTGGGGATAATGAATAACTGTAAGGGGGCGGTGAAAGCATAAAAGAAAAAAGAGAGGATTTAGAAAAATTGATTTCCAGGGGTAGGCCAAATAAGTTTAGGAACCACTGCTATAAATCATTGCCTCCTCCTGAGAAAAAGGTATAATATCACAAAGGATTACCACCTCACCTGCTTCACAGAAAATCTGCTACAAAACAGGAGCTTTTTTGTTGCGTTCCAGGGCCAGAGAAGCAGATGGCGAAAACAGAGGAATGGCCTTGCCTCAGGGGAATGTGCTTGCTCCATCAATGATAAACATTTACACAAATGATCAGCCACTGCCAGAAGGGACAGAGAGTTTCATCTATGCTGATGATTGTGCCATCACCGCCCAAGCAAGGAACTTTGAAATAGTTCAACAGAAGCTCTCCGAAGCTTTAGGATGCTCTTACTGCCTATTACAGGGAAAACCAGCTGATCCTAATCCATTTAAAATGCAGACATGTGCTTTTCATCTTAAGAACAGACAAACATCTCGAGGTCTGAGGATTACCTGGGAAGGAATCCTACTAGGAATCACAACCAGACACAGTGAAGACATCTGCCCTTGCGCTTGAGTGAGTTACAAATGGGAGTGAAAGCTGGAGGAATTTCTCTCTCTATAAAATTCAATGGATCAGAAAAGCCACTGCATAATAAAAGAAAATCATCTGGGAACGCCCATTGTGTGCTATTGTTACCCTTTAGATCTTTGTTCTCACGACAGCCAATAAGACTACAATAAATAAATTCAGAATGATCAGGATTCTTTACCAACATTTCAAATACAATTTCTGTCTTGGTAGATGCATAGAATTGGGGCAAGAATTTTATATCACTTTGAATTAGGGCACACTGTGCATTACTGTGTGAAAGCAGGCTAATTGAAAGAAGAGACAAAATGGACCAAAGAATTTAAACCAGAAAAATCTTATTTTATTTTTTGGGAGGGGAAGGTATGATGAGCAAAATCAAAGGGAAGCAGAAATGCATTAAAAATTCAATAGAGCCCAGGAAGAGAGGGGCAAAGGATTGGGGACTGAGGAATTGGCAGAAAGAAGATACATGGGCAACTGGCTTGCAAAATCTATAGTAAGGTTTTATAGTTCCCCCCCCCCCCCTGCCATTGAAGCACTATGAATTATCTAATCATTAGGAGAGCAACAGAGCCATGCAACAGGGAGAGGAGGGTGTGTGTTTGCTGAGGGGGTCTGCAAGTTAGAAGTTCTTAATACACAACAGGACACTGAGGACTTTGATTATGTGCCTGAATATGCCTAAAGTGCTTGAGGGTAGAATTAAAAGAAAACCTCAGATATGAACGCCCTACATGCACAGGAGGCTTCTTAAATTTTAAATTTGATCACTTCCTTCCAAGTATTTAATTCATTGGGGCAACCTTGCTCACACAGAGCTGCATGTGTACTTGCAAGCTATGTACAACATTATTTTGGATATATATTCCTATGGTTTCAGCAAACATGCACCCAGAATGTAGTCACCAGAAGCAGGCATTATCTTTTGATCTGGTTGGCAAAATATGGCTGAACCTCCAGGTGCAGGCATGTAGCCGGGGGGGGGGGGGCTTGAGGGGCTTCAGCCCCCCCCCCGAAATACTCATGGTGGTTCGCGAAAAGGCCTTACTGGTGCATTATTTAAACTGTTATGTTTATTCATATCATGATCTGATCACCATACTCAATATATCCCATATGCATGGGGGTTTTGGGGTAATGATACAAAAGGTTTGCTAGGCTAGACCCTCTTTCACTCAGACTCAGCCCCCCCCCAAACTCAACCCCCCTCGAAATCCCCCCTGAAAATTTTTTACCCCCCCCCCCCCGAAATGAAATCCTGGCTACGGGCCTGTCCAGGTGGGCTGCATCCCAGTATCCTGCCTTGCTTTGACCCCTTTATTGACATGTATACTTGTTTTCCAAAATAAAACAAGTTTGGAAGCCACACAGGGTCCCCACTATGTCATCACAATGATACAAAGACACGTTTCTACAGTGTGCACATATTCCATATATTGGTTTATGCATGGCCATGCATGTGCACATTCACATGATCAAATAGTATTTCTCTGTTTTCCATTGTTCTGACATCCCACCCCTGCATTCCTCTTAGATTGGGTGTATGCCTGGGTGGTTTCCTCAACTCTCACAACTGCTGCTTTCGCCTCCTCTAATTTACTGCCTTGTTTTTTTAAATGTAATATCCAGGAAAGTGGGAGTAGGATTGATGGCATATGGTACAATCTTGCATGGATCAACTGAGGCATAAGTCCTACTAAATTCAGTGGTCCTACTCCCAGGAGAGTGTTTTATAGTGCTTGCCTCAGGAAACCCCACTACCTTGCTCAAAAGGACACCAAATGGCAAGCAAATATTCAAAGCTCAAAGATTAAAGGCTTCACATATGCACAGATTGCAAAGAAAAGAAGAAATTATACTTATTCTCTCTGCTCTTTGTAAAAGTGAGGAGGAGCCCAAGCGACACATCTCCAATGACTCCATGCTGCCTACCCACCAGCTGGTCACCATCTACCAACCTGGCTCTACTTTGCTCCCACCCTGAATTTAATCCCAATCCCAGTTTGAGGATCAAACCACACATTTAAAAAATCTTCCCCAAATTAATAGAATAAATTTGAAGGTTTTTAAAAATCACCTTAGTCCTGTAGATTAATTAAGTCTGAAAGTAGGACAAAGTCATCGTGTAAGTACAGCGCTCAGTTCAAATGAACTGTAGGACCATAGATGAGCATGTTATTTACTTATCTTGGCTGCATACAATAAGGCAGAGGCACTCTAAAACATCCACTGTTACATATTTAGAAGTTGTGTACAACAGTTTATCCTTGAGTGTAGAGCCACAGTGACAGTGGATGTTAATCACCAATTATACAAGAGCTTTAACTCCATGGAAAACTCAACTATAGGGAAAGGCAATAAGGAGAAAGGATAAGCATGTAAGTTCACTCAACACCAGTTCTTTTAAAAAAGTTAAGAATGAGGTCAATTTCTTAATTGTATCAATCAATTTATATACAAATACTAAAATAAGTAGACATATGTTAAAAAGTCAGAAGGTACATAGAGCAGTGGTGGCGGACCTATGGCACGCTTGCCAGAAGGGGCACGCAGTGCCCTCTCTCTTGTCATGCAAGCCCTCACCTGCCCGCTGTCCCGCCTGCCCACTTGCCTACCCCTTTGCTCACTCGCCTGCTTACTTGCTTGCCGCTCACCCCCCCCCCCCGCCCATTCACCCTCCTCACTCACCACCCCCTGCTCTTCCCCCTGAGTGCCCAGCCCTCCCCTGGTTTTGGCACTCCATCTCTAAAGGTTCACTATCTACTGTTTTAAGTCACATATTCCTATTAACCTACTTGGCACTCTCAGGGCCCTGCACTCAACATCCCATGTCCATACCTGTTAAGTCTCTGGCTTTCTTGTGTTCAGCAGAAAGGCCCGAAAAGGACTTCTCTGTTCATTGCTTGTACATAAGTAGATGCATCCTTACGACTTATTATGGATCTGTATGTAGAATGTTTTTCCTTAATGCTGGATCCTTTCTTTAAAAGCAGCACCAAGGCCACATCTTCACTGCCATATAATGTAGTTTGAAACTTCATTATATGGTCAGTGCAAACATATCTGCACTGAATTGCATTGTATGAGTCTACAGAGGCTTTTAAACAGAGGCTGGATGGCTACCGCTCAGGGTGCTTCGATTGAGCTTTTCCTGCAGGGCAGGGGGTTGAACTAGATGGTGCATTAGTCTCTTCCAACTCTATGATTCTATGATACACTAACTATATACTGAAGTGTGAAACTGCATTATATGGCAGTGTAGATGGGGTCCAAGTAAAGGATTGCTAACAGACTTCTCTCAGTCAGATGCCCTTCTGACCAGCTTTTGTATGTTCATCTGATAAGGATTCTCTGGACCATGAGGAGAGGTACTTTGGAAAATCCTGCCCCGAATCCTAGATACATTAACAAAAAACTCTGTGACCCTGAGAACATGATTAGCAACTTTGTAATCTTGACATCAGTCCTGAACGTGGGAAAATAATTTAACAAGAGATTCCCATTATCAGAACAAAGTGAAATGTCCCAATATAAAAATGGTTTATTTGGGATGAGGGGGCAAAAGTAAACAAAGAAATAAGAGCAAGAAAAAGAAAAACAATCACTGCAGAGAGAAACAAATACAATAATAGGTCAACAACAACAAAAAAACTTTTGGTGTCTTGGTTTTTAGGCTTGTTCCTGGGATTATTTGGTGTGCGGAGTCAGAAAATGTGGATATCTGCATCAGCTTTAGTTTCTTAGATATGGTTATCATGATTTTCTGTGGGTGAGCAGATGATGACTTGTACATGGCACGTGTTCTGTATCTCAAACACTAGAGCTACTGGGGGAAATGGGTACCATTTGTAGAATCAGCAGGTCAAATACACCCAGAAACAGGTCTAACATTTGAGACACCAAAATGTCTGTTGACCAGTGATAAATAAAAGCAATAGTTTTGTGTACAGGATGCCCACAATGTCCATAATTAGGGACCAAAATGATTATTCTAGCAAATCAGAAATTTGCCTAGTTGTTGCACTCAATTTCGTAATAACCAGACTAATCATTGCACAAAGGAGCTTAAGTCTTGAATGTCAAAACATAACAAAGAATAAAAAGAAGGCAAACCTAGTTATCTTTCCCAACATTGTGCTAATTTATCAGATGCACAGTAATGTTTTACTAATTTCTCTGATGTTTTTCTGCTTGGTGTGGAAGAATTGGGGCCTGAAAAGGCAGGACCAGAGCAGAAGGGAGATTGAACCAGGCTGCTGTTATTAAGTGTTGTCAAGCTGACTTCAATTTATTGTGACCCGATGATTGAGAGACCTCCAAATTACCTTATTTATGGATTCTATTGCACGATGCCACTAGTATGGGCCATTTGTGCGATCAGGAATAACTTCAACTTACCAGGATGGCTGCCACTGCTATCACACTTCTACATTTGTCATATAAATAATCTGTCATTTCAATATTGACATGCCAGGACAGAAATGAATCCTGGCAAACTGCTGGTCTCAAAACATGAGGGTAGATATGGTGTAGTAACCACATATATAACTATATCCAATTCGGGCTCAAAATCTAAGTAGAGATTTTGGGTGAAATGAAAGAGAATATCAATCCCAGATCGACATTTCTTTTTTTCTTCCATTGTATCAAACAAAGATTTTGGAGCCTGTTGGCAGTATACTGTGGACAAAGTAAATTATATTTAAGGGAAAACTGACAGGTCAGAAATGATCCCTTTGTTGTAATAAATTCACCAATTAGGAAACAAAGAAGACGAGGCTCACAATTCTGTGATTAATCAGACATTATCATGGGGCTAGACACATTTCTTTTGCCCGCTGTCCTGTCTGGTTAACTTGGTTTGAGGTTTTGAAGCATTTCAAAAATCTAAAAAAAGGAGTTGGGGCCAAAGGTATGTAGCAATCACACACATTTCTTTGCACTACCCTTCAGCCAAAAATATGTTCAACCACTTCTGACACCCAGCTGACTGCACACCATTGGCAAAAATGTTTTTTACCACACCACTCAATCATCTGTGCCCATTATAGGTAATGTACAAATTTGAGATTCTTCTAAGCAATAGGATATGTTTTATATGCATGTTCCACAATGAAGTATAAGGCTTGATGTTTTCATCCACCATGTTATTTCAATGACAAAATGAATATTCCAATTAATATTCCACAAAAAGCAACCCAGCCCAGATGGCAGCCAAAATGGGAATGGATCAAGACCTCTATAATAAGGTATCAGTGTGTGTATCTGTGCGTATCACAGTGCATATGCAATTTTGAATGAGCTTCTTAAAAACAGAACTTGATTATGAGACCAAACAGGGTTGCTTTATTCTAACCAAGCCCTGCTAATTAAAATAATAGGGGAATTGTAAATTTGCTATTAATCATAGTATTATAAGTGGAATTTAATAAACTATATGAAATTTGAGAGCATCCAATTATCAATAACATGGAACAAGTCTTTTTCTGTTTAAGCATATTCTCATTGTATCATCCTCATGCACTTTAGCAACAGCAGCAAGGTAATGCCACCACAGTGAGGGGTAAATGGTTACCTGAATGATTTATCTAAGGCCCCTTATACACCATCATATAATCCAGATTATCCAAGTAGATAATCCACATTATCTGATTTGAACTGCTTTATATGAGTCTACATTGCCATATAATCTCCGGTGGTGCAGTGGGTTAAAGCACTGTGCCGGCAGGACCGAAGACTGACAGGTCGTAGGTTCGAATCCGGGGAGAGGCGGATGAGCTCCCTCTATTAGCTCCAGCTCCTCATGCAGGGACATGAGAGAAGCCTCCCACAAGGATGATAAAACATCAAAAATCATCCAGGCGTCCCCTGGGCAACGTCCTTGCAGACGGCCAATTCTCTCACAACAGGAGCGGTTGCTCCTGACACGACAAAAAAAAAAAAATCCAGTTCAAAGCAGATAATCTGGATTTTATATGGCAGTGTAGAAGGGGCCTAACTAAAGCTTTATTTCTTCAATGGCTGACTACTTTGATCCATGTGGAAAAAAATTAACTGACACGAGGGATGTAAATATACTCAAGGACCATTGGGGCCATAAGTAACCACAACACCATGCAGGAAACTTTGCCAACTGTGTTGAAATAAGATTTAACCGCTGGTGCAATTAGGATCTGCATTTTGAAATGGTGGAAGGAGAAATAAATGCCTTCACCTTTCATCTCAAGCAGCAAAATACCTTGGACATATTTGGAGAAGTGTGCCTTGAGCTGCAGGCTAAGCATGAAATGAAGACTACTTTCCTATTAATTAAAGGAATCAACATTTTATTTCAGGGTTACAACATTCACTCATTTAATAAAGCATATTTAATCAGTTAAGAGTATGGCACTTACTAATTAAGTTACATTATTTCTCATTTTAAAAACCCGGCAGGGGTTATACTCCACCTGAGAAGAGGTATCACTCTTTTCCTCTTATACAAGATTATGTTTACTGTGAAAAAGAAATGCAACATAGAAAATGATGTTTTATTTCTTCAAAATTGTTTTTATTTATGTGTAAATTTATGCAGAATTAATCAAGTAATCTCTTTAAAACTCATACAATTAATTCATTTTCTTTAATTAGATGATAAATCCTAATATCCCTTTCACACACTTTTCTTCATAAGGAAGGATGAAAAAATTAGATAAGGATATACTATAAAAGAATACAGATAAGGATAAAATGTGAAGTAGGATATGAATAGTTAAAGACTTCCAGTTTTCCAAGAAGGTAAAATAATGGCTTCCTAACAATTTGATCTCACAAAAGAGAGTGTTTTTAGAAGGGCCGAACTCATCGGTTGGTTATATGTTCAAATGTTTCATCTTTCCCATATTTTATGTTTTTATTTGTCTAATAAACTCTTATAGATAATAAGTAAGGCTGTGCTAAAATACTCCATCTAAATTAAATACATTATCATCTTGATGATTCATCCCTTACTGTCAGGAGAATGGATATTGTGTATATATCATGTATGTGCGTATATGAAACAAGAGAGTGCATTTATGATGTCAAGCAGTGCCTCCAAGACCACAGAGGTCATCCCCTGCCTCTCTTGAGACATTGTACATGTGGGGAGAAAGGAAATTATGCTTGTTTAAGTCCCTGCTGTGTCTTAATACATTCTGGAAGAATTGATAGTCATAAATTGGTTGCCTCCCACACATCCCTGGGGAAAGGATTTTCCTGGGTGGGAGGCAGTAGATGTATCCAACTTCCTGGCATTTGCTGCAGCGATAGAGATAGATATTTTTCACTCCTTAGTTATGACCAATAGTTCACACAAATATATTTACTTCCAAATAATCATGCCAGACATATTGATATATTGTAATGTCAAACTAAGAACAGTCACCAATGGTGGAGGAGTGGGGACAGAGAAGGTGAAAGAGAGTGTATCAGGAACTTCATGAAAAGTCGCCATTTGAATCCTGGCATTACAAAGTCTGGAACAGAAACTTGTCATATTGACCGTATACGTGTTTACAACGCCATCTTATCTGGTGTTTAGATTGGGATTTGTTTTTCTGTCTAGAAGTTCTGCATAACTAAAGCCCATAATCAGCTTACATACATATGAAAGAACTGACAACTACTATTTTTTAAGGAAACAATCAGGATATTTCTGTAGGCTATATTTCAGAGGAAGGAACTGGCAAAACATTCTTGCTTAAGAAAGTCCTATGTTTCTGGGGTCGTTGTATGTCGATAGACAACTACTGGAGTCCTTTTTATATATGTACAAATCATAGCTGCTGTGCGAAAGAAACCTCAGGGGCTGCACAAAGGTAGACACAGGAAGATGGAGCAGTGTAGCCTGGCAAAATTGTGTTATTGGGAGCAATGCAATCACTGTAGAAAAAGCCGGTCCAAAATCCAGCAGGATTGATGCATTTTGCAATGTTCTTAATTCTGTCATTGAAATTAGATGAATTGAATGCTCCTTACTTGGGCTAGATTGTGTTCTCTATATGAAGTATTTCCTTTTTTCTTTCTTTCTTTTTTTGCATATTCCAGCTATTTAAATAAATTAAATTCCCTTGTTACTCTGTTGGTTGTAGCAATAATTGGTCCCCTTTAGCAGGACATGAAAAAAAACTGTTGTTACTGTAGTTTCCTCATTAATTAACACCACTAATCATTAAAATTCTAAATACCCTTTGGTTAATTTGCTGAGTACATGCTGTGATCATCAGAATCTCATGGCTTCAGCTTGTTGCTCTTGAGAATCAGAAGACATGTGGGAAAAGAAAATACATTAATTCAGGGTTATATTTTCCAATACCAAAGAAACATGGTCAATAGGGTATAAAAATGAAGCCTGCAATGGAATGCAATAAAAAGATTAAAGGTATCAATTTTCTGCTCTTCATCTTCACTGGTTGGTTCCAGATCAGCTCATGTATACCAGGTCCAGAAAAAAGCTGAATCCCTTTCCTCCTGGGAATTTATTACTTCTGTTTCCAGCCTGCTCCCAGGTTTGGGGGACTCAGCTAAATAATATGGGCGACCATGTAGGGGATTGAAGAAGAAAATCATTAGGGGTAAGCTCCACATGAAGGAGCCCCCAGTAGTGCAGTGGGTTAAACTGCTGAGCTTCTGAACGTGCTAGTTGGTGGTTCGAATCCATGGAGCGAGGTGAACTCCCGCTGTTAGCCCCAGCTTCTGCCAATTGCATGTCAAAAACATGCAAATGGTAGTAGATTAATAGGTACCACTCTGGCGGGAAGGTAACGGTACTCCATGAAGTCATGCCAGCCACATGACCTTGGAGGTGTCTACGGATAATGCGGGCTTTTTGGTTTAGAACTGGAGATGAGCACCAACCCCCAGAGTCAGACATGACTAGATTTAATGTCAGGGGAATTTTTTAAACCTCTCCTTACCACAAGAAGGTGGATATATTTCATTGCACCTTTACTTGTGGACCTTTGTGAATATAGGCTTGCAAAATAAATATTTAATAACATTAACTACTGAGATAAGAACAGCATGTGGCCCAAGGCAATCATTGAGTTTCAGAAGATGTATAGAGATTCTCACCCTCGGGCCCCTGGGCTGCAATTCTAAACACACTAAGGACCTCATCATATGAAAGCTTTCCTTTTCTACATATGGAGTAGGAGATATTTTTTGTTAATCCCTTTTTATTAGCTTTTCCAAAATACATTTAAAGGAGTGGGGACATATCATGTGCATAGGAAAGTAGGAAAATAGCGTAGTAGGAAGTGAGTAGGTCAGTAGAGGGGGTAGGGTCGTTTGGTAGGTATGGGTGGAGAATGGGTATGGGGAGGGTAACCAAAAAAAAAAAAGGGGGGGGATAAAATGTGGAATCAGGGATTTGAGTCTTCAGGTAGTAGGAGTTGAAAGAGGCTGATTTCATGGAAATAAGTGTTTTAAAAAGTGTGCTGGTATCCTTGAAATGGTTGAGCTGGAAACAGGAAGAGGTGATCCTGTGTGATGGCAGTGAATAAGTTCTCTATCTTCATTAAAGACGGAACGCCATGCAAAGAAGATGATTCCATTCACTTTCCCCCACCACCCTTGTGGGATGAGATCTTAAGATGTTGAGTAACTTTTGAAAGGGAAAGATAGCGAAATATAGTGAAAACAGCAAGCTTTTTTGTCTATTTTGCTCACTCCATCCTCTTAGAAACCTTGCAAAATCTGATACTGCAGTCTTGATGGCACTGCTGTAGGGGAGTCAACAGGGAGTATTTTTTCCCATCTGTACATTTTTATCATGCATCTTGGGAAATTCCTGAGTACAGGGGTTATTAGACTTCAGGGAAGATGTGTCATAGGGGTTTCTCTTTTCAGTAAAAAGTTTAAAATATCTTGTTGAGGTATTTCTTCTTTAAGAGTGAATAGTACTCTACAGCAATGTATTGTATGGATTGAATTTTGCATTTTTGTTAACCTTCATCAGCACCATTGATCCTTTTTTACTCAAAGGCAACACAGAAAACAATACAGCAAAAGGAATAGGTACATTGAGACGTAGATCTAAGTAAATGCATACAGGATTGCAATAAGCAATGTGATAGTCCAGGCAGTCTCCAGGAAGTGTGATTAGCAGCCAGGTACTGTGATGTATTCCCTGCTGGCAATTATTTTCAAACTGAAGCAAGCAATACGATCTTGTGCTAATCTGTAGGCCAGGATTTTTGTTTAAATGTTAAAAGAATTCCTAAAACCTCCCCCAGCTTCCTTGTATCCAGGCCTGTAGTGGGGGGGGGGGGGGGGTTTAGGGGTTCAACCCCCCCCCCCTCAAATGTTTCAGATTTTTTAAAAAACCTGGTTTACTCATGAATTTTAACTGGTTAACCAAATCCCCATGCTAAGTCAATGAGGTGCAAAAAATTAAGAGTCCCTCCAGAACTGCAAGCAATATCTCAGGCAAATATTGACAATTTATTCACACTGTCATTACTCGCAGCAATAGCCGATGTAGTGAAGCAACCAAGTTGGGGGTATATGTGTTGAATGTTCTCATTAAGGAGGCCAGACTTGGTGGAGGTGGTTGACAGGGGCGGAGCTGCAGGCTATGGAAGGCTGCTCTACCCTTTGCTGTGCTCTTTGCTTCAGCGTGACCCTAACCCCCCCCCTGAAATTTTCAAACCCCCCCCCCGAAATTTTCAACCCCCCCTGAAATTTTCACCCCCCCCGGAAATTTTCAACCCCCCCATGAAATTTTCACCCCGCCCCCAAATTTCAACCCCTCCCAAAAAATTTTTCTGGCTACGGCCCTGTTTGTATCTAATTTTAATGAGGCTGCATCTACACTGCCCTATACTTCAAGATCTGATCCCAGATTATCTGGCAGTGCAGACTCATAAAATTGAATTTAAAGCAGATAATCTGGGATCAGATCCTGGGATATAAGGTGTTATAGATCTAGCCTAAGAAGCAACACTCTTCCCAAACCCCATATAGTGTCTAATGTAATAATTTACTAACATATAAGAGAATATATTCTCATCAAGCAATGTACTAACTTAGTTTAATGATGATACATTGAACAAATTACTTTTATGAAGTAGCATTCCAAGCTCTGCCTTATCCCCTTGACAAATTAGCTGTGCCAATGGTATACAGTGAACCCTTGTTATCTACTGCACTTTATTTCCAGGACCCCCCATTGGAAAATCCATGGCTGATCAAATGCAATTATATATAATGGTGTCCCTTATATAAAATGGCAAATTTAAGGTTTGCTTTTGCTTATTTATTTTTTTAAATAATGCCACAGATCGGTGAATCTGCAGATACGGAATCCATGGATACAGAATCCATGGCTATGCTGGTGTAATTTTAGTTGTTAAATTTTCAAATACACACCCTTGTCTTGATCTGTATCAACACACCAATTCTTGTTGTACACAGCAATTGTAAAGTGAATGGGCCTTGATTTCCTACTGATGATCTAGGCTAGGTCTACACTGCCCTATATCCCAGGACCTGGTTCTAGATTATTTGCTATGAACTGGATTATATGAGTCTACACTGCAGTTAAACTGGGATAAGCAGATAATCTGGGATCAGACCCTGGGATATAGGGCAGTGTAGATCCAGCCCCAGTTGGTCCGAAATGAATTACAACAGAGAACTCACAACAGATTGTCAGTGGGGCCCCATCCACACAGCTGAATAAAATCCCACATTATGTGCTTTGAATTGGAATATATGGCAGTGTGGACTCAGATAATCCTGTTCAAAGCAGATATTGTGCGGTTTTCTGCCTTGATAATCTGCCTTGGGGGCCCCATCTACACTACCATATAAAATGTAGATCATCTGCTTTGAAGTGGATTATATGTCAGTGTAGACTCATATAATCTAACTCAAAGCAGATAATCTGGATTATCTGCTTTGATAATCTAGATTATATGTCAGTGTAGATTCAGCTTTTTCATGTGTCTGAACTCAGCGTACAGGCAGTCCCCGAGTTACAAACATCTGACTTACGAACAACTCACAATTAAGAACAGGGGTGAGATAACAGGAAAATGGGGAAAAGGTGTTTCCACTGAAGCTTTCTCACCAATCATTGTTTCCACAAAAATCCCAATTTTTCAAGTTCCAATTATTAATGGGACAGAAAGTGAGGCAAAATCTTCTGAACAGGGCACAAAAAAACCACAGAGATGTTGACCCTTCCCTATGCGATGCGATGCTATCTCTCTATCTATCTGGCTGGAGTTACACTTAAAAATGTGCCTATTCCGATTATAGTCTTAGATATTTCAAAGAAAGGAGAAGTTGTGAGAAAGTTCAGCATTTTCCTCTCAGGATCCCCTCACGTGTTTCTTCAAACTTGGGAAACATGTGAGGGGAAACCACTTGCTCCTCAGATGCTGTGTCCTTCAGATGCTGTGGTGCCTCCAAAATGAGGGATGTAACAAAATGTGCTACTAATAATATGTTTTTCCATTTGGATTTCTTCCAGTGAATATGGCCTGCTCACCTATTATGCAGCAGAAACTCATCGGCCAGATTCCTGCTGATACATATGGTCTGAAAAAAGGTTTTTTCCCCACTCCTGCCATCTTGGCTGTTGGCTCCTTTCTTGGAGATTAGTGGGATGATTCCCTTGCAATATTTTTCTGTCAGTTCCTTGGGGGTCTGCACAAAACTGTGAGTTTTTCTCTCTCTTTCCTCTCTGCTGTAACTTCAGAGCATACCCAATCTGTTGATACTTCTGTTCTGTGACTGATGCCATCTGCCGTGATCCCTAGCTGCTCTCTCTGCTGTTAGTTGAAGTTTTGAAACTCTGCAGAAAACATAATTCTCTGAAATCAATTGACGTGGTACTCTCCTGTGAAAATTATCTATATACAGGACCCTTTACTCATCCACAGTTCTCATGAGTCTGCAATTGCAATTTAGCTTGCTCAATTCATGGCCCTTTCGCACAGCCACATAACAGAGAATATCAAGGCAGATAGTCCACAATATCTGATTTGAATTGGATTATCTGAGTCCACACTGTCATATAATCCAGTTCAATGTGGATTTTATCGAGCTGTGTGAAAGGGGCTCAGACTTACTGTGCGCCTGTGTATATATTACATATTAGCTAACCTGTTGGTTGGTTGACTGATTGATTGGGATTGATTGATTGATTGTTGCATTTGCTCTCCAAAATTATTTACAAATTCCATTGAGCGGAATCAAGGTAAAATATGTGTTTAAAGGAATTCAAATTACATGCAGAGGTTTTAAAATTATAGTTTTCAATCTTGCTATTGATAATGCTTTTGTTTCTATTTCACTTGGAAGTAGTTTTGAGTCTTTTGCAGGGAGAAAGGTGAGGTATAAAATGAATTAATGAATTAATGAACAAATGAGTAAATAGTTGACCGGTAAAGGTACATGCCAAATATTTTTAGCTATCTGAGTTTGTCACAGGTTGATCCTACACACATGCACCCATGCAGATCCTTCTGCAATTCTACAAGGCTTTGGATTTTTAAATATTAAAATTTAAAAACATTTATTAAGGAACATTTCAAAAATATGGATAGTTTGAACTCCAAATTCAAACATACTTACAGACAATTCTAAACTGACAGCACTGGGTAACAAATAGAATCTACTAGTAACAAAGATTACTGTGATATTAGGAAAGAAAATGATTAATAATGCATTAACTCCCAAGGCCATTCAACATTAAAAAATACTGGAAATGAAAGATTTCAATTTCCTCCTCCACATAAACTTCAAATATCTCTCTGGCATTTGGGAGTCCAACTGAGGAATACAAGATCAGGAATGGAGGGTTACTGGGTAAGCGGAGAATTATGCAAATGTGTTAATGCAGAGTAAATGATTTTCTGTATTTGCTGTAAGAGTACACTCTCTGATAATAATAATAATAATAATAATAATAATAATAATAATAATAATAATACCATCTGTTAGCTGCAAAAGGCCGCCCTACTGGGATCAGCAAGCACTATTTGCCAATACATCACACAGTCCTAGACACTTGGGAAGTGTTTGACATGTGCTCCAATACAACAACCAGAAGAGTGATTTTGTTTGTTGTGGACTCATCTTTTTGTATTTCAAATACTACTACTACTACTACTACTACTACTACTAATAATAATAATAATAATAAACATCACACAGTCCTAAACACTTGGGAAGTGTTCGACGTGATTTTTTGATACAAAATCCAGCATATAGATCTCGTTTGCTGTGACATACTATGCTTTTGTGTTAGAATAATAATAATAATAATAATAATAATAATAATAATAATAATAATAATAATAATAATAATCTTTATTTATATTCCACCATATCTCCCCGGGGGACTCAGGGCAGATTCCAGCATACAAAAAGACCTCAATAAGATATTTTTTTTCATAATTTTCTCATTTGGTAGATGAAAGGAAATAAGCTGGAATATGATTTGGAAGTCATACATCTTGACTGGCAAGGCAAGGCATCCAAAGACACTATTTACTGAAGAATGATCACATCTCTACTTAGATGTTGCTATGGGCACATCAAGAGTGAAGAAATGGTGCAGTTCGACACCACTGAACTGCCATGGCTCAGTGCCATGAAACCACTGGAACTGTAGTTCGGTGAGGCACCAACACTCTTTGGCAGAGAACCCTGAAGATTGTGTAAAACTACAGCTTCCATGGTTCTATAGCACTGAGCCATGGCAGTTAAAGTGGTGTCAAACTGCATTAATTCTATAGTGTAGATGCACTCTGACTCTATTGGGAACCAATGAACAAGGCAACTGGGAATTCGAAGGTCCATCCTAACACACTTACTCTCAGGCACTAATTTAATGAGCTGTATATGACAGGACTGTACTATCATATATTGCATTATACTGAGTGTTTTTAGAAGAAGCCGAGGCCCCTTCTACACTGCCATATAAAATCCAGATTATCTGTTTTAATGGCACAGTGAGTTAAACCACTGAGTTGCTCATCTTGTTGACTGAAAGGTCAGTTCGAATCCGTGAAGTGGGGTGAGTTCCCGCTGTTAGCCTCAGCTTCTGCCAACCTAGCAGTTCGAAAACATGCAAATGTGAGTAGACCAATAGGAACTGCTTCGGCGGGAAGGTAACAGTGCTTCATGCAGTCATGCCGGCCATATGACCTCGGAGGTGTCTATGAACAATGCCATCTCTTCGGTTTAGAAATGGAGATGAGCACCAACCCCCAGAGTCAGACATGACTAGACTTAATGTCAGGAGAAACCTTTACCTTTTTAAAAAAACCAGTTCAAAGCAGATAATGTGGATTATCTGCTTTGATAATCTGGACTATGGCAATGTAGAAGGGGGCTGAGATATAAAATAAATGGATAAATGAATAAATAATTTTGTACTGTTCTGCCATGTGACAAGGATCAGCTGATGTTTACAGGGTGGTGGGGGGGAAAAAAACTCAACACTGATGTTCACACTGCTATGGCAACATCAGAGGTTGCTTTTAATAGAGGTTAGCACCCTAAAAACTAATGGACTAACAGAGTGTTGTATTTTTGTTCCCATAGTGCAATTTTGTCTACTAAAATAAGGGCCATTATTTTCAGAGGAGCTTATTCTTAGGTAAGTGAGCATAGGGCAGACGTCTGAAAGTGCTCACAGTCTGAATGGTGTATATTATACTCAGGAAACCTTGATGCTTTCAAAACTAATATATTAAATCCTGAAAGGTCTATTTAAAAACATGCTTTTTGGCACAAGTATATTTTCCCCCAAAAAACCTTTCTATATTTAATTCTTCACTGTTCCATTAAACTTTGTGCTCTTGTCAATCCCTTTCTGAATGTTTCCAGCCCCCTTCTTCCCTTCTGTAAATGTGACCCTTTATTCTCTGGTTTAGAGATAAATAAATGAAACATCATGACAATCATTTACATAACTCATCATTTACAAAGCTGAGTTTTATCAGTTGTTTTGCTCTGTGAAATATCCAAAAATTCAAACTGGGAAAGGACTGTAACTCACTTGAAACAAAACAGTAGCATTTTGTTGCTGGTGCTGTGATAGCTGGAGGCTTATAGTACACAGTGTGTCTGTGCATTTAAGGCTGGGGTGGATTTTATTATATCAGCATGAAGAACATTGTTCTACTATCTATGTGTACAGATTAAAGGCTAATGTAATGGTACAAGGAACATTCAGATGTTTTCCTTCTGTTTAAACTCATTGCTTTCAAATTACCTGAAGAAGGATAGTTTGACATATTTGAACATCTTTAAGTATGTACTTATTGTAATGCTCAGTTTTACTGCTATGAGATAATGTGAAAAGAGTGAGAAATAATATCAGCCCTTCTGAAACCGTTGGTGCAGAAAACAGAGCAGATTTTAGGGTTCTTGACACCATGTCTTAAAAGTGCGAAGTTGATATATTAATTAGCATAGAGAAATTGAAACATTGATGCCCTGATCTAGCAAGACAAATCCTTAAGCAAAGAGGGCAATGCTATTTGAATGTCCTTATTAGATGAGCAACCATCTGGCTACACTGTAAAGAACATCTGGGTCCAACTGCTCAATAGGCCTTGGATGCCGATGAGCATTATAATTAAGCTAAAAAGTCAGATATAAACATACATTCTCATCACTTTTTCTAGCCATATGGAATAGTTGTAAGTGACTGTTCCTATATAAGAGCCAAGACATGGGATTCCAATGAATAGAAGACATACCTGAGGATCTCCCTTCCTGAACAAGTCAGGCAAGTTTGGGAGCAGTACTGAAGTCTCACCAGCTTCTTGCTCAAGAACAATCTTGAGAGTGGTCCAAAATTTCATGTCAGCCATGGTAACCACAAATCCTCCCTCATGTTGGATGGAATAATTAGGGATGGGGGATTTTCTATATTCTGTTGTCATGGATAGATCACCACCAGGTACAGACATGGGCAAACTTCGGTCCTCCAGGTGTTTTGGACTTCAGCTCCCACAATTCCCAGCAGCCTACCTGTAGGGTCGAAGTTTGCCCATGCCTGATCTGGAGCCTCTGCAGGGGTTCAAGTACAATTAAGATGGCCCATCCCAGAACACCGGTGGATCCAGTTGATTTCCCGAGAGTGCTTGAGGATTTTGCTATCATATCAGCAGGCCATTCTATCAAAGACCTGATTGATTTGGGGAAGTGATATTGGAAACAAATGAGATTGTGGCAAGAGTGATATTTGTGGAAAGTCTGGAACAAATTTGGCCAAATTTTGGTTGAAGGTATTCTCCAGGGCAGCAAAAAAAAATCTTCCTTCTCCATCAGCACTGCATCTGTAAAGAATTCTCTAATGTGCTATTTCAAATTGTTAGGGGATTTTCATACCCTGGCTCACAAAAAGAACATTAACTTCACCCCACAGCCTGTAAACATTTTACCAATATTTTGCAAATTAAGTCATCACAATACATTTTTATTTGAATGCTATGGCTGATACAGACCCAGAGGATGTAATTTTGACCCTCTGGGTGTGTATCAGCAATATAACAATGGGCCTCAAGTTAAGGGCCCTGATCTAGGTCCATTAGTTCAATTTGGCTTTAGGCCTGGTTGCAGGATAGACATGGTTTTGGTTGCCTATATGGATGATCTTCAGTGGGAAAAATCCCAGGCGGTTAACTAGCTGTTAGGATTTCTGGGAGTTGAAGGCCAAAACATCTGGGGACCCACAGGTTGAGAACCACTGGTATAGGGTTTCAGTCTGTGCTAGATGTGGTTCCATTCTGATTAAAGACACAGGCTTGCCACTTGGGGTACTTGAGTCTGCAAGGTAAGTTTGTTATAGTGGCCAAGACTACATTTCACAGTTATTTTTTTTTAAAAAATCATTCATTCATTCATCCACTTTCTTTCTCTCTCCCCCCCCCCCCCCCACACTTTTCCCACACACATACATAGACATACACAATTATCAGAGAAGTTTTTGTATTCAATAAAATTCACTTACCAGAATGAAGAGGCAACTAGTGGCAAGCCATATATGGTCAGGGATAGTAGAAAATACTGACAAAATCAAGCAACCAAACACAAGGAGAAAACTGAAAAACAAAAAAGTACAAAAACCTGTGAGGACATTGGGGAAAAGTACATTTTGAAATATATGAAACTACAAGCAATATGCATTTATTTTCTTTCCAGTTAATTGTGTTTATAATGCTACAATAAGTATAGAATATTACTCATTCCAATATAATATAAAATAATATATTCGTAAATATAATTTTATAGAGGAACACAATGATGGTAGTAACATCTTGAAAAATCTGCAGAAGAGAGTCATATGAATACAAATCTATAAGATTCTTGTTGCTTCATAGAAAGTGAATAATAATTTTTTGGTTTCAACAGTAATTATAAAGTGGATGTGCATAGCTAGTGACATTTGATGCTCCTGTTTTCTTGTATTGTTGAGTAGCAAGAGCAGTTCAAACAACATATGGAAATAGGAACACAGTACATGATTCAGTACAATGTGCCTTTGAGAAAACAAAAAACAGAAACAAATTTAGAACACTATGCACTCAACTTATTATATTTGATAGACAGGCTAAAAAGGAAAAGAGGAAAAAACAAAGCATTATTCAAAATAATTTAATCCATTTCAAAGGATTAGAAAACAGGAGCTGTTAAAGAAGATTATGAAAAATTATTTTATCAGTCATGTTGGAATTCCACAACAGAAAATTCACACTTTTGTATGAAGAGTTTTGTGCTCTTCTGTTTTCACCAAGAAGTAGTTTGGCCAAGAAACTGGGTACAGAGCACAGGTCAATCGTAACCCCAAATGCCAAATTACACATTCCACACCAACAGAAAGATAGAAAGTGCAGCAAAATATCCATGTCACAGAAGGCGGTGATGTTCAGAAAAAGAAGACATACCACTCTAATACAAAACTCTGAGTGGAAAAGCAAGCCAAAAGTCAGTTAAAATATACACAGACTGCATTCAGACAGTATACACCTTGCAAGTGACACTATCCCATAATCTCTAACACACCTTTACCCCCAAGTATACCCTTTTCAAATTTTCATTTTCTGGTAAACTGGGCATGTTTCTAGGTGGGTTGTAGCTGCACACCTTTTAAAAACTTTCTACCCCTGGAAGTTGGCATTTCATTTGTCAACATGATAACCCATTGGGTACCTCTGGCTCAAAATAGTTTTGTCATTTTGGACATCACATTTTCATTGCCTCTGTCCCTCCTGTGAAGGTAATCAATACATAGCATTACCATGTTTCAATACATAGCATTACCATGTTTTCAGTCTAAGTCTGTGACATGCAGGTTGTACTCTGTTTAAGTAACTGGAAGTATTGACTTCATTTAAGGAAGCCATGTCGATCTCTGCAAAATTAAAGCATTGACTACATTCATAAATTACATGATGCTCATATTTCTGTCATTTTGAAATGCCTACACCCCAAAAGACAGCACTTTGTACAGTCTATATATGGCACCTTGTTCTGATAGAACTGATATATAAAAAGAAAAGGTTCCCAGCGCTCAAATAGTAAACATTTTTAATAATAAGGGATATCTGTCAATCCCATTAGATACAAGATTTCTGGCCCTCAAATAAGAAATATCCCTTATAAGAGTGGTTCCCAACCAGTGGTCCGTGGACCACCAGTGGTCCACAAGAACTAAAATATGGTCCATGGCCTCACCATTACTACACTGTTGTAACAGAGTGACTGATCTCATAAAATCCTCTAATAGTGCCGAGGCTTATTAAATATGGTTTTCTGCGGGTGAGCTGATGGCGACTACTGTTCTGTATCAGAAACTAGAGCTGATGTGGTCGATCCAATGCCGTTTTCTGAATCAGCACCCTAGATAACCAAACCAAATCTAAAGTTTATTTATTTATTTACTATGCTTCTATACTGCCATTCTCAGCCTGAGGGTGACTCATGGCAGTTTACAAAATGGCACAATTAGATGCCCACAACAGTATAAAAATAATTTAAACATTAAAAACATTTAACACAGGTAAAAATTCATTACAATTACAATTAACATCAGTAACACAATAAAAACCATAATTCCTCCACATTTCATTACCAGTCATTATCCAGTCAGGTTGTCCAACCGTTGACTAAAAACTGATTCATAACCCTTTTGGTACTAATGTTGGAGAGTGGTCTATGGTCAAAGTGGTCCCTGGTCAGGTTGTCCCTGGTCAAAAAAAGGTTGGGAACCACTGCCTTATAACACAAAAATGCAGCAAACCTAATGAAACATGAGAGTTTCAGTTATCTGAATATTAGTTTCAAATTTCAAAATGCCAGTTCAACTCTGTTTAAAGATGATGACATACAAGGGACTTCCAACAGGTTTCTCATCACCCAATTATTACCTGTAGGTTTTGCTTTTAATAAAGAGGTATACGTGTCAAAAGCAGATGCCTTCCCTGGGAGTAAGGTGACATACAAATGAAAGACTAATAACAATAATAATGATCACCGTGTGCTGGAAAACACATGTCTTGGAGTGAAATAGGTCAGATGTATAACTATATTTAGATATACATCTGTTGCAAAGTGGGGACATGCCTCAATTGCACTTCCAAATTCAGTTAAACCCATGCATCTAGAAATAGGATTGCACATATGTGAAGCATTGCCTGAGCTGCCATGATAACTACTTTGCCCCCCCCCCCCCGTACTTTAAAATATAAATTTGATAAAACCAAATCACATATAATTTAATTAAACTCCAATTGCCTGGAGAGAGCATGTCCCACATTTTTGCACCAGGGTTTAAAACAGCTATGAAATTGCTTGTAAACTGCAGTTTGTTCACGTTGCCATAGGTATATGGGTCAGCAAACCAATCAGTGCGACTAAAAAAAGCACACTGTACTATGATCTTGTACACATTTCCCACTTAGTACTGACATTATTTCTGCCTAAGACAATGTTGCGTATGAACAATTTCAAATTTAAATATAGAAAACAGGAAGATGCATTGGTAATGTCACATTCAGTGGTCTGGAGATAATGCACACCATTTTACTGTATGTCATTAAATAATATGTAAATCTTTTCCAGTGATATAGCAGACTACACAAATAGGCCAAGGGCCTACTGGGAAAGCGAGAAACCTAACAATACATTTGAGAATGGTTGTGTTAATGGATCATTACATTGTTTAGTGGAGCATTCATGAACTACAATGATCTACACAGGGTCATGCTTCCCTTCCCTCCTCCTTCTCCTTCTACAGCTAAAAGATTTTGGAAACATATCCTCCACTTTTGCTTCTTGTGAGTGCATCTACACTCTAGAATTAATACAGTTTGATGCCACTTTAACAGCCATGGCTGTTAATGCTATGGAATGCTGGAATCTCTAGTTTGGTGAGTTGGCTGCAATCTTTGGCTTTGTAAAATTCCAACTTTCTGGATTCCATAGCATTCAGTCATGGCAATTAAAGTGGTGTCAAACTGCAATCATTCCACAGCGTAGATGCACCCTATATAGCTTAATCAGGGAATAGTGGTCAGCACTAATAATGACAATTTCTAAGATGCTATTCTGAAGTTAGCTTTGGTTAATTTAAGTGGTGTGTGACATGCCAAAGCCAGCTTAATCAAAACTTTAAAAGCTTCCGACTTCCTCTCACATTTGCAGGGGGAGAAGGCAGGCTACAATTTTCCGTGACTTGCAAACAGTCAAAGTTGTTACATGAATCATGTGATTATTTTTTCAGTTCCTTCAACATTTTTGCCCTCTGCAACATTTTATCTCTGCAACTCATGAAGCAGGGACTGTGAGCACAAACCAGCAAATGTATTTTTTAAATGTCCCACTGATGTCAAAGAGATGATTTCCGCATGTGCTTAACTTTACTAGTACTAGCTAAGTTTTGCAAGGAATGAATCCTCTTGAGATTGCCTGTTTTCTCTGTAGGATTTCATCAAAGCGAAAATTAAAAACAACAACTCAGAAGCAAATAAACATACTAAAGGTTATTACATTCACAGCTGGTTTGGGACATTTTTAAAAGCCTTAAGTGGAAAGTCATAATTTAAGTTACCGGTTTAAGTTAAACAGGAAATAAAGGAAAATTGTTTTGAGTAACAACACCATGTAGCAGAAAATGCTGGTGTCTATCTAAGAACTCACAGTACCTATCCAAGAATTTACTGTATATACCCATGTATAAGTTAGGTTTATGTGTAAATTGAGAGCAGGTTTTGGGGCCAACCTTATAGACTTTGATGAGACCTAAGGATAAGTTGAGGGTTATTCTGCAGAGGGGGAAAGCACCATGACCATCTCAGGGAGCCACCACTATTTCCCTGCCTAGGCATTCAAATAGGCCAGACGTGATGCTGTCGCAGAGACAGTAGAGGGGGTTGGTGCTTCTTTTAGGTTCTCTTGGGACAGACTACGCTCTTTTCTTTCTCTACTCCACTCACTCAAAGAGATGGCTCCTTTTTTGATATACAATAAGGCACAGTATTTACATTGACCCAGAGATAAGAAGACCCAGGGCAGGCATGTAGCCGGGGGGGGGGGGGGGGGCTCGGGGGGCTTCAGCCCCCCCCCGAAATTTTCATGGTGGTTCGTGAAAAGGCCTTATTGGTGCATTATTTAAACTGTTATGTTTATTCATATCATGATCTGATCACCATACTCAATATATCCCATATGCATGGGGGTATTGGGGTAATGATACAAAAGGTTTGCTAGGCTAGACCCTCTTTCACTCAGACTCAGCCCCCCCCCGAAACTCAGCCCCCCCAAACCCCCCCCTGAAAAAAAATTCACCCCCCCCCCCCGAAATGAAATCCTGGCGACGGGCCTGACCCAGGGTTTTTGGATTTTTTTTTTATTCAAATTTCTAGACTTATGCATTTGGGGAGAATGCTGGTGAAGCCCAACTGAATCTCTGCTTGGACTGGGAATGTGATCTGCAACAGTCATCTGTCATTCCTACATATACATTTTCCAGAAGACATTTGTAGTCCTAATAACTGAGAAACAGCTGAGGTTTCCTTAAAGTTTCCAAACATATTATGTAACCCTGTGTACAAGTTGATTTTTTTGGTCAAAAATTGACTCTAAAAATCTGGGCAGTTGATCTGGGCATAGCCTCCCAATCCTCACACTTTCTGAGCTTCAGTATAGCTTTTTAAACTCATTAAATCTCCTGCCAAGGTGTGGAAAGAGCAAGGGCAGTGATGCTTCTGTTACAAAGGGAGAGGCTCAGATGGAGTAACCAATCCTTTTTTCGCTTAGCCTCCTGTCAAAGAAGTGCCAATCCTTCTCTTTTATCTGTGTCCCAGAAGGGAATATTCAAGAGCCCTACCACAACATGCCTCTAAGTCAGTGGTTCTCAACCTGGAGTCCCCAGATGTTTATGGCCTACAACTCCCAGAAATCCTAGCCAGTTTACCAGCTGTTAGGAGTTCTGGGAGTTGAAGGCCAAAACATCTGGGGACCCACCGGTTGAGAACCACTGTTCAGGTCAATGATCATGGATGATGAAAGTTCCAATATCTGGAGGATCACATATTTCACATCTGGACCCCAGGTTGAGAACCACTGCTCTAAGTTGTACCCACGGGTCACAGGAAAATCCCTAATTCTTGTCCACAGACCTGTACTCGACTTATACATGAGGTCAACTTATATACAAGTATAGAAAACAATATGGAAACCAGTGATTGAGCCCTTTGATAAAGGCACATATGGGGAAGGCATGGCTCTTTTAAAGTTCTTGGACTCTTACTCTGACATTCCAGGCTAGGATTGATGGGAACCGTAGTCCAATAACTTGTGGAAGGTTGCACATTATTCACCTATGGATTAATGGAAACAAATGCCTCTGTGCCAATCATTAACATGACTACTTGACAATCACCAAAATAACTAAAATGTTAAAATATAAACTAGTTGCAATTTAGGAGCCCACTATGCCATCTTATTTTCTTTTAAAGATAATGTTCTGGTGACATTGTGGAAAAAATAGTTTTGATAATGCAAGCCATGTGGATTAAATTTTCCATCATTTATAGTTTCAGGGTGACTTGTTTATGCAAGTAAAATGAGATACGACAAAGGCTATTATAATTTGTTTTAAATGTTTTGACAAAACCTTATAGAGCAAAAGCGTGCCTCCATAGAAGGCGGCTTGTAAATTTATACTGTAAACATTAATACGAAATGACTGACTATTTAGCCTTTCCCATGGATAAAACAGCACGATCTTAGGGGCTGAGACCTCATGAACACACAAAGTGGCCACATGCAGTAGGTTTAATATGAAAGCTTTCTTTAAACATTGGCAAAACCTATTTTCCCCCCTAGTCTGAAAATAACACTGTGATAATTCTTTCTTCTTATTAATAAAATTGTATGGGTGGTTCGATAGAGGCTGAGGGGATGAACACTAAGCTGTTCTGTTAAAAATGCTTAAATCATTTTCATTTAACAGTCCTTTTGCATAAAATTGTTTCAATTTTGCTTGTCTGGTAAATGAACTTATATACATGCCATGATGCTACATTATGGATCAGCACCATAGCTGTCAATTGAAAGGCTACCTCCTTCAATGGGTTTCCTATTCTTGCAAATGTGCTACACGTAGGGCTGGTAAAAGTTTTTTTTCTGTGTGTCAGGAGTGACTTGAGAAACTGCAAGTCGCTTCTGGTGGGAGAGAATTGGCTATCTGCAAGGACGTTGTCCAGGGGACACCAGGATGTTTTGCCATCCTTGTGGGAGGCTTCTCTCATGTCCCTACATGAGGAGCTGGAGCTGACAGAGGGAGCTCATCTGCGCTCTCCCCAGATTTGAATCTGTGATCTGTCGGGTTTAACCCACTGCGCCACCAGGGGCTCCTAGGCCTAAGTTAACACTACTAAAGAGATGCTAGGCAATATGAGATTTTCTCATCAGACAACTTCAAGCAATAGTCAAAGACCAGCCCCATTTTGGCTATCTCCTCCACAATATTCTAGTTGCAATATCTAAAAAGTGTTTGGTCTTACATTATAGGATGTTACTGTTTAATGATTACAGTATAAAACACCACTGGTTACAATCTGAAATCCAGTGATTGAGCTCTTTCTTTGGATTCCTGTCAAAAAAGGGCATGAAGCATAAAAAAGGAAAAATTTCCATGAAAGGAACAGGAATTTTAATTAGTTTTCATCCCAAAGGAGGAGTTGTGTCAGCCTATTGTAGCAAAACTAAACAAATAAACAAACAAAAATAGTCTAGTAACCATTCCGGAGCACCAAACAACCATCACCACTAGCACACTTCCACAAAAATAGGTACAGGAGCAATGCCTGCAAAGAACATGTAATATATCTCCCTATTTACTCAGGCAACCATGTTACAAAATAAAACATCAGCAGCCCATATAGAGTTCATTTGCTTGCTTGTCATCAGTCTGATAGTCTTTTGCTACTATATGTTTCTATATTTTCATGGAATCATGGAGGTTGCCTCATCACACTAGAGAAAAAATCCACTTAAAACCTGGTTCCTTATTATTTATTTATTTATTACTGCGCTTATATACCGCAATTCTCAGCCCTTCAGGGCGACTCATTGCGGTGTACAACATGAAGAAAACAAGTGCAAGGAAACAAGACATAGTGCAAAACAGTGTACAATTCATCCTAATCATAAAAACATCTTATCAAACAACAACATCACTACAAAATCACTACTACATTCCGAGTCATCTCATCGTCAAGCCACAATCCGATCTCCTTTCCAGTGTTCCATTCCTATGGTCAATTGCCAGTCATTGTACTTATTGGTCAAATGCCTTCTTAAATAGCCAGGTCTAACTTCCTGCGGAATATTAGCAGGGAGGGGGCTAGCCTGATGTCCACGGGAAGGGTGTTCCACAGCTGAGGAGCCACCACCGAGAAGGCCCTATCTCTCGTCCCCACCAGCCGTGCCTGTGAGGCAGGCGGGATTGAAAGCAGGGCCTCCCCGGAAGATCTCAAAGTCCTCATGGGCTCATAGGCCGAGAGGCGGTCAGTAAGGTATTTTGGGCCGGAACCGTTTAGGGCTTTATAGGCCAGTGCCAGCACCTTGAATTGAGCCCGGTAGCAGATCGGCAGCCAGTGGAGCTGGTACAGTAGGGGGGTTGTATGCTCCCTACGTCCCGCTCCTGTTAGCATCATGGCTGCCGCACGTTGGACTAGTTGGAGCTTCCGGGCCGTCTTCAAAGGCAACCCCACGTAGAGAGCATTGCAGTAGTCTAAGTGGGATGTAACCAGAGCGTGGACTACCGTGGCCAAGTCAGACTTCCCAAGATATGGGCGCAGCTGGCGCACGAGCCTAAGCTGTGCAAATGCTCCCCTGGTCACCACCGAGACCTGGGGCTCCAGGCTCAGCGATGAATCCAGGATCACACCCAAGCTGCGAACCTGCGCCTTCAGGGGGAGTGCGACCCCATCCAGCACAGGCTGTAACCCTATACCCTGTTCGGCCTTGCGACTGACCAGGAGTACCTCTGTCTTGTCTGGATTCCATTTCAATTTGTTCGCCCTCATCCAGACCGTTACAGCGGCCAGGCACCGGTTCAGGACCTCGACAGCCTCCTTAGTAGCAGGTGGAAAGGAGTGACAGAGTTGGACATCATCTGCGTACAGATGACACCGTACCCCGAAACTCCGGATGATCTCACCCAGCGGCTTCATGTAGATATTAAACAGCATGGGGGACAGTATTGAGCCCTGAGGAACCCCATATGACAAGGGTTGTGGGGTTGAACAGGTGTCCCCCAATAACACCTTCTGGGAGCGACCCTCCAGGAATGACCGGAGCCACTGTAAAACAGTGCCCCCAAGACCCATCCCTGCAAGGCGCTCCAGAAGGATACCGTGGTCGACGGTATCGAAGGCCGCTGAGAGGTCCAGCAGCACCAACAGGGACACACTCCCCCTGTCGAGCTCCCGGCGCAGATCATCCACTAAGGCGACCAAGACTGTCTCAGTACCATGCCCCGGTCTGAAACCAGACTGTGCCGGATCCAGATAATCCGTGTTTCTCAAGAATACCTGGAGTTGTGAGGCCACCACGCTTTCCAGGACTTTGCCCAAAAAGGGGAGTTATGCTCAGGTTTTTGGCATGACCCGGTCTGAATCCATCAAAATAGGACAAGCAGGTGCTCGTGTTACATCCTCAGAGACTGCCCTTAATATGGTGTCCAGACCAGAACGGATCAAAGCGACTTTGTCTGCAAAGAACCGAGCAAAAGCTTCACAGCGAGCTGCCGAGTTGTCAGGGACCCCGCCTAGGGTGGCGGGGTTTAAAAGACCTCTGACAATCCGGAACAACTCAGCCGGACGGTTCTTTGCAGACGCAATAGTGGCCGCAAAGAAGGTTTTCTTTGCGGCTTTTATTGCCGCAGCATATGCCCTTAAAAAGGACACAAACCGTGTTCGATTTGGCTCGCTCGGATCCGATCGCCACACACTCTCTAGTTCCCTCTTCCTTCGCTTCATCACTGCCAGCTCCTCAGAGAACCAAGGAGCTGGTTTAGCTCGGCTACTTGAGAGGGGACGTTCCGGAGCGATTGTGTTAATTGCTCTAGTCATCTCCCCATTCCAGAGAGCCACCAGGGCATCAACAGGATCACCTACCGATGTGGCGTCCCCAAGAGCCGTCAGGAATCCATCCGGATCCATAAGCCTCCTGGGGCGGACCAACTTAATGGGTCCTCCACCTCTGCAGAGGTTAGGGGGCGCAGTGAGCCTAAATCTGACCAGGAAGTGGTCGGTCTATGGCAACGGAGAGATCGTCAACTCCTCCACACCGCCACCTTCTTCCCATCCCTGACAGAAAACTAAGTCCAATGTATGTTCAGCACAGTGGGTGGGGCCAGATACTTGTTGGGACAGCCCCATGGTTGCCATGGCAGACATGAAGTCCTGAGCCGCTCCTGAGAGGGTTGCCTCTGCATGGACATTGAAGTCTCCCAGCACGAGGAGCCGTTGAGACTCCAATGCCAGGCTCGAGACGACCCCCGCTAGCTCAGGTAGGGAGACTGTAGTGCAGCGAGGTGGACGGTACACTAGCAGAATCCCTATTCTGTCCCGGTCACCCACCCTCAGGTGGACACATTCAAAATTTGTTGACTGCGGGATGGGGCCCCTGGTCAGAGGGATGGAATCTCTATAGACCACTGCGACGACGCCTCCCTGCCCTCCAGATCTCGGCTGATGCTGCACGGAGAAACCTGGTGGGCAAAGCTGGGTCAAATTCACGCCTCCAGCTTCGTCCAACCAGGTCTCCGTGATGCACGCCAGATCTGCCCGCTCGTCCAGGATTAGATCCTGGATGGCAGTGGTTTTCCCGTTAACAGATCTGGCGTTCAACAGCACCACCCTCAATCCGGAGGGACCGCCACTCCGGTTACACCAATTTACCATATTAGGAGACCTGTTTGGAATTGCTAGTGTAGTTTTACGATCCCTAGGCCAAATTAATGGTTTCCTTTTTCCACCTCTCCTCTCCCCACCACGACTTCTATGGGGGATGAAGTTGATCTTAAAGTGCAAGTTCTTAAGTGCAAGGAGAACAATCTAGCGCTAGGCAATATTAAAGTGCGATCTTAAAGTGCAGATCTTAAAGTGCAAGAGAAACCAAGTCTAGCGCTAGCGCTACCTAAAGTGCGGCATGGAGGGAACGGAATAGTTAAAGTGCTAAGTTGGAAGTAGCAGCGAGTAAAATTAGAGCAATAAAGTGCTATGCTAGATTGTTCGTAAATAATTCCACAAGAATATTAATGACCAGGAATCACTGGTGAAATTATCGTGGGTCAAGGTATAGCCGATGGACGGTAGGTGAATCAATGAATGGATCTTAGGTCTTCTGCAGAATTCTGGGGTTTGTAGTTTAGGGAGGAGCCTTTAACAACCTCACTAAATTACAAACCCCAGAATTCTGTAGGAGGCAGGAAGCAGGTTTTAAGTGGATTTTTTCTCTAGTGTGATGAGGCAACCTCCATGATTCCATGGATTTTTTCTCTAGTGTGAACGAAGAACTTAAAAGAGACCATAAGGGCCATCCAGGCCATGCAGTAAAACACAATCAAAACACTCTCACCAGACAGCCATCCAGAGAGGGAGATTCCACCACACTCCTAGGCATCAGCGTATGCCACTGCTGAATAGCTCTTCCCATCAGGAAGTTCATGTAGCATATGTTTAGGAAGCATATTTTTCTTATAATTTGAGTTCATTGCTCCGTGTTCGAGTTCCTTTCCACACAGCTGCATAAAATCCACATTGAACTAGATTATATGGCAGTGTGGACTCAGATAATCCAGTTCAAAGCAGATATTGTGGATCATCTGCCTTGAAATTCTGGGTTATATGGCTGTATGGAAGGGCTCCTAGTCTCCAGAACAGCAGAAAACAAGTCTACCCCTCCTCCATGTTACATCCTTTCAAATATGTAAACATGGTTGTCTTGTCTCTTCTTTCCTCTGCTCCTCATAAGGCTTGGCTTCTAGACTTTTTACCATTTGGGTGTCTTGGTCTAGATATATTCCAGCTTGTCAAATATCTTCTTGAACTGTGCCACCCAGAACTGGACACAGTATTCTAGGTGAGATGTGACCAAAGCAGAATAGAGTGGGACTATTATTTCCTTCAACCTAGACACTTAGGCCCCTTCCATACAGCTGTATAATTATCTGCTTTGAACTGTAATATATGGCAGTGTGGATTCAGATAACTCAGTTCAAAGCAGATACTGGGTGATTTTATGCCTTGATATTCTGGGTTATATGGCTGTGTGGGAGGACCATAATTTCCTATCGATACAGCCTAGAATCTCATTGGCTTTTTAAACTGCTTCATCACACTGATGTTCAGCTTGTGGTCTACTTTAGGCTCCTTCCACACAGCTGTATAAAATCCACATTGAACTGGACTATATGGCACTGTGGACTCAGATAACCCAGTTCAAAGCAGATGTTGCAGATTAGTGTGGAAGGGTCTTAGGGCCCTTCCACACAGCCACATAACCCAAATTCTGGGTTATATGGCTGTATGGGAGGACCCTAAGACTCCCAAATCTCTTTCACATTTTGAATAAACCAGTAAGCTTCAGCATTAAGCTAGAAAGAACACATGAAAAAAATCCCCTCACCTCAAGCCAGAAACAGAAGACACCCTGCCCTTGAGGTGGTTTCAAACTGCTTTATACTGTCTGTGTAGAACTGCCCATCACCTTTATAAGGAAAACATACAAACTGCAGTGAAGAATAAACAGATATGGTGGGGAGGGATAGACTGGATATTGCTGAATGTAGGGGCAGACTTCGCGTATGTTTTGCTGTCTATCATCTATAACAGTGCTTGGTCAGATTGTTTTTTAAGGTTTCTCTCTTAAAAGTGTCCAGCCAACATGATGGCTGATAGATTTGTGGGAAATGCAGTATAATCCCCTGAGCTGCTAGACTGGTGCTTGCAGTTTCATTTATGTGCATTCAACAAAATATACTATCTAGGAATTTTCTTAGTAACTTCTGGCAGAAGTCATTCACTTCATTATAGTTCAGTATAATCCATGGTTTCCTGTTCCATGATACATTCAGAAATGTGTTTTCCTTGAACATGGGGTTGGTACTATACACAGAAAAGATACTTGTCCAACTTTTGAGGTAGCTACCAAGTCTGGAATATTTCACTTCCGGTAATCCTGATTAAATGCCATACAGAGCCAACTATATTGGCTCACTGCTTTCTACATATGGGCTCAGCCCAGGGCTTTTGTGACTGTGGTACTGTTGTACTTAGAGAGCCATTTCAGGGGGGAAATACTCAAAGTTTGTGGGCCCTTGCAAATACATGTGCCGATGGAGGTGAAAGGCCTTTAGAAGAAATTAAACAAGGAAGAAAACCTGAGATAGGACACAGTAACTGGATTGTCAGCCTTACTTTCTGAACAAGCTTGAAATTACCAAAAGCCCTGAACCAGGAAAAGTTTTGATTTTTTTTAAAAAAACTGGAGCTAACCATACTTTTGAACACCTAGACATATTTGGTAAAGCATAGAAATATTGAAAGAACAAAAGATCAGAAGAAAATAGCATATTAAGGCAGCTTAAATGGTGAAGTGTGCGAATTTCCTTTTCCTTACCAAATAGCTTTCTCTAGGCTCAAATCTTGGCTATATTTTCATGATGCCATGGACTTAACTGTCTCTGAAGACGTGAGCCAAGTATCTTTTCATATTGGAATATTCAAAACATATCCAGTTTCTTCCCCATAGATTGAATACAAATAGTAATTTAACACGATTCAGATAGGAAAAAAGCCACCACAACTCAGATTCATAGACACAGTAGGAGCCCACACTGTACTCACTGAGGACTTCAATCATTTTTTAATTTGCAGGTACCACATACTGTTATATTAACAAAGTCAGAAACAATTTAAATTTAACAGTGGAGTAGCCATGAAAAATCTCCAGTTCAGATATTGCCCTTTAGTGTGTGAGGAGACTAACACATTTTGAAGTTCACAGAAAGATGTAATTTCAGACTTGAACCACCAAAAATGCTCACAATGCCATAACAGACTCTTGCAATCAATATAATGGCTGCTTAAAATCCATTGTAATTTTAAAATAATTGGCTGAATGTGGAGGAAAAAACACGAGCAAGGGTAATTCACAATTCTCTTGTTCCACTGACAGGCTAGGATGACATCCCATGCACTATAGTGCTAACAATAATAGGAATTCTTCTTTCATTGAACTCATTATTGTAAGGTTTGGCTGCTCTTTCTTATTCAGCACAACTTTGTTAAGAACATGTCCTGTGGAACTGAATAAGTGGGGAAGACACACACAACTGGAGGAAACAGTCTTTTTCATTTTGTAAAGAGCTGTTAATAAAATTGTATTCTTGGAAGTTAATAGCTATTTTTACCCATGCCTAAAATTCCCCACCCAGTCAATCCTTGTCATAGAAAAATCTGAAGGAGTTCTGTATTGCATTTTCAATATGTGTTTTTTTAAACCCTAGGTAGATCAGAAAGAAATACATTTCTTATAGGCTGGACTTACACTACCAAATAATGTGATTTGAATTGCATTAAATGGTCAGTGTAGACACATATAATGCAGTTCAGTGCAATCCAAACTGCATTATATGAGTCTACGCCAGACATGGGCAAACTTTGGCCCTACAGGTGATTTGGAGTCCATGCCTGGTCTACACTGACCATATAATGCAGTTCAAATTGCATTATTTAGCAGTGCACATCCAGCCCTGGGGGTGCGTCTACACTGCCAAACAATGCAGTCCAGAGTCGCATTAGCCTTCATGCATCCATGCAACGCACACAGGCTAATTTGACTTAACCAGTGGTAAGCAGCTTAATGCAGCTGCACTCCTGCTCCAGGATTTGAACCTTCCCCTGTGCTAGTGCAGTGGTGACAGCCATCCCAGATCCCGATGCAGGATCCTGGTACACTGTCTCCACAGCCATCCTGTGCTCCTTAGACTCAAGTAGTCCAGGGAGGTGGGATGACAGTCCCTTCCTGCCCACTGCACTCCTGATTTTCCCATTGAGGAGAACGAAAAAGCCCCCTTTTCATGGTTCTGAGCTATGCGACTGGCAAAAAATATGGGAGGAGTGAGCCCCTCTTCTGCTTGTCCAGGATTCCTTTGCCAATCACTTGGCTCAGAACCAGGAGGAGGAGGATGCTACCATGTGCTAGGAGCTTTTTCTTTCTTCTCCAGGGAAAGTCAGGGGTGCTGAACTGACAGCAGACAGCTGGGTTATCAGGACAGTGTCCCACCACTGAGATGGCTCAGGACATCCTTGTGTCACCTCAATTCTGCCCAGTATCGGTATTTTCCCATGCCAGTTTTGAGTCAGTTTTGGGTCCCCAGGTGTTTGGCCTAAAACTCCCTGAAATCCCAGCCAGTTTACCAGCTGTTAGGATTTCTGGAAGTTAAAGGCCAAAACATCTGGAGACCCCCACGTTGAGAACCACTGGGCTAGAAGGACCCAAAGTCTATCAAGGATGGGTCTTGCAGGGTAACTTCAGCCAAGTCTTTTTCAGCTTTCATTTACAAAATAGTTTAACACACAAATTTAGTTTCAGTTAGGTCATGCAATTCACTTGAACAACGATAACATAGAACTGATATTCAGGGTTTATTTTTGGCATTATTATCCCAACTCTATAATCAAAGGATTAAAAAACGGGGAGGGGGCTTTCAGTCAAATATATATATTCCTTGGCATATATCTACAGACAGGTTTAATACTTGTCTCATAATTTGTCATTATAGAAATGAGTCTAACTGAGCTTCAGGTTTGTACTCATACCATTCCATGTGCATATGGATGAAATCAAATACCATTCCATGTGCATATGGATGAAATCTGAATTAAGATGTTGACAGGATGGCCCTCATGGTATCTTTCACCTCTATGATTTTATGATAACCACAGTTGTAAGTTATTTCTAATATGGGGCAATGTTAGGTTGCTTTAAATGTGCTCTGTTATTAAACAGGGAAATCAAAATATAGTTGGATCCTGATTTGTTTTAACTCACCAATGTGCAGCTCAGACGTAACGTGAAATTAGAGTTAATTCAAAAGTATTTTCAGTCTTCTTATGTATACATAAGCGAAGGGAGACTTAGGATCTTCAGCTGCTATAAAACATGCTTTGTTAGATATAATTTATAATAGCTCCCGGTGGCGCAGTGGGTTAAAGTGCTGAGCTGCTGAACTTCTTGATCAAATGGTTGGCGGTTCAAATCCAGGGAGATGGGTGAGCTCCCGCTTTGTTAGATATAATTTATAATGGTTTGCTTAATTTTTGTGTCCATTTTTGTGTCCATATTTCTTGTTGGCATCCTTCTTGTTATATCTGAACCAGATCGTTCATTTTGTTCTGAGGCACTTAACTGAATGATTAATATATTTATTAAAATGGACACTAGACTGAATATTTTCTCAACTTTGGTTCAATGTGAGCTCCCGGTGGCGCAGCGGGTTAAAGTGCTGAGCTGCTGAACTTGTTGACCGAATGGTTGGCAGTTCAAATCCAGGGAGCTGGGTGAGCTCCTGTTGCTAGCCCCAGCTTCTTCTGACCTACCACTTCAAAAACATGTAAATGTGACTAGATCAATAGGTACTGCTCCAGCTCAATAGGTATCGGAGCTCCATGCAGTCATGCTGGCCACATGACCTTGGAGGCGTCTACGTACAATACTCGCTCTTTGGCTTAGAAATGGAGATGAGCACACACCCTGCCTCCCAGTCAAGACTTAATGTCAAGGGAAAACCTTTACTCTTACTTTACCTTGGTTCAATGAGATATGTGAGGTGTGTTTTCTATATTAAATTGAAGTACTTGATTACATTGTGATCTTTGCTTCTTAAGGAATTACCAAACAGCTTAGATGTTTTAATTCTTTAATTCTTTAACTCTGTTTCCTTCTTATTTTGACATTTTATTGTTAAATTATATATCACAGTGATTATGATAATATGTGGCTATTTTGTCTTATTTCCTATTTCTTAGATGCTTAGGAAGAGAAACTCATACATGGTAACAAAGAATAATCCTGAAAAGCCAATGTTTTGTAAAGATACACTTTTGAGAATGAATACTGGAAAATGACTACATTTCAAGCTGAAGCATTAATATTCATGTTTTGACACTATGTTTGACAACAACAGTGGAGATTAATGTAAGGGTTTAGAACCAGGATGGGGATGTTTGCCCATGTCCTATTCTTCTCCTTTTTAAAGTTCTAGGAAAACAATAGATAAGTAGGCTTAAACTCTATAAAAGGAAAGAAATGTAACTCCTAAAGCAAGCTGCACAAGTTGCAGTGATGAAGGACTTTGGAAAATCACTCAGACCACCAAAAATCCAAGCATAAAACACTGGGTGAATAAACTGAGTGTGTGACATTGACGTTGGAGCACTGAACCAAAACTGTGCATGCTTTGAGACTTACTTCTTAGGCCCCTTCTACACTGCCATATAATCCAGATTAGTGAAACAGATAATCCAGATTATCTGATTTGAACTGGATTATATGAGTCTACACTGCTATATAATCCAGTTCAAATAAGATAATCTGGATTTTATATAGCAGTGTAGAAGGGGCCTTAGCTTTCTCCAGTTGTATGCATTATAAACTATGTTCCTTTATTTCAGCCATATTGTTTCTGATGTTGATGATTATGTTTGCGTAATATTTTATTGATGATTTTATGAAAATAAAATAAGTAAGAACATGCTACTTTAAAGTCCTGGAAGGAGGGTGTGAATTGAGGAGCTCACTACAGTGAATCCAGATGGCCATAGAGCCATATAGGTATTATCTCATGGCACAAGGACTTGCTCCAGGGTCAGATCTTGAAGGGGGGGGGGGGGGAGAGGGAAGGCAAAGTGAGAGAGAGGAGCCGAGGCGGTGGAGGCTGTTGCTGGTGGTGGCGGTGTCGGCCCCGGCGGTGGCTTTCCGAGCGGGACTTTTTGGAAGTGTGGGTTCAGTCTAAAGAGGGGGTCCACTGTAGAAGGAAAGACACAAATAGAGTAAGCACCTCACCTTAACTAAAAGCTTAAATGCCTGGTCTCTTCCAACTCTATGATTCTATGTTTTAAACGAAGGTAACAACGCAACATTTTGCTAATGCTGCATAGACAAATTGTAGCACTAAGATCAGTGTAGATGGCAGGTCAATCGATTCGTACTAGTCTGTTGTCTACATGAGCCTCTGCCATCCCCTTTCCCAGCCCCCTCCTTCTCCATGGTCATGTGAGTATCTCTCCTGATATCAACACAGGGTGCCGACAAAGGCCAAGAGGTCTCATGGCACTTTGTAGCCACCTGGCAGTGCTGCCAGTGACATGTATGGTGTGGTGATGGTCCAGCCTAGCAGATGTGGTCTTGACCTGAGAGGACCAGCTGGAATTTGCCTCACCACCACTGTGGGTTAGGGACATAGTATGTGGTTGTTTCTGGGGCTAGTAATACTCCAGACTGTCTCTGGGTTGAGCAGCAAGCCTAGATGGGCCTGTAGTTTGTTTGTTCAAACTGAAGAGTTTATAGTTATTCCTTTCTATGCCACAGGTAAGTTTTCTGTTCCTTTCAATTTGCTTCTGAACACTAACATCTTTCTTACAGAGATTTCCCCAAAGTGATTTCTAAATCGGTTAATCTGTCCCTTAAGAAATATAAATCTCTGTTAAAAATTCAATCAATAGAACTTAACAGTTTGGTGATATCATCTTTATTATGGTGAAGAAGAATCTTTTAAAAAGGAGGTTTCTTAAATTGTTTTTGCCTTAGGTTTGGTTTGTACTTGGGGCTGTTTGACAGCTTCCAGTGAAAATTATATTATTGTTATTGTTATTGTTATTATTATTATTATTATTATTATTATTATTATTATATTAGTGAAAACAGAGGCATGCAAAGCTAATACTTCCCTTTCACTAGCCTTGAATATTTCACAACCATGATTCCAAAAAATATTGCCAAATCCAACTGAAAAACAAAAACAAAGCACATAATACTGAGGTACTAAACCCAAATATCAGGTTGTCAGGTGCATGGCTGTTATGTACCATGTTGGCCAATTGTGAACCTTATGAACACAACAATTTTAAAGGTCTGTTTTTTATTGTAAACATTTCAGGTTGCTCCTTGATGTAAATGACAAATGATCAATTTGTAGGAAACTCCTGCTGTCATCCTAGGGCATGGTGTTTTGTGAAAGTATTTGTATAAACGATGCAAGGCAAATAACTGAAGTTCACTATGATGGGAAGGCTTCCTGTTTTCACAATGCACAGTTACTTCAGAATACACAGCTACTTCTGGTGAGTATCCTGGGCTTTTATCTTTAAACCATATTTTCCCCACTTCAGGCAAAGTCAGGATAAATTCTTGCTCAAAACTCTGGAATATCTCTCAGCTTCATGCCACTCTGGACTAGATATGATTCAGCCCATTCTGTTATCCAATCAGGATACCCATGCCATCACCTTTCCCTCATCCACACAGGGATAGGAGATGCATCATGGATATGTACCACCGCCACTGCTCCTAGCTGGACACAGAACCCTGTAAGAGCTCCTGGCCATTGTAAATGCCTCTTCTGACATCAGAAGGGGGTTATCCCTTTCCTTCCTGATTGTGAAGACACCCTTTCCGATGTTGGCAGAGATGTGAACAACAAGCCAACACCCCTCCTTCTTCCTCTGCTGATGTCTGAAAGGGATACCTGTATGATAAGGAAGAAGATGGGCACACATGATGACCAGGAGTTCTCAATGAGCAGTGGCAGCAATATGGAGGAGGCAGAATATGTACCGCTCCAGAGGATGAACTCTACTCCCTGAGCATTTACATGCTCAGGTTCAGTATGAACGTGCCAGATCCAGGACTGTTTGGAACATATTTGCACCATGCTAAACCGCTTGGTGTAGATGAGCCCTATATAAAACATTTTGCCTTTGTTGAGGCTATTTGCCTTTGATGAAGCATTGTTATTTCACTGATTTAGAATTCATCTGTCTCTCCACCCTTTCTTACAAAATGTCAAGGTGTTTCATAAGAATACAATGAAACATAAACATACAACAAATCCCCAAAGGCAGCAGTACTGTACCCACCAACTTAGGAGTAAATACTAGTAAATGCAGCAAGACTTGCTTTTTAGTAAACACGAATATGTCTGTATTCTAAACATATCTATCACCAGATTTTAAATCTTGTAATAGAGCTGCAAACTGCTTGTTACTTAATTAACCGTGGTCATCACTTTTTGGTCTGAAATGTAAAAAAATGCTGATGAGGTTCTCTGCTTCATGTGCCAACAAAGTTTTCCTGGCTTTAATTCTCCAAGCACTTTGATTTAGGAGATGCAGATTGTTCTGCCCAGGTAGCAAAGTGTCATGATCTTGATGTCTGACCTGTATTTCTGGACTGCTTCAATGAACAGGCTTCTGAGTATATTGGAAGTTTATCTCATTTTGTTGAATTATGCTAGATCAGTGGTTCTCAACCTGTGAGCCCCCAGAAATTTTTGGCCTTCAACTCCCAGAAATCCTAACCGCTGGTAAACTGGCTGGGATTTCTGGGAGTTGTAGGCCAAAACACCTGGCCTACAACAGTGAGAACCACTGTGCTAGATCCATAGTAGGATTAGGGGAAAATGAGAAGGGTGCTATCCAAAATGGGGAGATCTTTTATGTTCAGATTCAAACACCTATCATATTGCCTCTAGAATAGGAGCAAAGCTTTCCAACATTGCACCGCAGTCAGCTACTGAATATCTGAGAAACATTTGGATAAAGCAGTACGATCCACTGACTCAATAGGATGGATTATATTACATTATTGTGATGAAATAACAGAGGCAGTTTTATATGTTTATTTAATCCTGCATGTAATTCATCTTCCTACAATAAAAAAAGAGAAAATAAGAGGTTATCTTGGCTAATGTCTCTCTAGAGATAAGCAATTCTTGTTTTAATCTTTCTTGAATGTGCTCTGGCTGTCCACTATGCAAACATAAGAATTGTAGATAAATGGATAGCTGTAAATGTATGTGATAAACCAAAATAAATGCTCTCCTCCATGGTTTAAAAGAATTTATCAAGAGAAAAACTATTGTGTCACTTTGGGAACTGCACAGCCATATAACCTCATTCATTTTAAGAATGCCTTTAAAGAAAGGGAAAACAACAAATAGAACCAGAATTGTAAAAGCTCTTTAAGAAACGTTGAACACATGGATGAAAGGCAAGAGGCATGCCTTGCTGATCCTTCGGGAGAGCATGAAAGATGGTGCATATCTCTTACGAGTATTAACACCGAGACCCTTATTCAAACCTGCCTGTAGAAAGGCCAAAAGTGACCATATTGAAGTCACTGGGGGACAGGCACCTTTACATTAATGCCATCTACAAAATGCCCTCCCAGTCAATTCATATAGGCATTTAGTAAAAGCTCTTCTATCTGCCATCATCCACATATCCTTCAGCTACTAACCTTTCTCTTAAACTTCAGGCATGTAGTTATAACCAGCCTGAATCATGATACAGCAGACCTCTTCAATGAAAAAATCCAGCCAGGATGGTAGAGGTGAACTCTTCTGAATGTGCATGCTGAACACTTGAAAAACCAAGGCCAATGATGCCACCTGAATGCTAACCTTGTCTTGATCTTTCTTAGTACTTTGGAGAACATCCCTACCAGAGGAAATGTGTAGCACAACTAGTGCCTCCTCTACCCAAACTGAAGCAATTTGTGACTGTCAAAAGATACACCCAAAGACTAACATAATTTTGTACTACCTTTTGAAACAGTAGGGAATTCAGAACTCTGTTCTCTGATCCACGCTCTGTCTGGTTACCCAATCAAACTGACAATTCAGCTGGTCCTTTAAGTACTCCCCCAATAGATTGGAGATGAGGTGTCAGTTGTGCTAATGGTCCTTGTTGAATCTCAAATCTAACAAGAGGCTCTTCCACACAGTCATATAATCCAGAATATCAAGGCAGAAAATCCCACAATATCTGCTTTGAACTGGGTTATCTGACTCCACGCTGTTAATTAACCTAGTTCAAAGCAGATAATGTGGGATTTTATACAGATGTGTGGAAGGGGCCATAGATTGTTAATACACCTGATACCTCACCTCTAATCTGTTGGGGGAGTACGTAAAGAACCATCTGAATTATAAGGCTGATTGGGTAAGCAGACAGTGTGGATCAGAGAATTGGACTCTGAATTCCCTAGTATTGGATCAAGAGCCACCAGTGTAGAGAAAAACCTCACTGATATTGACACTTCTGAGGATCCTTCCAGAGAGGCCCCAAACCCATGATTGCTTCCAGTTTAACCCACAGTAATCCTGGATTTCCAGGTTTGCTCCTGGTTAAAAAAAATGCCTTCAAAGATCTGGATCTTTCAATAATGTCCAGATCTCTCTGCAAGTGTGAGGAGTGCAGAGACTGAAGTTCCCTCAAATGGAATCTGTCCCATTAGCTGCAGTGCAGTCTGTTTCAACATGCTCCCGAGCAGAGACTGGAGTTAAGCAAACCTGAGGTTCTTGCTACATGTTCTTGAAGGTCAAAAGATGCCAAGAAACCCCCCTCTTGTACACCTTCCAGAATCAATCAGAAGGTTTCCATGGGAATTTCCAATTGGCCACAAAGTGATTGACCCTGTGAAGGTTCAGAATGGCCCTCCAGTCATTGTTTGGGACCAAGAAGAGGGAGAACAGGTTGTCTGGTTCTTATCTGAAGCAGGTGTCTTATTGCTTGAAAGTATCAGAGCATGCTTCTCTCCTTGCTTACAGGATGAGAGGGACTACTGTTACTGAATCCTGCAGTTGACTGAAGGGGTTGGGGTCTGGTTGAACTTCAATTGGAATTTAAAGACATCAAATTATGTTTCTGGAATCTGGACTCATTGTCATGAAAGGAATGAGCTATTGGACAAAAGGACTTATTTTTCCTTGAACAAAGAAGGTAACACTTGCTTTTAGTCTCATCCAAGTTCTGACTAAAGAATTTTGGAACCCATAATTTGCAGGAGGCCAAACTACCATTGAATTTATTGTCTGCATTCCACTTTTCAACCAAAATTGCTGCATAGTAGCAACATCTACCAGCATGACTTAAGAGACAAATGGTAAAGAGTTCAAATTTGCATTTGACATAAAGCTGGCACTTTTATTATCTAGTTAATCCTTTGAAAGAAAGGAAAGCATGTCCTGCAACCAACAAAAAGCCACAGAAGCAGCTTGAATGGCTAGAACAGATGCCTCATGAGAACTGCATAAAAAGAATCCAGTTGTTTATCCTTTGGATTTTTGAGCTTTAGGAAAAAAATAATCTTATACTAAACCAGCCACAGGGGCATCAATCCCCGTGGCAATGTTAATTTCTCAGTCACCTCAGGTTGTGAAGAAAACAAGTACTTCACAAATGATGGTGTTGCCTATGCCAACCCGGGATGGGACCTCTGTGCTTCCATAAATTCAGAAAAAAATCCTCAAGGGTAAGGCACCACAGACAAATCCTGTTTAGCTTTAGCCTTGATTTCTGGTGGTTCTTTCACAGAAGCAGCAGCATTCAAGCCTAAAGGTTTATCTGCTTTCCACAGAAGGATAAGAAATTTGTCAACTTTAAATAATCTGAAAGATATGTATTCAGGAAAATCCTCCTCCTCCTCCTCCTCCTCCTCCTCCATAAATTGCTTGCCTTCCTCTTTAGCAGATGTTTCTAAGAGTCCATATCCACAAGTGCAGTCACAGAGGCAGATCCAGACAGCAGTAAAGTCTGCTCCAACCCAGGTTTAAAAAACCTGGGTTGAGGCAGACTATAGTCCACACACCATACTGGAAAACACACGCTTTTGGGGCTCGGTGTGCAGATGCCCTCCCATAACCTTTTGAGATGACAGCTAGACACTCAGACCTCTTCCCCAACTGCCCCCCCCACCCAAACCCTTTAAAAATAAAAGAACTTACCCAGCCACCATTAGTGTGGTGCCTGAGCTCTCCTGGTGCTTAAGAATTGCAGGAGAAGGGGGGTTAGGACCGATTTTCCTCCTCCCCCCTTCTTCTGGTGCATCATTCTAAAGTGCCAGGAGAACTCAGATGCCACACTAATGGCGCCTGGGTAAGTTATTTTATTTTTAAAGGGTTTTTTTGGGGGTGGGGAGGGTGTTAGAGTCCTCTGGGTTATTATGGCCTCATAGAGGCCGGAAAACCTGAGAGGGCTGTGCAGATGGTCCGCTCAGAAGTCGCAGGACTTCTGAGGGGGCAGTCCAGACTCCACCCACAGTGGGAAATATGCGGGTCTTTCAAGAAGACGTACTTCTTTCCTTCTGTGCGGCGTCATCTGGATGTCCCACTTGAAGAAGTGGGAGGGTCTGTCTGTCTGGGCCCTCAGATTTCCTCACCAATTTTATGAAGAGGAGAAGCTACCAAAAAAACCCCACTTAATCATTTCTCCTTCCTCTTCTTAGAGATAGAGGACTTCAGAAGATTTTTTAAGGATGCTAAATTCCCTTCTGACCACTAGAATGCCCTTGAGAGTCAACTGATTGTTGATGGCTTTTCACACCTTTTTCATTGGAGCTCATTTTGTTTGCAATTTGGTGAGGGTAACTGCCGTCACCGGCTTGAGTGGTTAAGAGGGCAATCCACACACATAACTCTGGAGGGAGTTCCTGACCATTAATAAGAAGTTCCAGAAAGAAAATAGGAGAATCAGCAGTACCCTGCTGTGTGGTCTCTGCTATGCCCATCAACACTCTCCCGCTGCCCATGCTTCCACAGAGAGTCATGCCATGTTCTTCAATCAGCTTTTCCACACTACCATAACCTGCTTCAGTACCTTCAGAAAGAACCAGATGATCTAATCTGCCTGTGCACTCAACTGAAAAGATCTGAACAATTGTTGTGTGCACAATTGTTGAGGAGGGATCAGAGCTATGACACTAAGGCCCCTTCTACACTACCATATAATCCAGATTATTAAAGCAGAAAATTCACATTATCTGCTTTGAACTGGATTATATGACTCTACACTGCCATATACTCCAGTTCAAAACAGTTAATTTGGATTTTATAGGACAGTGTAGAAGGGGGCTGACTCTCCTCGTCCAAGTAGGAAGACTCAGGCCCCTTCTACGTTACCATATAAAATCCAGATTATCTGCTTCAAACTGGATGATATGGCAGTGTAGACATATAATCCTGTTCAGATCAGATAATGTAGATTATCTGCATTGATAATCTGGATCATAAGTAGTGTAGAAAGAGCACCAGACAACAAGAAAGAACTCCAAACTGAGATTGATTGTCCCCATTAGGATATATTGCTCTTTAGGTCCTCTTTCCAAATTCCAAAACCGAGACTGGCGGTCACCATTAGAGTCGTTCTGCTCAGTAATTCCACAAAAATGTCAATCAAAGGCCTAGCATGAAGGATTATTTTCCCATAGTGCAGAGAAAATATTTAAATACCACCTTTCTCCTTCTAATATACAAGGTACAAATATGAAAGATATTGCAAATCCAATTAAAACAATATCAGACAGTAATTAAATTAATAAGAACTGTAGAACAAAGGCAATGGTAAAAGTTGACCCACATACTTTCCAAATGTCTGGTGGAATGTATCTTGTTTTCAAATCAGAGCCAGGAAAAAGACAAATGAGACTCCAAAGTGTCTGACACTGATATATGATAATCTGATCTCACTGGAGGATAGATCTCTGAGGAAAGCTACAAAAGCGAAACTTTAAATCCCTTGTAGAAGATAAAGGGCATTCCTTGAGGATGCAGAACTGAGAGAAATTTTTTCCTCCCAGTTCTCTACACTATTTGTAAATAGAAAGTGGGAGATTGCAGTGAATGTTCACTAGATCAAGGTAGAACTCTCTAATAGTTGGACTAGGAAAGAATACTTGCTTCTAAGGCCCATTACACATTGAACTGGATTACATGGCAGTGTGGACTCAGAAAACCGACATTTGAAGATGTGGATTTTCGGCTTGGTACCTGAAAATCTCACATATTTTGCTGTTTGTAGCTATTGCTTCCACATATACAGGGAACGGCATCTGGCCACCCTCCTGTTTGCTGTGGAAGCTCCTGGGATAAAGGTCTGGATGGGCCCTGAGTCAACACTGCCATATAATCCAGGTCAATGTGGATTTTATACAGCTGTGTGGAAGGAGCCCTAGATGTCATTACTAGAGCAAGGTGATAGTAACCAGAGTCCTACTTGCTGACTACATCATGACATATCCATCCACAAATGTTTTCAAATGTGACATAATGGGCAAATTAACATCAAACAGCTTAGTGCTGAATCAGGAAGGATTTATGTCTTGTTTTGCCCCGGAAACAGCCTTACAAGGGTTAAAGCAACTAAAAAAGCCTTACTTCAGTAAAATGATAATACTCTAACAAACAGCAGCAAAGGAACAGAAGGAAAATTCCAAAAGTAACGCAAAAGTATTACATCAAACATGAAAGAGTCTTATGGCAAAAAGTCTTTGCAAGGCACTTGCTGGAGCTGCAAGCAAGGAAACTGAAACACAGAAGCACTAAGTAGTACGATTGCTGCTAGCATTGACCACTTGCTTTCCTGCTGATTTATAGCCCTCAGCTCCCAGCACAGGTGTCCCTAGGGTAAGGTCTGATTGCTCAGCATCCTTGCAGCAAGTCTAGCTGACTTTCTCCTTTTTTCTTTCAACCTTCGGCGTTCCTGAAATGTAGGAACCGGCAGTATTCTTTCCTCCTCCTCCTCCTCCTCCTCAATACTTGGCCCCAAACACCCAACTCCTACATCTTCAGCCTCTTGTTCAACCTCCTCCTCCTCAGAAGAGGAGTACACAAAAAATTAGGGGTCCTTCTACACAGGGCAGAAACCTGCAGGTTTAAACAACCCACTTCTTCCCAGGTTTCTGTTCCCACTTCCTCCCACAATCCTGGACTTTTCCCCAAAGGAAGTCATCCAGCTACCTCCCAGCCCCCCATTCGCCCCCCCCCCCAACTTACCCAAGTGGCCTGCCGACAGCGCAGGCCCCTCTGTAGAGTACTCCTGATGCTTGAAAATGATATGTCAAGAAGTGGGGGGGGGGGCAATCCCTCCTCCCTCCACCAAGCATCAGGACTACTCTACAGAGGGGCATGTGCTGCTGGCAGGCCCCTCCAATAAGATTTTTTTGGAGGGGGCACCTTCCTATGCCTTCAGGCTCCAGGAGCCCAAAAAATTGGGATGGCTGTGAAGATTGACTCCCGAGACTGCAGAAGCAGTCTTGAGAGTCAATCCTCACAGGTCCAGCATCTGGAAAGATCTGAACCTTAGCTTAAGGTCTGGTTCTTTCCAGATGTTTAATGCAAAACAAACTGGAAAAACCCAGTTTTGTCTGCATTAATTCGTTTTTGCCTGAGGTGCAGTTTGGATACCACAGGTAAAAGTGAAAGAGGTCCCATATTTTGGGCCTGTCTGGAAAGGCCCTAAAACAAATCAATGGGAAAGGCAGAAGAACTATGAATATCAACTGTGAATTGTGAGTATTCAATTGGAGTTCAGTTATGACCAGAATTATTTTGCGAGCAAAACATTTGCTACAAACTTTCATAAACTCATTCATCAAAGCAGAAATGCATGAGAGTCTCTGCAGGATTCTTTACAAAGGTCTTTGAAGCATTACAGCAGCAACTAATCTTTATTTCAAAGTTGCTGAGCATTTTCCAAACATAGTGACAAGAAACTCAGCAATTCTTGAGAAGCCATAAAATTTTCTCCCACAAGGCCAGAGTACAACAGTTTCTACAGTTTTCAGTTCCTCTTCCAGGGATTTTTTTCCTTTGAAATAAAAGATGGAAGGGGATGGGATGCAAGTAAAATGTATATCCCTGCTGCAAGGTGATAAATCAGTACAGCAGATATGAACCAGAAGAGGTATTAACTTGAAGAAAGAGAGATATCCACTCTGTGTATATGACTCCCACATACTTTCTCTACAGTATCTTTAAAAAAATTCCCAGGATGTAAATGCCTTCCAATCTCATAATTTACACTTACTTTCAGAATCTGAGCCATCAAGTCCCTGTTGTGTTTGGATTTAGTAAGATGAATTAAAGACCATTAAGGAAAAAACAGAGAACAGATATTAACCTAGTGCTTACACAGTGTGGGACTAATGCTGCTTGTTGCGATTCAGATCACTGATAATGTCATTGTAATAAAATCAGTTAGACTGATCAAGTTAGATTTATGATCTAAAATAGTTGAATTATGTACTAAAATGAAGATGGGATCTTATCAACTCTTAAGAATAGTATAATGTAATTTTAGGGTCATAAAACTGTATAAATTGGCTGCTGATTTCTATAAATTAAAGTTAAAAAGCTGATTGGTAACTATGATAGATTTATGTTACAATATTAAAAAATATACTTGTCACTCCCAAAAATGTTCGGTGATAAGAAGAATCTATGGTTATTTGACCATTTTCTTTGCACTAAAGACCTATCCCCTACTCGAACCTTTCATGCATGACATTATGGACATCACCTATCTTTTTCAAGGAAGTCCATTGTTGTCCCCAAATGTCCTCTTGGCAATATTTTTGGGGTTCCTGTGCCATTTTAGGCTCAGACAGGCCTATTTAAAAACATAAAGTGAGAAGAAGTCACTTCCTAATCATTTTTCAAAATGTGGTGGAAACTTGCCAATGCTCTTAGAGACATTTCGGAGCAAATATTTTTGAAAGAAAATGCAAAAAATGTTTTGAATTTGGGAACTGGGAGGGGGGCATTTCCACTGTAGAATTAATGCAATTTGTCATCACTTTAACTGCCATGGCTCAATGCTATGCAACTGTGGGAGTTATTGTTTTACATGTCTTTAGACTTCTGTGCCAAGAGCACTGGTGCCTCAGAAAAACGACAACTCCCAGGATTCCATAGCAGTGAACCATGGCCATTCAAGTGGTGTCAAACTGCATTATTTTGACACCACTTGAATGGAGGTGGTTCATATTGTAGATGCATCCAATGCTTAAAAAAAGAAGAAATAGACAGGGCATGGAATAGATGTCCCAGAACATCTCACCCAGCATGGCCACTGGGCACATTTGCTAGGAGACTCTAGGCCAGCATTTCTCAACCTGGCGGTCAGGACCCCTGGGAGGGATGTCAGAGGGGTCACCAAAGACCACCAAAAAACACATAATAATAATATTAGAATAACTTTATTCTTGGACCCCGCATCCATCTCCCTGAAGCGACTTGGGCGGTTTACATATGGCACAAAGTGCATAAGACAAAGCATAAAATAAGTGCTCTCCAGAGGTAGGTGAACTACATCTCCCTTAAATCACTGTCAGTTCCTCCCAAATTCCTCCAGTATTTACTGTTGGTTGTAGGAGTTCTGTGTGGGAAGTTTGTCCCAATTCTATCATTGGTGGGATTCAAGGGGCTCTTTGATTGTAGGTAAACTATAAATCCCAGCAACTACAACTCCCAAATGTCAAGGTCTATTTTCTCCAAACTTCTCCAGTGTTCATATTTGGGCATACTAAGTATTCATGCCAAGTTTGGCCCAGATCCATCATTGTTTGAATCCACTGTGCTCTCTGGATGTAAGTGAACTACAACTCCAAAACTCAAGGTCAGTGCCCACCAAAACCTTCCTGTATTTTCTGTTGGTCATGGGAGTTCTGTGTGCCAAATTTGGTTCCATTCCATTGTTGTTGGAGTTCAGATTGCTCTTTGACTGTAGGTGAACTATAAATCCCAACAACTACAACTCCCAAATGACAAAATCAATCCTCCCCCCGCCCCAACCCCACCAGTATTCAAATATGGGTGTATCGGGTATTTGTGTCAAATTCGGTCAAGTGAATGAAAATATATCCTGCATATCAGAAATTTACATTACAATTCACAACAGTTGCTAAATTACAGTTATGAAATAGCAACGAAAATAATGTTATTGTTGGGGGTCACCACAACCTGAGGAACTGTTTTAAGGGGTTGCAGCATTAGGAAGGTTGAGAAACACTGTTCTAGGTGTTTTCTCAAAAAAAAAAAGGTTATCTTTTCCCATGTTCAAAGCTATGTATAGCTTTTATTTCCATTGGCAAACTGATGCTATATGCACTACAAGTTTACACTTTGGAACTATTGCATTTTTCTGTTTTAGAATTTAATTTGTTTTGCTCCAGTTCAGACAATAATCTACTTAAAATGTTGGGCAAGATACCCATTTTCTAATAATAAAAACTATCAGGGCCAATTTAAATGCTTCTATATAAATGCTAATACTGATATTTTATTTATTTGATATAACTTATTACCCCTCCGCCCAATTTAGGTAATTAGAGTGCTTACATATTTTGTTTGCTGCAGTGAAGAATGGCATCAAAACTGACCAGCTATAGCCAAAAACCAGGATGAAAAAATTGCTTGAGTGATACTTTAAAACTCAGAAGCCAGCAGTAAACTTGCCAAAGAAGTACTATTTTCTTAATGCCGCAAGTGTGCATTAAACAAAGTTTGGAAATTAGCAATACCGGTAGTTCTAAGAATGAAATCTGCAGCTAATCTCCTTTGGCTTATTCAGAAAGCAAAAGAGTTTCTGGAAGACATTCCCATTTATTTTGTTTTTATTTTAATTGTATATTTCCCAGTTTGTATCCAAACTCTGTCATGAAAGTTTCCAGGTTTCTTTCCCTTTCTCCTTTATATTCCTCTTTTTTTCCTCCTCATATTCATCGCATGTCACACCTAGATTCAGGCAATGTTTTAGAAATTAATTTTCTGCAATTTCCACACAATCCTTTTATCATTATTCAGGAGTTATCAAAGTCCTAAAGCACCTCATCAATATTGAAATGATTAATTATCTTGTTTTAGTGATGAACTCCTCTCTCCTTTGCTTGATCTCCACTAATTCTGGCTTGTTGATTGTCTTGTTTTGACTTTAAACAATAGCTATGTTTTACTAGCAGTGGACTTTGTGGCTAGTCCTGGAATAATAGGTAAAGGTAAAAGTTTTTCCCTGATATTAAGTTCAGTCATGTCTGACTCTGGGGGTTGGTGCTCATCTCCATTTCTAAGCTGAAGAGCCGGCGTTGTCCATAGACATCTCCAAGGTCATGTGGCTAGCATGACTGAATGGAGTGCCGTTACCTTCCCGCCGGAGCGGTACCTATTGATCTACTCACATTTACATGTTTTTGAGCTGCTAGGTTGGCAGAAGCTGGGGCTAACAGCAGGAGATCACCCTGCTCCCCGGATATGAACTGGCAACCTTTCCGTCAGAAAGGTCCGCAGCTCAGTGGTTTAACACACTGCACCACCGTGGACTTCTATGGAATAACATAGTCTATCAAAATAAAATACATTTCATTAAAAAATAACTGACCTGGAAAGTAGGAATGAAAAGCCTTTGATGGTGGCAGATAACACTTTGGGATTAAGAAAATGTAATGTGGATATCCAATATTAAATTGGTTTCTTCAGTAGAAAAATTTGGAATATTTAGATTTTTTCCTGTTGTTGTTGTTGGGTCTACAGAATACTGAAATAGAAACTTAGTATTCGACTGAAATAGAAATTCAGTATTCTACTGAAGTAGAACTTCAGAAATTCAAAGCAGAATGCTTCCATGTTCCATAGGGATGATTAAGAATAGTTAGCATTCAATGTGTGCTTGACATACATTTCACACACAGCAAATGCAGCAGCCATTACCTCTTAACTATATCAGATAATAGCAAAGGTAGGTTATGATGTAGCATCCCGTCACTGGAAAATAAAAACTTTACCAGATGTGTATGTATATGGGGGGGGGATTCACCCCACTAAATCTGTGAAAATCCCATAGGTGTACATCACCACCAACAATGTCTTCATCCATTGGTGATGAGTCCTTGCAATGTATTGTCCAAGCACAAGAGAGGGCCTGGGATGAGGAAGATTAGATCCACTGGATCATTTGATTTAATTAAAAGAGACCACCAGGTGGAAAAAAAGAATGGAAATGACACAAAAGATTCAGGAAAAAAAAGTGATAGACCACTTGGTGTTAAAAACAGTTTTTTAAAAATGGATTACACTTGCTTTGAAGTAGAATTAAGTAGATAATTTGGTATGTTTGTAAAACACGGATCCTTTCAAAAGATCTCTCCCCATTTACTGTTGAAACCATGTCTAATTCAAATAGATAAGTAAGGACAGGATTAAATAAACACATTCTACCAGTAAAAATAAATAAATAAGAGAGACCACCTTTGTTCCTTCCTATACATCAACCTGGAGCGGATTTACTGTGTGTGTGTGTGTGTGGGGGGGGGGGGGGGTTACAGCTCTTCCAAAAAGCCTGACCATGCTGCCTCCATGTTTTATGACTTTACAATAGTGAGTTGTATTCACTTCACTCTATTCCACTTAGGAAACCTTTTCTCAGGGACGCAAAACAATCTTGTATCACCACGGAGACTGAGAGAAAGAAGATTAGCTTTTGGAAATGTAAGCATTAGCTTTTGGAAATGTAAGTCTACTTCATCAGATGCAGGGAGTCTGAGTTCAAGAGACGAGCACACTTTTCTTTACATTTAAAGCCACAAGTATGTGCCAGGCCAAGTAATGGAAAACATGTTTAGAAAAAACCAAGATAGACCACTTGTGATGCAAAAAAAAAAAAAAAGGAGTTCTAGGCTTCTTGTAGTAGAAAAGCATGACAGGATGTTCACCATAGATGGACTGAGATGGATCCAGCAATAAATTGATAATTTGCCACATGCTGTTCTGGCCATTTGCTTCCTGTTGGAGATTAAGATAACTCAGCACGGTGGCATGTCAAAAAAAAAAAAAAAAGCAGGTGAACTTTCCAGTCTGTGTCTAGCAAGAGTGTATGCCGAGATCAGCAAAAGACAGGTTGGAGAAAAAACAGCTAGAACCTCTTGGTTCACAATATGTTTCGGTTCCAGATTAGTTCAGCATGACATCTTGTATCAGAGGCAGGCCTGTAGCAAGGGGGTGGTTTTAGGGGTTCAACCCCCCCCCGAAATGTTTCAGATTTTTTTAAAAAAAACTGGTTTACTCATGAATTTTAACTGGTTAACCAAATCCCCATGCTAAGTCTATGAGATGCAAAAAATTAAGAGTCCCTCCAGAACTACAAGCACTATCTCAAGCAAATATTGACAATTTATTCACACTGTCATTACTTGCAGCAATAGCCGATGTTCTGTCGCCACTGGGTCCGAACAAAATGTCTTTATTCTATAGAACGCACACTTTAAACCCAGTGGGAAGCCGGGGTGCCTGAAGAGAGATTGTTAGAGACTTCCAAAAGTAATGGGCTTGAGAGTCTTTAAAAGTACAACAAAGTCTTTATTAAGGAACAAATCTTCAAACAAAACTTTACGGCTTTACTATTCAAGTCTTTAAGAGACTGGCACTAACTTGGTTTGACTGTACTATCTCATAAGGAAGAACTCTTTATAATCCCTCCCAAGCCGTCCATCACCTAGGCCTCACTGGTCTGGGTAAAACTGCCGATCCCCAAATGCGTCTGGAAACCGAGTAACCTACCAGACGAAGCTAGAAGATGTTTAGCTGGAATTCTGTGGTTCTGCAGTGATGTCCTGTGGAAACTTCAGGGCTGTTTTCCCCTCTGGTGCTGTGAGGCTGAGAGGCTGTGAGCTCTTAGTCAGAGCCTTTGGGACCTTTTCCTTCTGTTTCCCTGGAACTGGATGGTCACTGGATGACCCCTGGATGGTCGCTGGATGGACCCCGGATCACCTCTGGATGATCCCCGGATGGCTATTTCTATTTCCCCGGAAGGTTTTGAGGAATGAAGCCTTTCCTACGGGACTAGCTGATCTGCGTCCTATAGACTGGCTTCCTTGTGTGACTGAAAATAGGCCCCTTCCCTCCAAAAGGCAAAAAGGGGGCGGGACCAGATATCCTAACTATAACTGGCAGGTGGCTTACCCTATAAATGCAAATTATAACAGGAAACCCCCTGCTGCAAAATCCCAAGCATGGGTTTGCACACAAACATATAAACACAGCAAATAAATCTGGAGCTCCTGGAACAGCTGTTCCAAAACAGCCGATGTAGTGAAACAACCAAGTTGGGTGGGGGAGGGGTGTTGAATGCTCTCATTAAGGAGGCCAGACTTGGTGGAGGTGGTTGACAGGGGTGGAGCTGCAGCAGGCCCGTAGCCAGGATTCCGTTTCGGGGGGGGGGGGGCTAAAAAATTTTCAGGGGGGTTTTTGGGGGGGGCTGAGTTTCGGGGGGGGGCTGAGTCTGAGTGAAAGAGGGTCTAGCCTAGCAAACCTTTAGTATCATTACCCCAATACCCCCATACATATGGGATATATTGAGAATGGTGATCAAATCATGATATTAATAAACATAACAGTTTAAATAATGCACCAGTAAGGCCTTTTCGCGAACCACCATGAGAATTTCGGGGGGGGGCTGAAGCCCCCCGAGCCCCCCCCTGGCTACATGCCTGAGCTGCAGGCTATTGCAGGTTGCTCTGCCCCCTGCTGTGCTCTTGGCTTCAGCATGAGCTAGGAGGCAGGTTTAACCCCCCCCAAAAGATTTCAACCCTCCCCGAAATTTTCAACCCCCCCCCCTGAAATTTTCAACCCCCCTCCCCCCGCCGAAATTGTCAACCCTCCCCGAATTTTTTTTCTGGCTACGGCCCTGATCAGAGGTGTATTTATTTTAGTCCGGGAGATGAAAATCAGTATTCTAAGATAACAGTTGCTTAAGCTAAACCTTTAGACAATAACAGACAAACCAAAAGTATGTTTTGGTGCTCTGAATCCTCAAATATATTGATTCTTCACCTTTTTCAGGGAGGGGACACACACATAATTTTAGAGCACAATTAAAAGGAAAATGAGGTGATGTTTAGTTCTACATTAAAAACCTGGGTCAAAGAGTAACATGCCTCCAAATCTGTACATAACAAAGGAACGTTGGCTGATAAAAGGAGATAAGTGATCAAAGGAATAGCTTGACAATAGAACAAAACACCACAAATTGAGACTTTTCTTTTGGGATCACTTGACTGCAGTTTATCTGAGATAATTATTCATGCTGCTTAAGATGAAGAGCTAGCCTTAGCCACTTCAAATGGAGATTATATAACCAGGAACGATATATCACTCAGATCTGCCGGAGCTTTGTGGCTGGGCATACATGAGACAGGATTCTTACATTCCATTCATTTGAATGGATGTTCTGCATTAATGCTGGGAAGCCAGACATTGTCCCCCTCCCTCTGCCAGTGCCCAATCCACAAACCTTTCTTCACTAAGCCTGTGATTTTATTCCTCTTTGGAAACTCACCCCACTTTGCTCTTTTCTTTGTGTTTAGCAAGGACTAAACTAGACAGTACAGATGAATGGATTTAGCAGACTTATAGGAGGCTATGTGGAGATCATGAATTCAGGCTGCAGGTTCATTTCTTGGACTCTCCAGTTAAAAGGTTTGGTGAAAGACCAAGAGTAGATAGCTCCTTACTGCCAGTTAGAATCTGCAAAAATGAATCCCATGGTCAAACAGTATTGCTTGGATAAGTCACAGAGTACTAGAATCATAGAGTTGGAAGGGACCTCATGGGTCAACTCCCCATTCAATACAGAATCTCCAACTAAAGCATCCTCAGCAGGTAGTTGCCCAGCCTTTAGGCAACTGGTTCCATTACTAATTTACCCTGACTGTCGAGATGTTACTTCTAATGTTCAAAGAAGATCAACTTTCCAGTAAATTCAAACCATTAGACCTGGTCTTATCCTCTAGAGCAGCAGAGAACAAGGCTCTCCTCTTCTCTTTGTAGTATCCTCTCCTCTTGAAGTGTTTTGAGTGCAATCATGTGATCCCTGAGCCCGCTCTTCACTAAACTGAACATGCCCGGCTCCTTCAACCTTTCCGCATATGTTTTGTCCTACCTCTTATCAACCTCATTGTCTTTCTCTGAAACTACTCCAACATGACTATATACTACTTAAAATGAAGTGCCTAGAACTTAACACAGTACTCCAAATGAACCTGACTAGTGGAGAATAAAATGGGCTATTACTTCCCTTCACAGGGAAACTATGCTTCTTTTAATGCAAGCTAAAACAACATTTGCTTCCCATCCCTGCAGTATTGCACTGCAAGCCGATGTCCAATGAAGGATCAACCATAGTTCAAACATCCCTTTCATGTGTAATACTATTGAGACATGTACTACTCACTCTATACCTCTGCATTTGGTTTTTGTGGCCTAAATGTAGAATTTTGCATTTGTCTCTAGAATTATATTGGTTTTTTAAGCTCCTGCATCACATTGGTAACTCATGCTCATTTACTAAGACTGATTCCTTTCACATGTACTGTTGTCAAGCCAGATGTCACCCATTCTTTCTCTGCATATTCTTTCTCTCTAAGTGCAGTACCGTACATTTCTCCCTGTTGATATTAATTTTGTTAGTTTTTGCCCAGCTCTTTAATTTGTTAAGGTCCTTATAGATTCTGATCCTATCTTTTGGAGTATTAGCTATCCCTCCTAAATTGGTATCACCTGCAAATTTGATAAGCATGCCCTCTAAATCATCATCCAATCATCATCATCCATTAAGAAAGATGTTGAACAGAACTGGGTCCAGGACCAAACTCTGCGACCTTCCACTAGTCACTTCTTTCCACGATGACGAGGAACCAGTGGTGAACCACTGGCTTGGGTCTGGTTACTGAACCGATTACAAATCCATCTAACAATAGAATAGTCTAGCCTGCATTTTATTAGGGTTTTTTTGTCAGAAGATCATGGGTTACCTTGTCAAATACCATACTGAAATCAAGATGTGCTATACCCACAGCATTTCCTTCACCCACCAAACTTGAAACTATAAAAAAGAGATAAATTTAGTCCGAAATGATTTGTATTTGAAAAACCCATGCTGACTTTTCGTGAGTATGGCATTCCTTTCTAAGTGCTTACAGATTACTGCTTTAATGATGAGCTCCAGAATTTTTCTTGGTATTGATGTCAGACTGACTGGGTAGTAATTGTTTGGGTCCTTTTCCTCCCCTTTTTGAAGATGTGGTCAACATTTGCCCTCCTCCAGTCTGGTGAAATGTCTCTGTTCTCTTTTTAAGTTGTACTTAACTGTCCTTCATATTTTGGGGAAAAGTAATTCAACCCTCCACAGAACTGGTGGAGAAAAGATGTGATTGTGTAGCAGCTCATTACTAATGGTCCAACCACCTAAAATAGAAATCAAATAAAGGCACTAACTGGAAAGAGGATATTCTAATTAAAAGCTCAATAGTATTCTATACTGGCTAGACTCTCTCTCTCTCTCTGTGTGTGTCTGTGTGTGTGTGTGTGCATAAAATAAAAAATGATTTCAATCAATGAAAAAATGATGGGAGAGAATATATATATATATCTCAAAAATAAATATATTTTATATTTATTTATAAAAATATATTTTTAAATAAAAATAATTTCAATCAATGAAAAAATGATGGGTGAATAAAAATAAAATGGGATTCAAATGGTCCACAACAATATTATTAGGCTTTTTTGTGAAAAGTGAGTGAAAAATGGTTTGTTGCTGGAGTATCTTCGGAATATAATTTTAGGGGTTATTTTCCAGCTGTGCATTTAAGTATAAAGACAACTGAGAGAATACTACTACTACTACTACTACTACTACTACTAATAATAATAATAATAATAATAATAATAATAATACTGTATTTCTAAAATTAAAGTCTAAAATTATATGAGGTGGATAAAGTCTAAAATTTATCCATCCCATATAAATATCTCTTAAAATAGGGTGCATTGTTGAATAGCAGATGCTTGTGTGTGTGTGTGTATTTGGGGTATGGAAATTAATGTGTGTCTTACGATTATGTATTATGGTTAAAGAAATACAGATAATAATAATAATAATAATAATAATAATAATAATACTGTAGTACATCAGACTTTGGCATTCCACACTCTATGGATTTCTGTGATGCCAAATCCTGGACTGATGCCATGTTGCAGTTTGAAAAATGTGCCACTTGGTATATCTCTACACGTAACAGCAACAGACTCTATCCCTGAGAGTGAACCAAAGTTGGCAGAAGATTATGTACTGCACTTAAGCATAATATATTCTTTATTATCCATTTTCCATAGCTCCAGCCAAGAATGTTGGGAAGCCCTCTTTTTTCCTCCAGTTCCCCTCCCCCGTGGTTCTTACATACCATTACTTTAATTCTTTCCTTCCTCTCTCTATTTCACTCTAAAAGATCTTATCTCATTTGACTTCTGTGATGACTGCTCCCCAAATTCTGTTTTCCCATATCCCTCTATCAATTTTCTTCCAATAGTTACTCTTAAGGCCCATAATCTTTTAATTTATCTCGTCTTTGCTGGTTAAGCTTACAGTTAAATGTTTTTAGAAATCCTTTACTGTTTTTACATTGTGCAGTTACTGCAGCCTTTGAGTTTCATAGTCAACTTATCTTAGTTCCAATTTTCATCAACAATTACAATAAAAGACATATTTTGCTTCCTTGTATCCAAGTCTGTCTTTCTCCATTTTCATCTCCAACGCCATAGCATCAATTTCACATGAAGGGTACATGCAATTAGAATTCCTTGGTGTAGTTTATTCAAACCTTTTTCCATTGGGCTTCAAGACATATGGCTCAAATGAACATCAGCAGATTTAATTTATGGCAGATAACTTTTGTGACCTTGAAGGAGCTGGGGGTGGTGACAGCCAACAGGGAGCTCAGGCGTGGGCTGGTCCATGAGGTCATGACGAGTTGGAAATGACTGAACGAATGAACAACAAACTTTTGTGAAATGTAAGTTATCAATAGATATATGGAAACATGGACTGTTACTCATAGCTGCATAGTTCAGTCACAGGTATAATCACGTGGTTAAAATAATTTTGTATCAGTCTAATATACTTTCCAGTGTTTCACAGATAAAATCCAGGACTCGTGTAACCAAACAATATTGGAATGTGGTCAATATGGCAAAAATAATGAATGAATAACACCCAACTTATGAGAGGCTGCAGTGGTTTGTTTTTGCAAGAACACACTAGGAATGACAAGACCATATTCTCTCTCGTCTCCTCAGCCACTGGGATGAGTGAACTCAGATTGTCACAACTGTAGTGGAAGACAAAGTGAGAACATGGGAGGAGGAGAGAGAAATAGGACCATTTTAAAAGCAGCTGAAATGCTAGGATGACAGAAGATTGACTGGGGCTGTCCCTGTGAAATCAAGGCAGTTGCAGAGTACCAGGATATACTTCACTGTAAAAATTGGCGTAAGTTAAATCAATCAAATTGATTATGTTTTCCTTTTCTACAATGGATTAAATTCCCAGCAGACCATATTAAAAAAGTAGTGGGCAACTTCGTTCAGTGCAAATATCAGTTTTCAACCATTGTTTGGAGGACTAAACAGAGCACCAACCAAAGTTCCAAATGGGGAGCAAGTCAAGAAAGTGTCTAAAAGTTAAGGTCCGGATATAATGGGGTATCAGGAAGGCACAGATCTATTGGGATATCAAATGAATTCAGGACAAAGCAGGATTTACCTGCTATCTCCCAAATTTGCTTTTACCAGAGGCATCGTTTGGACATTTTGAGGCCTGTCTGAAAGGGCCTTCTACCAGTGCTCCTTTTTGTGTGCTGCCCTCCCCACTTCCAATATCACTTGCTGCCTACTCTTTTTTAGTCAAAAGAGCAACCAAAAAAACCAGAATTGACTTATCCATGGGTCAATGCAAATTCTGTACTTTAACTCTTATAAAAAAGAACCACCCCCTTTTTTGAGTAGAGTGGCAAAATGTAAGAGCTTAGACCAGTGATTTGCAACCTGAGGGTCCCCAATTGTTTTGGCCTTCAACTCCCAGAAATCCTAATAGCTGGGTTTTCTGGGAGTTGTAGGACAAAACACCCAGGGAACCACTGGCTTACACTATCCTAGGAGAAACTAAAAAGAAGTACTAACTTTCTCTCCTTTCTCTACCATGACTTTTGGCTTATTTAAATGTCTGGATAGGGAAACAATGCTAGGTGGATGGTCCCCAGAGGTGGCATTGGTGCTTTTGACTTCTACATGAGTATATACTGTAAGTAAATAAATCTGTTACTTGGTTACACAAAATAAGATGTCACTCCAGACACATCTTTTAGGGACCATGGAACCCATAATAATGGATGTTGATGTTGGGTCTACTCCCAACATGGTAGAAAGCTGGGAAGCTGTTGGGAGATGGGACAACTTTCTAGATCTACGGAAGTCAGGCATCACCCCTTATGTATCATCCCACATTAATTACATGGCGTCTTCTCTTCCAAATAGCATGAGGTTGAGTGCAGGTGGCTGCAAAGGAGGAGAAGGTGGATGGGACAAAAATACTTTTCTTCCGTGAACTTATTACATTACAATTATTTTAGGATTCAAGCTGTTATGTTTTATGTCTCAATATATAAATAACTTTAATAATAATTAAGATTATTTTAAATGATTGAAGTTAATCTGGCTGTGAAAGCAGTTAGATCATGTTTTGGGAGTGCTTTGATTGCATGTTTCTGCATGGATTGTGGTCTCTTCCAGTTCTATGATTTTATGAAAAACATGGGCTACAGTCCATGTATTCTCATTATCATCGAAGAAAAAAAATCTTTTGTTTTTAGTGACTATACAATCCTATGTACTTCTCTTGAAGAGGTGAGATTTATTATAGTTTATCAAGAAGTTGGCTGTGTGTTCCTGCCTCGCTAGCTTTATTTTCTAATATAGAAAAAGGCTCATTTCAGTGTCTAAAATGATGACATTCTGAAAATGCTAAGGCAGTGTTACAAGTAGAATCAGTGCCAGCATTCCATCAGCTTCAGAATTGCCTTAAAAATGAAATTCTTAAGGCCAAGAACTGTCAGGATGCCTTGCTTTAAATAGCTCAGAATGAAAAATATTAAGGATGCCAATCCAAAAATATTACAGTCGGCATCATTGAGACCCTAATGCTGATGGCCACTACAGAAAAACACGCTTTAGATTACATGAACTACTTACCCTGCCTGCCCATGCCACTCTCTTCCGACTATACTTTTCATGGTGAACTGCTTCCGAGAGAAATCAATAATGCATAATTTTACATGCATGGAAGTCTGAGGTATTGTTTTAGACATGCATGGGTGGGGGGTGGGATTAGCTTTAGAAACAAAAAGAACAATGGATTTTCAAGCTCGTTTTCTGACTCTGCTACCATTTCCATCCAACTCCTGCCTCTCAAATCAAATCATTTATTTCAGTCATAGACCAACACAGGTCTATGACTGAAAGATGCCTCTCAAAGCTATGTATATGCACAGTAGTCATTTTACTATATTTGGAGATTAGGTATTGTGTGTCTGTTGCTGGCTGAGGGCAAATGAATGGTTAAAAATAAAGTCAGAAATGTCCAAGGTTAATCTATGACGAACAGTGGTAACACATTGTATCACTTTGGGTCTAACAAACATGCAGCTGTGAAAAAACAATGATGAAAAGACAAGTGTAACAGCACATCCAGAATTATTGAGAGTCTCATGCTTCCTGCCTTATAAAGCATTAAAATTGATTTTTAATATAAAAGAGTACATTTGAGAAAGAGGATTAGATTCAAACTTGAATAATTTGCTCAAATTATGGTTATTAGCAAAACGCACCGAACATAAAAAGAAGTATATGACATGTATAATTGCCATCCTGATTGTAACCAAATGCTTCTTACAATTACCTAGGCAATAACTTGCTCTTGTATTTTTGTCACTTATAGGGTTAGCAGTGACAGGTGTTAGATTCAAATCAGGGGAATGGCTAAATAATCTCTTGCCCCATACCAGGACTTTGGTCAAATTTGTAGGTATTCATTTGTGTCATTTTAAATGTAAAAGAAAAAAGAAAATGCAATTTCAGCATCACATCTTGTTACTTCATCACAATAGAGAATGAATCCACTTTAAATCTGGTTTCTGCCTCCTGCAGAATTCTGGGGTTTGTAGTTTTGTGAGGCTGTTAAAGACTCCTCCCTAAACTACAAACCCCACAATTCTGCAGGAGAGAGCAACCGGATTTAAAGTGGATTCATTCTCTAGTGCAACGTTTCTCAACCTAGGGGTTGGGACCCCTGGGGGTGTCACGAGGGGTGTGTCACTGCAGTCTCCAAAGACCATCAGAAAACACAATATTTTCTGTTGGTCATGGGGGTTCTGTGTGGGAGGTTTAGCCCAATTCTTTTGTTAGTGGGGTTCAGAATGCTTTTTGATTATAGGTGAACTATAAATCCGAGCAACTACAACACCCAAATGTCAAAGTCTATTTCCCCAAACTCCACCAGTATTCACATTTGGGCATATTGAGTATTTGTGCCAAGTTTGGTCCAGATCCATCTTTGTTGGAGTCCACAGTGTTCTCTAGATGTAAGTGAACTACAACTCCAAAACTCAAGGTCAATGCCCACCAAACCTTTCCAGTATTTTCTGTTGGTTGTGGGAGTTCTGCGTGCCAAGTTTAGTTCAATTCCATTGTTGGTGGAATTCAGAACGCTCTTTGATTGTAGGTTAACTGTAAATCACAGCAACTACAAACTCACAAATGACAAATGATTCTTAACAGTAGCAAAATGACAGTTATGAAGTAACAACAAAAATAATTTTATGGTTGGGGGTCACCACAATATGAGGAACTGTATTAAGGGGTCACGGCATTAGGAAGGTTGAGAACCACTGTTCTAGTGTGATGAGGTCATTGTTGTTTGGGTTCTCAGAACAAGGAGAAATCACTACTCTAGTCTTTGAGTCCCAGAGTATAAATTGATGAGATTCTTAATATACATGTTTATGGCTATAGAAAAAAGCTTTAATTTGGAGAGACGTAATTGTTCCCTCCAATGGCTTACATTGAAATAGCGAAGTCCTATTTATACTGCATAAAGAGAAGATTGACCTGGATTTTTCAGGTTCATTTAAAATGTAATAAGCTACGAGTGGTATTCCCATTAAGATCATTGGAAATGTAATTAAACACTAAAATGGCTACTAACATGATTAAGCTGAAAATGCAGTTAGGCTTTTATAAAGCCTATTAAAGCTACTGCACACACAGTCATGTACAGTAATAAATTACACTGGATTTCTGCGTATAGAAATACAAAGCAAGCAGTTTGCAGCTCAAATGGGAAAAAAAGTCGGGAGCATATTTTATATAGACATAAAAATCATCTCAGTAATGACTACTGCAAAGGCCCAAGTGGATGAATGAAAATTCCAGCCCACTAAAAATGGGAAACCAGGATATACTACATTATAAAATTTGGCATAAGTTAAATCAATCAAATTGATTATGTTTTCCTTTTCTACAATGGAGACAATTCCCAGCAGACCATATCTAAAAAGGAGTGGGCAACTTTGTCCAGGGCAGATACCAGTTATCAGCCATTGTTTGGAAGACTGAACAGAGCGCCAAGACCAGTTCCAAATGGGGAGCAAGTCAAGGAAGTGTCTGAAAGTTAATTATGGTTTTGAAAAATCAGTACTTTTTAAAAAGTTAAACAGTGCTTGAGTTGGCTCAACCTATTTAAAAGATAAGTTACCTCCCGCAGGCTTCTAGGAGAGTCAAACGCTACTTTTTGCCAGCAAGAAATGTGAACTGAAAAACAGCCTTTGGCTTGCATTTTGCACATTCCAGCATTAAAAAACCATGGAAATAATGAAGTACAAAATTGCATAAATAAAAATCAATCTGTTTAATGCAATAGCTAATTAGAATAGAAACACAAAGGGCCCTATCACATTGACTGAATCAAGCGTCCTCTGATGCTTCCAGACTGCTTTGAAGATGAAGCCCCACACCTGCCATCACTTGACATCATGTGATTTCTAGCATAGGCCCCACCTCTAACCATGGTGGATGCATCCTTAGATACTTCCCTCCACACATGGGAGCTTTCTGCCCGATTTGGGTGACACTTCCCCCATAAGATGGGGGAAGCCTCATCCTGCCAGAGTGGGGCAAGGGGTGAAAGAGTAACCCCCCATGTCTGCTATTTCACCATGCTTGCTGGCAAAACGGCATGGAGGGTAAGGGGTGGGTGGGCTCCCCTGTGTGATAAGGTCATAAATCAACTGCTAAAATAGCATTTATGTAAATCATGATTCCGTAGGTCAGCTCTAACCACTCGATTGACACAGCGAATAGGAATCATGGCACTCCAGATGGTGATGGACTCCAACTCCCAGGACTATTCATGGTTTTACAGGCTGTTAGGGCTGTAATTCATGCAACACATTCTGGAGTGACATACAAGTCATACAATCATACAATCATAGAGTTGGAAGAGACCTCATGAGCCATCCAGTCCAACCCCCTGTGAAGAAGAAAATCGCATTCAAAGCACCCCCGACAGATGGTCATCCAGCTTCTGTTTAAAAGCCTCCAAAGAAGGAGCTTCCACCACACTCCAGGGCAGAGAGTTCCACTGCTGAACAGCTCTCACAGTCTTAACTTTAGATCACGCTATCATTACAGATGTGTAGGTTTTAAGGAGTAAAGTAATTTTTACTGGCCACCCCGAAGGGAAATCATACAGTAAGCATGCTTTCCTTTTGTTTTGGGTGCAAAACAGAGCACAGAAAGGAGAGGCTGGCACTGCTATCCTACTGCCACCCCACCTCCCCAGGTTGCTTTAGCCTGGGGAGGTGGGATAGCTTTGGGAACTCCCTCTTGGGATCGAATGCAATCCCAGAAGGCAGTCCCAACAGCCTCCATACCTGCAAAGATCCCAATATTCAAGGAAGGTCACAATGTTTTCAGATTTTTTAAAAATACAGGACAGGTCAGGCATGTAGCCAGGGGGGGGGGGGGCTTGAGGGGCTTCAGCCCCCCCCCCCCCGAAAGTCTCATGGTGGTTCGCGAAAAGGCCTTACTGGTGCATTATTTAAACTGTTATGTTTATTCATATCATGATCTGATCGCCATACTCAATATATCCCATATGCATGGGGGTATTGGGGTAATGATACAAAAGGTTTGCTAGGCTAGACCCTCTTTCACTCAGACTCAGCCCCCCTGAAACTCAGCCCCCCCGAAACCCCCCTGAAAAAATTCAGCCCCCTCCCCCAAACGAAATCCTGGCTACGGGCCTGGGACAGGTTTAAAGTAGATTAACCTCAGATTATCCCAAAGTAGCCTGAGGCCTCATTTAGGTGGTCCAGGTTAATATGGATATTGTCACTGTGACACTCTAGGTGCACCCTTTGGGTTGGAAAAGGTACAAGGACCTTCTAGTCCAACGTCCTTCTGTACAGGAAGGCACAACTACAGCACGCTTGAAAGATACCCATTCAAGCTCTGCTTTGAGACTTGTCCTTGCAGCTACCTACTTATTGAATTGTTCTTACAGTAAAGATGTTCTACTTAATTCCTCTCAAAGGCAACTTCTGCTATAAATCATAATTTCTTGGAGCTAGCCTTGGGAGGAGAGCAATGTCCAATCTCGATAAAATAGTAAAGAGTAGAGACATCAGACTGGCAACAAAGATCCGCCTAGTCAAAGCCATGGTATTCCCTGTAGTCACCTACGTAGTCACCTACGGATGTCACCTACGGATGTGAGAGCTGGACCTTAGGGAAGGCTGAGCGAAGGAAGATAGATGCTTTTGAGCTCTGGTGTTGGAGGAAAGTTCTGAGAGTGCCTTGGACTGCGAGAAGATCCAACCAGTCCATCCTCCAGGAAATAAAGCCCGACTGCTCACTGGAGGGAAAGATACTAGAGACAAAGTTGAAGTACTTTGGCCACATCATGAGGAGACAGAAAAGCCTAGAGAAGACAATTATGCTGGGGAAAGTGGAAGGCAAAAGGAAGAGGGGCCGACCAAGGGCAAGATGGATGGATGGCATCCTTGAAGTGACTGGACTGACCTTGAGGGAGCTGGGGGTGGTAACGGCCGACAGGGAGCTCTGGCGTGGGCTGGTCCATGAGGTCACGAAGAGTCGGAGACGACTGAACGAATGAACAACAAAGCCTTAAAAACAGTATTTCTATAACTCAAATTATTTTCTCATTACAGTTCTCCACCTAAGACTGCACTCTACATTCCTTCTATCATTCTTGCAAGAATATCCCAGGCAAAACTAAATCCACAATCAACCTATAGTTTAAGCATGATGTCCTAAATTAAACTTTGCAAAGCACACATTCTCAAAAGTAGTCCTTACTGCCTCTGTGAAATCACTCATGCAAATGTTTGAAACACTGTTGCCAAAAACAAGAGAAGTGTGCCCTTTGCCCACTGAAGATAATAAGCAATATTTGTTAATGTGGGCAGTAAATATGCAAGTTTTTCATGGACTCTTAATCATTTTAAGCACATAGAAGTACAAACAGGGCATCTTTCCAAGATTCCCATATGCTATCCATTCTGGGAATTCCTTCCAACTTATCTCCTTCAAACTCTCTTCTAATTTCTCTCTTTGAAAAATATGTGTAACTAGGTCTGATTCATATGCGGAATAGCTACCATCAAATAAAAACCATGCACATCTTTTGCTTGTCCTTGTCCCCATGGATGGTGCTGATTACCAGAAAAAAAGAATAATATTTAGCAATTCAATTAAAAGCTTGAAAAATTATCTGTAAAACAACATTTTATTTAACTATTACCATACACTTCTAGTAACTCTTAACTGTTGATAGTAGAAGGGGAAAGATGGAATAATATTGCGGGATATAAATAAAGATTTATTGTTGTTGTTATTGTTGTTATTTGGTACACCACAAGATTAGTACACAGCAAACAAGATCACTATGCAGGCTTTTGTATGCGATCACACATCAGACACTTCCCAAGCGTCTAGGACAGTGATTCTCAACCTGTGAGTCCCCAGGTGTATTGGTCTACAACTCCCAGAAATCCCAGCCAGTTTACCAGCTGTTAGAATTTCTGGGAGTTGAAGGAAAAAACATCTGGGGATCCACAGGTTGAGAACCACTGGTCTAGGACCATGTGATGTATCAGTGAATAATGCATGTAGATCCGAGAAGCTGATAGATGGTAATTTTGCCAGCACCAATTGTTTTTAAGTGCTGGCCAAGGTCTTTAAGCATTGCATCCAGTGTGCCGATCATCACTGGGACCACCTTGACTGGCTTGTGCCAGAGTCTTTGCAGTTCAATCTTTAAATCCTCATATTGTGTCAGCTTTTTCAGTTGCTTCTCATCAATTCTGCTGTCACCTGGGATTGCAACATTGACAATTCATACTTTGTTGTTACTTGTATTAATTCTTTTTTAAAAAATACACAAACGAAAAAGAAAAAAATGTCCTAAAATATTTTCAAAAGATTCTAGAAGGAAAATCCAAAGTACATAAACTAAATTCAAACAGAAACTATGTGATGTTTCCAGGCACTGCATTATTTGCCCCTTTTATGCTCAGTAGTATTGTGGGAAAGGTAATGCTATAATTTTCCAAGTGTTAACTTTCAAGCTGATGTTCCAGTGTCCTGAAATAACTGTCCCCCTACCACAGAATCTGCTCCAGGTTTTGGGGGGCCCTTCAGAGAAGAGTTGGGTTAGGGCTACAGTGAAGAAGGGATGCTGATAGTTTTAAAAACCTAGTTTCACAATTAGAAGCATACAAAGATCTCAAGTAACGTGCAAAAACTATGTAAAATCCCTCATTCCAGAACAAAAATATGATTACAAAATTGGGCTAATCAACTCTCCTTGAAAATAATTAATCGGGCAAAACACACTCAGTGCCACTTTTAATGAACTCCCGATCTTTCTAAAATAGCTAACTCTTGGCCTCTGTAGTGTGCAATCTAATTTCACTGCTGGCAACGGCAATTATTACATGCTGTTAGTATGAGCACAGGAACATTAAATGTCTTTTGCTTCAGTTATTCATAAATCTAAGGTGCTTATTTTCCCCGAGATGAGAATGTCTTTATCATGACTCCTGTTTCTGGGCTCTACGAGTCAAACTACATATTATGCCAAAATACATAGCGGGCAGCTCTCCCTCTGGGTTTTAGCCTTTAATCCAATGCAAGTGTGAACCTCTTGATCTGCAGGTGAAGAGTAGGGGATTGTTTTTCCCCTTCATATTTGTGTTCTCATCCAGAAGACCTGTAACAGTTGCAAATGGCAAAGATAATTAACATGGAACCATAGCAATGTATTTGTGTAGTATGAATGGACCCACTGTTGTCCTGATCGACGTCATCACTCGTGTTTACTTCCATATAATTTTTTTGGAGGAGGGGGGAAATAACAATAGAACTGCATCCTAGATTTTTCATATATGATGGAGTTAACCTTAAAATGTCTATTGCTGAAGCATTGAAAATATTTATTTAAAGCTAGAAGCAGACCCACAAAAAAAAAGGAAAAACTTTGCAGAACAGTAGATAAAAGAGGGGTAAATATATTGATAACAACTGGTGTTAAACATTTGGGGGTGTCCATTGGATTCACATTTTCTACAGCAGTGGTTCCCAACCTTTTTTTGACCAGGGACCACTTTGACCAGGGAGCACTCACCAACATTAGTACCAAAGCGGTTACAAATCAGTTTTTGGTCAACTTTAGATTTAGCTTGGTTATTTGGGGTGCCGATTCAGAAAATTACATTAGCTAGACCACATCAGCTCTAGTTTCTGATACAGAACATATGCCCTCCAGTAGTCGCCATCTGCTTGCCCACAGAAAACTATATTTAATAAGCCTGGGCACTATAAGAAGGTTGTTGCGACAGTGTAGTAATGGTGAGGCCACGGGCCATATTTTAGTTCTCGCAGAGCACTGGTGGTCCATAGACCACAGGTTGGGAACCACTATTCCAGAGTAATACGTAGATCAGATGTGATCTGCTTAGTTGATATCTAGGTTATCACCAAAATTCATAATGACATGGTCTGAGGACTCTTTTCTACCAGAAACTAGATATAAGAAGCAGTTAGAAAATAAGTCCCCTGCAATTGGGTTGCAACGAAGACTACAGTTTCTATTGAAAGAGACAACATATGAGGGTCTTCCCACTCACACTATATGGAGATGAAGTAGGTTGGATATTACCACTCTCCCAAATAAACTGATAGCAATTTTCCCCCCTGACAAAATTCACAAAGGAGTGAGATGGGCTGAACATACTAATGAATACTACAAAAAGTATGCCAACCAGATTGGAACTGCTCTACATTTTCTGATGCTCCCATAAATTCCTCCTGCCTGTTTTCCCCCCTCTGTCCTCAAAGCCCACAAGAAAAGATTATCAGTGAAATTCTGAGTGTTAGCCAACCATAACTTGTGTATTTTGAAATGACCATACCGTGTAATCCTGTCAGCTATATCCCACACTTAAAATGCTAGTACAGTACAGAATATGCAATACACTTCAGATGCAGATTTGTGGAAACTTTGCTACTGTCTAAAAATGCTTGCATATGCTAAGTAATAGCATAATATACAGTTTATTTAATACACATTGCTTTGTTTAACTTCATCTATGGTTTTGTTGGTTGCCTTATTATGAATACAATTTTTAATTAAAAGAAAATGAGCATTGTGAATTCCACCCAAAGATTTCAGTCTGTTTGACAACTTAGAATAAATTTTAACACTGACTCTGATAATAGATTTTTTTTAATAAAAAAAATCTCCTCTAAAAATGCTGTCACTGGCCTCAGCTAAGCTACATGGAAAGGCAGAGTGCAAAATGATCCAGGATTTTCCTGTAGAGAATCACAAAACTAACAAACTCTTCATGCTTGAATGACAGACTACTATCTTGATACCATATTATTTTCATACACATAAATACATGCTTAAATTAAAATTAGTGAGTGGCTATGGCTACTCTGTCATTACATGATAGATAACTATCAATCATCCTCTCATTTGCAGGGAAATAAAAATACAAGCAACCAATAAAGCACAAGGAACTGCATGCTGCGCTTAACACTGTTGGAGATTTCAAGGAGGGAATTTAACAAGACAATGTTGGATTGTCTCTGCTAAAGTAAAAGCAAAGGAGAGTGAAATGAAATTATGTGCTCTTCCTAGTGAAGCCTTATGGCCATAGGCTCTGCTAATTTATTCAAAGGAAGTAGTTCGTATATAACACCAAATTTGTACTGGGGATATTATTCAAAAGATTATTGTGTCTTTCTGAACTAACACTGGCAAAAACAGGTCGCCAAAATGAACTGCTATTAACACCACATCCAAAGTAAATAATGAACACAACAATTTTGCTGTTTATTGCCAGAAAAACTAAAAATTGACTCCAGCTGAAACATGTTTCCATCGTGTTGCAGTTCTCTTGTTTTAATTCTGAAAATATTTTTATCTAAAAGTATCATTTCTATTATTGTAATGCATATTATAAGATGCCCTAACTTTGAATCATAGAATCATAGAGTTGGAAGAGACCTCATGGGCCATCTAGTCCAACTCCCTGTCAAGAAGCAGGAACATTGTATTCAAAGCGCCCCCCAACAGATGGCCATCCAGCCTCTGTTTAAAAGCTTCCAAAGAAGGAGCCTCCACCACGCTCCAGGGCAGAGATTTCCACTGCTGAACAGCTCTCACAATCAGGAAATTCTTCCTAATGTTCAGATGGAACCTCCTTTCTTGTAGTTTGAAGCCATTGTTCCACGTCCTAGTCTCCAGGACAGCAGAAAACAAGTTCACTCCCTCCTATGACTTCCTCTCATGTATTTATACATGGCTATCATGTCTCTTTGAGCCCACTTCTAAGCAAAATGAGGTGAAGGTGCTCATCCTTTAAGCTCTATACTCTATACTTGCTCCCTTGCCATTTGTGATTCACCTTCTCCACTATATAGGTGAGGTGGGTGGCAAATGGATTTCTCTGTTGGGTCATCCTATATCGGGGTCCCCAAACTAAGGCCTGAGGGCTGGATACGGCCCTCCAAGGTTACTTACCTGGCCCTCACTCAGGCTCAACAACCTAAGTCTGAAATGACTTGAAAGCACACAACAATAACAATCCTATCCCCTCAGCCAAAAGCAGACCCACACTTCCCACTGAATTATTAATAAGTTTATATTTGTTAAAATTCTTCTTCATTTTAATTACTGTATTGTTTTAAAGTGTTTTTTGCACTACAAATAAAATATGTGCAGTGTGCATAGGACTTCATTCATTTTTTTTCAAATTATAATCCGGCCCTCCAACAGTTTGAGGGACAGGAACCTGGCCCTCTGTTTAAAAAGTTTGAGGACCTCTGCCCTATATTCCCATCTGATGCCAAGGAGCCCCCTGTGGCTCAATGGAATAACATTTACTATTTTGTTACTGAAGATACTTTAAAACAGATGAGCAACCATGGAATAATAAGACAAGACACAGAAAGTTGGGACAAACAACGACCATTTTATTTGACATATAACCCATTTAAGTTGCATTGAACATGGAAAGGAGCAAGATTGGGGAACAACTTTGTGCAGGATCAGCTGGAGCCGGGTGTCACCCCTTGACTATTGCCTCAGCTTTCTCCTGGATGAGCCACCTGAGTCCCAAGGGCAATGCTATAATTGGGTTGCTCCCCAGCTTACTAGAAGGTAAAATGACTTAAAGGTTTGTGGGGCAACACCAAACCCAGAGCACCATTCTTTATAAATGAAAGCAAACCCCAAGGTCCACTCAAGGGTAGATTTCTTCCTCACCTCTGGACCTATAGACACCATTCCAGAGTTCTACTCTTAACTCAAAGGGTACCAAAGTATATGAAAAACTCTTAAATTCTTACTCTTCTACCCATGGAGATCATTAAATTCATAACCTCCTCCACAGCAGCATTTGCCATGTTCGTCCAGGTAGATAGTGATTTTTTTTGGCCCTAATGTAAGTGTAATCTTTGACGTTTTATGATTCTGTTGTGGGCTGTGAAAATGGTTTCATTAATTGCTCTGAAAATACTTATGTTGAAAGGAGGTGGATAATTTAATTCAATAGTATATTTAAAATAAAATTAAAAATCCCTTTCCTGAAAGAATACCATCTGCTTTCTTGTTGAGTATTTTATTTATATCCTGCCCCTCTCCCACCATAGGGGATTGAGGTTGTAGGCCTGGTATAAATGCTAGCTCTGCTTTCATAGTTAATATTCATATGATCAACATAACTCCAGGACCTTTGGAATTTGTTACTTACATAGGTCAGCTAATCATATCCATGCTGTAAATCTATGAGTACTTATGTGAGTCAGCTAACCTTGTGGCAAACTGCTTGCAGTCACATTACTTCAGATGTATTAGAGATTCCACTAGAGAGAACTACTATCTAGTTGCAGCCATGTCTCAGCAGAAATGCCTGCATTTGCCCTAGCGGAACACATTCCAATCCAACTACAGCTACAATTAAGCTAAAGCCTGTGACTTACAGAATAACTCTATTTAATTCAGTGTAAGCCACATTGATTGGAGCTCAACACAATTCCAAGGAAATTAGTTTATCATCAGGGTAAAGATTGGCTTAATGAAAGGACTTCTGTTAAGTGAGTTGTGAAGTGTGAAATGCCCATTTTGCAGAGTCAGACTTCAGTGGAAGAGTGGCAGATTAATATTTGACTCTTACACACATTTGCCAAGAATTCATCACATCTTATTAAAGTCCCTATACATATAATTGTAAACTATAAAAATCATGGCCAACAAATGGAATTAAGCCATGGTAGTCAAAGTAGTGCCAATGTTCATTAATTCTGTAGCTGAGGATGTAGATGCACCTTTAGTTATTTCTTTTCCTTACTAATCTGTGATTGGGAGGTGGTGATGGTTCAGCTTTTGCTTTGTCAACTGGATTACTCTGTTTGAGAGATCCAATCCTATACCTCTCATTTTCCAGCATTCTTTTTTCAGTTTTGGCTCAAACAATTTTTACTTTTTTCCCATCCACATTGGGAAGTATTTATGGTCTACATCAGGTATGGGCAAACTTTGGCCCTCCAGGTGTTTTGGAATTCAACTCCACAATTCCAATAGGCTGTTAGGAATTGTGGAAGTTGAAATCCAAAACACCTGGAGGGCCAAAGTTTGTCCATGCCTGGTCTACATCTAAATAGTCAACATATCCATTTGGGTAGGTCCAGGATAAATTGTCCACTTCAAGTATACAGTCTCTGAAATGTAGGATTCTTATTAGATTAAACAAGGCTTTCATTACTTAATTTGAGCATCATCCTGAAAATCCATTATTCTATATTTGCTAATTTTATGTATGAAATATTCCATACTTGTTTTGATTTTTTCATTATTCATTTGTTTATTTCTTTAGAAGATTCATACCCCATCCATTCTTGACTTCTAAGGAGAGACTCAGGACGGCTACCAACAGGCAAAAATTTGATACCGGCACAATATACCTAAAGAGCAGAATATTTAATACCCATAAAAATCCTGCCTCATGTGTGCATAAAATGACAACTTTACATACCAACATTTGGTATGTAAAGTGTTGGTAGCTTGGTTCTACAAGACAGAGATGTGATATTCTAAAGTGTATGCTCTTCTTTCATTTATGTTTGTTTGCCAAAGAGGGAAAAAAATCCTCTACCATTTCAGTGCTGTGTTTTGTTTCAAAAACAGTGCACGGGTAGTTATACAAACCAGCTTTGTTCATTGGAATTAATTAATCATCAGATAATGGAGTTTTGACAAACAGTAAACACTATCCACACGAAAGATATCTGGCAAGTCATATACTCTAGGCACTCTACATTATTCCATCTCCCTTATTTAAGAACTAGTGAGAAGCATCCAATTTTGCATAGTTGGAATAGTTCTTAATTTGATATAAACATGCAGTTTTGTGTTGGCTGCAGTGTGTAGGCGTGTTGCACAAACGTAATGAGAAGTGACAAACATCTTGGAAATGTATGCTACTATCTTACAAACTATATATATATATATGGTTTTATGATATATGTCGTGTCCTCTTATATGTCATAATTACTGTGTGTGTGTGTGTGTATTTGTATCTCTTATAATGGGTAGGTTTAATCTCTGCTTTCTAGTAAAACTGAATCACTGTGTCATGAAATGATGCATGTCTATAAAGCGTGTCACCAATATGAAAGGTTTTGGAAAGGTCTGTTATAGCATTTTCAATGCATGCTCACTGTTATGGTGAAAAACAGCAACTCCCATTGAGAGAGAGGTTTGTTCATTCCATGTTGACTGCCCTATACTTGGAGTTGGGGAGAGCCAGACCCCTTCCATACAGCTGAATAAAATCCCACATTTTTTTTGTTTTTAAATGGAATATATGGCAGTGTGGACTCAGATAACCCAGTTCAAAGCAAATATTGTGGGATTTCCTGCCTTGATATTCTGGGTTTTATGGCTGTCCAGAAGGGTTCCCATACAGCCCTATCAAACAGATTACTCCTTCCATCTTCATCCTGCTTAGAATCAGATTATCTTTGTATTGGAAGAGACCACAAGGCTACATTAAACATCAATTTAATGCCCTCAAGCAAACCAAAAGGAAGCATACTAATTAAGGTTGGATAGGTTCATTCGGAAAAGCCTGAAAGTTGGAAGAAAATATATGAATTTGGACTTCTGATGCAGTTTTGAACCATGCAGGAAAGGTGGTGGTGGTGGGGGGGGGATCCGAATTTGAACCACAAGGCCCATCGAATTCAACCCCCTGCCATGCAGCAACACAGAATCAAAGCACCCCTATAGGCTGGTGAAGAGATAACTATTATCTGGCACATTATCTGGTTCTAGAAGATTTAGCCCTATGGGCTGTTATGTTGTGGTTTTGCCAAATAGGCAGGCATCCTTTTTATAGTAGATGGATTCAATAATATTCCTTGACAGAAGCATTTGAAAGAACCTATGTGAAAAATACATGGTGACTTTCTTGTCCCCTTGCATTTCCAAAGTGATTGTTGAGTATTCTCCTATTCTCAAGGATGTGTTGGTTTAGGAAGATAATGGGACAATCTCTACTATACTGCAGTAGATCTTGTAGTAGATATTGCAGAGGATGTATGAGCTATAAATTCAAATCTTTGTATAAACTGTGGCGAGATTATTATATCAAAGCCTAAGGACGATGAGGGGCCAGCACTCTGAAATAAGTTTTAAAAAGCACCCCCAAAAGGGGCAAAGTATCAAACTTATACCCACAAATGAAAATTTATGTTGGTTCATATGCATAGTACACACTGACATTTCTTAGGTGGGAGGAAAACATCTTATTCCAGCAACTGCAGTTTATGTAGAGCAATGGTTCCCAACCTGTGGATCCCCAGGTGTTTTGGCCTACAACTCCCAGAAATCCCACCAATTTACCAGCTGTTAGGATTTCTGGGAGTTGAAGGCCAAAACATCTAGGGACCCGCAGGCTGATAACCACTGATGTAGAGCATGGGCTGCGGTAGCACAGCAGGTTAAACAGCTAGTTGCCAATCTTCCAAACTGCTAACCAGAAGACAGCTACAAGTCAGGGTGAGCTCCTGACTGTCACCCCTAGCTTCTGCCAACCTAGCAGTTCGAAAGCATGCAATGCAAGTAGATCAATAGGTACCACCTTGGTAGGAAGGTAAAAGGGTGCCCCATGCAGATATACAGACATGCCAGCAACACAATCAGAGATGTCTATGGACAACAAGCTCCTCAGCATGGAAAATGGAACAAGAGCGCCTCCCCATGGCCAAAGTTGAGCATCACCTTCAGATATCAGAGGTGATGCATGTCATTGTTCACTGTGTGTAAAAGGCGTTGAATATAACTGTTTTTATTTGCTATTTTTATTGTAATTATCGGGAGCAGCTCAGGACTTCATGTCTGCCATGGCAACCATGGGGCTGTCCCAACAGGTATCTGGCCTCACCCACAGTGCTGGACACACATTGGACTTGGTTTTCTGCCAGGGATGGGAGGAAGGTGGCGGTGTTGAGGAGTTATCCATCTCTCCGTTGCCATGGACCGACCACCACCTGGTCAGCTTTAGACTCACTGCACCCCCTAACCTCCGCAGAGGTGGAGGACCCATTAAGTTGGTCCGCCCCAGGAGGCTTATGGATCCGGATGGATTCCTGACGGCTCTTGGGGAATTTCCTGCCACCTCGGTTGGTGATCCTGTTGATGCCCTGGTCGCTCTCTGGAATGGGGAGATGGCTAGGGCAATAGACACGATCGCTCAGAACGTCCCCTCTCAAGTAGCCGAGCTAAACCAGCTCCTTGGTTTACTGAGGAGCTGGCAGTGTTGAAGCGAACGAAGAGGGAACTAGAGAGCGTGTGGCGTTCAGATCCAAGCGAGCCAAATCGAACACGGTTTGTGTCCTTTTTAAGGGCATATGCCGCAGCAATAAAAGCCGCAAAGAAGACTTTCTTTGCGGCCACTATTGCATCTGCAAAGAACCGTCCGGCCGAACTGTTCCGAGTTGTCAGAGGCCTGTTAAAACCCACCATGCAGGATGGGTGCCCTGATGACTCGGCAGCTCGCTGTGAAGCTTTTGCTCAGTTCTTTGCAGACAAAGTTGCTTTGATCCGCTCTGGTCTGGATACCATATTAACGGCAGTCTCTGAGGATGTAACACGAGCATCTGCTTGTCCGGTTTTGATGGATTCATTTCAATTGGTGCAACCCGAGGATGTGGACAAGATGCTTGGAGGAATGAGAGCTACCACATGCATCCTAGACCCCTGCCCATCCTGGCTTCTGAAGGAGGCCAGAGGGGGATTGGCCGAGTGGGTGAAGGTGGTGGTTAATGCCTCCCTTCGGGAAGGCAAAATTCCAGCCAGCTTAAAGCAAGCTGTAATAAAACCGCTGTTGAAAAAACCATCACTGGACCCCACTCAATTCGTCAACTATCGGCCTGTTTCCAATCTCCCCTTTTTGGGCAAAGTCCTGGAACGTGTGGTGGCCTCACAACTCCAGGCATTCTTGATAGACACGGATTATCTGGATCCGGCGCAATTTGGCTTTAGGCCGGGGCATGGTACCGAGACAGCCTTGGTCGCCTTAGTGGATGATCTGCACCGGGAGCTCGACAGGGGGAGTGTGTCCCTGTTGGTGCTGCTGGACCTCTCAGCGGCCTTCGATACCGTCGACCACGGTATCCTTCTGGGTTGCCTCGCGGGAATGGGTCTTGGAGGGACTGTTTTACAGTGGCTCCGCTCATTCCTTGAGGGTCGGTCTCAGAAGGTGTTACTGGGAGACTCCTGTTCAACCCCACAACCTTTGTCTTGTGGGGTTCCTCAGGGTTCAATATTGTCTCCCATGTTGTTTAACATCTACATGAAGCCGCTGGGTGAGATCATCCGGAGTTTCAGAGTGCGATGTTATCTGTACGCGGATGATGTCCAACTCTGTCACTCCTTTCCACCTGCTACTAAGGAGGCTGTCGAGGTCCTGAACCGGTGCTTGGCCGCTGTGACGGTCTGGATGAGGGCGAACAAATTGAAATTGAATCCAGACAAGACAGAGGGACTCCTGGTCAGTCGTAAGGCCGAACAGGGTATAGGGTTACAGCCTGTGTTGGATGGGGTCGCACTCCCCCTGAAAACGCAGGTTCGCAGTTTGGGTGTGATCCTGGACTCATCGCTGAGCCTGGAACCCCAGGTTTCGGCGGTGACCAGGGGAGCATTCGCACAGTTAAAACTCGTGCGCCAACTGCGCCCGTACCTTGGGAAGTCTGACTTGGCCACGGTAGTCCACGCTCTGGTTACATCCTGTTTAGACTACTGCAACGCGCTCTACGTGGGGTTGCCTTTGAAGACGGCCCGGAAGCTCCAATTAGTCCAACGTTCGGCGGCCATGATACTAACAGGAGCGGAGCGCAGGGAGCATACAACTCCTCTGCTGCACCAGCTCCACTGGCTGCCGATTTGTTACCGGGCTCAATTCAAAGTGCTGGCGTTGGCCTTTAAAGCCCTAAATGGTTCTGGCCCACTCTACCTATCCGAACGTATCTCGGCCTATCAGCCCACCAGGACCCTAAGTTCTTCTGGGGAGGCCCTGCTCTCTATCCCGCCTGCTTCACAGGTGCGGCTGGCGGGGACGAGAGACAGGGCCTTTTCTGTGGTGGTCCCTCGGCTATGGAACACCCTTCCCATGGAGGTAAGATCAGCCCCCTCGCTGATGGTGTTCCGTAGAAGATTAAAAACCTGGATGTTCGAACAGGCATTTGGTTAATTCGGTGCAATGAATGTAATGATTAAAGGATTGGTAATATGGACGACGAAACTGGATCACGATTTTAGTCAGGAGATGCATTGGATTGTTATTGATGTGCGAATATTGTGTATCATGCTTTTATGGTTTTAAATTGTATACTGTTGATTGTTGTATTTTGTTGTAAAACGCGTTGAGTCGCCGGCTAGGCTGAGAAACAGCGGTATACAAGTATAGCAAATAAATAAATAAATAAATAAATAAATAAATAAATAAATAATTGTCTATTTTAATGTATTTGTTTGGCATCTAGTGGTTGCCTGTTGTGAAGCTGTCCTGAGTCCCTCTCCGGAGTTGAGAAGGATGGGGTCTAAATGCAATAAATAAATAAATAAATAAAATATTTGTCTTATATGTGTATATTGTAATCTGCTCTGACTCCCTCCAGGAAGATAAAGTGGAATATAATTAAAGTGTATTATTATTATTATTATTATTATTATTATTATTATTTCTAATCAGGGCAACATTATTCACAATGTATTTAATCTTAAACTTATTCCAACGAGTCAGGGCCTATCATGTTAAATATGATACAGTTACAAGCATCAAGGCAAAGTATGAATGATGTTGTAAGGCTTATCATCTATTTTCTTGTGGTCATTAATGGGAAACACTTTCTTATCCATGGGAGAAAAACAACAGCAGCAAAAACACACACAAGGGAGTTTTCTCCTCTGACTGTGCTACTGCAATCAAGCTTGTACTTTCCCTGAACTTGTACTTAACTTTAAAAAAAACCCCACAACATTGGAAGATATATCACAGATTTTCCAATGGCAAATGTGTCTCAGTTGTTTTGTTTTGCTTTTTTAAAAAATTTGGACACAAGACAGAAACCTAGTATGGGGGAGCCAGTGGCCAAATACATATCTGGAGTAAGCTCTTTCCCAAGAGCATGAATTTTAAATAAACACACATTAGAAAAGACAAGTAGTGGATATTTACTAGTAACATGTCCTTGTTAAAATGAGTAATGTGCAAAATAGGCCAGAATCCCATTGAAATCAAATATTTCAACTTTAAGCACAGTGTTCCATGTTGCCAGCCGAGGTCAGTGGCCATTACAGCATTGCAAAATGGAAGAAAAAGGTTCAAAGTACTCAGTACAATTTAGCAACAATTCTAACATACAGTAAATAATATATGCAGGTTCCTAAATGGAGGCATGGACCTAGATTGATCTTCCAAGAAGTGTCAGCTACAACTGTGGGGGAAATGTCATTGTGTTTGATATGATGATCAGAACACCCTTAGCAAGCAACAGTTCATTAGGAGAGAAACTTGCAGGCGCTCTCTCCCACAGAGCAAAATGACGGCTGCACAAAGACTGTAATTGCCGGAGTGAAGTTTCTGAAGGTATAGTACTATAGATGTTTGTAGCAGAATTACTGGCAAAGCAATCGGTCAGGGCAATATGTTGTCAATTCCTGCCTCATTAACTTCCAATTTGCTGCAACAATCATAATGCTTCTGGAAATATCTCTTTTCCCTTGCTTCAAGTGTCTGCTTCACATCTCACACCTGGACAGATGGTGTGCAGACAGAATAAAACTATTTTGCCATACAAATTTAATGCCTTTTGGTTATTAAAAAGAGGGCAAACAACACAATTTCAGGCACGTCTCTACCTAGTTCTTTCTTTGTAAGATTCTCTTGATGAGCTTTCAGTTGCCAGCAGCTGTCTTAACTTGGGAAAGCCCCTTCTGTGGAATAAATGCATCACATCAGGGTTTTATATTGAAGTGCTGCTATTGAAGCAGCATGGAGGCTGACATGTTTATTGATTGATTTATCCATGATTTATTTAATTTATACCCTGCTTTTCTCCCTTATGGGAACCAAAGTGGCTTTCGTCAAACATCAAAACAGTATACCTAAAGCAGTACATGATATAAACATTAGAAAAACATTAAATACAACTGACTTAAAGGTGTTAGTTTAGCACAGTTCAAAGCAAACATGCATTCCGCCATATGCACGGATTCTGCATCCATGGTTTAAACACTTTAAAAAAAAGTACCAAAAACAAACCTTTGCTGTTTTGTTTTATATAAGGGACACCATTTTACTATGTTACTGTATGTAATGACATGTGAACATCCATGGATTTAGGTATCTGTGTAGGGTTTTAAGAACAAAACCTAATAACCTATGGTGGCAACTGCCATAACCATGGCCAAATTATAAACAAGACAAGGGAATGGGATAGTGCAAATTGTAGGTAAGGAACAAGGACATGGGATGAAAGTGCAGTGCCATGTCATTAACTGCAGACTATTGGGGCTAGGTAGGCAAAGATTTTCCTCTGACATTAAGTCCAGTCGTGTCTGACTCTGGGAGTTGGTGCTCATCTTCATTTCCAAGCCAAAGAGCCGGTGTTCGTAGACACCTCCAAGATCATGTGGCCAACATGACAGCATGGAGCACCATTACCATCCCATTGGAGAGGTACCTATTGATCTACTCACATTTGCATGTTTCCGAACTGCTAGGTTGGCAGAAGCTGGGGCTAAGAGCGGGAGCTCTCACTGCTCCCCGGATTCAAACCTGCAACCTTTCGATCAGCAAGTTCAGTAGGTCAGTGGTTTAACCCACTGTGCACCACGTGCTACTGGTGCTAGACATTCTCAAAAGCTTGTTTAAACATCCAAGTCTTCAAATCCCTACGGAAGGAGGGCAGTGTGGGGGTCTGCCCAATCTCCCAGGGAAGGGTGTTCTTACTGTCCAAAGTCACCTTTACCTCATCAGCTGCACCCGGCTGCATTTCCAGAAGTGTATATAGCATATAAACCAGGGGTCCTCAAACTTTTTAAAAAGAGGGCCAGGCCATAGTCCCTCAAACTGTTGGAGGGTTGGATTATAATTTGAAAAAAATATGAATTAATTCCTATGCACACTGCACATATCTTATTTGTAGTGCAAAAAACACTTTAAAACAATACAATAATTAAAATGAATAACAATTTTAACAAATATAAACGTATTAGTATTTCAATGGGAAGTGTGGGCCTGCTTTTGGTTGATGAAACAGGGTTGTTGTTGTTTTTGTTGTGTGCTTTTAAGTAATTTCAGACTTAGATTGACCCTGAAGCGAGGGCCAGGTAAATGACTTTGGAAGGCCGTATCCGGCCCCCGGGCCTTAGTTTGAAGACCTCTGATATAAACCATACATCATACAGCCTATAGCTTCACAGTTGGGTATACATTTGAGCTAGGGGAAAATTTACCCTCTCTCCTCCCAATCTCCCAAAGTCTAGCTTCTTCCACATGTTTTCCTGCCATTTCCTTCCACCTTCATGCCACCGTTTCTTCTCTGTTCACTGGCGGCTGGTCTCCATGTCAGTGGGGTAATGAGTGTGATCCATGCTTCACTTTAAAGGAACTATCCAAAGTTCTGAATCCTATCTCAAAAATAGGTCCAGCCTTTTAGAGAGCATTTTTAAAATTTGAATAGAAACACAGAGTCCAGTTTATTGTCGAAGGCTTTCATGGCTGGAATCACTAGGCTCTTGTAGGTTTTTTCGGGCTATAGGGCCATGTTCTAGACAGAGTCCAGTTACTGTTTTACTGACATGGAAGTTACCATGAACCCTAACAGCTACCAAGAGAGACATAGATCCAGAGAACCATGTGAGAATTGTTGATTATTCCTATTCAATATATGCACAAATTATAGTTGGGAAATTTTAACTTACAATTGAACAGGCTTTTATTGGCAATAGATTACAACATGGATGGATATCCCTAACTTTATTGCAGGTTGAACACTAGGCAGTCCTCAAGTTACAAACATCTAACTTATTTATGACTCCTAGTTATAAAGAAAGGTGAGACAACAGGAAGTGAGAGGAAATCTACTCCAGGAAGGGAAATTCACTCCTGGAAAAGCTATCATGGGAAAAAAGTGTCTCCACTGAAACTTTATCACTATTTCTTGTTTCCACAACAACCCAACATTTTCAAGATCTGGTTGTTACGGGGACAGAAGGTGAGCTGAAAGCTTCTGAACAGGGGCACAGACAGCACATGTTACGGGTGTTGTTAATCCTTCCTTAAAGGTAAAGGTTTCCTCTTGACATTAAGTCTACTCATGTCCAACTCTGGGGGTGGTGGTGGTGGTGCTCATCTCCATTTCTAAGCCAAAGAGCCAGCGTTGTCCGTAGATACCTCCAAGGTTATGTGGCCTGCATTACCTTCCCACAGAAGTGGTACCTAATGATCTACTCACAGTTGCATGTTTTTCAAGTGCTAGGTTGGCAGAAGCTGTCCCTAACAGCAGAAGCTCACCCTACTTCCCAGACTCAAACTGCTGACCTTTTGGTCAGCACGTTCAGCTGCTCAGTTTAACCTGCTGCACCACCGGGGGCTCCTTATGCTATCTAAAACACACACACACACACATATATCTTGCTGGAGTTATACTTAAAAAATATCTGTTCCAACTTATGTACAAATGCAACTTAAGAAATTTACAGAACCCATCTTTTTCGTAAACTGAGGACTACCTGTATTTTATATCTGGAATTTGAAAATTCAAACCTCCAAAATCCAAAATATTTATTTATTTATTTCAAAATTTTAACCTTCTCAACACCCGGGGGGGGGGGGAGTGGGGGGGGGGGACTCAGGGTAACTTCCAGCCAGCAACAATTCAATGCCTCCAGGTGTACATAATAACATACATAATAAAACCAATAATTGCATACAATTAAAAACATTAAATTAATTTGATGAAAATATGCTTAAATATAACAGCCTTATGGCAATAGTCCCATGGACAGTTGAGATAGTGACATCTTTGCTTTCTGGTAGTTTGGTCTATGCAAATTTTGTTTCATTCACAACATTATTAAACATATTGTATTAAATAACCTTCAGGCTGTGTGTATAATGTGTATAGGAGACACATTATACCCAACTCCAAAACATCTCATTAGGTATGTAAATACAATTACAGATATTTCAATTTTTTTTAAAAAATACCCAAATATTTCTGGTCTCATGCATTTTAGAAAAGGAATATTAAACCTATACTTTAATTTATGTGATGCCACTGTTATATTAGCTGTGTGGGCCAAATCACCTCTGCCTTCCAGCCACCAAGAGTTTCTACTGCTCTGTGGCAAAACTGTAGCAATACCCTATAGTCTCACATTATAATCTGAATATGTAATGTATTCATTATTGTTTGTGCATAATGTCCTTCCCAATAAATATCCTTCCCAAGCATCATGGAGTCAGTTAATTGTATTTTTCCCCTTGCTCTCTCATTTGCTGCTCCCGTTAAGTGAGAATTTCAGGATCTGACATGCCATCTATTTTGTCTTTTATTATGGGGAATTTAAATATATTTGCCAAGATATGCCCGTTGGTTGTATGTCATAAAAACAGCCATTCTCAACACAATATGAATTTATTATGCACACCGATTTGCATGATTGTAATATAGTTCAAGCTAAGACCATCACTCAAATATATAGGAAGTCAATTTTCTGACAACACAGTAAGGATGCAAACTTTGCTGGATGAAAGTTGCGTCATTCTTCAACTACAGCTTCAATTTTAAATCAAAATGGTCCTTCCTACAATCAGGTTACAATTCTCTTTCTTGTGCAGTAAATCTAATGAAAAAAGAAGATGGATTTCCCCCCCACCAGTTTTATCTGTATAAGCACTGTGCCTTACAGGGTGAAACTAACAATGGCCCAACAAATGAGCAAGAAGCAGTTAAAATCATTTGTAAAAGTAAAACACAATTACCTGGAGTATTTTTAGACTGCAACCCCGTACAAATGTAAGTTGGGTCGAAGTCTCAAAGAATTCTGTAAGATTTACTACTGAATAGGGCATGCATAGGATTGCTCTGCTGGTCACCAAAGGGATTCAACCCTTGTGCCGGCAGGACTGCTGACTGAAAGGTTGGTGGTTCGAATATCAGGATAGAATGCTTCTAGAACATTGCCATATAGCCCGAAAAACCTACAACAACCCAGTGATTCCGGCCATGAAAACTTTCAACAATTCCTTGCAGATGGTCAATTCTCTCACACCAGAAGCGACTTGCAGATTTTCAAGTTGCTCCTGACACACACACACAAATCTAATTCACACATGCATGCAGTTCTTAGAAATGAAAGCCTAGGTGAATCCATTTAGTAAGGATTCTTAATTCAGTGATTCATGCAAACTAATGCAATTTCAGTTTAGAAAGGCACTTTCTTTCTTTGGTTCATAGGAAAGGAAAGATTGAGAAAAGATGACTGAAAACATTCCATTTGCAGCCAGCATAAAAAGGGCCTCTTGAGTCAATATTAATCTTGTCTGTAAAGACACCTCCCTAAAGTGTGATTTTTAAATAATATCAACAAGAAACATCTTGTCTAGCACCACTTGAATTTATTAGAGGCAGAAATATATATTGAAGATAGAAAAAAAATCTCGCACAAATTCTTTTTTTTTTTGGGTCGATGCTCAGTTGCCATGACAATAATCACATGAAAGTGGGTGGGATTCAGTGTTTATGTTCCATTGTAACTAACCTTTTATCAGAGTATCAGTGGTACTTAGATAATTCACAGTAAGAAAGTTTGCCTTTTACTTTCCAGAATGTACTTGTTTCTTATATTTTTATATTTTTCCTTGCGCTTTGCTATTCTGCTCCCAGGTACACATACTCAGTGTGGAACACATCTCACCACGCTAAAACAGTGGATGTGGCTCTTAATGAGACATGCCGCATTATGACAGGATGTCTAAGTTGAACACCACAGTTTAGCTGATATTGCACCACCTGACATCCGCCGGGAAGTAGCAGCCAATAATGAAAGGACCAAGGTAGTGACATCTCCAGCCCATCCTCTGTTCGGATATCAGCCAGCACACCAATGCCTTAATTCAAGAAATAGTTTTCTAAGATCTACAGAGATACTTGCAGGAACACTTCAGCAAGCAAGAGTCCAAAAGTGGCAGGCAAAACCACGGAACCTCAAGCCATGGCTGATATCGAATGAGAGACTCTCTCCTGGGCACACAGAAGACTGAGCAACCTGGAAGGCACTGAACAGACTGCATCCTGGCACCATGAGATGCAGAGCCAACGTTAAGAAATGGGGCCACAAAGTGGAGTCCACAACTTGGGAGTGAGGAGAAGAGCAAACCACAGACCACCTACTACAATGCTGTCTGAGCCCTGCCACATGCAAAATGAAAGACCTTCTTATAGCAACACCAGAGGCACTCCAAGAGCCCACTACTGGTCAAAGGATATTTACTAGAATACCAAGTTTTTTAAACTTTGTGTTTTTTAAATACATTACAACTTTACCCTTGGTTTGCTTCTGATACGATAAATAAATGTTTTTCCTGCTTGCAGTGTAAATAAATCCCATGTCTAGTATCTAAGAATGTGTTCTTGCAGAACTTTTCTAAATTCTTCTTTGTTATTGCACAACTGAATTTCAGAATTACATAAAGATATATGTATGCCTTGATTTTGGAATTGATTTTTCCACATCTTATAGAATCAAGTTTGTTTCTAAAAAGAACTATTATGAATCCCCATTTTGGCAATCTCAGAGTTTCATGATTAGTGTGTTACCAAAAGCAATCACACGGTTGCTAGGGCAAACGGATAATTGATTGCGTGATTTACAGAGAAACAGGCAATGGAGTGGTAGATTGCAAAGGAGAAAAACAAAAGTGCCTCTTCCTGTAGACCTAGCAGAAATAATCTGATTCTTGGGCTCTGCAATAATATCCCAAATGACTGTCATGTATTATTCACACACTTCCTTTCTGGTTGCCTTTCTTTAACTATTAAAAAAAGGAAACCAATTTCCTAGTGTTCCAACTGAATCTATTCTGGGCACCACCAGAAAAAGAAATAATTAAAAAACCAACCCTGCACCAACAGACTAAAAAACCCATAACATCAATTTTATTTCATATCAAATAAATAATTGCTGATTTGGCAACCTGCTTAATGTTCAATTCAAAACAATGTATTACACAGAAATATTCTCCTGATATACCCTAAGAAGTACAGCATTTCATACTTTCTAATAGTCCTAATTTGACAGCGATCGTCCCAATGAATCCTGTTACCCCATTTCTCAGCTGTTTTTAAGATTTCTCTCTCCTCTTCCCACCATCCATCTCCTCAGATGACTTTGATTGTTGAAAACAGAATTCAATGAGCAAAAATAGTTTGCACATCATTAATTCAACAGCAGGGAGAAAAGAGGAGTAAATCATGCTTTTCCAAGTAGAGGTACTGTCTTGCTTATCCAACCTCCACTCATCCAACATTCTGTATTATTCAATGCAGTCTGCCTCCCACCCGGATCCACAGTTGTTTCACTATATTGCAATGTTTTGGTGCTAAATTCATAAATACAGTAATTACTACATAATGTTACTGTGTATTGAACTGCTTTTTCTGTCAATTTGTTGTAAAACATGATGTTTTGGTGCTTAATTTGTAAAATCGTAATGTAATTTGAAGTTTAATAGGCTTTTCCTTAATCCCTCCTTATTATCCAACGTTTTTGCTTATCAAGCAATCTGCCGGCCCGTTCATGTTGGATAAGCGAAACTCTACTGTAGGTTCAGGCAAAGCAAGCTCTCCTAGCTGGTATATTCTTTACTTTTAATAACTTTTGCCAACTCAACTACACTCTGATATTGCTTGGTCATAGATGTCCTGGTTCTCATCTGGGAATGTTGGAAGGTATGATGTTTTAATTAAATTGAATTGTTAATGGATCATTATGCTGACTAGGCAGGAAAAGCTCTGGCACTTTGGGTCAGGAAAAATGCAAACTGCATGTTATTTTACAGGATGAATCAAGACTCCAAAAGAAGTTGTTGAGCATGTATAGGGGAGTTGTGGAACTGAGGAAATATATCTCTGAAAACAGACACAGCAACTGAGACTGGATTCCTGCGCATCATTTTGTATGATGCTGGAACCACCAAAGATTAGACCAGGGGTCCACAAACTTTTTAAACAGAGGGCCAGGTCAAAGTTCCTCAAACTGTTGGAGGGCCGGATTATAATTTGAAAAAAACATGAATGCATTCCTATGCATACCACATATCTTATTTGTAGTGCAAAAATCACTTAAAAACAATACAATAATTAAAATGAAGAACAATTTAACAAATATAAACTTATTAGTATCTCAATGGGAAGTGTGGGCCTGCTCAGGGGCGGCTCGTCCATTACGCGAAGTAAGCGGTCGCAGAACACTTTTTTTGCCAGGGGCGCAGAGGCGCCTCTGTAAATGCCCCTCGACCACCACTTGAAGAGCGCCCCCTCAGCTCACAACAGCCCTAGCAGTCCGGGGGGAGCCACGGCATTCTTGCCTCACTGCCGGGCGATCCTCTTCCCAAAGGGGCTGGGCCCTTGAGCCTCACCTAGCCCCTCTCATTCCTGCTACACCCGGCCACCGGGTGCGCGAGCAGAGCTGGCGCTCAATCGTTCTCCGCGTTAGATCCCTTCCCGATGACTGGCTCCCTTTCCCGATCCCCGGCACTCCACCCACCTCCTCTCCTCTCCCCAATCCACGGGTGGGCCAAGAGGCGGAGCCGCCACGCCTGGCCCATTCGGGTCCAGAGCCGTGTCTGAAGACCCCAGCGTGCGCACCAAAAGTCGCCTCTTCTCCTGACTTTCTCTTCAGCCATTGGGACCAAGAGAGAGAGAGAGAGAGAGAGAGCCCCTCCGGCTGGAGGTATCTCCCACTTCCGCTCCCTCCTTTGTTTTTGTGCCTACCTTCAGGAAAGGTGGGCATCTCCACCTCTGTCTCTCTCTCTCTCTCTCTCTCTTGGTCCCAATGGCTGAGGAGAAAGTCAGGAGAAGAGGTGACTTTTGGTGCACACGTCGGGGTCTTCAGGCACGCCTCCGGACCCAAAGCGGGCCAGGCAAGGGAACAAGTGCAGCAAGTGTAGTTACTGGGATGTATAGTTCACCTGCAATCAAAGAGCATTCTGAACTCCACCAATGATGGAATTGAAACAAATATGGCACATAGAACTCCCACGACAAACTCAGACTTAGGTTGACCCTGAGCGAGGGCCAGGTAAATGACCTTGGAGGGCCACATCTGGCCCCCGGGCCTTAGTTTGAGGACCCCTGGATTAGACTCTTATACTGACGATTGTTCAGAAAAGTAGTGCTAGTGGGACAGGTAAAAAGTACACTAAAACATAACCTAGAGCATACAGCAACTCAGAACCCTTCTATACTGCCCTATATCCCAGGATCTGGTCCCACATTATCTGCTTATCCTTTATTATCTGGCAGAGGAGACTTTTATAATCTAGTTTAAAGCAGATAATCTGGAATCAGATCCTGGGATATAGGGCAGTATAGAAGGGGGCTCAGTTGTTGCTCTCATCAACTGGTTACTCTTAGGATGTATTCCAACTGTAGAATGCCTGTAGTTTGATACCATTTTAATTGCCATGATTCAATTACATATAATCATGGGTTTTTTAAAAATTTATAATGTCTCCAGCATTCTCTGTCAAAGAGTGCTGGTGTATCACAAAACTACAACCTCCAGGATTCCAGAACATCAAGTTATTGATTTGTTTACATACTGAATGTTTGCCATTGTGTATTTTGGCATTGAATGTTTGCCATTGTGTATTTTGTTGTAAGCTGCCCTGAGTCCCTTTGGGGAGATAGGGCAGGCTATAAATAAAGTTTCATTCATTCATTCATGGTAGTTAATGTAGCATCAAACTGCATTAATTCTACAGTGTGGAATGATACACTTCAAGTATGCAGCTAGTTTGACATAACTGAAGGTTCTCACTTGGGAGAAGTGATTGAAGGTGGATGGGAAAAAGAAAAAAGTGACATAAGCAGATATAGGACAACACAAAAGGGTAGAGAAAAGTAAAGGAGACTTCTGTATAGTGGTTGTTTCATAATCACACTGAAAAGGACAAATATATTTCAAAGTGAACAGGGTATAGCAGATAGAACAGGTATAGGCAAACCCAGGTCCATAGGCTGGATGCCTCTCCTTGGGCTCTTTCCTCCATCCCTGATTCCTGGAGCCAGCTGCATGTCACACCTTCCTTTTGACAGGAGGATGTGGTGAGTCGCTGAATCCTCCTGTTGAGAGGAGGGCCCTGCAGGCACACATGGTTGTGTGTGAAACCTTCCCACCTCCCTCTGTGCCATCTGCCCTTGGCCTCCCCGCCTGCCCGCCCGCCCGCCCCCAGCCCAGCCCAGCCCAGCCCAGCCCAGCCCAGCCCAGCCCAGCCCAGCCCAGCCCAGATAGTATTAAATTATTACAACCTAGTGATTTGAGATGGAAAAACTTTCAGGGGCCACATTAGGCCTGCAGATGTTATGCCACTGCACTAGGTGAGTTGGCCCTCTGTATCCATGGATTCAACTTTCCATGGCTTAAAAATCCAAAACCTATTTTAATATGGGACAGGAGCATCCACAGATTTTGGTGTTCACAGAGGGATGGTGGTCCTGGATCCAAACCCCAGTGCATACAAATGGTCCACTGTATCTTGCATATTAAAATGTAACCTATCCTGACCACCATATCTTTCTTGAAATGCCTTTTTACCAACCTGTTTAAATTAGCTTTTTGAGAATGTGAATAAAGATATGCTGTACACTGATAGGGACATTCTCCTCAATATGTTTGGATTAGCACTTTTTGGAGGCATGGTTGTATTCCCTACTGAGCCACGGAAGCCTATTGGATGACTTTGGGTAAGTCATGCTCTTTCAGCATTAGAGAACGCAAATTTCCTCTGAATCAATCTTGCCAAGAAAAGCAAATGACCGGGTAAGAATAATTCAAAGTCAGCTTGAAGGTACACAGCAACATATGGCTTTACCCACTCTACCCACTCAAGTCAATGGGATCTTCTCGTCACATGGCAAGAATGCCCATTGCCGTTCTCTTGTCAGTGGAGGAAGGGCAGCAGGACTCTTGCAATGGAGACAAGAATAAAATAGTTTTCAGGGCTGAGGAAGTCACTTTATCTGGCAGAGAGATCTGCAATGAAAAGAGGATCAGGAAGGAAATGAAAAAAAGTATCCTGTGTAATAAGCCAAGTGACATATCAATTCATTTGCACTCACTTGCCCAGTTGATGATCTATTTGTGTTTTGTGTTTGTTTCTTTTCCAGAACAATCCCATTAGTTGGATATATTGCATGGCAACTGTATAACTAGTGCTAATATTTGTACCAAGATTGATATTTGCAAAGATCCTGAGCATCATGGGAGATAATGAACATGGAATGGAGATCCTTTTTATATGTAGTGTATATATAGTTTGGCTTGGCTCCAATTTTCCCTTAGTAATGCTTCATAGAAAAATAATACAACCACAGAGGTTCTCCTTAATAATGCTTTGGAACATGCCACCTAACTTTGTGCAAAAAAACCCAACAACTTCTGTTACACCGCCTTAACAAAAAACTTCATTGTATGAAAGAAAATCAGTGTGTTTCACACTGTGAGAAGTGATGTCCTGGAACCAAACCCCAGCAGATAACAAGAGTTTCCTGCATAATCTAACCAATAAGAAATACACTGAAGATTAGTGAAGGTACACACTAAAGCAGGCCCGTAGCCAGGATTTTGTTTCGGGGGGGGGGGGGCTAATTTTTTTTCAGGGGGGGTTTCGGGGGGGGGGGCTGAGTTTCGGGGGGGGGCTGAGTCTGAGTGAAAGAGGGTCTAGCCTAGCAAACCTTTTGTATCATTACCCCAATACCTCCATGCATATGGGATATATTGAGTATGGTGATCAGATCATGATATGAATAAACGTAACAGTTTAAATAATGCACCAATAAGGCCTTTTCGCGAAAACCATGAAAATTTCGGGGGGGGGGGCTGAAGCCCCCCGAGGCCCCCCCCCGGCTACATGCCTGCACTAAAGGTATATAGGCTATAGTTACATATAGACTCATCACTTTATACTTCAGCATTGTCAAATATAGAACACTAATGGACAAACCAACCTGGGGATCACAACCAGATACAGTGAAGACATCTGCCCTTCTGCTTTGCTACTCTGCTGCAGAATATATATGCCCAGTGTGGAATATATCCCATCACGTTAAAACAGTGGATGTGGCTCTTCATGAGACATGCCACATTATCACAGGATGTCTATGCCCAACACTGCTGGAGAAATTATACTGTTTAGCCGTATTGCACCATCTGACATCTGTTGAGAAGTAGTAGCCTGTAATGAAAGGACCAACGCATCGACATTTCCGGCCCATCTTCTGTTCAGATAACAGCCAGTACGCCAATGCCTTAAATCAAGAAACAACTTCCTAAGATTTACAGAGATACTCACAGAAATACCTGAGGCAAGCAAGAGTCCAAAAGTGGCAGGTTAAAACTTGGAACCTCAATCAGTGGCTGATACCAAATGAGAAACTCCCCCCTGGGCACACAGAAGACTGAATGACCTGGAAGGCACTGAACAGACTCTGTTCTGGCACCATGAGAGGCAGAGCTAGCCTTAAGAGATATGGCTACAATCAAGAAATCAATAAACAGCTTCCTAAGATTTACAGTGATACTCACAGACAAGCAAGAGACAAGCAAGAGTCCAAAAGTGGCAGGTTAAAACTTGGAACCTCAATCAATGAAATGATTGTTTCCCTATCCAATGGTGTGGTGTTTAAAGTCAGAGGGTTTTTCCTGTCCTGGACTGCAACATAGTTATTAAAACCCGACTCAACACATCATCCGAAGGAAGACTAGAGGGAGGTAGTGGGGATTTTAATAACTACTTGTATGTGGTTTTTAGCCTCGATTTTAAAATTTGTTGAAGTTTGAAGCATATAACCCCTTGGGTTTGACATGGATGTGTGGCACTGGGTCCCCCTATTATGATCTGGTCATCGACCGTTATAAAGTTTACTTACTTCTCTCAGCAACACCAGAGGCACTCCAAGTGGCCAGCTTCTGGTCAAAGGAAATTTATTATAATGCCAAGTTTTTAACTTTGTGTGTTTTTTAAATACATTATAACCATATCTTCAATTTGCTTCTGTCACGACAAATAAATAACCTTGGGCAAGCAAACCACTCTCTGCCTGAGAGGAAGGCAATGGCAAACCCCCCAATAAATTTTGCTGTGATATGTTCGTATCAAGATTGCTATCAATCAGAGTGGCTTGAAGGCACGCAACAATAATGTTATTGTCCTCAAAAACGGGTTCTGTAGGACATTCTGTCTCCATCACCAGTTTTTGTTTTCTGGACAATAAATTGCAGTATTTGCAATTCTATATCTGGTAACTGAAGCAATACCCTTATTCACTTCATTTCACTTACTGATCATGATGGGTATGGAATACAAGTTTCACATCCAAATTGTGAATGAATGATTTTGGCTGTTTTTGGTCTATACCATTTAAAAATGTGTTTACTCATAATTCCACCCCATTCTCTTTCCACATCAATTTGCAATGGGGAAAAAGATGAATACATGCCATGCTTAAAATTGCCTTTGTATCTTTCCTCAGAGAAAACGTATTGTTCAAATGCTACGGAATCCTTATATATTTTTCTCTCAATTTCAAATTATTTGTATGAGAGTGCCGGCATTGTTAATAGTTCTCTAATGAGACAGGAGCCAATTTATTAAATACCAAAGGGCAACATTTCAATGTCCAAAAGAACATCTAAACTAATTATCATTCTCAAATAATTTCCAATGTTTTCAAGATGTGTATTTTACACTCACTCTGGAAATTCCCATCAGAGGTGAGAACACCAGGAGATGTGGCAGATTGCAGTGTACACAGATCATTAAGAGAGAAGCTAATGAGCTGTTGCTTCCTGCAATTGGATAATTCATGCAACAGTTTTGAGAATGGTGAAAATTAACTGCTGTGTTCTGCTTTAAGTTGCTAATTGGTGAAATACATTAGAGTCAAAGGGCTGGTTTGGAGGCAATGCTAAGCCACAGCATGGCATTCCACCAGGCTTATCTGGTCTCCATTGTTTCTGCAATCCAGCCATAAAGCAGATTTCACTTCCATTTTTATCAACTACAGTTTGCCATCTCATCTGAACTCACAAAAAGTGGGTAAATGCTAAGTATAGTTAGAAGTTGAAATCCAATTGTTAGTCTTAACTAGAGAACAGTGATGAAAGGAAACATGGTAAGCCAACATTTATGTAACATTGATTCAATGGGTTTCCTCTAGGAAGACTAACTGTTGGATTTAAAATAGAGGCAGAGAGAAAAAGGTGTAAGGATGGGAGGAAACCAAGTTCATTACGGAAATAGCACTAATTCAAGGTTTTCCATTATATTCATGTCTTGATATTAGACACAAATGAGAACATGGAAAGTTTTAAGAAGGAATTATGGGACTCTTCAAAATTATGCAATATTGGTTCCATGGTTTTTGATAACCTCCAGTTTTGTTAAAATCCCCCCATCTTAACCAACAACATTGTATAATTAAAATTGGGGCGGGGGCGGGGAATGAAGGAGCAGGAAATAAAAAGCTATAAATATTAATTATTAAATAATATTTATTGGTGACATAGGAGACTGATTTACATTTCAGACTCAAGCATATTTAATATGGATAAAAATTTCAGTGTTTGCAATAGAATGTATTTTGAAGCGAATATGCACAGTAGGGCTATGCAATCCTGTATCTGTATGCAGCTTTAGTGTGTGGTAGTGTATAATTTGGATTGGGATTCTGGTATAAAAGTGGTGAAGGTGGTGGGCAATGCCTCCTTGGAATAAGGCAACGTTCCAACTTGCCTAAAAGAGGCAGTTGTGAAACCTATACTTAAAAAGCAATCCTTGAACCCTATCAGCCAGTGTTCAAACCTCCATTTTTGAGTAAGGTCTTGCAGTGTGTGGTGGCCTCCCAACTCCAGGGATTTCTGGATGAAATGGATTATCTAGATCCATTTCAATCTGGTTTCAGGCATGGTTATGGAACAGAGACAGCTTTGGTCACCTTGGTGCATGCCCTACAAAAAAAAGAGCTAGATAGGGGACGTGTGCCCCTGTTGGTTCTTCAGGATCTCTCAGTGACTTTCAATACCATTGACCATGGTATCCTTCTGGATTGTTTCACTGGGTTGGGAATAGGAGGCACTCTCTTACAGTGGCTCCAGTCTTTCCTGGAGGGCTGTATCCAGAAGGTGGTGCTGGGAGAATCCTGTTTGAACCCTTGACTGTTGATTTGTAGGCTTCCCCAGGGTTCCATTTTGTCCTCTGTACTGTTTACATGAAACTGCTGGGAGAGGTCATCCAGAGTTTTGGAGTACAGTGCCACCTATATGTGGATGACATCCAGCTCTACTACTCCTTTCCACCTAATGCCAAGGAAGCTATCCTCACCCTAAACCAGTACCTGTTATCAGTAATGGACTGGATGAGGGCAAACAAATTGAAACTTAATCCTGACAAGACAGAGGTACTCCTGGTCAGTCAGAAGGCAGACCAGGGAATAGGGATTCAGCCTGTGCTGGATGGTGTCACACTCCTTCTGAAAACACAGGTTTGGTGTTTGGGGGTCCTCCTGAACTCAGCATTGAACCTGGAGGCCCAGGTATCTGGAGTGGCCTTTGCACAATTAAAATTTGTGTGCCAATTGTGCCTGTTCCTTGAGAAGCCAGATCTGGCCACAATGGTACGTGCCTTAGTTACATCCTGTCTGGAATACTGTAACAAGTTCTACATGGGGCTGCCTCTGAAGAGTGCTCAGAAACTTCATTTGGTCCAAAGAGTTGCAGCCAGGTTGCTCACTGGGGCTGGCTACAGGGAGCGGACAACCTCCCTGTTGCAGCAACTCCACTGGCTGCCAGTCTGTTTCTGGGCACAATTGAAAGTGCTGGTTATGACCTTTAAAGACCTAGATGATTCAGGTCCAGGCTATTTGGCTGACTGCATCCCCTTATACGAACTTGACCAGGCCCTGAGATCTTCAGGAGATACTATTTTCTTGGTCCCACCTCCATCTCAAGCTCGGTTGGTGGGAAAAGGAGAGTGGGCTTTCTTTCTGAGTGGCTGCTCCATGACTCTAGAAATCACTTCTTTCTAGGTAAGCCAGACTAGGTAAGATAGACTTCCTAGGTAAGCCCTTCAGATGGCAGGCTAAAACCTTTTTATTCAAGCAGGCTTTTAAAGATTAAGGTATTTAAGATCAGTTCAGGGGGTGCTGTGGTTTTTAACTTTGAATTTGTTTTAATATTTCTAACTGGGAATTTTAAAACAATGTTTATATTTAATCCTGTTTTAATGTTCATATATTTGTATATTTTAAATTGTTATGCTGATGCTTTTGTGTTAAGCTGCTTTGAGTCTCCTTTGGGGGAGATCAAATAGGGTAACAACAACAACAACAACAACAACAACAACAACAACGGCACTGTATCTCCAATGACAATTTCTCTCACATTGTCTTTTAATAAAAGCAAGAGAGCAGTGAGTGAATTTTTCCTAGCACGACTAGTTGGCATTAGGACTTATGGCACAGAAGGTCCTAGGGAAAGGATGCACTTCGAAGTTGCTGCAACTAACACCTCGAATAAATACTCACATTTTAAATCTTCCAGCAATGATGTAAATGTATTCAATATTAACTTCATCAGTGGTTGAAGACAAACAGAAGAATTTTGACAGAGAGATGATGGGTGTTGTGCCTACCTCCTCACCATTTTCTGTTCAATTATAAAGAAGGTGCATGCATGTGTCCCTTCAAGTTGCTTGTCAACTTATTCAATCCTCATGTATTTCATAGATTTTTCTTAGGCAAGTAATACTCTGTGGTGGTTTTGCTAGTTCCTATAGCCTACAGCACAATGTCATAGTAGCTACAAAAATTTATTAAATCTATACATAAATGTTTAGTTTCTATTTGGAGTGCGAGCTCACATGTTATTTTAATGGCACCGTCTAGAAACGCAAGGGTCTCATGCTTCTCATCCCCACTATTCAAGTACACTTAGAAGAGGAGCTTATGGTTCTCACCATTCAGGAGGTCACCTGGAGTCCCTCTTCAAACCATGCTTTAATTGCAAGCATTTAAACTGTGAGGTGCTCAAACAGAAATGGGAGCCACTCAAAGCCTATGAATGTTATGTTGTTAAAAGCTTCCCAGGTTTTCTCATGCTGCTATTTGAGCCTCTGTGTCTAGTTTTCTTTTTGGTCAATTGATGACACCTGAGTTACTGATCAAGTGTTACATTGTGCCAATGATGGCTTTGGGCAATTAAGGGAAATTCCCAGACTAGCTGCAACTAATTTCCAGACTAGTCCAACCAACACCATTCTTGGATCAAGTCTTGCCCTCTCCATACTTTACCATACCACTGCAGGTATGGTTCTACTGTACTTAAAACATCCCTTCTCATGAGGAATATTCTACATTAAATGTTAACTTCTGACAATACTTTTTATGATCTCCATACTTGCCTTTGAATGCCATAAAATGAATAGACTACAGCCCAAGAAACAAAAAAAGTGGCAGGCAAATCCACCATTGGAAAGATGCTATTATTATTTTAAAATAATTTGTATTAAACATTTACTAGGTGAGTGGGGTGTGGTGGGACAAGGGAAGGAAAAAATTGGTTAGTTCCATCTTTATGAAATGTTATTTAACTGATTTATTCTTGGTGCATTTTGTTGATTTCCTCCATCACTTACATAACTCTCTGAAGTGTGAATGGTAATGAGTCTAAAATGGGAAATCTCCACTATCTGAATTGTGGAGGCTCTCCCAAGGAAAAGAAGAAAATAGAATATTATGGATGGTGGGTGGGGCTGGCAAGTTCTCCCTTAGAGTACACAGAACAGTGGTTCTTAACCTGTGGGCCGTGGCCCAGCAGTGGGCTGCGAGAACATGAATCCGGTCTGCAAATCACCTTCCTCTTTATTATTTTATTTATTTTTCCCACTCTTTTCCACAGAGCTAACCAGCCTTGCCTCTTTTGGTACTAATGTTGGAGAGTAGTCCCTGGATAAGTGGTTCCTGGTCAAAAAAAGGTTGGGAATATGTGTAGAGTACACACATATAACACACAGGGGTGCAGAGTTTAAGAGCTGTCAAGATCTTACTTGAAAACAACTGATCTAAAATAATGTATATTTCAATTTGGGGGTTGCTATGGATCTTTTTGTTCCTGACCATGCAGATAGCCTTGAAATCTGTATAGACAGCCTTTATGTAGAGGCTACTACAATGGTTGAGTTTACTGCAGAAGAAACACTTCTATTTTGCTTCCCACCAGCTGCTACAGTTTTTCAAACACTTTATTTTAACAGAGCCTTTCAGCAGTTTTCGGTACTAAAATTCAGATCATTAAGCAAGAATGTTGATGTTAAATTCACAAGAGTTTCCCTGCAAAAATGGGGCAAATTTAAAATGTAAACACATTAAACTCACTATCTTATGATCTACTGCAAATTTGGGATATGTTTAGGGAACTGGAGTTTAAATGTCCTATGGCAGATAATAATTTTCAACATTCTTTCTTCTCTATTATTGTCCTCAAGGGAATTTTTACATTCCTCACTGGTTTGCTCTTTTTTTGCAGCCTTTAAATATACACGGCGATAATATTAACGTTGGTCACAAAAGCTCTAAAGAGAAGGAGCTAGTTAGTTCTAATTGTGAATGCATATCTTTCAAAATTGATTTTGTTAACTATAAGCTTTGTGATATAAAACTTTCTCATTTTTTTAAAGGAGAATATTTTTTGTTCTATTATAATTTTTACCCACTGGCTTATTATTATTATTTTTTTTAGCACTAAGAACCTCAAAACTGATGGATAATTTGTTTTTCCATGAATTTGTATTTGTCTTCTCTTCCTGTCATTGAATTACCCATATATATGGCTGGTAATTTCCTTATATGTGTGTAGCTTTCTTTGGTATATAATTTACTAAGAAATCTACACCAGATATTAAATGCAAGTAGCTTGATGTGAGCAGTAAATCATTTAATTTCATAGTAGTCAGAATTGTATATTTCCATGTTACTGGATGACAAGAAAATAAATAGAAGTACTATACTTTTGTAACTGAATTTGGACAACACTGTGGAATGAGCCTCCCTATCTAATAAATACTAAATCTCACATTTAGTACTGACAGTACACGGTTGTCATTCAATTTTGCTTCTCTTTCGCAACAAATTGTATGGAAGAAGTTAATTCTGAAAGCACACCTCTGATTAGTAAATACTGATGGATACCATCATGAAAGCTGCACTGTGGGTGGTTCACCTGGCCAGGAAAATGGCATTTCACTTGTCTGCAATGGTATAGGATTACCTTTAAATTCTGCAGTTTGGGGGTGTCCCTGAATCCAGTCCTTCCGCTGGCTCTGTTTCCAACTGCCCTTTGGCAGCTCAACAATTGTAATCTTGCCACAATTACCCTTATCCTACAGCAGTGGTTCTCAAGCTGTGGGTCACTAGATGTTTTGGCCTTCAACTCCCTGAAATCCTAACAGCTGGTAAACTGGCTGGGATTTCTGGGAGTTGTAGGCCAAAACACCTGGAAACCCACAGGTTGAGAACCACTGTCCTACAGCATACACAGACTGCCTAAAAAGAGCAGCTCAGTTACCTTGCCTGATTATGTTCTGTATATAATTGTATCTATATTATATTTGATAATGTATTTATGTCACTAAATTTAAATTATTTCTCATGAGCCTTGTAGTCTTTTAAAATAAAATTTAAAGTGGGATGAATTGCCAAGTTTAATCTGATGCCATATTCTATAATGTGACATGTTAGATTAAAACTATTAATTTTAAAACGTTAATGTATTTGCCTTTAATTGAGATATGCTTCCATAAAGCATTCTGTCTCATGGCACTGTGGTGCATAAATTCTGGATCCGGAGGCAAAAGCCATTTGGTGTGGTTTCTGAGAACCTGAGAATTCCCCTCTCTTTTTTTTTTTACTCTACTTTCAGTTTTAAACAAATCATAATTATTTTTGACATCTTAATTGAGTAAGCTGTGATTTGTTAAAGCTACAGTGTGAAAGCAACCTTGGGTATGAGTGAGAGTCCAAAAGTGGCAAGCTAAAACCTGGAACCCCAAGCCATGGCTGATACCAAATGAGAGACTCCCCCCTGGGAACACAGAAGACTGGGCGACTTGGAAGGCTCTGAACAGACTGTGCTCTGGCACCACGAGATGCAGAGCCAATTTTCAGAAATGGGGCCACAAAGTGGAGTCCACAACATGCGAGTTTGGAGAAGTGCAAACCACAGACCACCTATTACAATGCAACCTGAATCCTGCCACATGTACAAAGGAGGACCTTCTTATAGCAATACCAGAGACACTTCAAGTGGTCAGCTACTGGTCAAAGGACATTTAATAGAATGCCAAGTTTTTTAACTTTGATTGTATTTTTAAATACATTACAACTGTATCCTCAATTCGCTTCTGACACAATAAATAAATAAATAAATAGTTGAACCACTAACTAAAACTACGTCCACACTATACAGATGTAGCAGTTTGATAATATTTCAGATGTTATGACTGTATTCTATGGACTCCTGGAATTGGTATTTGGTGATGTACTATAAATAAATTGCGAGAATACTATGAAAACACTATTCTTAACCACACTACTTCTGAAATCATGACTTCCCTTAGTTCAGTGCTGGGTTCACAAAAACTTTGGCAAAAGTAAAAAGTTGCCAATTGTCACCTAAGGGCTGTTTTGAACATTTACACAGACTCTGCTTTACTACATAAAAAGGTAAATCAGCCTGTTTAGCAAGTCTTGCAAATACTGATTTGTAGTCAGTAAATATTGGATTTTTGCACACCTATAAAAAAACTTGAGTTTGTGTATAAATATCTCTGATGGAAAGGTATCACGAGTAAAAAAAAGGTTAAAGAAACCCTGTTCTATCACCGAGATCTAATGCTGTAGCTCAGAGGAGTGAACTAAAGAAGTCTAAACAGTCACCAAGAAGCAAAATTTAGGACTCCATAATTTAGGGCCATGGCAGTTGAAGCGGTATCAAACTGCTACAGTTGTGCAGTCTTTGGTTGAGACATTAGAGAAGAACCAGGAAAATGAAATGTTAACATCTGTCCTTGCTACACAGGCAGAGTCCTAATACAAACTCGGGGTATTCAGAGAAAGACTATTAAAAACAAACAAAAACAAGCAGCTGAGAGTCGCATCCTTAACATGCAATGCAGCTTGAGTTTCATCTGTAATGCTGCAAAACAAGAAAAAACTGCAGTGTAGTTCTCATGGTATTAGCCTAAATACCCTAAAAGCACTGGATCTCTTTTGATCTTGAAAGCTAAGCAGGAACAGCTCTGAATAGTACTTGGATAGGAGACTAATGAATGCCAAGTGTTATAGGCTGTATTTTAGATAAAGGACCTGGCAAAATAAACTCGGGGTAGTCATTGCTCAAAATCCTTCCAGTGATTACATATGATCCTGGTGGTGTAGGAGCCCCCGGTGGTGTAGTGGGTTAAAGCACTGAGCTGCTGAGCTTGTTGATCGAAAGGTCGCAGGTTCGATTCCGGGGAGCGGCGTGAGCTTCCGCTGTCAGCCCTAGCTTCTGCCAACCTAGCAGTTTGAAAACATGCAAATGTGAGTAGATCAATAGGTACCGCTCCGGTGGGAAGGTAACGGCGCTCCATGCAGTCATGCCGGCCACATGACCTTGGAGGTGTCTACAGACAACGCTGGCTCTTCGGCTTAGAAATGGAGATGAGCACCACACCCCAGAGTCAGACATGACTGGACTTAATGTCAGGGGACTACCTTTACCTTTAAGGGCACATATACACACAGGTGTCACGGTAGTATTTTCTTTTGCAGGGGATTTTTTCCTTTTCTGTTGAAAGGAAAGGGTATGTTTGTTTTTGTTCTTCTTTTCAAAACTTATTTGTAAGCATGAATTTTATGTGTTATAAGGAAATAATTGTGCTGATTGTCAAAATTTGTAGTATGTTGCAAAAACAATGAAGGAACATACACTGCTTAATTAAATTATTATAGTACACAGCTGTTAGATTGCGATTGATAGATGCATAGAATGATAGATATAATGCTATAAACTTTAGTTTAATATGTGAATGAGCCTTAACCTCATTCACTCCTCCTTCCCTGGCAGCCACTCAGAGACTGGAAAAATCTGCTTACACTTTCAGTTAATGATCGATTGTCAATTTTAAAGATGGTTTGCCTATGCAAATCAACTTTAAAGTTGGGCATGTGGATTTGGCTAGTTCAAATGGACAGCAGTTTAAAACTAATAGTGATTCTTTGTCTGACCATCATGTAAAGTCAAATGACTGAAAATATTTTCTCATGCTTTCCTCTTTGTGGCCATTTTACAGGAAAAGAAGGAAGAAAGGGACCAAGGTTAGTATAGTAGTACAGTACATCAGAAGAGACACAACTCCATCATATGAGTCTTTGGCCATTTATAGTTATAGACAGAATTCTAAGCTTCTTCAATTAACATTTGTGAATGAAGTTCACAAGCAGGTCTGTTGCAAAAGAGTACCTTTCTAGAGTTCAAATACAGGGGTATAATTTTTAAAGGAAAATTTAAGAAATATCCCTACTGAAGATTATCTTTGCTTCTACACAGCCATGTAATCTAAGTCAGAACATAGATTTAAGAGATCCAGTTTGCTGAGGAGTGCCTATGCAGGCACACTGGGAACCAGTTTCAAGCTGGAATGCAGTCCACTGCAGATCCACTCAATCCAAGTAATATCCTTGGGCAAAATGTGCTGGTAAGAACCAGCCTAGCTGATAAGAATAACACATTAGAGAAGCCTCTCACAAGGATGGTAAAACATCAAACATCCGAGCATCCCCTGGGAAACGTCCTTGCAGATGGCCAATTCTCTCACACCAGAAGCAACTTGCAGTTTTTCAAGTTGCTCCGGACATGAAAAAAAATGGATAAGAATCAGCAAGTCATAGAAGTGGAAAAAGGGGAAAGTCAACATTCCAATGGGAACACTGTGGTTTCCTCTCTAAGGGGAGGTATTTGTTTACCTTCTAGCTGAACTATGTTTTTTATTTCTTCCCCTGAATGCTTCAGTGCTAGCCCTGTCATCACAAGTACTCCACATGTTGCTTCTGGAATCTTTCTCTGTATTGTTCACACACTAATAGGCTTCAGAGGATTTTATGTAGGGTACCGACTTCAGAAAAGCTATAAAAGTTGGCCTGTTCATGCTCTTCTAGAAATAAATGCAAAAACTGGTTCAGTTCCCAAGGAATATAAGGAACCCTAATGGCTCTGCATGGGTGTGTGAAGAATAACCTTCAAAATTATGGTGCAGCATCTTCCTTCTTTTGAGTTGAACCTCTCTATTAAGAACGGTAAGATAGGACTTATATACTTCACAGGTCAATGGAAAGTGAATAGATGAAAAATATTAAAAATACCTGAGGTCTGTTTATTTGTTTAATTTTCATTAAAGTGAGATTAAGCTGCAAATGGTTGTAGAACCCTGCAAGATAATGTCAAACCCATTTTCTGTATACAAAGCCTGAACTTTCACACAAGAGCTTCATAGACGTCAGACTTGCAGCAGTCTGAACTAAAGTAATATCTCTCCAATATTATTGAATTAGAGAGCTCCAATGACATACAACTATTTATTTTGAAAAAGAATGATGAATCAAAATCTCTTGATGTTTTGAGATGGTTTACATATCGGTGACTCAAGATATGAAAGCACGTGTGGGTTATGCTGACGGTGAGAAATCTCCAATTCCTAGAATCCTTTGATTGAATTCCACTGCAGAGAAAATCTAGAAATGCAACAGTAGCTGACACAAATGTGTGTGTGCGTGCACGCACACACGTACAGAGCAAGAATAAGAGAGAGATGAAATGGCACTGCACACAGATGTGTTAAACTAACATTTATTTTATTTTAATTGGATCAGAAAGCAATAGTTGATTTAAAAAAAAACAGTCAGTTTTGGATGCCTTCGGATTACTAATCCTGCCATAATGGGCCCAGTAAAGTTTTGGCTTCTCAGGAGATTAATGCAAAAGCCAACTGCTCCTGTTTAGCTTCCGCATCAAACAGAAATTATTATCTACACTAGTATGGTTTCATCTACACTGTAAAATTAATGCAGTTTGACACCACTTTAACTACCAGGGTTCAATGCTATGGAAGCTTAGGATTTATAGTTTGGTGAGGCACCATGTCTCTTCATCAGAGCTTTGTAGAACTACAACTCCTATGATTCAACAGCATTGAGCCATTGCCGTTAAACGTGTCAAACTGCATTGATTTTACAGTGTAGATGCACCCTAAATGGCAGTCTGGCTAACTAAGCTTGCCTATTAAAAAGCTGAAATATCAAATATCAAATAAATAGGTCAAAAACTGGCTCTTTATACCTTACTTTGTTTGTCTGGTCTCTTTGTTTCATGACAAACAACACACACTCTGACATGAGCGATAAACTGTAGCTATTTAATGTATTTTGTCTTCTGGGACTCGTATTTCTCTCGAGTTTGTTCATTTTGTCTATGAGTTATAATCGCTTCATCATTTCTGTCATTTTTCTCCTGCTGGAGATACCACGTCACTAGTATGAGTCATTCCCCTGGGTGTTTTGTGGTGGGTGGCTGTAAAACCAGTTGTAACTGCAACAACAGATCTTTGGACCACACTGGAGCATGCATGGTAACTGAATGGAGGCATCCCGTTTAGGAAAAAATCCCCCTCTCCTTCCCCGGAAAACTCAACTGGTACATCACAATAAGTTAAGAACTGCTAACTTTCCCAGGCTTTCAGGTTTTTCTATATTTTTACAGGGTTTAAGACGTAGTGAAATAATTTACTCTGACCAATTCTGAACACCAAAAAAGATCACTCAGATTTTTGTATACTCTCCTGGCCACATTTTCACTTTGACGAGTAAGCTATCCATCTAGTATATCATTTTAATATGTATTTGTTTAATGTATACCCTGTCCTTCTGCCAGAAAAGACAATCAAGACAGCTCACTAAAATAATGTTAAGATAAAAGCAAATACAATGAAAACATGGAGAGATTAAAAACACAATTGTTAATAATAACAACAACAGCAGAAATAGTACAGGTACCACCCAAAGAGGTGGCAGCTAGTCATTTACTGAAACTTGACCTAAATACAAAGGGTTTGGCCTACCCTTGAAAGTAGAGCAGAAAAGGTGGCATTTTGTCGAGCACCTTTCAATATGGCTTCATGTGAAATATCATGCAAAGACAATGAATGTTCCAGGGGACTTTTAAACACAAGTGGTTTTTTTGTATCCCAGGATTCTGCCTTCACAGATACAAATACCCACAGCTTGAAAACATCCCCTCCATTAAATATAATGACACTTGAGAATGCACAGATTTTGGTATCCTTGTCTGGGTCCTGGAAGCAAACCCCAGCAGATATCAAAGGCCCGGTTTTACAGCCACCCATCAGCTTCATAGAATCACAGAATTATAAATTTGGAAGAGACTGCACTGACCATTCAGACAGACCCCTTTATGAAACAGGAAAAGTACAATCAAAGCACCCTGACAGAGGGCCATCAAGCCCTCTGTCTCCAAGGAAAGGTCTCCAAGGAAGACATCACAATCTGAGGCATAGAGTTCCACAGTTGAACAGCTTTTGCTCTCAGGAAGTTCTTCCTAATATTCAAGTAGAATCCCTTGTCTTGTAATTTGAACCCATTATGCAGAGTCCTATGACTTCTTCACATGGCCTTTTCAGGCTGTGCCATTTTGCTGGCAGTCACTGGCAAAAAGGAAGGTATGTGGGGTGGCTCATGGCACCCTGCAACTATTTCTCCTTACCCCATTACATGGTGGGGATGGGACAGGCAGCCTGTCCCCATCAGATGGGAGAAAGGACAGCAATGTGTGACATGTCTTGCCTTGCTGCCATTTCCCCACTGTAACGGGGAAAGAGGAGGAAAGTGTGGGTAGCTCAGTTGGAGCTACCCAAAATACACTTTCCTCCCTGTATTGTTGGAGGAAGCATGTTTCAGCACTTCTCCTCCACTTTGGGAAGAATGTGGGCGAGGCCTGCGATGCGTCATATGATGGTGCATGGCAGGTCCCATCCTTGCAGCGAATAAAAGTGGCAAAACAGCAAAAATGTCCTGGGTGAATAAGTCCCTAGATTAAGAAAACAAGCCTGCTCCCTCTTTTTTATGACACCCTTTCAAGTATTTAAACATGTCTATCACGTCTCCTCTCTATCTTCTACACACCCAGTTTTTTACGACGCTCCTCATAGGGCATAGTTTCCAGACCATTGATAATTTTAGTTGCCCTCCTTCAAACACCTTCCAGCTTGTCAATATCACTTTTAAATTGTCGTGCCCAGAATTGGACACAGTATTGCAGGTGAGGTCTAACCAAAGCAGAATAGACAGGCACCACAGCTTTCCCTCGATCTAAACACAGTATTCCTTTTGATGCAGCCCAAAATCTCATTGGCTTTTTTAGCTGCTGCCATCACATTGTTGGCTCATGTTCAACTTGTTGTTGAGCCAGGTGTCACCCATCCTGGATCTGTGCATTTCATTTTCTTTGCCTAAGTGAAGTATCCTCAATTTCTCCTAGCTGAAATTCATTTTGTGAGTTTTGGCCGAGTTCTCTAATTTGTTAAGTGGTTTTGAATTGTGATCCTGTCTTTTGGAGTATTAGTTATCCCTCCCAATTAACATCATTGACAAACTTGATAAGGCAATGGCATCTGTATGAAGTTACATCTATATGAATTAATGCTGTAAAAGAGAGGTGAGTAAGCAATATGCATTGATGACTCAATAGAGGTAATCAAACAAACAAAAAGAACCAGAATGATCCAGTGGTTTGATTCCTGAGAGTTTGAGACCCCTTCTACACTGCCATATAAAGCAGTTCTAAACTGTATTATGAAATTGCATCATATGGTAGTGTAGATGGGGCAACTGTTGAAGCTGCCTAGGTGACTTTGGGCAAATCACATTTACTCAACCTCAGAGAAAGGCAAAACAAAATGCAACCCCCTCTGCACAATTCTTGGCCATGATACCTTAGCTAGAAATGACCTGAAGGTGCACAAAAGCGACTAGCAAACAAACACTGCTCTCTTTTATTAGCTCTAAATGCAAAATAATTTAAAGAAAAGGTAACTGCTGGAAATAAGAGCTTATAATGAGGGTCTCTTTTGTCAATGAAGGCTGTGGATTTTTTAAAAACACATTGTCTCTGGATGTCTTTTCCTCTGCACACTAGGAAATACTTATGCTCCCCCTTGGCTCCAATACCTCCAGTGAGAGCGAAGAGCAAACTGCCAGATAATTTGCCCCATTAGCTTGCAACCTATGAGGAGAAAGCACTGAAACAGATGTAATCATGCCAGTCCTTTTTAATTTAGTAAAAGGGCTGGTGCTAATTTTAGAATCCTTTAATTACAAGTCCCCCACATGGCATTCTAACATGCTAGTAATCCAAGAAGCCTAATACCTTTGCTTTTAGCCATAAGCAGTATGCAGCAAAATGGGAAAAAGCTAAATCTAGGTTTAGAGGTTGGGTACCTTGGGTTCACTTCTCAATGCTTTGATTTAGTTAAAGTATAAACATGCTTTCAAACTGGTCCAGAAGATTTCTTTTTTTAAAAAATGACGCACTTTATTTTTTAAAAAATCCTCTTGTTCCACACTCCTATAAACTTTTTGTACCAGTGAGAAAGCTCGTTTGTAAATGACCACAACTTTCATTCTTTCACATTCCAGCCTTTGCAGCCAGAAAGCCTGCAATGAAATATGTATATCCCACTTTAGAATCTCATGATTCATAGGGTGCTTCCAGACATGTTTTAAACATGTAACTAAGTGGATTTAAAAATCCGCTTTGGCTTGGGTTTAAGTCCCCACAAGTGCCCCCAAAATCGGGGTGTATGTGTTTACATGCCATCCCAACAGCAATCAGGATGGCATATAGCCACCCCAGAGCCCCCCAAAATAACCTCCAAAAGTGAAATAAAACTTACTGGGCTGTCATTACATCCCTCCTTGCAGTCTCCTGGCATGAGGAAATAATGTGCCAGGAAGGGGGGGGGGGAGGAGGAAAATCCCTCCTTGCCTCCTACCATCTCCTTGCATATCATTTTCTCACACCTGGAGAGCATGAGGAGGGATACAATGGCAGCCTAGTAAGTTTTATTTTATTTCTAGGGGTTATTTTGGGGCTTGAGGGTGGATTTCATCACACACCTTTGGGCTCCAGGAGCCCAAAAGGCGTAAGATGGGAATGGAGACTTGCCCCAGGACGACCAGGTAGTGAGTTCCCACTGGCCCAATACCCCATTAGACCCAGGCCTTTCAGGAAGGCCTGGATCTAATGGGGTATCTAATTAATTCAGATCAAACCAGGGAAACCCTGGTCTGATCTGAATTAATTCAGTTTTATCGGATGCCTCTGGTAAAACCAAGACAGGTTCCAGTTTTTGGATCTATCTCGATGGGCCCATAGCCTGCTCCCTGATATAACGGAAATGAATCAGTGGAAGGTCAGAATTGGGAATTGTGGAATTGCCATAACACTTCTGACTTCTATGGGAGCATCTACGCTTAAAAATGAATGCAGTTTAATACCATTTTAACTGCCATGACTCAATGGTATGGAATCATGGGATATGTAGTTTTGCAAGGTCTTTAGCCTTCTGCTGGTACCTCCTTGAACTATACATCCCAGGATTCCATAGAGTTTATCAATAGGGCTTAAAATGATGTCAAATTGCTTTTGTTCTACAATGTGGATGCACTCTATGTTATGGGCAGTGTTGAAAGACAGAGGACATCCCAGACTACAAGGAGGAGCATATGCCATCTCCTCTTTCTGGGACATCAGCTAAACATAGATATCCCCAAAACTCAATAGATTCCTACACCATTGACACAATCTCCAATAGTGGGTAATATGAAGTGTGAATGCTTTATCACAATGTATGAAATAAATGTCCACAGTATTTTTGTTGTTGTACACCAAACTGCCTGCTGAATCCATTCACCCTTTGAATATTTACTTAACAGACCAGAAGAATGTCTACAATGTGTAATTGATGAAAATGATGCCTTTACAAAGGCTAACCAATATTTCTCTGCATGTCCTACATCTGCCTCTGGTATTTTTTCTCTAGAAGCTCCATCTTCTAAGAATTTACACCTTGTCAAGCCCATCTTATTTTAGGAAAGAAGTATGTGAGCATTTGAATGGATTACAAATTTTCATCACTCTCTGAAATATCACCACGGACAATTTTGAAAGACAGAAGAGACACAGTAGCCATTAAAAATCCCACCATGCTTGTGTGATAAGATATTGGTGCATCCCCTCTCCATGAGTACATTTAAATGGCCAATGCATGCTTCGAATTTTCAGAACCCATCCAGATATTGCCGGTGTAATGGGAATGTGATTCATTTTAGTTCTACGGGAACAGTGAGAAAAAGGTAGCCTGCTGTTTATCTCTTGAATCCTGCTGTTTTGCAATTTTTACTGTCTCCAAGACACCCCTCTTCTTTTTTGTAAAATATGGAGCATTTTTGCCCCCTTCAAATGCAAGCAAGGTGTAAAAATAACACATAATATGAAATGAGTTTTTAAAAAGTTATTTCAACTCTTCTTTTTGACCTCAGGAGAAAGAAAAAAACAAAGGTATCACTATCTCAGCCATCTATATGAACAATTTAAGATTTTGAAGCATTTGGGAATTCCAGATAAAGGAGGCTCAATCAGTAACTTCCTTAGATTTGAGTGCTGTACATACGCCCTGCCCACCCCTGGAAAGTTTGCACTCATACTCTACCATAACAGTCTATAAAGTCACATGTTACAAAGACACAGGAAATAAAAGGGAAACACCTAGGGTCCTTTCACACAGCCATATAACCTAGAATATCAAGACAGAAAATACCACAATATCTAGTTTGAAGTGGATTATCTGAGTCTATACTGCCATATAGTCCAGTTTAAAGCAGATAATGTGGAATTTTATATAATGTGGAAGGGGCCTCTGGATAAATGAACATGTTTTGCATCACGTATTGCCCATACATCTTTTATTAGTTCTTACCAGATGATCATCAACTTAATGTCATTGTCTCCTAATGTCTCTGCATTGGCTCTCAACTTCAAAACTAGATCCTATTCTGTTGATACTGCTACTTCTTAATAGTAGGATGTTCTGGAACTTTCTTTGAAACCATTAGTATAGACTACCTCAGAAAAACTTAAGCCAGAACTTTTCAAGTCCATATGAGATGAGATTGCATCGTATGTTTGGATCAAATCTTCATTTTCTTTTATTTCTAGGGCTTCCTATTTGTTTTTGCAAATTGGCACAAAGCCTCTCTGTGTATAGCTATGAGTTCTTTTTACTAACACCTCATTCATATCTCTGCAACCATGGTGAATTCATTACAAATAATGAAAGTCATAAAACACACTATAAAATATAATCTCTGTATAAACATTCAACTGAAAAGATTAAAGGAATGAGTAAAGCAATGTCATGGGTAGGAAATAACAGTCAATCTAGTTTATTTTAATTAACTAATTGATTAATAAACTAAAAAATTAGCAGTATTAGCAAAGTAACATTATTACAGAAAAAAAAAAGATTTGAGGAGGCTGAACATACCACCTCAATGATCAAGAAAAGGGTGTGAGGATGCCAAAGAGGAAAATTTAATGCAGCTATTGACCCCACATTAACCTTCAACAAAATATTGTATCTTAAAAAAAAAAACCTTCTGAAGCTCCTCTCTTTATCTTGAGGTAGTTGCTCTACTTCCCGTGTGTGGAGGGAAATCCCAGCTGTGTTAGAGCCACCGCCAGGAACAAATAGAAAACCCATTGGCTTTCACAGTGGAGGGATAGATAAAACAGCCTGAACTTTCTGAATCCTTATCAGTTGCTTCCTGAACATCTCTGTAGCAAAAGTCTAGACCAGGCCTGCCCAACATGCAGCCCATGGGCTGCATGCAGCCTGCACAAGCCATTGGTGTGCCAGCCCCTGCTGCAGATTGCACTTGCTTCCCACCACTGACTGTCTACCAGGAAGGAAAGGGAGAAAGAAAGAGAGGCAGGAAAAAGAGAGGGAGGGAAGGAGGAAGGGAGAAAGGTAGTAAAAAGAGAAGGAAGGAGGAAGAAAGGGAAGAAAGAAAGGTAGGCAAGAAACAGGGAGAGAAGGAAGAAAAGGAAGAAAGAGAGTAAGAAAGGTAGGTAGGAAAAAGGAGATGGAAGGAATTCAGAAAGTACGGTGTAGTGGTCTAAACCTCAGTCTATGGCAGGGGTCCTCAAACTTTTTAGACAGAGGGCCAGGTCACATTCCCTCAAATTGTTGGAGGGCCGGATTATAATTTGAAAAAAAAAACATGAATAAATTCCTATGCACACTATCTTATCTGTAGTGCAAAAACACTTAAAAAGAATACAACAATTAAAATGAAGAACACTTTTAACAAAAATAAACTTATTAGTATTTCAATGGGAAGTGTGGGCTGATGAGTGTGGGCCAATGAGATAGGATCGTTGTTGTTGTTGTGTGCTTTCAAGTCATTTCAGACTTAGGTTGACCCTGAGCAAGGGCCGGGTAAATGACCTTGGAGGGCCGTATCCGGCCCCCGGGCCTTAGTTTGAGGACCCCTGGTCTATGGCTCTGAACTCACCGGGTGACTTCAGGCAAGTCACACCCGCTCAGCCTGAGAGGAAAAAAAAAGGAAACCCCCTTTGAATAAATCTTACCAGGAAAATGCTGTGATATATTCATCTTAGGGTCGCCCTAAGTCTGATTTGAAGGCCAACAACAACAACTGTAATCCTAATTATCCACTAATTACACCTTAGAAAATGAGGCACTAAAAACCTATTTGTGGCCTCAAGAGGTTTAACCTTACAACTAACAGGTCATGCAGGCCTAGTTTAGACAAATTTACTTTTATAGAAAAGTTTTATATCCCCTTTACTGTGTGTTGCAGTGTGCACTGGTGGCGTGTGTTTTGTGGCCACTATTCTTTCATGTTTTCCTGAAGTGTCAGTTATCATTATAGTGTCAGTGTAGATGGGACCTGTCATTGATATCCATATAATATCTAATTTCAGTTACTAGTTGCAGCAAAACTGTGCATGTTGAATCCATTGCTGAATGGTAAGTCAAATCTCTACATTTCTACACTGGCCAAAATGCAAGATTTGAGCATTTGGAGGCCAGATAGAGGGCTGAAACCCTGCCTTTTTGGCTGGGGCTGACCAGATACCCACCTGTGTCAATATGCAATCGGAATGGAGATAATTCTCCTCCCCTCATTGTCCTCTCTTTAGCCATTAAAGACAGAAAAAAATTCCCCCTTCTCCTTTCCAAAGTGCTTTAGTTTCATTTTCAATCCCCAGGAAGGTAAGGCAAGCCTCCTGCCTCCACATGGATGGTTTGTCTTCATTTTTAAGGACTAAATAAGGAGCAGGGAGGGGAGGCTGGCACTGCCGTCCAGCCTTCTTTGGCTGCCAGAGCTTGGGGAGGATCCCTATGGGGACAGTCCTCAGGGACTGTGGATGGCAATCCTAGAAAACAGTCTACACTGCTTCCATATCTTCTAGTAATATCCAAAAAACTTGCAAGTATTTTTTTTATAATCAGGTTTATTCCAGGTTGAAATGGATGAGCCTGGAGCATAATCTGTATGCCCCAGGCTAATCCATTTCCTATGTGGCTTTGTAGATGAGCAGTAACTGAGTTAATGGGTCAACTCTAGTTTTGGCTAATCTTTTTTTTTTCAGTCACAGGTGAGCAGACAACAGCCCTTCAGATCTTGTTCAATTGCAGTTGATATTGCTATTGCTAACAACCCTACCCAGCATAGCCAATGATGAGGAGCTATACTCCAACACCACTTTGCTTACTTTTATTTAGGCCAAGTAGTCATCACACTTGGTTTGAAAAGTATTGCATTGAGAAGTGGAGACAGAAGAGTGCCAGCTATTCAGATTTCAGATTGGCCATTGCTTTTAAACATCTCGTTTGAACTGCATTTGATTCATAATAATTCCTAATATTAAAACATCTTAGTAGTAAAGACAGAAGCAATAAATAAGTAAATATGCAATCCTTCCTTTTCATGTGAAGGCAGCAATCATGATCAAACGACTTCAAAGTAGGACATGTTTTTTGTCACCTGAAATTCTGCTTACTGTTGTTAGCAATTAGGTTTCAGTTCCTTCCAACAGTCGCAGTGCTTGCAATCCCTAGACATGCAAATAAATGGTGATTGTCTCTTAGCTAAGAAGCAAGATAATTATATGACTCGACCTTGAGGTCGATAGCTCACTGCAAGTTTGCTAAATTATGCTTGGCAACACAGGATATCATTGAGCAAGCCATGAATTGTCTCTGCCAAACATTAGACAACTTAAAAAAGACACTTTCATTGGAGGCCTTTAGACCGAGTTTAAATAGTTACCTCTTAGGGGAGATTTAGCTGTGGATTTCTGCACTGGTAGCAGGTGGGACTAGAGTTGGGCTACCTATGAAAAATCATTTTAATTAAACTGTTGTTCTGGGTCTATGAAGCACTAGGGGGAAATTGTAGTTCATTAACAATAAAGGTTGGCATCTAATAGGGCATGTACACACCTGTGCTGTTTTTCCTCTAGAGTTACCTTTGTAGTACTTATCTCTCACACACAGAGTTGAAAAAGCAGCCTGGTGATTAGGAAGAAGAGCTTTTCAAAGGGAAACATTGCCAAGTGCAGAAATCCTATTTCCTTTCCTCCATTTTCCTTTGAAAAGCTCTCAGTTCCTAACTGGCATAATTCAAAGAGCAGCTTTGTTATTTGGGGAGGACATCTTCTACAGAGATAGCTCCCTCCAAAAAATAAGTGTAGGTACTGATCCTCATCTGACTCTTTGTGACTGAACCCCAAAGTCTGCACGTTGTTCAGTTAGGACATTTTGGTAAAAACCAGAATACAAATACAAAGGCATGTACACACACACATGCAAAGCAGAAGTGATGAAAAAACCCAAATGATCCTGTATATTAGTTTATTATATATAAGAATCATCAATATTAACACATTGGAGCAGATTTACATAGGCAAAATGTCCCCAAAATGTGTACACCTTTTAACAGCTAATAGTAACTATGATGATTATTTGAAAGATAAGGAAATACCATTGTGTTTTTTGTTGTTGAATGCCTTCAAGTGGTTTCCAACCTATGAAGACCCTAAGGCTTTACTGGTTTTTGTGTGTGTGCAAGGTTTGTTCAGAAGAGATTTGCCATTGCCTTCCTCTGAGGTTTGTGATTTACCTGAAGTCACTCAATGGGTTTCATAGCTGAGTGGGAATCTAAATATTATTGTAATAATTTAATCATCTGCCATTTTCATCTTACATTGGTTTTATCAAAGATGCTCAAACTGTTGTCTCTGTGCAGAATAATCAAAACATAGAGTTTCAAACCTCACTTAAAGCTTCTCATGTAATTTCAGCACTTTTTTATTATTGGAATCTTTCTTTTAAGGGTGCATGCATTTTTGGAACACCTTATAGATACAAAACTCTACCATTTGTAATTAAGAATGCATAAAATGTGTATAAAAACATAACTGAGCACTAAAAATAATCAAATATGACAGAAACATTTTCTTGACTGTGATGTTAAAGCCCGTCTTCCTCAAGAATTGAAATGAGATAACTTTCTGCCAGTGCAAAAAAGATTGTGCCATAATAAAAATTGTTACTCTTTAAGGAAGAGCTTTCCAAACACTTCATGTTGGTGACACATTTTTTAGAGCTGAATCATTTTGTGACACTGTAATTCAGTTTCCCTTGCAAACCAGGGGTAAAACCAACCCCTTACAGAAGATAGCAACACATACATAAATTGTAATAACGAAATGTATGGGGACACAACACATCTCATGAGAGCCTTTCATTTATATATTTTTTAAATAAATGATTTCTTTCTTAGCTCACATAGGACTCAGGGGTTTCTTGTTACATTTGTGCAACACATGTACACACTTCAGCCAACACACTACTGTGTATCTACATGTTAAACATTACTTTGGACAAGTCTTACTGATGAGCAAGGCAACCAACTCAAACTTGGTAAAAATGGTGCAGTTTGTGCAATAATTCTATGCAGTTGCTATAAAAGGGATTTTATTTCAGAAGTGCCCCTTGATTTCTTTATTGTTTTTGTCAATGAAAGGCAAAACAGATTTTCTTTTTTTCTCCTTGATAAATTACATAAAGATAACTGCAACTGATATAAACACATACACACACATGGTTTACATTTACTACAATGAACACTCAGCACTTCATCATATTTATTGTTGGATCTGTGGGGCAACAGGGCAATCCCGTCGCCCTGCATTGCCCACAGTGATGTTTTTTTTATCATATATGGAGAAGCATCGCCATGTGGTTTCTCACCAAACTGGCCCTGTTGCTAGGAGGCCTCTTGTGTTCTGGATGAAGCATCCTAGAACACTTGCGGCATAGTTCATCTACAGAGCCTCACCAGAAGTGAGTGTGCATCATGCGATGGGTGGCATGGGGTGCCATATATGAAGTGTGCTGCAAGTATCCTAGGACACTTGCGAAGACCCATGTGATAAAGTCATTAATACAATTAGCCATCTCAGCAAAGATAACCGACAGATAACTAAACAAAAATAACACCCAAATCTTTTGTTCTCTTTTAGGTATACCCAGACACAAACACACAGGCACTTCTCTTACATATTTTACAAGTGGCTAATGATAAGGAGCAGTTCTTAATTCTTACTGAATATGTATGTAATGCAACTAGAGAGCGAAATCAGTTGGGCTTCCTTCAGATTTCAGCATACTTGCCCTCTCTTGCCCTGCTGCTCTCTGTGGCATCTGCTGTTCCACTCAAAAGTGAGTAGCAAAGTAATTTTTAAAAATCTAACTCTCTTTCCCACTCTTTTCCTTCCCTACGTGAAGCAAATGCTTCTCAGTTCATGCACAAAGGCTGGGCTCACACAGGTCCAATTACAATGTAAGATTTATACATTCTCCTCTTGAACATACCATACACATGGTGTAAAATTAGGGAGGCATTTCACAGAATCAGTGGGATATTTTGAAGCCTTGGCCTGAAATGCCATAAAAGAAATATGTGTGTGGCATACGATGCACACAAAATATATTGCCCAGAAATCTGTTTGCTACTTTTCTGGGAAGAGTGTTCTATTTGTTTCAAGAGGAATGACGGGTCTCACTGCTGTGACCTTCACCACAGCATGAAAGTAGTTAACACATTTTGAAGTACTTTCACACCAGGCAGGCTGTTTCTTTTACTGCACTTCACAAAACGTCTTAAAGGTCCTTCCACCTTGCATTCTTGCATGCCATGACAAAGAGTTTCCATATGCACTGCTATCCTCTGTATCCCAAAATCTGCTGCACTTCGCAGGTGAAAACTAGAAAAAATATGGCTAAACAACATCAGAGCAAAGCCAAGAAGGTAAAAGTTATTAATGAGGGGCACACACAAGATAAGATGGGTACACAGTTTGCTTTTGTCTGAGCCTAATGAGAAGAGGCACCTTTGTTTTGGTTTTTGCAGAAAATACACCAGAAATCATTATTGGTTCAAGAAAATGCTTTCTGTCAAAAGCAAAGCAAAGCAAAGCAAAGCAAAACAAAACAAAAACATCCATGGGCTTTGCAAAGAAAAAAACACACATTTATATTTTTCACAAAATAATTCCCTGAAAGACTTCATAAACTATGAAGAATCGTGACTACCATAATATTTTTCTCACAGGGCTTTTTCAGTTGTTGAGAAACCCATTACTTTACTATGTTGTGAACAAATAAAGTACAATATAAAATTTTGATAAATCTCACACTATAAAAACTAATTATTAATATTAATGTGTACAACATGTTTTATCAAAGTTTGCAACATTGAGTTGAAACAGACCATTAAATTAGCACATTAATACGATAGTACAAACATTCTGTCTTATCTATTATTAAATAATGCACCTGTTCCAGCAGTTCTTCCCATATTTGCAGATTGCACCTATCCCATGTATAGCTGCCATGGTTTTTTCATCACTTCGTAATCATCCTTCTGGTGATGAATTTCATCAAATTTCATTGAGCTCACCCCTCAGTGACATATCTGCCTCCAGAGACACACGTAATAGCCAGTGATGGGCAATTGTGGATATAGCTGGAACCAAATCATTCTGTTATGGTGCACTAGATGTGATATCTTGTAACTTCTGAGTTGTATTTTTGGACAATTCCAACCTGTTTTGTTTCTTAGGGAGGATGAAGGAACATTTCTGTCTCATTTGGGGCAGATCTGCTTCACTCAAAACTGGTAATTTTTATTAAAATGGAGTTCAGAGACTTTAGGGGTCATATGATGGAATCCCACTTTCCCAACTCCCTCTCAAAGCCCTACAAGCATAATCAAATCTGTCACAGTTTTGACTATAATGACATGATCTTCAAGAATCCTGGGTCACTTCAATGTCACAACAAAACAGGGGTCAGACTTTGTGAGGCTACTAGTTGTATACTCTGCAAAAATATTTAGACATCTAAATGACTAGACCAAGGGGACACAATGGTCCTTTCTCCACAACCATAACTTTGATTATATACAACAGTGATACAATCTCCCACCACACTGAAGGCACGGTTAAGTCCCCCTTGGTCACAATGGTATCAGAATTTCAACTAGCATATATGCCTCTGGGAGCTATTAGATCATACTGCTACTTTGTTTTTATTTGATGGTGATGGTGATAATCATGGTGGCGATGATTGTAATGCAGAAGATATTCATAACTATGTGATTAGAAGCAGTCAGGGCTGTACATCCTGTCACAGAAGGGATTTTGCAACAGAAATCCCTGTGAGATACTGAACTTCCTCCCTTGGCTGAAAAGAAACACCAGAAGGATTTAACATGTGCTTGGTCTTAGCTCTGCAAATATCTCACAGTCAGAGCACCCTCCAAATTCCAATGGCACATATTCAATTTTGTTCTGATTTCTTTCCAAGACTCCATTAGAAATCATCATGCAGAGAAAGGGTTTTCGTATACTGGTATGCACATTTCTACATATACACAAACAGTTCTATATGTCTTCTATGTCTGCAGTTTTTCCTCTAGAATATGAACTACTGCAAAGTAAGCTGCCCATAGCTTGATAATCATGGTCTCAGACTGGAAAGTGACATGACACATACATCTCATTGGATGTAGATGGGAAGGATATTCAGTCTCCCTATATATCTTATGCTTGTTTTCCTGAAGCGTTTCCCACTATTCTTTCATATACTTTGCTCATAAGGGTCACACTCAGTGTCTGGGGAGGGAACAGGAGACTGGAGCATTAATGTAAGTGTCAGCACCCTCATCCATTTAACCACTAGGCTTTAAAAACTGACCCTCTACTTTCAGCTCTTATTCTGGGACAGGCCTGGATGCAGGGACTGACCAAATTATCACTAGACTACTACAGTAGTTACTTAAAACTAGTCTGCTAGCTCTAAAATGCCCAGATTAAAGTGCTATAGGATAGATACCCTAAAAGCACCAGTTCCTGTCTGATCTTGAAGGCTAAGCAGGGTCGATTTTTGAAAGTACTAGGGCAGGAGACTTCCAATGAATGCCAGCTGCTGTAGGCTATTTTTCAGGAGAAGGAACTGGTAAAACCATCACTGAGTATTCCATACCTAAGAAAGCTCTATGAGATTCATGGGGTTGCCATAGGTTGATCAATGAATTGGAGACACATGCTCATGCTACTGCTGTGCCTAGTTTGGTGCTTTTATGTTTCTTATGTGGTAGATAACACACTTCATTACTGTACTGAAGGCAAGTCACCTTTAAGTAGAAATGTGAAATATGTGATCCTCCAGATATTGGAACTTTTATCATCTATGATCATTGACCTGAACAGTGGTTCTCAACCGGTGGGTGCCCAGATGTTTTGGCCTTCAACTCCCAGAAATCCTAACAGCTGGTAAACTGGCTAGGATTTCTGGGAGTTGCAGTCGAAGAGCATTTACAGGACTGCATGAGTTTAAAGATCTTGTTTAAGTTGACAGTCCCATTACTGTTAAGTTTACTCCTACATTTGCCTTAATTTTAGGATGGTAAACACAAGATAGTTCAAAGTACATCCTTAAACAAAAAGCAACACAAGTGTTTGAATTCTTCATTTCTCTTGTTACTATTTTTCCTACCAAGGGAAAGAGACAAATACATTGTTTTATTGTTATACATTTTAAATTTAATAATTTCAAGATGTAAAAAAATACATATTTTTTTCATGCAATCTCTGACCTTTGCGGTATTTCCCCCTTATATGGCGCCACATGCAGTCTAAGCCATAATGTGTTTGAGATAATTTCTTACATTTGTGCAAGTAGTGCCAATAAAATGAGAGTGGTTAATAATAATTATACACCATCTGTCAATTTCATTTTACAAAAGTAATTCTTGTAGTGTCCAATATTAATGAAGTAACAACAGTTGTTAACTTTGCGGTTTAGTTGTGGGATATAATTCTAAATATAGTTCTAATCAACATTAATAGACTTGAGTACATAATAAAATTGTGCTCGAAGGCTTGCATTATCGTTTCTCCAGCCATTCGGGTTCTGTTAATAGTAACAGTTGAGGCATTTGTCGCATATTTCTCTATAAATTGCTTGTTAAGTGAAGTTGCATTTTTAACTGAAGCAATTACTGTGTGGAATTCTTCAGCTGACAAATTTGGGAAGGTATTTGTTTCCAGGATAAATATGGAGGTATAAATAAATCCCTGTCATTATTTACTTTCTCACAAGTTCATTTTTGAGGCCAGAGAACTTCAAAATAGAACTATTATTTCGGAATTATTCCTTTAATGGTGGATTAAAAATACATTATTTCTATATACTGAAATAATCCTGTAGCACAGTGTTTCTCAAACTGTGCTCCTCCAGGTGTTTTGGATTTCAGCTCCCACCATTCCTAATAGCTGGTAAGCTGGCTGGGATTTCTGGGAGCTGAAGTCCAAAACACCCGGAGGAGCATAGTATATTAGTTTTTATGGTGCCACAATAATGTGCCATCTTTTTTTTTACTACAAATGCAGTAAATACACCTCTGGATATTATTATAATTATAGATTCATTTGTATGTAACAATACAGGACATATACATATTAGGTCCAAGTGTCTGGAATTTGTTTAAATATCGGGCTCTTCCTAAGGGCCTAGGAAATTAGAGGTATTTTCACAGAATGTGTGCAGTTCCGAGAAGTGCTGCTTTCTGCAGCATGTGGATTGATGTTCTGTCCAAATTAAGACTCTTTCGGCGCTTTTTGAGGTTTCTTGGAATGCCTCCAAGATCACCATTGGTACCATTGTTGTTCTCTTTTGCCATAGTTGTCCAATTTAAATTTCTAAGTTCTTGTACTTTGTGATCTTTTCCAGCTCTTTGTCCTCTACTCTACAGTCTCCTGGTACTACAATGTCCATAATAAAACATGTTTCTTTTCTACAATCATTATATCTGGTGTGTTATGTGGCAGGTTGTTGTTATTGTTGTTGTTGTTGTTGTTACTGCATATACTTAACTGCCTTAAACCAGACCACTGATAAATAAACAAACTTACATTGAGAATATATATAAGAAAGCCACATTTTAAAGATAGTTTCCCAGTAACTACCACAGTAAATGCTGAAGACTAGATAGAATTTATAAATAAGTTATCAAAGTATTGAAAGTGGGGACATCATTATGACATAGTAGACCATTCCAAGGAAGAAAGCAATTGGGCTACAATGCAAGAATTTTAGGGTTCCAGTTGTTTGGGTTTACCATTTTGGACATTTTGACTGAGGCTTCTGAGAGTTGAAATCCAACATTTCTGGAGGTCTGAAAGTATTCTACATCTGCTGTAGAGGATTCTATGACAAATGTATCTTATTTGATTCAATACAGTGGAGACTCTGCATACCAAGATATTTTCTTGCACAAACCTCTTTCAGTAAAACGATTTTCACAGAAAAGATTTCTAGTGGGCTGCATTCATCTTGGCTTCAGAGGGCTGTGTCCAAAAGAAATAGGAACACAGTATGCATACTGTTGTTTCAGTTATATTGGTAATCATTACACCTCTCTAGAAATAAATTGTCTGTTTCAGCTAAATGTTGGTGAGTTTCTGTATTGCATGATGTTGGATGTGTTTTTTTATTTGATGTATTAAAACACATCAGTGCTGCTTTGAAGAATTATTTGGCACCTGTTGGTATATGTTTCCTTACATTATAACACTGTGATATGGAATATAATTAATGGTCAAAATAGTTGACTCTTGTGTGCTCTTACTGTTGCTATAAGGTGTATGTTCTAAGGCTGGAAAGAAAATATAGTCACCTTTAATCAGATGATCTCGCTGCTTTAGGTCCCCATAAATGTGTATTTTATAGCGGTCAACTGAAAGAAGATGTATTTTGGAAACATGGGGGGCAACATTAATGTATATGTGTACCCAACATTCATATTCTATGTACCTCTCCCTTCCTCCCCTACTTACCCCTCCCTTTCTATGTAATGGCACTTTAACAAATGATATTATTTTATTTTCAAAAGACAACATAGTCAACAATCTAACCAGATGAATAGGTGCAAAAATTTCCTGAATAACTGCATATTCTGCCTTCCTTAGAATCAATCAGAGCTTGTGTAGTTACTCTGAAAAGTAATTCATCATCACTGTTCCCCACAACATCTAAAAATAACTTGTGCCTATTACGCATCACACTTTTAGAAAAGTAACTAGTGTTATTTATTGATTTTTGCCACCTTGAAAAGACACCACACACTTGGAGCATAATTATAGATTGTCATGAAATTTCATGTCGAAATGCCACAAGAGTTCAATTAAAAGTACATTTGAAAAGAGACTAGGAAATGTTACTTATTATAACACTATATGTATTTTTATTGCCACAAACAAGAACGTTTCGTTTCCCATGAATCAACACTTATCTTTGTAATGAAATCCCTTGGTAGATACTGGATAACATGCAGTCACAATCTAGCCTCTCCCATGGTAGAATTAGTGCAGTTTGATGCTACTTTAACTTCTAGGGCTCAATGGAATCCTAAGATTTGTATTTTGATGATGCACCAACAACACCCACAATTCCATAACATTAAGCCATGTCAGTTAAAGTAGTGTCAAACTTCGTTAATTCTAAAGTACAGATGCACCCAGATAAATCCCAGTAACTGGAGAGCAAAAGGACTGTATACTCATGTATAAGACTTGAAATTTTAGTTAAACATAATGGAAAACCAATGTACTATATTATATGTAAGACTAGGAAAAAATTAACCAAAAAAAAAAAAAACACAAATAAACCCGGGGTTGCTCTATCCACAAGTCAATGTACTGTACTTTAACTATTATCATCAAAAGAATCATTCCCTATTTTGAGTAGAGTGATGAAAGGCAAGAAGCACTGCCCTTTTTACTCTCTCTGTTGTGGCACTGCTTCTGGCCTTTTTGAATGCCTGGGCAGGGAAACTGTGGTGGCAACCAGGGACAACTGGCCCCCTGCGGTGGTGCTGTTATCTTCTCTCTGCAGAGTGACCCTCAAGTTATCTGAGTCATATCAAAATCTGTAATTTTGGTCCCAGAACTCATCCTTGACTTATACATGAGGTCGATTAATATATGCAGTTGCTGATATTCGTCCCTGAAGGGGAACATTTGGCTAGAATGTCAAATCTGTGTTTCCTGGTTACCTAGTTAATGTGTTCCTGTTATTTTGGTCCACTAGTTATACCAATCTGGAGCTAGTGTTGTTAATTCCAGCTTCCACCAATAGGATGGAATAGGAGGAGAAGTTAAAAAACAAAAACATCTGTTGGACTGAGAGGTCCATAATATACTACTCATACCTACTATCCAGTACAGCCAATATGAAGCAGCTGGTTGTAGAGAGTGGTGGCTTCAGTCAGGCAGTAAATCCTTTCCAGATATTAGGTTTAGAATCTTAAATAATTCCTTTGAAGTTGGACTAAAACCTGGAGTGGATTCTCCATTCTATTAACATCAGAGCCGTAAGCCACTATAGTAGGCACTCTGTTCCTCTCTGGCCCTATTTCGGATTTGCCCACTGAACACAAGCATATTATATAGGCTTGTGCTACAAACGGAGTATTTAATATAACTAAGAGAAAAATATTCATGTTTAAAAGTAATTGAACAGACTATGGCTGCTACTCAGAACTGAAGTCCTTCAGCAGCAGGAGATACAAGAGCATTAATCAGACCATTTTCTCGAAAAACCACAGGGTTATGGAATTGAATGTTTCGTTTTATTACTGGAGCAGGCTAAGAATGATTTCCTCCAGCTGGGGAATCAAAGAACTGCACTCAGAGGACAGGAGTTCATAAGAATAGCATGTTCATTCATCATTACTCTGACCTTAGGGCACTTAGCATATGTGTGACTAATGACTAATTCATAATTACTGTGGTTAGAGGCTAACAATGATCAGAAAGCTGCAGCTGAGAAAAGGGTGGTATGAGGTTAGATGTTTATATCATTTGCTACTGCCTCATTTCAGTTCTCCTGCATTGCTACTTGTAGTTAAGAAAAGGGAAATAATACCTTCGTTATCTAGTAGTTTTCAAAAGAGAAACAGCACTTTATTTGGGATGCAGGCCCATGCATGTTCACTCAGAAGCAGGCCCGTAGCCAGGATTTTGATTTGGAAGGGGCTGAGTTTGATGGGGGGGGGGGCTGAATCTGAGTGAAAGAGGGTCTACCCTAGCAAACCTTTTGTATCGTTACTCCAATACCCCCATGCATATTGGATATATTGAGCATGATGATCAGATCATGATATGAATAAACACAACAGTTTAAATAATGTACCAGTAAGGCCTTCTCACGGACCACCATGAGAATTTTGGGGGCGGGGGGGGGGGGTGAAGTCTGTACTAAGAACTGATAAATCAAAGAACAGCCATTTGAGATGGGTCATTATTCTCATTTTTATACAGTGAATAGCTGTGGTATGACTATTGACAAGAAAGATATCCAATTAAGTCCGCTGCAAGCAGAACAATCCAAAGTTGTAGTTTCATTAGCTGAAGAGGAATGGGTGAAATGGAGGAGATCATTCCCTAGTAGAGAGGATCTTTGTTGTTTGGGAAACAGGGCAACTATGGAGCCTCCCTGGGTCAAGGAAAACTACTCTGAATTATAGCAGAGCATCCAAAAACAAACAGGACAATTAAAGCTGAGAATCAGCTCACCAGCAAGCAGGGTGATGTGACTGTAAAGAATTCAGAGCTTAGGAGGCAAACATGCAGAGTCCAATCTTAAAAAATCACAAAAGGTCTATTCACAATAATAAAGAACTAACTACATTTCTTCATGGCAAATAACTGGGTCTGAGCTACTCTAACACCCATCTCTTCTAAGGTTTCAAGAGAGGGAAAAAACACCAATCACTACATCTCTCCTGACACACAAGCAGAGAGAGGTCTCAAAGCACACAGCACATACTCTCTATGCTAAAATGTAAAAAGGCAGATTCAAAAAGCTTGTAGTAGAAAAGTATCCATTTTAAACAACCAATCAGAATGAGAGTAGAAAGAGAAAAGAGAAGAAAAAGATACATTCCCAACTGTCATTCAGAAGACATGGAGGAAGGGAACCCTTAGCCTATACTGAGACTTGGGCAATGTGTGGTTGAATCCCAACACCCTGGACAGCTGCAGGAAGTTCTGCAGGTAGATCAACCAGTGATGGTTCTGTCTGCGATGTAATCGAAATGGGCACCCCAAGGTTAGGAGGGAACTGGTTTTACATCCAAAGTCTTTTCATTCTCTGCAAGCAATAGCACAGCTTTGGAACTGGTGATCTGTCCACCACTTTATAATTGTTATAGGCTTCACCAAACACCATACTCATGTTCTCTATCTTGGCTTCCCAATGGCACCTCTGACTGACCTCTCTGCGGACAAAATGCCAGGGCCTTTCAAATTACATACTTATAGCACTATGATTCTAATTCAGCTGCCACTTAATACATTAAATTCAACCTCTCTTCCAGGACTGTGGTATATTTATTTATATATTTAGAGTACCCTGCTCTTCAGCTACAGAGGCTCTCAGAGTGTCTTACAAACTGTTAATTTGCTCCCAGACTTATAATTGAAGTAAGATGCTACAGAAAAGCAAAAGGTAATGGAAGTAAGGAAAAGTATTAAGTCCCATTGACACTGCTGCTTTGATTCTCCTGCCAAGGCCTGAGCACTGGGAGTTGGGATGAAGAAAAGGTATTTCATCAGCTTTTTAAAGAATTCTTGAGATCCTCTCCCTTCCAGTCTTTCCACCATTTCTCCATGAGTTCTGCTTTAGTCAACTACTCAATCCAAAGTAGTTCTTTCATTTTTGTCTCCTTATGATGGCAACAAATGAAATGATTCATATACTTTTTTATTCAGTGCTGGATTTAGGTCAAATAAGGCCCTGTGCTAGTTCAGTTATGAGGCCCCTTGTTTACTTGAGTTCTGAAGGAGGTTGCCCTGTAGGCCTACATTTCCTGCTTTATGGCACACTTCCATAGACTGTCAACTCTATCATTATGTCTGGAATCATTTCAGATTTGGAATTGCAACTCACAAGCACAAGACACTGTAAAGAAATTGGCTGGAATATGGGCCCTCCTGGCCAACGTGGCCCCGTGCTTAAGCACACCAAAGCACAATGGTAATGCCCACACTGATTTTATCTACAGTCTTGTGGACCATGACTTTGGTAAATATTAACTTCCTAACCCATGCCATCTTCCATCATTCATGAGGTTTCAGAAAAATTGTGAAAATAAACCTTTTTAATATTAAAGTATTTTATTGTTGCTTTAAAAAATATCCTGTGTTTCTCCATTGGGCAAAAGAACAGGTTCTTGCAGTTGAAGACAGTGTGTGTGTGTGTGCACGTATGCACACTCCCACCATGATGTGTGTGTGTGTGTGTGTGTATAGCTTGATTCCAAAAGGTAGTAAATCTATCTGAACAAATTTTACAAGAATAAAAAAAATGTTCTCAAGATAAGCATTCTTTTTCTATAAAATGCAATTTTCCAAGCCCTGAACCAAAGTGATTTTGATACACTGTGATCGTTTTGATCCACACGGGACTCTCCACACCAACGCAGTTGGTGGGGAGAGCGATTTGCCCCACCCCCTGAAGGGAGAGAATGGGAGGTTCCTGTTAGAACCTCCTGGAAGGGGGCGGGGGCTGGCTGGTCATGTGAGCCAGCCCCTTACCTCAGTCTTGTCTGACTTTCCGAAGGGACAGGACGCTTTATTTGATTGCTCCAGGTCGGTGCCGAGCTCTCGGGGGAGGAGGGCGACGCTGCTCCTTTCCCTTCGGCCCGGAGGTCTTGGAGATCGTCGGGAGTTTGAAGGAGCGGCGGTCGCCGTTACTCGGGACGGCTCCCATCCCCCTTTTGCTTTGGCCGCAGGCCGGGAGGTGTGCTGCGCACGCAGGCCTCCCGCTAAGGCGGCCGAGGGGTTTTTTCTGGCTGCCAGGGCGAAGCGGTAACAAGCCGCTAGCTTTCGGCGGCCTTGGAGACGGGCCGCGGATTGTGCGCTGCTTTGGGCGCTCGGAGCGCATGGGGCAGGCGGCGTGGCGCGTTTGCGCGCAGCTGCGTTGCGCTTTTGTAATCCATGGGCGCGCGTTGGCGCGTTGCCGCGTGGCTGCCCTAATAATAATTTAATTATTTTATTGAGCGGCTGGGAGCGCGCTCGCAGGGGTAGCGGCGTACAGTTCTACGGCGCCGGATCAGGGCGGGCGCCATTTTGTTCGGGTTTTGGCGCGAACGGCCGCCATTTTGTTTTTCCGTTAGGGGTATCGGCCGCCACTTTGGGTTTATTTTCGGCCTTCGTCGGTGGCTGCCATTCAAAAACGGACTGGCCCCCTAGTTTAATAGAGGTTATTTTGGGGCTAATGGTGGCATAGGCCCGCAGCTGACAATGGGGCCTGGTTATTGGGTGGATTTTTGAGTCCCCTGGGGGGTCTGGGTTGTTCATGTGCATTACACAAGCATTTACATACATGCATACTAGACATTTATGTCACGCACATTGTTATAGCCGATGAGTTATTTAAATAAAGCCATTTATACAGGAGAATTAAAATAAGAGGTTAGGTCACGCACATTGTGCCGTTGTTTGGTAGTCTTTGTTAAGTAACCTTGCATCTGTGCAGGGTGTATTGGAAATACATGTTGTAAATGTCATACTCCCCCCCCCTCCCCGTCCTGATTTGTCACTGTATAGGTGAAACAGGGGCTCCCAATGGGCATAGCGGTTGGGGCAGTGTCTTTCTGAGTTGGGGCTGCTATTGCGTGGAGGCAAGATACAGAAATGTGTCTTTCAACTCTTTGATTCTATCAGGGGGCAAGGGTTACCCCCCTTCTGCTGCAGATGTTGGTGTCTTTTTCAGCTCTTTGATTCTATGGGGCTAAAGCAGCAGTATAAGGATATTAACAGTGTATGGGGGGTCTTTCAACTCTTTGATTCTATGATGTTGAAGCAGCAGTTCAAGGATGTTAACAGTTCATGGGGGGGTCTTTCAACTCTTTGATTCTATGTTTATATGGTGGTGGGCTTTCATAATCAGATTTAGGGGGTTTGGAGGGCTGCCACCTAGCCAATAGAGTTGCGGTGCTGGTGCTTATTGCAGTTTTTTCTACTCCTTTATTCTTTAGAATGCCTTCAAAGAAGAATCGAGGGGGCCCTAAGGGGAAGGGTCCTGCGGAGAAGTCGGGGCACAAGCGGCCCTTGCGTCAGGATGGGTCATCGTCGGACGAGGATGGCGTTTCTTTGGAAGATTTAGAGGCTCTATTGCAGCGCGTTAATCAAGTGGAAAGGAATAGGGGGGTTGGCTCGGTTGGGGCTAGTTCGGCAGGTCGCCGGGCAAGCAAAAAACAACTATTTAAGTCCTTGTTGTCCCGTGTTTCCATTTTAGAGTCGGCTTCGACCGTAGGGACAGACAGGGCAATCCGGCTTCCTGATCAATTGGCTGCTCCGGAGGCTGCTGGGAGTTCTTCTCTGGTGTCTTCAGCTGTGCAGACCGTTACCGGCTCCGAGGCGTGTCCAGTTGTGCAGGCTGCGTCTGAGGCTTCAGCGGCTGCTGTGGCCGGACCTAGTCAGCCCGTGGCATGGGCCTCCGGGTCTAGTGCTGCGGCCGGGTCCACTCAGTCAGTCGGGTCGATGGCTGCTTCCTCTAGTGTCGGTGGGAGCGAGCAATTGGTGTCAACTGTCCCGGCAGGTAATTGCACCACACTAACATCCACATCTCCTGCACTTACATCAGTTAATACGGCGGCTTCAATTGCATGGCCGTGGGGCCAGGGACGGGCTCAGTCGGTAGTTGGGATGCAATCGCAGGGGATGGTTGGGAACCAGTCAGTGAGTGGTGTGGATCCTAAGTCAGGTGAAAAGTCGGAGGATGCCACCTCTCAAGCGATCAAGCCAGCTGCTGTTACTTTGGAGTCGGCCCGAACGGGGGAAGCTAGTAAATTCTGGGGAACGGCCAAATGGCCTCCGCAAGCAACCCCTACTGTTAGCCTTTCTGGCTTGGGCTCCCATTTGGCTTCAAAAACAATGGAAAAGATTTTAAGGAACGAGTATGTGGATATCTTTTCCCTGTATTTTAGGGACATTGATAAGAAAGAGAAGGAGGAGCTAGATGAGGACAGTAAGGACAAGATCAAAAAGCGCAAGGTGGAGCAGAATTGGGAGAATTGGCTCCCTTGCTTTACAATGTATGCGAACCTGCTTTCTGATGCTGCCCCTGAAAGGGCTACAGCTTTGTGGCAGTATCAGAACATCATTAATAAAGCCTATGTTAGCGGCCCTCCTAATGCTTGGCTGGAGTATGATAGGCGGTTTAGGACCGAGGCGGCTTCCCATCCGGATAAACGTTGGGATTTGATCGATGATCAAATTTGGATTGAGGTGATGAACCCCTCTAGGGCTTCCTCTGCTTTAAAAGCGGATAGTGGGCATACCATTCAGAATAAGGCAGGGCAGCCCTTTCGGCAGGGGGCTCCCCAGCAACAGTCTCAGCGACAAAAGCCCCTATGTTGGGAATTTGTTGCTCAGGGAGCCTGTTCACGTAAGGGATGTCGTTATTCCCACTCGTGTGCAATTTGTTATGGCACACACCCATCCAGAAATTGCCCCAAAGGGAGAGGGGCGAGAGGGAATCCCAGGGACACTCAATTCGTTAAGAAGCCCTCAGGACAGGCCCCAGTTCCAAAAGGGCCCCAGCCCAATTAAGTTGGAGCAGTTGCAGGTCTGGTTAGATAGGTATCCAAATAAGGGGTCTGCTAAGTACCTTTGGGAAGGTTTCTCGGAGGGTTTCCGTATTCCGGCGTTGGGTCCGAGGTTCCATACTCTATCCCCAAATTTAAAATCTGTTATTGGTATGGAAGAGTTAGTGCAGCATAAAATAGATAAAGAAGTTCGGGAGGGAAGAGTGTTGGGCCCATTTGCTGAGCTACCAACGCCAATGTTGAGGGTATCACCTTTGGGGATAGTACCAAAGAAGACCCAGGGGGAATATCGCCTCATTCATCACTTGTCCTATCCTAAGGGCAAGTCGGTGAATGATGCGATTCCAGATGAGCAATGCTCTGTCCATTATGCATCGTTTGATTCGGCCGTGCAGCTGGTTCGGCGGTTTGGGCTGGGGGCAGAGCTGGCTAAATGCGACATTAAGTCCGCATTTCGTTTGCTTCCCGTTCATCCGGCGGATTTTGAGCTGCTGGGGTTTCAATTTGGGGGTTTTTTCTATATCGACAGGGCACTTCCCATGGGGTGCTCCATTTCCTGTGCGGCCTTTGAGCAGTTTAGCACCTTTTTGGATTGGGCTCTGAGGTCCAAATCCGGAATGTCCGGAGTCACCCATTATTTGGATGATTTCCTTTTTGTGGGACGCTCCGGATCAGGCAATTGCAAGGGTTTACTGGAGTCATTTCAGGAGCTGGCACAGGAGTTAGGAGTGCCTTTGGCGGAGGAAAAGACAGAGGGCCCAGCAAAGGTTTTGACCTTTTTAGGTATTGAGTTGGATACGGTTCAGCAGTATTCCAGGTTGCCCCCTAATAAAGTGGCAGACTTGACAGACAGGGTTCAACAGTTTTTGGGACGCAGGAAGGCCACTTTAAAAGAATTTCAGGAGTTAATTGGCCATTTAAATTTTGCTTGTAGGGTTGTTGCCCCAGGGAGAGCTTTTTTGCGTAGGCTTTGTAACGCCATTTCAGGAGTTAAAATGCCCCATCACAGGATTAGGGTGACCCGTTCAGTTAGAGAAGACTTGTCCATTTGGATGGAATTTTTGGAGGGTTTCAATGGGGTTTCCTTTTGGAGACAGGAATTGAGGCTTCAGGATGCACTTAAGGTGGCATCTGATGCTTCAGGGGCAGTTGGTTTTGGGGTGTTTTTTCAGGGACACTGGTGTGCCGAAGTCTGGCCGGACAGTTGGCACACGCAGGGGATTACCGCAGATTTAACGTTTTTGGAATTTTTTCCCATACTTGTTGCTGTTACGGTATGGGTGGAGGCCTTTGCTAATTCGACTGTTCATTTTTGGTGCGATAACCTTGCCACCGTTCAGGTTATCAACACCTTGACTTCCAAATCCAATAGGGTGATGGGGGCGCTCAGGCAATTTACGTTACACTGCTTGAGGCATAATATCTTGTTCAAAGCCTTTCACATAGCGGGAATTGACAATTCTTTGGCTGACGCCCTATCTCGTAAACAGATGGAGCGCTTCAGACAACTCGCGCCCAACGCCGACGTTCATCCACAGCGTATGCCAGGCCATCTTTGGCAGGTTGGCGGGACGAGGCGGTAATGGGTATGGCTTTGGCTTTAGCCCCGAGTTCACGGAAGTCTTATATGAGGGTGGTGGAGGAGTTTCATGACTTTAGACAGTTTTATCAGTTACCATTTACAGTACCGATTCCTTACGAACATTTGGCGCAATTCTGTGTGTACTCACGCAGAAGGGGCCTAGCGCCGCACACTATTAAGTCCCAGTTGTCGGCGTTGGCCTACTGGTCAAAGGCACAGGGTTTTTCTGATCCCACAAACGATTTCCGCCTCCATAAAATCATTGCGGGTTGGGCACGCCAACGGGGTCCTTCGCACGATAAAAGGGAACCTTTGTCTCCCACAATTTTGAAGGGATTGAAGGGAACATGGCCCAGGGTGTGTCAGTCCGAGTATGAGCAGCGGTTATTCCATGCGGCGGCCTTGACGGCCTTTTTCGCTGCTCTTAGGATAAGTGAGTTGCTTGCCATGTCTAAGAGGGATGTCTCTCAGCGGGCATTGGTGTTATCGGATATAAAACTTACACACGACACCCTCCAAATTCTAGTACGTTCGTCCAAGACGGACCAGCAAGCCAGGGGCGCTATAGTTACATTGGACAGATGCAGCGACCCTGAGCTTTGCCCTGTTTCGGCTATGGCACAGTTCTTTCAAGTCAGGACTCAGGCGGGAGGATACTTGTTTTGTCATCAGGATTCCACCCCCCTTACAAAATACCAGTTTTGGGTCATCACTGACAGGGCGCTGAAGATGCTGGGGTTGGGTGCTCATAAATTTGGAACTCACTCCTTTCGGATTGGAGCAGCATCTTCGGCAGCGCACTTGGGTTTCAATGAGGAGGCCATTAAATCAATAGGCAGGTGGAAATCGGACGCCTATAGGCGTTATGTTCGCTCGGTACTTGTGTGAGTTTGTTGTTTCTCTTTCAGAGTTTGCCAGGCTGGCGCATAGATGGAGAATCCTTGTTTGTGGGCATAGCTATGTCCACTGGGCGGAGAGATACGCCAGGAACTCGTCCTTTGGCCAGCATCTGGGTTGCGCTTCCACTGCATTGGTCGAGTGGAAGGGTGTTCGGGGCCTTCGTTGGGACGGTTTGGTTCCCTTGTTGTTCCAGGACAGGAGCAGGCCCACTCCTGATGTTTTGGTGCTCCATATTGGAGGTAATGATCTTGGACTGCTTAACGGCAGGGCCTTGTATCTGCAAGCACGTGCTGACATTTTGAAAATCTGGCAGGCATGGCCCAGGGTTCACATCGCTTGGTCGGCCATTATTCCACGCCTTCGGTGGCCAGGAGGTGGTGATGTCAGGAAGCTCGAGAAGGCCAGGAAGCGTGTGAACCGGGCCATGCGCACGGCTTTAGCACGGGGCAGGGGGTCTTACATCCCACATAAGGACATCACACATGACAAAACACAGTTTTACCGTTCTGACGGGGTTCATTTAACTGATTTGGGCAATGCACATTTTTTGGCTGATTTGCAGTTGGGCATTCAGGAAGTTTTAAGGGGCTTGGTGGGGGATGGGGGCGAAATAGACATTTGCCCCCAATCTGTGGCGTAAATAGTTCAGGAAAACACTGACATGGAGGTATACACATGGCACCCATTAAGGGTGGGGGGCACTCTACAACAAACACTCACCTTCAAGTCAACAAAGGGGTGAGGGGACATCCATTGGCCCAGTAAAGAGAGAAGCTGATATCAATAAGCGGACACAGGCTTCTCCAGACTTTTACCTTCAGGTTGCCTGGTTGGGGATCCAGGGCACACTGACATCACCCACGCAGTAGCTGGGGACGCTGACTTAGCTTGCCACCAAGTTCCTTGACACTTAGTTTAGTTCAGGTAAAGTTAAATAGGTAACATTCAATAAAAGTTGCCCAATTTGAATCCATACTTTGTTGTCTGTCTCGTTATTTCAGGGGTTAAGGGGCAAGGGACTCTCCACACCAACGCAGTTGGTGGGGAGAGCGATTTGCCCCACCCCCTGAAGGGAGAGAATGGGAGGTTCCTGTTAGAACCTCCTGGAAGGGGGCGGGGGCTGGCTGGTCATGTGAGCCAGCCCCTTACCTCAGTCTTGTCTGACTTTCCTCCCGCCACTCCCGCCCATTGACAGTATATGTTGGTTGCCCGTTTGGAGCCGGGTAGGAATTTTTTGCCTCTCATGTTCTGGGGGGTTTTTTCGCCTACCCTATACTGTTATTAGGGGCTAGATGGAGTGGTTTTGGATTAAATAGGCCAGCGTAAATAGTTCAGGAAAACACTGACATGGAGGTATACACATGGCACCCATTAAGGGTGGGGGGCACTCTACAACAAACACTCACCTTCAAGTCAACAAAGGGGTGAGGGGACATCCATTGGCCCAGTAAAGAGAGAAGCTGATATCAATAAGCGGACACAGGCTTCTCCAGACTTTTACCTTCAGGTTGCCTGGTTGGGGATCCAGGGCACACTGACATCACCCACGCAGTAGCTGGGGACGCTGACTTAGCTTGCCACCAAGTTCCTTGACACTTAGTTTAGTTCAGGTAAAGTTAAATAGGTAACATTCAATAAAAGTTGCCCAATTTGAATCCATACTTTGTTGTCTGTCTCGTTATTTCAGGGGTTAAGGGGCAAATAGTATTCTACTCCTAGCCAACAATGTGCTGCCTGTATTTTCCCAAACCCAATCTAACCCTATTGGGTCTGGGAATATTCACTAGAATATGGGCATATTCACTAGAATATGCCCATTGTCTTGTATAGTTTTATATTTTTACAACTCCTTCCCTCTGTGTGTATGTGTATAGACACATATATTTTATATTGTATGGTTTTTGCGGGATCCACTGTTTTGGTGGTTTTACTTGTAAATCACCAAGTACAGAGATGGCATTATATAAATAAATGACAAAAATAAGACACTTTGAGAAATAAATTACCTGCATTGCCACACATCTACACAAATGGAGATTATGCCTTCGTCTTATGCCATGGAATTTCAGCAGCATGATGGTAGCAAAACAAAGCAACGAAACTTAAAAGCAGCATTTCTGCTTTAAAATGTGGTGCATGGGGAACATTTGCCTTCATCTGAAGTTCATTCAAGAGGCATGCAGAAGTGAGATTCAGCTCTGAATAAGATACACTTTTCCTCCCTGACATTTTTTTTAGTCTTGCTGCAGCACCATCAAAGTTGGATGGCATTATGGCACAAGGAAAGTTTACAATTTGTTTGGATTGGATTTCACTGACGACACCATCCAAATGGAAAATCCAGCAGCAGCAGCAACCATGATGACACTTGGTGGCCTGAAAAAAAGTCCCAGATGCTGTCCAGCTTTGCTATAATGTAACATTTCTATCAAGTTGTATCCATTTGCAACACACAATGACCTCCTTTCAGTGTCCAAATTCATAAGCTAAGAGTCAACAAACACTGAAGGGCATGGGTCAAATGGCTCCGGTTGAGTCTTAAATGTTAAAGAAATGGGAGTTCACTCGAGCAGCTCTATCTTGCTCCTTCTTGGGTGGCCTGTCTTTTCAACACCTAATACTTCATATTTTTAAAGCACAATGTAATGTATTCTTATCACGTAGGGGCTACAAACCATCAGGCATTTTATTTTCTCAGAAAATATTTTGAATACTTTTCAGTGAAGACAAATAACTTGTGATCGGTCCCACCATTGCTGGATTGAAGCAGAACACCCATTTGAAAATACTGAATCTATTAATTGCCAGAAATATGTAGTTTCTCTGCATATTAAAAATACAGTAATTATGAACTCGCTGACCAGTGAGCTTGAATAGAGCCCAGTCAGTCAAATGTGTGCATGTTTTGCCAGGAAAAGTATGTTTTGACTGTGGGATACAGCTAAAACAAGTAGCCCAGTGTCATTGCAGTAACCTTTAACTCACTTGGGCCCATGTGAATTATGTCTTTATGCCAGACTTTCACAGTCAATATTCTAAAGAGACCTCTGTGCTAGGTGTAATCAAGGCATATTCATCTGTTTACTCTGTTTCTTGCCTCCCTTCCCCCCAAAGTAAGTTGCCAAAAAGCAAATATTACATTCAAATAAATCTCAAATCCAGGCCATTCCTCAAATATAGCACATTTTGAGTTAAGCTTGAAATTTTACAAGAATTTAAGAGAAAGAACCTTACATTCTTAAATTAAAATCAAACCCAGGAACTACTTAAAAGGGAAAACTAAAGAGGTGCAAATTGTGCAGCCTTTCAGATCTTGTTGGACTATACAAGTTAACATCTTTGGCAATAATTATATACCCCCAAGGAATTCTCTGGGAAATTGATGCTTCTGTTTGATGCTTTGTTCTGTGTTGATATAATTTATTTGATTGGTTATGTTTTATCTTAATTTCTAGATGTTAAGTTATAATTTATTTGTATACGTTAGGTTATCATTTTTTGTTATTATATGTGTATTGGTTGTTGTACTCAGGCATTTAATGTTTGTCTTTCTGTGATTGGAATCTGTCCTGAGTCCCTTTGGGGAAATAGAGTGGAATATAAATAAAGTATTACTACTACTACTACTACTACTACTACTACTTCCCAATAGTCGTAGTCAGCATAGAAAATGGCGAGAAACACTGGAGACAACTCTCCAAAAGTATCCGAAGTGTCACATGATTCTCATCCCTGTTTTAGTCTGTTTTCACTGGGAATAAGATAAAATGAGCTGTCTTTTCTTTATAAACTGCTCTGTGATTACCTGCAGTCCACATTCTTACAACAGGAATATATTTATTCTTAAATTGATTGCTTTTGAGCATTAGTGCTTTTCTTAGAAACTCTAAAGTGACAAGAGATTCAAATGCAACCCAAATACGTTGATTTGTTTTTTCATTTCCTTCCTATATTACATAGTCCTCTATTTTTTTCTGGCTGAGCATCTGCCAACACTTTATTCCTCCTAATACATTTGTAGAGAAATGACGACTTCTGAGGCTTGTGGCCATTTCACACATTTCTACCTTCTGCGGTATTGATATTTAGTATCCTCAAAAGTTATATTAATTTACGACATTGAGATCATAGTCTGTAGTATGAAGAGCAAGTGCTAAAACTCCAACATAAACAAAGATATTACAGTGGTATCTTTGGTATCCTCTTGGGTTTAGTTCACATATATTCTGGGGATACTAAAATCCATTGACATGCAAATCCCATTATATAAAATGGTTTAGTAAAATGATATCTGTTATATAAAAATACAAAATTAAGGTTTGTTTTTTTGGAAGGGGGGGGGGGTATTTTCAAGCCATGAATGGTTGAATCCATGGATACAGAATCTGTGGATATGGGGGGCCACTTCTATTGTAAACTAAAAGAGACCATTTTCCTTCTCTAGAAGATTAATTTGTGCCTCTCTCTTAAAGTTTCTTATGATGACTGAAGTATGAGATATTATCTCTTGTCCATTAACACAGCATTTGCATGATTACTCTTTGCATAACCAATCTAAATGAATGGCTGATGAACATCAGTGCTATTAAACAGATTACATGTCTATGATTAGAATCAGAGCACCACAGATTTGTAGCAATTTGGCTAATCTGGAAACTTGGTGGCAAAAGAATATTATTAATATTATTTGATTTTTGTATGACAGCTAGAGAATGTCCTTTTATAATACAATTAGTCTTCTCTATTCACATAAATTCACTGATGAAAACCAGTGAACAATCAAGGGTAAGCAAGAATTGGAAAGGTAACTTCTAAAAAAGTATCTGAATATAACATGCTATTAAAACATAAAAGTAATTTGTTGCCATTAGCACTATCAATTTTCTTTAGAATTGCAATGTGTTTTCCATATTGCATTATTTTTATATTTTAACTTTTCCTTTTTAAAAAGGTTAGGGTTGACAGGAAAATGGCATACACTCTGAAAAATGCTTCTAAAATGCTTTACGATAATTAAATATGCAGCTTGAAAACAATATACAGATTTTCACACTGCATCCATTTACCATGTTTAACCCATTCAGATTGTTCAGGTGTTATTTTTTGTAGACTTCACTGAGAGCAAACCACTTACAACAGAATTTGCCTTTCTAAGCAACATGTATCCAATTTTAATGTAAGAATTTAGATCCTCTCAAAACAAAGACTGATGATGCATCTACACTATATGAATGCAGCTTGACACCACTTTCACTGCCACAACTCAATGCTATGGAGTACTGGTATTTGTATGTTATGGTGAGGCACCAATACTCTTTGGAAGAGAAGGGTAAAGACTGGGTAAAACCACAACTCCCAGGATTCCATAGCATTGCACCATGGCAGTTAAAGTTGTGTCAAACCGAATTAATCCTACAGTGTAGACGCACTCTGAGATACTTTTAATAAAGTTTGCAAAACAACAGGGAGAAATATATTCTACCCTACCAATTTATTAAACACAGTTAAATGAATATCTGCTGGCAAACTCAGAAAATTAAATGGTCACAATAATACCAAAATTATCCTCATACAGGCCTGAATGAAAAATATTTCCCAGTGATTTTCAGACACAATGACAGGTTGTCTGTAGCCCTGGATGCACTTGGGTACATTGTGGATAAAACAAAACCAACTTTAAATTTACAGGTTTTTAAAGAGTTCCCTAGTTTATTGTTATGGAAAGAGCATTTTGTAAACATAGACATGCCCTCCCTATAGATACTTACTGAACAGTCTTCAACTTCAGGAATTCTGTATACAGTTCTGTATGTTCGTTCTTAAGTTGAATTTTTATGTAAGTCAGAACAGGAATATTTTAAAATTGTAACCCAGTCGGTACTGTTTCATTATCCAGACAGACGCCAAAAGAGGGCAATAGATAAATTTTATTTTGGGGGGGGGGGGTTGAAGGAGTAAAATCATTTCCCCCTGTTTTCCTGTTATCCCCTCCCCCCATGTTGTTGTCGTGGAAACAACTTTCGTTTAGGAAAGGAGAAGTGAGGAGGGGGAATAACCAGCGAAAATGAAGGAAAATGGTTTTCCCCCTTCAACTCCCAGATATTTCAAAATAACTATAGAATTCCTCAAACAATTCTCTAAAGTCCATTTATGAAGATGTATCCCCTTAAAGAAAATTATTACCTTTGTATAAGAGGCTCTAAATGAAGATGCAGAAGAATGAATCGATTACCTTATTTTGGGACCTCTTCACACGGCCGCTGTGTCGGCAATCACCGGCAAAAGGGAAGCTGCACAGGGCGGCTTGTGGCACCTTGTGTGTCCTCCCTCCTTCCCTCATTACATGGAGGGTATAGGAGAGTGTGCTTTGGCACCCTATCCCTCCCCCATCAGATGGCAGAAAAGGTGGTAACGCATGTTGCCCTGCCCCCTTTTTGCATCACATGGCAAAAAGGGGAGGGAAGTGTGGGTAGCTCCACTGAAGCTACCCAAACTACACTTTCCTCCTGTAGTGGAGGAGAAAGCATCTTTTGTTATTTTTCCACTTTGGGAGGAATGTGGATGGGGCCAGCCATGTGTCATGTGATGGCACATGACAGACCCCATCCATGCTGCACATAAAAATGGCAAAATGGGGCAAAAATACCCCATGTGGTCTCTAGTCTGGTAATGCATCATGTTTGATTCCTGGTATAATCTGAAATGCAAGGTCTAGTCTCCCATTCACTCCAAATAAAATAATAATAAAAAACTTTATCTGTATCCTGCCCCATCTCCCCAGAGGGACTCAGGGTAGTTTACAAGGCAGCAACAGTGCAAACAAAAACAACATAAAATATACAGCAAAAACCTGAATCAATAAAAGTAATAAACACTATGTTTAATAATAAACACTATGTTTGTCACTGACTGCTACTGAAGATCCCACAATATCTTATTATGCTCATGGGCAACCAGTTCTCCTTTGACAAATTGCCTTGGCCTGATTCTGGTGATTTATGTAATCTCTCAGGCTGGATCTACACTGTTCTATATCCAGGGATCTGATTCCAGATTACCCAAATTTTCCCAGATTTTCTAGCAGTGTAGACTCAGATAATCCAGTGCAAAAGGCAGTGTAGATCCAGTCTCACTGGAGCTCTGTGTGACACAGATATACACAGACATATTGAAGAGAGACCCCACTATTTCACAGGTGTTTTTTTTTGGTAAGGGTTAGGAATGTGGAGTTATTTTGAACCTACATGAGAATAAAAAATTGCAAAAGCTTTCCCTCCAGTTGAAAAGATTACTAGAGTTTCTGCACAGAAGGAAGCATGTTGGGACTTTTCTGTTGAAGCTTTTCCTCACAAAATGGTCTGATGATAACAAGTAAAGACCATTTCTCTCCAGCAGAGGTGAAAATTCACACAGCAATTAAGAGCAATTGAAGTTTTTTTTAAAAAATGGGACTAAACATTATTTTTCATTGCAAATGACAAAACTTGCAAAGGGTTTTTTAATGCAGTAGAGACTAAGAACAGTACAGCCCTGCTACGTGTCCAGCCTTTGGCTCACACAATTTGGGATCTAAATGCTTTATCACTTAAGGTCAACTTCTTTTATAAAACGAGAATGAGTGTGAGACAGAGTACTGAAGAGAGAGATTTATCTAGATTGAGAGTACATTTTCTTACAGGGTACAAGTGGCACACGTTTTATATGAACAAAAAAGACAATATTCAGGAAAAAGTCTGCATTGTAGCTATGGTGCTCAATAACCACTCTTTCAAAGACACTAATTCAATAGAAACACTTAGGGACTTGAATAATTTCAAGCCATTAAGTGAATAAATTAGGGCCAAGCTCACGTTTAGCTTTTCATTGGGCCTTCTATAAGGAATGGAACAGGGTAACTTTATTATTTTCAGTTATGGGATAATGTGTTAAACAGGATAGTTCCTACTTCTAGTAATGAAAGAGAGATTATTTTCATGGGACTTTGGTAGCAGCCTATAAGCAGATGACTTTCAAGGATTCTTCCAGGACAAACTCAAGCTATCACAGGTACAAACCAAAGACACTACCAGTATTTCAGATTTGTATACATCTTCAGGTGGCTCCCTGGTGGCGCAGTGGGTTAAACCACTGATCTGCTGAACTTGCTGACCAAAAAGGTTGGCTGTTTGAATCCGGGGAGTGGGGTGAACTCCCACTGCTAGGCCCAGCTTCTGCCAACCTAGCAGTTCAAAAACATGCAAATGTGAGTAGATCAATAGGGACCACTTCTGCAGAAAAGTAACAGTGCTCCATGCACTCATCCCGGCCACATGACCTAGGAGGCATCTACAGACAACACCAGCTCTTCAGCTTAGAAATGGAGATGAGCACCACTCCCCAGAGTTGGACACAACTAGACTTAATGCCAAGGGGAAACCTTTACCTTTACCTTAGACATCTTCAGAACGAATATCAACTGGAATAATAGATTTTTATGAAATTCAAAAAATATTTGAATTTTATAGTAAACCAGGAAAGCTTCAGTTGAAAGAGATGGGACATTAGCAGTGACCTGCTTCAAAATCCAGAATAATTCATTTAGATTAAGCCATTCTTTTAAAAGCAAAACAAAAACCTTAAATGTAATAGGTACATATTTCAATTAAAGACTATTTTTAATAATCCATGGCTTTATTATGCTCAACAAAGGCTGATATTTGGCCTACAAAAGAAAAATGGTCAATCATTTCACTGCATAGTGATCATGTAGTAGGTAAGTACTGAAAACCTGAATCAATTACAACCAAACCAAACTAAAAATGGAAACAAAGAGAATCATAATAATGCTGGGAAATGCAATATATGCAAAGGGTCCCGATTTTAGATTCATAGAAGCTTTATTAAATGTGTGTGCTAGTATTCATAGAAGAAAATGGTCACATTGCCTGTCTGCATTATCATTGCAAACACTTGTCTTTTATAAAATGCTGGACAGCTGGTGACTCTTGACATATGCTTGTGTGAGAAATCTGTATTTCTTTCAGACATTTCTCTCAATTCTTTGTTACTGCCTTGAAATGCCAAACAAGAAGAAAAATCCATGTAGCCGAAGCTTAAAAAACTAAATGGAAAGGGTACATATTCTCATGAGAAGTCTCTTTCTCTGTGTTATTTCTACCTGCAGGGCAGGGAGCAAGTGCATTTTTCTTTTTTGGTACTGCCATCAGCATCATGGGAGTATGACTCCAAGAAAACTAAAAGTGGGCCACCACTTACACAAAATAATTTTTGATATGACATATTTTACAATATTTGATTACAAGTTATATATGGCTAAACTGGTTAGTTTCAAACTTCAGTTTTAGTACTAGTATGTTATCTTCTTTGGCTGGGGTTGGAGGAGGTTTGGGATTATATGTGTAGACCAGTACTCTGTCATAATTAAACTTGCGATAATGTTTACTGCATTTGGGAGTTAGGACAGCAAAATTAAAGGAAATACAGAGCTCTTAAATTGCAGGAATTTTGAAATTTGCTTAGCTTACAAAAGGAGGGGTTGGACTACTCCAATGGTAGCCAGCATAGCAAATAGTCAAATCAGTAGGTGTGCAGGAGAGTGTTGGTAGGAACAAAGGAGTTGGACTGGATGGCTTTTGGGCAGGGTAAGATTCAACTCTTCGGCTAATCCTGAGGCAGTAGACATGGAGCTACCACCATAGTCAGATGACTCAGATCTGAATCATCTATCTGAGAAGAAACCTGTTCCAACAGATTGTTTGATGTGATTAATACATGGCCGAATTTTAAAGCTTTAACCACCATTGACACATAAAATGTGTTGCTGCTATTTTGCAGTAGTGATTTACTATATGCATCATGGCTATATCTTGCAAGTTGTTGCTGGGTTTGTAAACATACCGTACTTCATTTTGATGTGCTGCAATTTTTCCACATTTCTAGAAGATGAAAAAAATCCTCAAACTACTAAAAGTGTAGCAGTATTTGAATGTCTGTAACAGATCAAGAATATCCTAAAAGTGCTGAGAAGTTAAGTGAGAAATATATGCTTTGGTTGTTTTGAATAATTTTGACTGTATATAATTTTTAATTCTTTAGAATATTATTGCCAGTGATATTTTGCAAAGGATATATAAAACAATATTCTCCTAATTGTTTTTTACATTTACATTTTCTGTTTAGATCACTGCCTCTTAATCTTTTTTGAGTCATGGACCCCTTTGAGAATCTGATGGAAGACCTGCCCCCACAGCTACTCTTCAGATAAACAATTGCTTAACTCTAATCCATGCTCACTAAATGCGTTTTCTAGTTTTATTCAACTTATGCTTAAATTAATTGTTGTTTTAAATTAACAGATCAAATTTGAGCTGAGGACATGGTTATCAGATTTAAAACTGAAATATGCAAATACTATCTGCACATATTTGCATCACATCAACATAATGTAGGGCTCGTAATGCTTACTTTCTAGTCCTTCCACTTTTTCAAAGCAGCTAACACTCCTAAATCTCAATTCAATTCTCATAAAAGTGGCCAAAAGGAACAGAGCATTTCTCCATTCTTTGTTCACATCAGCTGCTCCCTTTCCTGTAATGAAACCAAGAAAGGGAGCAACTGAGGTTTTGTTTATTGTTCACAATTGGTTTCATTTATTGTTCACAAATGGGGAAGAACTACAGAGTAGCTCAACTATGCTTTAGCTCTGCTTACTTCTCATCCCGAGGAAGTCTTCAGACTATAACTCAGTTTTGGCAGGCCAAGGCAAAGCACCAGGACTAGCAATTTCTTCTTAATAAACAGTATGTCCAGAATGGAGCATAAGTCATTTAACAGGGCTGTCCACAGAAACACCACGACTTCTATGGAGAATGAACACGTACAAAGCAAGAAACAGTTCCTGTCATGGTTGAACAAAAGTAGAAATGTCAACAGTTCTGTTGCAGGTCTGAGAAAATAATCTGCTTCTCTTGTGACCCTTCAGGAGATCCAATTACCTTTGAAATAGGATAGTCACTGAAAATATGTTTTTTTTAAACCAGACATAAGACTTCTGGTCACTTGTATACTCTCTTCCATTAGGGGGCATTTCTAGCAGCCCAACACCCCAAGAGGGGCCCAGGCCCTGAAAGTAATCCCTGGATCCACTGAAGTTACTCCTTCATGATTTGAATGAACAGAGATTATCTGCATTGATATAATCTCCTCAAAATCACAGGAAGAGGATCCATCCGTACTTCAAATGTGCATTAAAGCAATAGCCTATCCTGCTCTGATCTCTGCATGGTTCTAGTAGTGATTGCACTAGCTCAATATAAACCATTCAGAAGGTGCACAAATAGACAAGAGAGCTTTTCAGACATCTGGTACATCCCGAATAATCTCAGCTCCCTCAGTCTATAAAGAAGATGTGGGCAGCTGACATTAAAAATACGTTGTTGTTGCTGTTCATACACAGTCAGAGTCAATACACATAAGAGGGCACAATAAAGAAACACTGGAAATTTGCAAACTATCAGGAGAGAATATGACAGGAGATGAGTGTGCGGGGGAGAAAGAAGAAAATAGGTTCTTGAACCTGTAATTGTGACTCCCACACTGTTTCTTTCAACTGTCTAACAACAACAGTGTTTACCTCATTCTATTGAGAACACCACATATTTGCAGTATTCAGCAAATACTACAAAAAAGGAGAAAACAAAAAAAATGAAAGTTTGTTTAAAAATGCGTATATGGATGGAAATATGAAAAACTTCAAAAACCATGAACAACAGAGGTGTTTTCTGAATACAAAGCCCAATGCCTCTTTTGGCTAAAGAAAAATCAACTCTAGCTAGAAAATAACATATATATGCACAACAGAATTATGTTCCAAACCAGCTAAGGTAGACTTGATCATTGCAGTTCTCACATATTTGCAACCTATGCTGATTTTTTATTTTTCCATTTCAAACACAATCTAGAATTACTAAGGTTAATTTGGGACAAAGGATCAGAATTACAATAAATAAACAAAACCCACACATGTCATTGAGTGACTATGATATCAGCAACTATAGTAGAGATGTTCAAAAATATTCATGTTGCAAGGGAAGTAGAAATTGAACTATTTTGCCTCCCTTCCTTACATTGTAGAAGCCTGCAATATACAATTAAGTTGGGCAGGGAAGATTGTTCATATCAGCACACACAATGGGAAATAATGATTTGCACATCATCATTGTATATGATCAAATTAATTACTTTGAGTTATAACGATTCTGAGGGACAGTTCTGTAAGCTAATACTTTACCTTCAAGTGTCAGAGTATGTTTCTGAGCAAGTTACTGTATGTATAAAGAGTGGGGTGAGTGATGTTACACTCATGCCCTGCTCACGGGTCTTCCACAAACTTCTGTTTACCTTCTGTAGGAAACATATGCCATCCTAGACAGGCCTTTGGTCTGATTCAGCAAACTTCTCTGTATGCTTTAACAACTCTAATCCCCAAAGCTTATGCTGCAATAAATGTATTGCTTTTTAAGATGTCACCATGCTACATGTTTCACAGTGACAGCTGTCCTTTAGGGAATTATATAACATGAACAAAAATTGAGCAATTTCACTCAATTTCTGTATCTCTCTTCTCAATGTCTCTCTCTGAATGACCACTTTACTGTCAACTAGATGATCCAGATAAATTGATTCAATAAAACTTCCAAAAACTTCTTTCACAGTTGGTTAGATAATTTCTGTGATATACTTCCTATTACAAAGGTTTTATCTCTACAAATGTGGTTTATTTAAGAAAGGTCACTTCTATGACCTTATAAAATTAAGCTGGGAAAAGTAGAATGTCAAGGAAGAGGTGAGGATAATTGATTCAATTTGTTATGTGGTATTTTTTCTTCATTTCTTAAATTTTATCCCTAGCCCACAGCTTTGCAGAATCCCCAAATATTTGCTCCTTGTCCTTCATTTATCAGTTGAAAGCACATAACATTTTATATCTCTAAGGGCCCATTCAAACAGGCCCAAAATGTGGGACCTGTCAAAAAGATGCCTCCAGTAAAAACCTCCCATGTCTCCTGGCACACCATTTCCTCATGCCAGGAGGGTGGCTGAGTAAGTTATTTACTTTTTAAGGGTTTTTTTTGGTGGTGGTGGTGGTGGTCGGGGGGGGGGGGCTTTGGGATGGTTGCAAAGCCTAGGTTGTGGGGACTTCAGCACAGGTTTAACTCCTGTCTGGAAGTGCCCTAAGGCACCAGTGGCCAACCTGAAATCCTGCAGATGTTGTTAAGCTATAATTTCCAGTACTCCTCACCATTAACTATGCTAAGGCTGCTCTAGATACATGTGATTTGGAATAATGAGTATACTAATAATTCAGATGTAGATTGCTTGTACATACTATAGTAGACATTAAGAATTTGTAATTCAACACCTTAAAAGATGTAAGAATTCCTCTTGGGTTTTCCACTTTTTATAGGAATCTGAATAGTATTGCTGTGACCAGATGTGTTTAAAAGATGCAGCCCATTTTTCAATGTAACAAACATTTTTCAATCTAACAATAGTGGATGCTTTACAGTCCTTGAAAAGATAATAAGATTTCATATAATCAGTACATAATGCACTAATAATAATAATAATAATAATAATAATAATAGAGAATGAACACCTCAAGCTACTCTGGAACTTCCAAATTCAGACATACAGAGTTTTGGAGTACAATACTCCTGAACATACAATCATGTTAAAAAACAAAGTATGGATTGTCAATGTTGCAATCTCAGGTGACAGTAGGATTGAAGAAAAACAACTGGAAAAGCTGACACAATATGAGAATTTAAAAATCGAATTGCAAAGACTCTGGCACAAGCCAGTCAAGGTGGTCCCAGTGGTGATCGGCACACTGGGTGCAGTGCCTAAAGACCTTGGCCTGCACTTAAACACAATCGGCACTGACAAAATTACCATCTGCCAGCTGCAAAAGGCCACCTTAATGGTATCTGCACACATTATTCGCCAATACATCACACAGTCCTAGACACTTGGGAAGTGTCCGACGTGTGATTCAATACAATAACCAGCAGAGTGATCTTGTTTGCTGTGGACTCATCTTGTTGTGTTTCAAATAATAGTAATAACAACTTTATTTTGTATCCAGCCACCAACGCCCTGAAGGGACTTGGGAGTGGCTTACAAATGGAACCAAATGCCAAAAACAGAACATAAAATAAAACACATAGGATCATAGAATTGGAAGAGACTTCATGGGCCATCTAGTCCAACCTCCTGTCAAGAAGCTGGAAATTGCATTCCAAGTACCCCTGACAAACAATTTAAAAATACAGTTCAAAAACCATATAGACATATTAAATGATCTTAAAAACTCAATTAAACAGTTCTCATCAACAGGTGGTGGTAAACTACTGTAAACATGACTAGGCTGTAAACGATTGGACAGGGAATGGGATATGTGCATAGCTGTAACTATGGGACTAGGACATGGGATAAAGTGCAATGGCAAAGATCAGATAAGGACTAGGCATTCTCAAAGGCTTGTCTGAACAGCCAGGTCTTCAGGTCTGTATCAGATACCCAATATTCTTGCTCTACTTTTCATTCCCAGGACAAAAATCAATATATGGAGGAAACACAATCTACTTTCTGCCAACTGAAACTAAAGTCTTACGGACACATCAGTTGCATTTACTTATGAGGAAACACGTATTGCATTGTAAACCTGATATATATATAATATGTGCAATAACAATCTTATTCCTTGCAAACATTCAGTAAGAAGGCACTAAAAATAAACCAGAGGTGATGATGGGAGGAACCCAGATGGTATTTTGTTCCTACGTAATTGCAAAGCATTTATTTTTTGAAAATGTTATTAAGACTTAATCAATCTGCTATAGAAACTAATTACCATACCATTCACGAATTTGTTATGTCAATTAAAACATATGCAACCCCCCTTTTCTTTTCATAAAAAAGGAAATAAATGATTGCTGTCCTTGAAACTGCACGAAAGATGAACCAACAGTTTCAAAATCATTGGCAGGCAGAACAGACTTCACCCAACACATTACCTACCATCACTTTATATACTAAATCAGAAAATGTCTTTAGAATTCTACTCTAGAAACAAAACAGAAACATAGAAAAAAGGTTCTGATGACTGGCATTTAGCCATTAATGCAATTACACTGTCATATGGAGTTTCCTTTAGAAGAAAAACAATTTAATGTAAAATATTGTGATAAAGTAGGATTAAGGAAAATGCAAGATTATTATATTTATGCCTAACTGCTTCCACAGGATCTGTAGAAGAACTAAAATATAAGCTGGCTTAAATGGTATCAATTTGGTAATTTTTAACAGGCAACCACTTTAAGGTTTCATGGGAGCTTATCCCATCTGGAATTGTGTTGTATATGATGGATGAGTGTATTAAGGAATTTGTCTTCTATATCTTCTATATGTGTATGAGTCTGATTTTGATATGGGTCTTAACTAATGTGGCAGATCCCTTCTCCAGGCTGCCCCCCCCCCCCCCCAGGTCAAAACCTTCACTTGGTCCCCTCATTCCTCAAGATCTCTTCCTGGATACGACACTTGATTCTCAAGGTGATCCCTATGTGGACCAGAGGATATATTCTTCTGGTAGTGGGTCATATGACCAGACTCTCTATTAAATATAATAGCAACAGCAAGAAGTAGTCACAAAAAAGAATAAGCAAGTGCATTAACACAGTTGGATTGTATGGCAATCCCTGAACTGTGTAATCATTCACAGTTCCCCAAACACTACTCATTCTTCCCCTTAACTGATTGTCCTAACTCTCACCATGTCTATTCAGTTTCACTGTTCAACCACTCAAAACAATCAACTCAACATATAACTGGTTAATCTACCACATGGGGAACCTCAGAAAGTTCTGGATTGAGTCCAGTATTTTTGAGGTGTGGACAGCTGAATTGGGCTAGACTTGTTCCAATCCAGTGGCTATACAACAGGCAGACCCACGCCTGTACCACTGGCTAGAAGTAGCTCCCCAGCAGAGCCTTGCTGGTGATGTCATTTTTGCTGATTACATAAAGCCTTGTTGTGACTTCACTAGATGCAACTTTACCAGCAAGACTCTGCTGGCCAGTGAACAAGGGGCAGCACCCCCAATGCATGGTTAGCATGGTCAGCTGTCTGGACTCACAAAGTACTGGAATACAGTAGTCTGGATTATTTTAGCAGTTCTCCTGTATACCATCTTTTTTGTATCTCTCTGCAATATTTCCCGTTTACCTTTTGTTGGAGACAAGCCTCAGTTCTTTCCTCCTTTCTCACTTCGTTGGCTGTAAATGACTGACTCCAATCAAGGTTGACCAGTTCTTCGCTTTAAAACTAATCTTGTAATGGTAAGTGACTGGAATATATATCTAGATAAGGAAACATTGGATAATATGTGAGGTAGGTTTCCCTTTATGAGCGTCATTGCTTCAAAGGACGGTATATAAATACAGTAAATAAATAAATGGCATTTGATTCCAGTGTAACTGTCATCTATCGATCGAACACGTACCCTCCTTCCTCCTTACTAATAAGGTTGAGCAATTAAAGGTTCCTTTTAACATTTATGGTGGTTGTGTTGCAAATTATATAACCTATTGCCTGCAGTTTTCTCTAAAATAAATAATATTACTGACCAGCACAAAGATTCAAGATTTGAATCTTCTAGATTTTTTTTCAGAAAGAATAAATAAATAGATAGATTTCATAAACTCTCAAGAATTTACAAATTAGTAGTTGCCACGTTGATAATTACATTTGTGGATTTAATTAGTAATTGATTAGATTAATATGGACTCTTTAGGAATCTTAGGTCCTCCAATATGGTTGTAATAAAACTGAACCTGTTGCTTAAGTAAAAGATCTACTTTTGACTCAATAGTCTTTATACTGTATGAGACATTTATCTTCTAAAATTTTCTAATTATTATTGTAATTATATTAAAATATTGTATTATTAGAAAATTTAAATGATCTAAATCAAAGTATGGGTGACAAGCATATCCACATCCAGGTAAGTTTTAGTCAGCTTCTGTTTCTCCTCTTCCAAAGCATTAAAAGCCAAAGTTTCTTGGATGGAACAATTACTATTCTAATCCAGCTCTTCTGCAGATGTCTCCATCTAATTGATAGAGGAAATTCATAGCTCTCATCCACTTGGCTGGAATACAGCAACACATCTGTTTAATAGACTGATATGTCTGATATAAAGTCAACAGAAATACTCTTTTCAGAATGATACTTTAAAACCAGGCTCCTGTCAAGACTTCAATCCTGGCAGAAAGAGACATTTTCTTAAATCTAAAATCCTTTAAAAACACGTTACGAACCAGCTTCCACTCCAGAAACTCTTTGAGGTGTCAGATGTGCGATATTCATCCTACTTGGTACTTCCTTTTCATTTCCCAAGAATGTGTTTTTATGCAGCCCTTTTGCCTGGCTGATCGTGACTCACATCTTCTCCCTTATGGCGTTTTGCTGTGATTAAGGCTGACTCAGTCGCACTCTCTGAAGGGCCTGCACTACAGGGAGCCAGCCCTTTTGCTATTACTATGCTATTAAATACCCAACGTGTTTCTATTTTTATATCACATAAGTATGCTCAACAACATTTGAGATCGTCATCGGGGGGGGAAAGTGTTAAACTTGGAATTGGTGGCTCGCAATCTAGTTAGGGCGCTTCAGGGTTTATCTACATTGTAGAGTTAATGCATTTTGACACCAGTTTGACTGCCATAGCTATGGAATCCTGAGAACTGTAATTTGGTTTTTTTAAAAATGTATCGTGTCAGAAGCAAATTGAGAAACTACAAATCACTTCTGGTGTGAGAGAATTGGCTGTTTGCAGAGACGTTGCCCAGGGAATGCCTGGATGTGTTTCCATCCAATGGGAGGCTTCTCTCATGTCCCCACATGGGAAGATGGAGGTGATAGACAGGAGCTCACCCCATGTTGCAGATTCGAACTGCCAACCCTCAGGTCAGGAGTTCAGCTGGCACAAGGGTTTAACCCCTTGTGCCATCATGGTGTTTGGTAATTCAACAGCACTCTTTGGCAGAGAAGGCTTAAACACCTTGAAAAACTGTAACTCCCATGATTTCATAGCACATAGCATGTTGTTTTTTTAAAAAAAGAAACAGATCTTTCAATAAAATGAAAATCATAAGAAACTGGAAGTTGATGGGGAAAAAAGAATGGGTTAAACAAATGTATAATGAGCAAAGCACTCGAACTTTGGTCATTGGGGAACTGACTAAATCTTGTAAAATACAAAAAGAGACCAGACAAGGCTGTCTCCTTTCTCTACTATTGCTTTTGTTGGTTTTATTGGTTTGAACAATATCCTAAGAAAAGCAGAATACATTAAAAATTAAGGATAAAAGGACAAAGTTGTAAGTTGTAAGTTCCTGCAGATGACTTAGTGATTTTTCAGAGGGCCCTTTGAATACAGGTCTGAACTCTATCCAGAAAGAATATGGAAGAGTATCAGGATTTAAAATTAATAAGGAGAAAACAGCAATGTTGAACAATAACAAGGCAAAAATGGAACTCAAAACCTTATCTGAGAAATTGGGTTTTCAAACTGTACAAAAAGATAAATATCTGGGAATTAACATATATACTAAAAATTCAGTGTTGTTTAAGGATAATTATGATTTAAAGTGGAAAGAAGTTTAAAAAGATTTGTATAGGTGGAAAGGTTTACAGCTATAAAGAGGAATGTACTACCAAAGACAGTTTTTGTTTCAAACCTTGATACTTAAATGGAACCCCATTTAAATGATAACAAAAAAGAGCTATCAACATTTATTTGACAAGGAAAAAGATCAAGGGTCAGATCCAAAATCTTGCAAGACGGTAATAAAAGAGGAGGACTAGGTCTTCCTAGTCTCAAACTCTACTACCATGCATGCTGGTTGACTTGGGACCTCATCACACTAGAGGATGAATCCACTTTAAATCCGGTCACTGCCTCTTGAAGAATTCTGGGATTTATAGTTTAGGGAGGAGCCTTTACCAGCCTCACTAAACTACAAACTCCAGAATTCTGCAGGAGGCAGAAACCAGATTTAAAGTGGATTCATTCTCTAGTGTGATTTAGTAGTTGGTTGAAGAACTGGTTCTTCCAGAGAAATGAAAGTTTACTACAACTAGAAGAAGAAAGTTTAAAATTTGGGATTAAAGCGAAATTGTTGTTAATATTTGAAATGGAAGAGGAATGGGTGAAATAATGAATGATTAAGTGGGCACAAAAAATTGGTAAGCAAATACAAATGGAACAATGGGAAAGAGTCTAGACAAAGAGTTTGAAATGTAGATTAAGTGACTTGAAAGAAAGGTTTTATAAGATGATGTACAGATAGTATCTGGCACTGGAAAAGATTGCTAAGATGTATGAAATAATTCTAGTGATTGCTGGGAATGTGGAGAAAAGGAGGGCACCTTTTATCATATGTGATGATTGTGTAAATGGGCCCAGAATACTGGGCACAAATACATATGATTTTAGAAGAAATTGCTAAAGTAAAATTTGAAATGAAACCAGAACTCTATCTTCTTGGCATATTAGATGATCAACTCGATAGAAAATGTGGAAGATTACTGTTATACAACAGCAGCAAGAATTATCTAGGCTCAAAGGTGGAAACACTCAATAATTCCAGCACAAGGTGATTTGCTTATGAAAATAAGTAAACTTGCAGAAATTGATAAACTTACTACATTGATTAAGGAGAGATCTCTAATTACCTTTAAGAAATACTGGGGCTCATTTATTGTGTTCCTCTCTCAAAGTTGGGGTCAAACCTCTATCACTAGTTTTTGGAGTATTTTTATGTGGGGAAAGGATATATCAATTGTTCATTTTCATTTAATAGGTGTAGAAAACTGAAAGGATACAAACCCTTAGATAATGTAGGCTGCATTTAATTATTTTTTATGTTTAGAATGTAGTTGTAATACTATGTTTTATTCTAGAAAAGTATTTTATTTTGTTTTTGTTTGTATTATTATTATATTATTATAACTTTATTTGTACCCCGCTAGCATCTCCTGAAGGACTCGATGCGGCTTACACAGGCCAAGGCCTCAAAACACAATACAACAATACAATACCTAAAGCAAATTAAAAGCAGTTAAGCAGAATAAACAACAAACAGTAAACAATACATCAAGACACTATAAAACTGGGCCGGGCCAGAGTAATGGGTACAAGATTAAAAGTGCTGATGTGGCAGGAGGTATGTAGGATTATAAGTAAGTGCAGTGTGCGGTGTGCAGTAATCTTAGTTCTACTAAAGTGCTTCTAGGACTTGGTATTGGAGGTTCCTAATCTGAGAAGGCACATCGGAACAGCCAGGTCTTCAAGTTCTTTCTGAAGACTGCCAGTGTAGGGGCCTGTCTAAGATCTCTTGGGAGGGCATTCCAGAGTTGGGGGCCACCACAGAAAAGGCCCTGTCTCGAGTCCCCATCAAGCACGCTTGCGACGCAGGCGGGATCACGAGCAGGGACTCTCCAGATGACCGAAGTGAACACGTGGGTTCGTAGACAGAGATGCGGTCACGCAGGTAGGGTGGTCCCAAACCGTTCAGGGCTTTGTAGGTAAGCACCTGCACCTTAAAATGGGCTCGGAAAATAAACGGCAGCCAGTGGAGCTCCTTGAACAGGAGGGTTGAACTCTCTCTGTAATGAGCCCCGGTTAACATCCTGGCTGCTGCCCGTTGGACCAGTTGGAACTTCCGAGCCGTTTTCAAGGGCAGCCCTACATAGAGCGCATTGCAGTAATCCAATCTAGAGGTGACCAAGGCATGGACCACCCCGGCCAGATCAGCCTTCGCGAGGTACGGTCGCAGCTGGCGCACAAGTCTGTATGTAGGTTTTTGTATTAATTTGTCAAACTAAAATTTTTTTTTTAAAAAAAGAGGAAAAGAATAATCTCGAGACACATTTAAAAATATTTTTATGAGTTTTTATTTTGCAAAATTACATTAAAAACATGGGATAAATACAATGGGGTGTTGTGGGGGGGAAGGTAAGCACAGAGAGGAATGGGGGAGGGATAATGGGGGAGGGATAGGGAAGGGAAGCGGGAGGGTGGGGAGAAAGTGCAGGGATTGGGGTAAGTCAGGTACTTCCAGGTTCGCCCAGGGACGCACATGCAATTGGTGTTTATGTACATCTACAGGTATGTATACCAGGTGTACGCTTCTATTTGTTTTCCCTTGTACGTATATTTATTTTTAACATTTTTTAAATCTCCTTGCTTGGTTTGTTTTACCAGTTTTCTCATTTGTTTAGTCCTTGGATTTCCTCTATAGGTCCATTATATACATCTCTTTGTTTTCGTCCTTTATGAATTCTAATACTACTTTCCAGTCGGTTCTTTGGGGTTTTGTGTAAATAGTTTGCAAAATGTTTTTATTTATGCAAGGCACCCCTGCTTTTGTTGTTTTAATTCATATGTGAATTTTGTTAGTTTTGGAGATTTTTTTCACTGAAACTTGATGAAGTGCTCTGTGTGTGTGTGTGTGTGTGTGTGATTGTAAGAACTCACTCTATTATTTCCATGTCATTTACGACTGGTACCAACTTTTCTACAAAAGACATCACATCCAAGAACTTACCTCCATTATTAACCTGTAATTTTTATCATTTGGTTAGCCAGAAATCATAATATTTGACCATTTATGATGTCAAATATTAAGATATTTGACAATTTAAGATGTCAAATATTAAGATTCCAGCAACTCAATTATGTATGATCATATGAAGGAGGTTCTTTCCTGGGCATAATGTCTTTAGAAGAAAAGTTGGTACCAATAGCAATGTCATTTAAGATGATTATATAATGCTGATATGTTCCATGCCACCGAAGTTTAATATTGATGAGTGATTTCAGTTCCCAGACTTCATTTTATATAAATATTACCTGTGTTATTCTACAGCTATATGAATGGCTGCACTTAAAAGGATTCTTCCTTCATTCAGTACAGAAGCACCTGACCATAAACATATAGGTATATCTGTGTATAAAAATGCATGTGACATTTCTTTTGTCATCCCTTTGAGAGGCCACTTTTTTGTGTGAGCACAGTCAGGGAACGTCAAAGTCTGGACTCACATAGAGTATGATAAGATGTTTGTGGAAACGATTCTACTGGTCTCTCTGTAATTGGTTTCTGCTTCTTTGAAAATCATTGTATTAAGTCCAGTCAGGTTCCTTTATACAAGGGGATCATACTGTGAACTGTAAGATGTGAAATCTGAAGTAAAAGACCAGGATAAATAATGCAATTTATACATGACTTTAGAACTACTGCACGAAGATCCACAGAAATCACTTCAGAAAACTGAGTTACTATAATTTAATTTTGCTTAATAAAATGTAAAATGGAATTGTTCCTTCATACAAATGTGTGTATGTGCCTTCAAGTTGCCTCTCAATTTAAAGCAACCTCAAGAATTTTACAGGTTTTTCTTAAGGCAAGGGATACTTAGGGGTTATTTTGCCAGTTCCACACATGGGAGAAAACATATGGAGCTCTGAAAAGAACAAGACAAGCTAATGATAAATTACTGGGATTACCAAAATATTTTGATATAGCATAGAAGCTTTTCAAACTCATATTGTTGTTTAAAATAAACAGATGTCTTCATTGTAGGAATCATTGCAGATGGCTTTTTAAATTAATTTGCTTCTGTCTTTGCAGTTTCCTTATGTAATGCAAACCACGGATAATCAAAGAAGTCTCTGCGAGGCTGGAGAAACGGAAAAAAGTATCCAAACTTAACTGGAATTCTACAACAGTTAGAGAATTTGAAAATGAACTTATTTGCTTCTTATTCTGCATTTGGTCTCCCCCCCCCCCCCCATTATTTGTACACAGCCTTAGGAGGAGCCAAGCCGATCACACCGAGATATCCAGTTTCCCCTAATATCCCGTCACAATTCTAATACTTGTTTATTATTTTGCACAACATGCTTCAATTACTCTATTATTCTCTAGTCAATAAGAAACCATTATATTACGTCTCCAAAGACCCTTAAAAACATGGCAGAATTGCACCATTGGCTGTACTCTGATTTCTTTAGTCTGATATTTGGGCACAGACATTTTGGTATTGAGTATTTGTAACAGAAGACAAGATGTGCATCATGTTCTATGTACATAACTTCGACTCATGCTTAAATCTTAATTCATAACTTTGAGTTTTGACAGAAAACAACATGAATAAAAATGGATGAGGATAAGCTCCCCTGGTTCAATGTCTATATTAATGTGCGAGCGTTGGGGGAAAAATGCAATACTGGGCTGGCAATATGAGCCATTGTTCTTTTCAGTGAATGTACTTCTATCACGAGTCCACATGAATAACATTGGGCTGTTCTCAGGGCAATATCTAAAGACAATAGATTTAGTCCAGATTAAACCCTGGACTATCATTTCATTTTTTGGGTATTCTATGTGGATAATTTGTATGGTTTTATATTCTATTTTCCCTTCCTTTTCTCTCTATGTGCATGTGTCTACTCATATATTTTCAATTGTACACCTTTAACAAGATGCACTGTTTTGGTTGATGTTCTGGCAACCACAAAATGGATCCCCTCTTTTCAGGAGTAATAATAGAGGCTACAAAAATCCACAAAATGTTATGTTCATTATAAATTCTAGAAGCAGTCATACATTCTGGTCATGACAGAAAAAGTTATATAAGGAAAGTTAATCTCCCTCTCTGCCGTCTATAAATCTATAATGCAGAAGGATTGCAAATACTGCATAACTTCCAAGCATTATTTTCAATCATAAGCATTAGATCATCATAGTTTAAACATTCCAAAGAAAGCATTTAAAAGCACTTATTTATTTCCTGTGTTTCTTTCATGCGATAGATAAAATTCCCTTGCTATGTACCATCTATCTCTTCTAGGTTATTTACACAGGCCATATCTCTGTGGGTTAAACTAATGAACATTTTCACATAATATAAGTAGGAGGCAAGGGGATCGTTGGATTATTGATCTGAAATTTTCAGCCCACAGTTTATTTTGATCAGCCTGTTTTGTAAAATCACATGCACTGAATCATCCTTTCTAATTAGCTCTGCACGGTTACTCAAGCAAAAGGCTTCCATCCCAGGACTTCTGGGGAGGATGGCTTAGAACAACTTTGCTTTCAAAGCATATTTTAAAAAAATGGGTTTCAAACTATTTTTCAGATTGTTTCAGAGTAGTTCTCTGGTTCAGTTCTTGTGGGTTTTTTCGGGCTATATGGCCATGTTCTAGAGGCATTTCTCCTGACATTTCGCCTGCATCTATGGCAAGCATCCTCAGAGGTGAGGACCTCACCTCTGAGGATGCTTGCCATAGATGCAGGCGAAACGTCAGGAGAAATGCCTCTAGAACATGGCCATATAGCCCGAAAAAACCCACAAGAACTGAGTGATTCCAGCCATGAAAGCCTTCGACAGTTCTCTGGTTATTTGAATAAAAACAGTTTTTCTAAATAATAATAAAAACTGAAGTTTATGCCTTAAAACTCACACGTCAACAGATTGTAGAACAGATATAAAAGAGGATATCAGAAATTCAGCTTTATTACTTTGTTCATTCACTTAACTTGTGAGTATCCCTCAAACCCAATGTCCTCTGGACAAAAGGCATATAGACAACAAAATCTACTAAAACAGGAGTGGTCAAAGTTTAGGACACTGAAGACAGCTCTAGGGGCCTCATCATAAAGACCAGGCAAATTGTTTCACTTCACCAGGCATCTGGGAGAAAAGAGAGGGGCTGTGGGGTGAATCTGTCATCCCAAGCACAGATCTCTCTTGGTGATGCTTTCCCCATCACATGGGGAAAGTGTCACCCTTCTGGTGAGACTTTGTGTTGGCTCCATTGGAGCCAGCACAACACAGGAAGCCTCCCAAGTTGGGAGGAAAGTGTCCACTGATGCTTTCACCCTGTTTGGGGATGGGGCCTCTGCTGGAACTTACACAATGTAATGTGATGTCTGGTGTGGGGCTCCATCCATTAGATGGGGTGAAAGCATCCCAGAACACTAAATTCACCCCATCTGAAGCACACTTCCAACAACACATCCCTGCTCTAAATAAACAGCTATGTTTTCACATGAGTGACTTTATATGTGAGGAAAATGACAAGATATGGGGCAGCCCTCAACGTAATGCTTTGCAATCATCTGGGTGGGAGGCAACCAGAGGAATAAATCATTAATGAGGGCATATTTGAGACACCAACCTAAGGTGGTAAATAGTTATCTTACTCCCTTAGAGGACACTTGTGCCTCTAGTCGCATAGGGAGATTTCCAATCCCAAACCATAAATTTTATTACTTTTCCTTGAGCAAGCACCCCTCCAGGAAAAGTAGAATGCCCACAAGATGCCCAAATAAAAGTAAAACACCCATTGCCAAGTACCTGTTTTATTTTAATTATCTTCTTTTTTTGGCCTTCTTCCAGTCTTTACTGTGGCCAGGCACGCGCGCGCGCACACACACACACATTTGTATATTATATGTAAATACAAAAAAAATACTAAAATCTAGAAAACAAGCATCACTACTTGAGCTGTTCAGCACAAGAATGGATTAAATAACTATAAAGGGTACAGAAAGGGAACCCACTTGGGATGATCAGCATGGCTGTATGCAATTTAACTCTCAAATATTGTACTCTTGTCTTTTAAAATGACAGTGGCAAGAAGATCTGACACAGAACTAGATTAAATATGCTATCTCCAGAGAGCAACACCTGTGCCCTCTTTCATACGCACATTTTTCTGGCTGGCGCTGCCTCTCCATCACTTCACACTGAGCAAACATGTCAACAAGAATGACTTAATTTGGACATATACTTGATTGGAAGAGAGAAACAGAAGCAAAGCTTCCTTGATATGGGAGGTTGACTGAAAAAGAGAGCAATCAGGATAAACAGACAGTTCAATCATGAAAATGTAAGAAGAGCCATTCTGGAACAGACCAAAGGTCTATCTAATCCAGTATTTATTCATGCAGTAGCTGTCATGAATAGAAGTCATTTAAAATATACAGAAATTTTCTCCATGCATTTCTTGAATCCCTTTTCAAAGCTATCCAAGTGAGTGGCCATTGGTATATCTTGTGGCTATGAATTCCATGGGTGTACTATATGAAAATGTATTTCATCTTATCTATCCTGAATCTTCAACAATTCAGTTTCAGGAAGTATCCCCAAACTCTAATATAAGTGAGAGGGAGAAGTAGCTTCACACTTCATATAATCTTGTATATCTTTTTCCTTACTTTTCTTCCCCCCCCCCCCCCAGCCACCAGCACTATAATGGAAAGGGAAATGCTCTAACTTTTTATGATTTTGATTGCTTTTTGCCTTTCCCAGTTTATTTACATATGTTCAGTCAGTTGCATGTTGCATCAACTTGTTTTCCAGTAAACACGCTTATAATAGCCTTGTTGTTATTGCGATGTGACTTCAAGTCATTTCTGACTTATGATAACCCTAAGGTGAATATATCACAGTATTTTCTTGGCAAGATTGGTTTGGGGGCGGGGAGGTTCCCTTGACTTCGTCTGAAGGTGAGAATGCCCAAATAACCAGTTGGGGTTTCCATGGGCTGAGCGGATATTTTAACCTTGATCTTCCAGTGTCTAAGGCCAACACTCAAACTGCTATACCATGCTAGCTCTCTTATAGTGACCTACCTTTAAAATATATATAATAATTATTATTTTTAAAATTTACTAATCTGGAAGCAATGATATGCTAAAAATTAAACATGCTTTTTAGGCAAATGAAGTTTGGGATGGAGGAAAAGTGGAAAACAACCTTGGAAACAAGTTATTAAAGAATGCTTGCAAAATTCAATAAGCATTGACTAATCAGAGAAGAGAACACTGTTATATCTATTTTTCTCTCTTCAGCCCTCTTTCCAACACATTAGGTTTTTCCTAGTTCCTGCTTTCAATTTCTTATTATGTTTTTTTTTAAATGACCCCAAGTATTACCAAATAGGAATCCCTCTCATTTTGACAGTGATTTAGAGAAAATCCATGAAGGAATATGTGAAGTGGTGGGAGTTGGCCACTGATTATATACTTCTTCATTTTAAAGTCAGACTCCTTCATTTCAGAAATTAATTTTCTTTTTTCATGTAGAACTCTAGTGATTCCCATGTGAGTAGATTGATGGATTTATCCCACACTGTAAACTTTAAAGGAGCTGTCCAAAGTTCTGAACACAAACTCCCAAAATATGTTAAGTACCGGCCTGCACAACTTGTCAGTAGTAAGGGGCCAAAATTAGATAGGCTAAGCATCTTAGGGCAACTCTATCAGAATTTTCTTGTCATGATTTATTCAAAAGGGTCTCTGCCTTCCTCTGAGGCTGGGAGAGTATGATTTACCTAAAGTCACCCAGTGGGTGCAGAGCTGTGGCCCAAGCTTCAAGCAACGACACCTCGCTCTCTGAACTGTGAATTCCTTCTCTGTTTCCTACCTTCCTTCCTTCCTTCCTTCCTTCCTTTTCTCACACTCTCCTTCTTTCACTCTCCTTTTCTTTCCCTTTTTCTTCCTTTTCTCCCCCCCCCCTCCTTCCCTCTCTCCCCCCTCCCTTTACACAAACTAGAGAAGTCCAAGGCAGATGAGTCCTGGTGTGTGGAAGTGGGCGACAAGTAGGTGTGAGGCAGATGTGCTCTGTGAGCCACACCAATGGCTTCTATAGCTCGCATGTGGCCCAGGGACCACATGTTATACAGACCTGGTTTAGTACTTTAGACAAATCCTTTAACTTCATGCAGTAAATATTCAGTTGACATGGAAGACCATGCAGAACAACTCCTGGTACAAATAAATAACATCCAGGAACATTGCCCAGTAATTACTTTTTTCCCAGTATGAGCTAGTAATTCTGCATTCTGGTTTGAGGAGTAGATATACTCCTCCATTGAAAAATATCTGAATTATGTGAGTAGTAAATTCTTGAATTCTCCAACTGAATGGGAAGAAATAGAACTTGCACTGTTATATTTAAGTCAATGAAGTACAAGATCTATAATCTATAGTGCAATACTATACAAGCTTACTTCAAAATGTCCTACTGTCCTTAATGGAGCTTGTTTTCAGGTAAGTATACACATGTATTATAATAGGAACAGAATGTTATACTCTGAAATTCTGACATTTTTTCAATAAAAATTCCAATAAATTATAAATTTTATAATCAGAGCAGATCAAAGCCAATAAAATATTTTTTTAGTAATCATGGTAAAATCTTTGCTCCATATGTTTAAGAATCCCTCACTATTTGAAAATTATTTTGATTCCTTGAAACATTACTAGAAACAGTTCTCAAAACACTCATGAACAACACAAGGCACAATCCATCTGAGTTCAAGAGTACTAGTGGCCTCAACAGAATGCTTCTCAAATGAAATTTTCATCACTTTCCACATTTCCAACATTGGAGCAACTTAAAAATCTCAGTTGATCATTTAGAAATACAGTTTAGGCAGCCAAAGAAAAGGCAACAAGCGATTACCATGGGGATGCAGATACAGTAAAAATAAGCATTCTTAGAGTGAACAATTTTCAGTGTCTCGTTCTAAATGCTAGAAATATGGACAATGAAGCAAAATTTCATTTTGGTGGCAAGATTCTTTGGGGAGCAAAGCATTCATTTTGCCTCCTTCCTCCTAGCTACAGCTTTGGCTGGAAGACATATGTTATCTTTATAGGACTTTCCTTTTCTGTCCCTTTTCCCTTGGAGCACCTTCATGCTTGAAACAATAATTTGGAGCAGGTTTTAAAGGCCTACAGGATGCTAGTGATTTTGAGCATATCTTCAAGTCACATGTTGACTTATGGTGACCTTGCTCCTGATTCCACAGGCAACACCTAACTAGCAGAATGATCATACCTGATTTCACCTTTTTTTGGCAACACTAACTTAAAATACCCAGCATCTACAAAGCATAAATTAATGAACAAATGGATGAATAATTGTATATTTACTCTGGAAGCCAGACAATGACCTTGCACAACTGGGCCCCGACATGTACAAGGTATCCTAAGCTGTCTTCAGAAACAAAATGTTCTGCAAGCCTTTTGATAATTCACATGATGTTCTTCCCTGCACTCAGACCCCCCACTTTTCACTCTTCCCAATCAGTTAATTACTTGTTTTTCTCACATGCATACAGATTGGATTCTCGAATTTAGAATCCATTTTCCATCCCTGCCTATGTGGCACTAGCAATAAAGCACAATAGATGTTTGCCATGGTTCCACTCCAGCCTGCCAGATCCTGCCAAAGGAAGTAGTGTAATGATACTGGCAGATGCAATGTTTGTGCCAGACCCTGTTCTTTGGTTCAGGCCAGGCTTGTTAGCATGTCCTAGACACCACAATCAACAAACTTAAGCCAAGCTCCTCATCTGATCCCAACATGCTTCTACATCTCCTGTTTGTTAAATAATTCTTGGTTATTTCACTTTGTTTCTTGTTCTATTCTACATCCAACTAATTGTAACTTTAAACTGTAATGCGGACCTTGTATCTAAAGACTTCCCCAATAAAGATACAGAAATATATATATTAAAAATAAAATAAAAATAGCCCACTCCAGATTTTTTAGTAAGCCTGTTAAAGAAAAGTACTCTTGCTTGAGGCCTTAACTAGGGAAGGTGCTATAAGCTAACTGAGCCTTATGTGAAAATGAATTCTTCCTGCCAGGAGTCCTAAACACAACAGTTGAATGTCATCTGCTTATTTCCCTACTTGAATCCTGGTTTTTGTTTCTAATGCATGCGTCTTTCTCTGTCTTCCCTAAGATTCTTCTGTGCATTTTCTCCAGTTGCTTAGAATTCTCCATTCTCCTTCTTGCTAGTTCACCTTACTGCTTCTCACTACAGCTTTGGATCTGATTCTACATTTCTGTATCACAGACCAGTTTCAGTTGAGGAGAGAGCTCAATAGAAAAGCAGATACATTGCATTCAAAGGGTTCAAGTTCAGTCTTTGCCATTGGCAATTAATGGGACCCAATAGCAAAGTTGAGGAAGAGCTTAGCTTGAGACCTTGGAGAATTGTTGCCAAAGGATGAATGTTCTTGAACACACTGTTGCTTGATCAGCACACAACTTCCCACAGAGCTTCAAAGAGTGCTTCTTCTCACATCTTACTAATTATTCAGTATGCTATCTTTCATTTTACTGGGAATGTTTCCCCCCTTTTTTCCTCTTCTGTGTCCTTCGTAAGATAGTAAGAGGTCTTCATCTTCAGTAATACAATGTAAACACCCTTTGTTTTGTACAGAGTTTAAATAATAATAATAATAATAATAATAGACAAAATTGAAGGAAAAGTTGACAAGGAGAAGACCTGGTTATGGCTCACGAATGGAACCCTGAAGAAGGAGACAGAAGGCCTGATTCTTGCAGCCCAGGAGCAAGCCATCAGAACCAATGCCATTAAGGCCAGGATTGAAAAATCAGCTAATGACCAAAAATGCAACTTTCAGATCCAGACAGACAAAGTTTTGGAACACAATACACCAGACATCATGATTGTGGAAAAGAAAAAAGTCTGGTTTATTGATGTCACCATACCAGGTGACAGTCGCATTGAGTAAAAACAACAGGAAAAACTCAGCTGCTATCAAGACCTCAAAATCGAACTGGAAAGGCTCTGTCATAAACCAGTACAGGTGGTCCCAGTGGTCATCGGCACACTGGGTGTCATGCCAAAAGATCTCAGCCGGCATTTGGAAACAATAAACATCGACAAAATCATGATCTGTCAACTGCAAAAGGCCACCTTACTTGGATCTGCGTGCATCATTCAAAGATACATCACACATTCCTAGACGCTTGGGAAGTGTTCAACTTGTGATTTTGTGATATGAAATCCAGCATATAGATCTTGTTTGCTGTGACATACTGTGCTTTTGTGTCAATAATTATTTTATTTTATTTTTGTACCCTGCCTCCATTTCCCTGAAGGAACTCAGGGCAGCTTAAATGGGGCCAAGCCCAAAAAACACAGTTAAAATATAACTATTCTTTCAGCTCTATAATTCCTTTCCTTCTTTAATACCTGGCAAGCATTTGTTCATCTGCCTATGAAGAAGTCTTTGAGAATAGATGTAACACATTAATTCTGCTGTTTAAACATGCTACAATATAGTTTTAAACATTTTTAAATGCAAAGGACAATATGATATAGAAAAATAATGTAATTTGTTTTCATTTCAGCTTTACTATGCAATGCATGTTTTGACAGTTTATACATAGAAACATTTAAAGAAAAAAACCCTACCTTTCTATGGATCTATTTTTACTGTGCCCTTTAAAAACTTTCATTGATTTATTAAATTAAACGTATAATATATAACTTTATAAAAACACAGTTAATATTGTCTAGGGAAGAAAGGTTTATATTGTTTTCCGTAGACAAATAATCGTTGTGCATATTTGATTGAGGAACAATTCTGATTACATTAAGAACTAGGAAAATACAGTTCAAAAAGTGAACTCAGGAAATTTCCAGAGATTACTGAGTGATCCTGATAAGTGAGGATAGGTTGCTTGTTTAGTGGCTTTCACTACACTCCTAAATCCTTGGAGATTTATTGTTCTGGGTCTTGATGCCCTTTGTCCTTGACTACATTTTCACCACCAATTGATTTGAACAGTGTCCCATGGGACATGATTCGTGGATGTTGCTCAATCTATGAGCAGTTATCAGAGTTTATGAACAGATTTATATGCATTTCAAGGATCTTGGCTGACCTTTTTCCATTAAAAGTCTGTGTCATAGTGTCTTAGTACCTAGACATTTAAATCACTTTCCTTGACTCTATGGTATTAGGTTACTCAGCAGGCTGGAGTGATCTGTGTTTTTCCATTTCCAAAGAATTTATCCTCACTGAATACTGCAAGATGATTGGACAAATGAAGTGCTAGTCTACCAATTGTATTTACTTTGAAGATGCATGTTTACACTGTCTTACATATACAACTTTTCTTTCAAAATATTTTCTTCAGAAATTATTTTTTTTATCATGCCTCCAAAGACAGTCACTATGGTAGACATTTTTTTAAAAGATGGGTCTTTTAAACTACAAATGAAACATTTGCCTTTCGATTATTTGTATTCTCTTACTGTTTGAATATAATGGAGGAATCAAATAACAAAATGCCAATCAGTGTCTTAGAGCTGTTGTGGGAGCGTGACATACAGTTGCTCTGTCTCACTTTTTCCCATCTGGTGGCCTCTAGAAATGCTGGACAATGCCTCTTTCTCTGTAGTCAGTAGGAACCTTAGTCTGACACACTGATGACCTCATCATATGGAGTAATTTGCCTCTGGTATGCCAGTTCCTCTGCCCTTTTGCCATAGAGCCCATCCCATAGCGTACACCTACTTTCAGTGGGGCTCTGTGGCAAAAAGGGAGAGGAAGCACTGTACCTGGGAGGCTTCCCAGGTTGCATTTGCAACAATGGGGGGAAGCCAGGTGGTGGATGCTTCCCCCATAAGATGGGGCCAAGGGTAAATCAAGTGATGTGGGGCATGTGGCAATGGGTTCCCTGCACACCCTACTGGGCCCCTACATATTCAGCATGATGCGTGGCAGAACATGCACCTGGGACAACACTGGGCTGGGTAAAACAGACTGCTTTGTGTCAACCTGTTGAGTTATCACATGGAACTTACTCTGCAAGGACCTGTTTGTGAGTCCCATCTGTGACAAATGTGGTCTAAGGAAGAGGATTTGGTTGAAACACTGTTAGCTTCACAAAATGAACTTATTGTATGTGAGGAGGATTAGGATATTTTAACCCATTTGATGCACTGGCTAACCCACTTGTATTTTGTGGCTGCTATAATTTATTTATTTATTTATTTATTATTTGCACTTGTTAACCGCCACTCTCAGCCCTTGTGGGCGACTCGTGGCGGTGTACAAAACATAGAACATAGAAAGACAACAGTTTACAATAGATCAAGACCATAACACAACATCTTACGAGTACACAACTAATTAAACTAAAAATCCGCTTCGTCTTGTTTGGGGTCATAATCAATCTCATAGTCATAGTCCATTCCGGTGGTCATTCCAAAAACATAGCACTTAACTGAAGGCCTTTTCGAAGAGCCAGGTTTTCAGGCCCTTGCGGAAGGCCATGAGGGAAGGCGCCTGTCTGATTTCAGCAGGGAGGGAATTCCATAGCCGGGGGGCCACCACCGAGAAGGCCCGCTCTCTCGTCCCCGCCAGGCGTGCCTGTGAGGCAGGCAGGACCGAGAGAAGGGCCTCCCCAGATGATCTCAAGGTCCTCGTGGGCTCGTAGGCCGAGACGCGGTTCTCAAGGTATTTTGGGCCGGAACCGTTTAGGGCTTTGTAGGATAACACCAGCACCTTAAATTGGGCCCGGTAGCAAATCGGCAGCCAGTGGAGCTGGGACAGCAAGGGCGTTGTGTGCTCCCTGCATCCCGCTCCGGTTAACAACATGGCTGCCGCGCGTTGAACTAGCTGGAGCTTCCGGGCCGTCTTCAAGGGCAGCCCCACGTAGAGAGCGTTGCAGTAGTCAAGGCGGGATGTGACCAAAGCGTGTACCACCGTGGCCAAGTCAGACTTCCCAAGATACGGGCGCAGCTGGCACACGAGCCGAAGCTGTGCAAATGCTCCCCTGGTCACCGCTGAAACCTGGGGATCCAGGCTCAGCGATGAGTCCAGGGTCACACCCAAGCTGCGAACCTGCGCCTTCAAGGGGAGTGCGACCCCGTCCAGCACAGGCTGTAACCCTATACCCTGCTCGGCCTTGCGACTGACCAGGAGTACCTCTGTCTTGTCTGGATTTAATTTCAGTTTATTCGCCCTCATCCAGACCGTTACAGCGGCCAGGCACCGGTTCAGGACTTCGACAGACTCCTTAGTAGCAGGTGGAAAGGAGTGACAGAGTTGGACGTCATCTGCGTACAGGTGACACCGCACCCCGAAACTCCGGATGATCTCACCCAGCGGCTTCATGTAGATGTTAAACAGCATGGGGGACAGTATGGAGCCCTGAGGAACACCACAGGTCAAAGGCTGTGGTGTTGAACAGGAGTCCCCCAACAACACCTTCTGGGTCCGACCCTCCAGAAATGACTGGAGCCATCGCAAAGCGGTGCCCCCAAGACCCATCTCTGCAAGGCGTCCCAGAAGAATACCGTGGTCGACGGTATCGAAGGCCGCTGAGAGGTCCAGGAGCACCAACAGTGACACACTCCCCCTGTCTAGCTCCCGGCGGAGATCATCCACTAAGGCGACCAAGACCGTCTCGGTACCATGTCCCGGTCTGAAGCCAGACTGTGCCGGATCCAGATAATCCGTGTCTCTCAAGAATACCTGGAGTTGTGAGGCCACCACGCTTTCCATGACTTTGCCCAAGAAGGGAAGATTGGAAACAGGCCGAAAGTTGTCAAATTTAGTGGGGTCCAGTGATGGTTTCTTCAACAGCGGCTTTATAATAGCCTGTTTTAGGCTCGCTGGAATCGTGCCTTCCCGAAGGGAGGCATTAACCACCACCGTTACCCACTCGGCCAATCCGCCTCTGGCCTCTTTCAGAAGCCAGGATGGGCAGGGGTCTAGGATGGACGTGGTAGGCCTCATTCCTCCAAGTATCTTGTCCACATCCTCGGGTTTCACAAACTGAAAAGAATCCATCAAAATAGGACAAGCAGGTGCTTGTGTCACATCCACAGAGACTGCATTTAATGTGGCGTCCAGCCCAGAACGGATCAAAGCGACTTTGTCTGCAAAGAACCGAGCAAATGCTTCACAGCGCGTGGCCGAGTTGTCAGGGCTCCCACCTGAAGTAGGGGGAGTTAAAAGACCTCTGACAATCCGAAACAACTCCGCCGGACGGTTTTTTGCAGACGCAATAGTGGCCGCAAAGAAAGTTTTCTTTGCGGCTTTTATTGCCGCGGCATATGCCCTTAGAAAGGACACAAACCGTGCTCGGTTTGGCTCGCTTGGGTCCGAGCGCCACACGCTCTCTAGTACCCTCTTCCTTCGCTTCATCGCTGCCAGCTCCTCAGTGAACCAAGGAGCTGGTTTAGCTCGGTTACTTGAGAGGGGACGTTCCGGAGCGATCCTGTCAATTGCCCTGGTCATCTCCCCATTCCAGAGAGCGACCAAGGCCTCGACATGGTCACCTACCGAGGTAGCGGGGAAATCCCCAAGAGCCGTCAGGAATCCATTCGGATCCATAAGCCTCCTGGGGCGGACCATCTTAATGGGTCCTCCACCTTTGCGGAGGTTAGGGGGCGCAGTGAGCCTAAATCTGATCAGGAAGTGGTCGGTCCATGGCAACGGAGAGATAGACAACTCCTCCACACCGCCACCCTGCTCCCATCCCTGGCAGAAAACCAAGTCCAATGTGTGTCCAGCACAGTGGGTGGGGCCAGTTATTTGTTGGGACAGCCCCATGGTTGCCATGGCAGACATGAAGTCCTGAGCCGCTCCTGTGAGGGTCGCCTCGGCATGGATGTTGAAGTCCCCCAGCACAAGAAGCCGTTGGGACTCCACCACCAGGCTCGAGACCACCCCCGCTAGCTCAGGCAGGGAGACTGTAGTGCAGCGAGGTGGACGGTACACTACAAGAATCCCTATTCTGTCCCGGTCACCCACCCTCAGGTGGACACATTCGAAATTTGTGGTCTGCGGGATGGGACTCCTGGTCAGATGGATGGAATCTCTATAGACCACTGCGACCCCGCCTCCCCGTCCTCCGGTTCTTGGTTGGTGTTGCACGGAGAAGCCCGGAGGACAAAGCTGGGAGAGGTTTACGCCCCCCGCTTCATCCAGCCAGGTCTCCGTGATGCACGCCAGATCTGCCCGCTCCTCCAGGATTAAATCCTGGATCCAGGTCGTTTTTCCGTTGACAGATCTGGCGTTCAACAACACCACCTTCAAACCAGAGGGCCCGCTCACCTGGTTACACCAATTTACCTTAGGAGACCGGTTGGGGATTGCTAATATGGATAAGCGGTCCGAATTAGGCCGAATTCGAGGTCTCCTTTTTCCGCATCTCCTCCTTCCCACCACGACCTCTATGGGGGCCCCTCGGCTAATGGAACACCTCCCCCCCTCCATGCCGCAGTCTAAAGACAAGGTCTTACTTTCTGCTTTGTTCGTTGTTTGATTTTTCAGTCCTTGCCAAAATCCTTTCTTCCCCTCTACCCCCCTCCCCACCTCATTTTTATTTACAGGGTCCAGCCCACCTCCTCCCCTGTCCCTTACACTATACAATAGTAACAAGGATAGTACACAAAGGGGGATGGGGGACCACATGGATAACAGCAATACAAGGTGGTGTTAGATGTTCCGGCCACACCAATAGAATAGTTCGTAGAGTGCACAAGTCTTAGGTGCAACACCGTCAGTAATAATAATTCAGTCAGCAACTACGTGCCGTTGGGCGCATTTGTAAAGTGCTAGGTCTAAAGTGCAAAGAGTGCCCTACATTGATTGGACGGTAGCTAAAGTGCGACACAGAGGGACAGGAAGGGGGCGAAAGTGCTAGTGCAGTTGGCGGCAGAGGCAGGCGCCTTAAGGTGCTCTCTTACATAAAGTGCTATATTTCGTACTTATCACATTATCAACCGATAAAGCCCAGGAATGTGCAAGCTGATGGTATATAATCACCCTCCTATGGGGCTGAGATGATGGCAAGTTAGCTCAATGCTGTTATGACCCAGATGGGATCACTAGACGGTTGTAATGAAGCGGATGGGGCTTCCGGAGATGGCAACTCGGCAATGGGACAGCACGGTTGGTCGGTTACAGTATTACACACTCTGTACTAACGCAGAGAGGGCCGGCACAAAGATCTACACAACGGTCTACACAACGGTCTATACAAAGGCCAGCACAAAGGTCTACACAGAGGTCTACACAAAAAGGTCTGCACAGAGGTCTACACAGAGAAGGCCAACACAATATAAGGTCTACACAATATAAGGTCTACATAAGAAGGCCAGCACAAAATGTCTACCCAGGGGACTGCACAAAGTCAGTCTCGTCGCTCCGTCCAGATGGAAGGGTGGGACGGCCGTTCAGATGGTCCGGCGGTGGTGCGGCCTATACGGCTCTCAGCGATGGCGGCGTCCCCCGGCCCGGCCCCTGTGGTGGTTTTGGCTGGGCGATGGCGGCCGCAACCCAGCAGCAAGCTGGTGGTGATAGCGGCCGCGGCAGCCGCGGCGGCGGCGATGGTCTGGCCTGGCGGCGATGGTCTGGCCTTGCTGGTGGGGGCTGCAGCCTAGTGGGGGCGATGGCGGTGGCCCCCCAGCGACGGCAGCAGTGGCGGCCCGGTGGTAGCTTGGCCCCTGCGGTGAGGCAGCGCTGGTCAAATCCCGGGCAGCAATGACTCAGCAGCAAAAAGAGGCCGCAACTCCACAGCGGCCTAGCGGGAATAGCGGCCGCGGCCTGTTGAAAATGGCAGCGGCAGTCCCGGCGGGGGGCGGCCTGGCAGTAGCCCAGCCCCTGCAGTGGGGCGGCAACGGGCCTGTCCAGGCGGCGCGGCCCAGCCGCGGCCTGATGGTGGTGGCGGCCGCAGCGGTGGCGGCCTGGCAGAACGGCGGTTGCGGCGGCAGCAGCCCGGCAATGGACCCGCTCCTGTAGCGGGCGGCCGAGGTCTCGTCCGGCCGCGGCGCAACTCAGCGACGGCCTGGTGTTGCCGGCCCAATGGCGGCCACGGCCTGATAGCAGCAGCCCAGCGGCGGCAGCGGCCCGGCGGCAGTCCGGCCCCCGCAGCGGGGCGACGACGGTCCCGTCCGGCGATGGCAAAGGCGGCCGCGACGGAGGCCCCAGCGGCCTGGCGGTGGTCCGAGAGCGACAGCGTCCCAGCAGAGGCAGGAGTCCGGCGCCCAACGGCAGCAAGGCTGCGGCTCAAGTGGCGGCCCAGCCGAGAGACTGCGATAACACATCTTAAATGAATATTTATTTATTTATTTATTTACTACGCTTATATACCGCAATTCTCAGCCTACTGGCGACTCATTGCGGTGTACAACATAGAAAAACAGGTGCAAGGTACAACATCAAATAAAATAATCCACAATACATAATTATCAAAACATCTCATCAAAACATCAACCTTATTACAATACCATTCCGAGTCGTCTCAGCGTCAAATTCACAATCCGATACCATTCCGTTATTCCATTCCTATGGTCAGGTTACCAGTCATTGCACTTCTATTCAAAAGCCTTCTTAAACAACCAGGTCTTCAGCTTCCTACGGAAAATCAACAGGGAGGGGGCTAGCCAGAATACTGGTAAATGCTTTTAGGGTATATGTTGTAACATTTTATTCATATTTTAGTTACTATATCTTATTGGATTTTTTTGTATTATTTTCATCTCAATGCTTAATTCTTTGTTGTAAGTTTACTGTTGTTTCTGTGCATAATCTTGTATTATCTTGATGTGTTTGTATTCATTTGAGGTACTGAATGTTTGCCTTTTGTTTTGTATTTGTAAACCTCTCTGAGTCCCTTTATGGAGACTCATCACAGAGTTTTCTTGGCAGGTTTTATTCTGAGGGTTGCCTTTGCCTTCCTCTGAAGCTCAGGGAGTGAGACTTACTTAAAGGTCATCCAGCAGGTTTCCAACCCAGTCCCTCAAAATATAACACCATGATGTATGAAATGTGCAGGGATTAGTAATTAGGGAGTGTACACAGGTATTTTGCTTGGGCATTTAATAGAGGAGTTCGAGGGGGAGATCCTTTCCTGCTTAAGTAATTTTAGGGGGGAAATGTGGATAGTGAAGAAGCCACTGTGTCATATTTGTTTTTCTGCATGAGGATGTAGAAGAATAGAACTGCAGCAAGTGCAGGTGGTAACTTCATTGAAAGATATGATTAAAGAGCTTGAAGCTGGCCCAGCTATACTGCAGCTCAGCAGGAAATCTGAAGAATTTTTGGACAGAGCAAAGTAAATTGACCTGGAGGGGTGACAGACATGAGATGCCGCTGAAAATCAGAAGGACTAATGAACACAGGAGGCCAATTCTTCCAAGACTATGGAACAGAAAGAGGAAAACTGTGAAACCAAATTTAAAAAGAAGAAACATTTGGTTGGATGAGAATTGGAATACAGAGCAGAAAGGTCCTGAACAGAGCAGCAAAGAGAAACAAGGGCTGTAAGATATGGAGAAGCTAAATGAAGGGCTTTAAAATGTAAAGTAATAAGCTTCTATTGGACAACCAATGAAGGGATATTCTACTTTCAGTGCTCCTTCATCGGTTGCCTATTCCTTTGTCAAAGGATGTAACTTGATTAAAATGATGGGCCAAAGAGACAGCCTTAGCAGCATAGTGTTAAACTGAAACCAATGTGTTAAGCTGAATTAATGGAATACCAGTCTAAAGAGGCTTATAATAATGAAGACAGGAAATGACCAAGGCAGGAATGAAAGTCTTTGCAGGCGAAAAAGAGAAAAGGTCTTATTTTGACAATATCATAAAGAAAAAGTGTATTGACTTAGTTACATCACCCATATGAGGAATAAAAGATCAAGAGGAAAATAAAATTAAGGCTCTGTGCTTCCTCCATATGATGGAGGGACGTTTTATTAACAGTTATAGAGAATTTACCTTGGAAAGAAAAGGACAGAGAAAAAAAACCAATTCCATCTTTTCCATATTAAATTTTAGGCAACAATGAAGCATTTGTGCCAAAATAGCTGAAAGACATGCTGTATTAGGATGCTGAACATCAGAAGAAAATTCTGGAGTGGAAAGATACAGCTGAGTGTCATTACGAAAGATGCTACAAAAGTCAATAAGGATACATAAAATCACCGAAGGACAGAGTATATAAAGAGAAAACCAGAAGGATCCAAGGACAGAGCTCTGTGAAACCCTGACTGATAGGGGAAAAGAAAATCCAGCACCACATTAAATGACTCGCCTGAGTGGTAAGACACAAATGAGCTGAGGTCAGAATCAGTATCCTAGGTCCTGGATGAATACAAAAGAAGAACATGAGCAACTGTTTCAAAATCTGTAGAAATGTCAAAAAGAATAAGAACTGAATTCAGGCTTTTCGTCTTGGCAAGCACGTTTTCTGTAAGAATATACTTGCTAGGAGTCTTGCAAACTTGATCAAGAGGGCTTTAACCTGAATTCCACAGGCATTGGAGGAGCTCAGGCCAGGCAAAGAGGCTTCAAGGAAACAGCCATCTCAACTACAACAGGGCTCCTCCTACCCTCTGGACCATTTCCCTTCCTGTAATGTTTCTGGAGTCTTTCACTGCTGAGGTGTATCCGGCCCAGACAAGGCGAGGCGCGATAGAGTTTTTGTTCTATTTCATCCAATAGGAAAATTCCCAGGAAATTTCTGATCCTTTACTGCTTCTTCTGGACTTTTGTTGCTTTTGATTTGGCTATGAGGACCCCCTTCCATGAATTGTTCTTGGAATTACCGTACTTTCTGGTGCATAAGACGGAGGTATAAGGCGATCCCCAAGTTTTCCAGTTAAAATATAGAGTTTGGGATATACTCGCTGTATAAGACTAACCCTCTTCAAACGCATACCAAATACAAGTAAAAAAAAATCAGATTTTATTTCAATATGGTAATTTTCCTATTACCGTATCTCCTTCTCTGCCTCCCAGATCTTGTACATGCGTGCAAGATCTGCAGTCCTCAAGAGTAAGATCTGAGAGGCAAAGAAGGAGGTACAGTAATAGGATACAAGGGTGGGCCAGACGGGTGAAGGAGGTGTGTTTTTCTGGGCACAGCACCGCTCTATCTCTTTTTTCCATACCAGGGTGTCCCGGATGCCTGCAGCTTGCTCCGCCCTTCACTTGCACCTTCCTGGTGAGGCAGCCCCTCACCCCGTCATTGGGACTACATTAACTCACTTCTTTCCACAAATCCTGGTGAGTGGATTTTCTTCTACCATATTTATACAGTGCTGCCCCTGCTGCTTTCATATGGTTACCGCATACGATGGGGATGCAGCCATGGCCATTTTTTAGCTTCCCCCACCTTATGTGGCAACTGCAGATTCTCAAGTCCGGCTCGGAAGTTTCAGCACCCGTCCTATAAAACGACCCCTGACTTTTGATAAAATTTTCTTGGGTTAAAAAGTAGTCTTATACTCCAGAAAATACAGTATTTTATAAAGGGATTGAGCCCTTAATAAGAAAGTGAAACATCATGCAATGTGTTTACAGAAGCCATGCCAAGCAGAGTGAGTGAGAGAGAAAGAGAGAGAGAGAAGAAGAAAGGAAGAAGGGCCGGGGGAGAGAACAGCATCCCCTCCTAGTCAGGAAGATTCCCTTTTTCAAACTACAGAAATGTAGCACTGTGATTTCACATTAGTTAATATGACAACATACTGTTGCCGATGCACTACAGTCCTCTGGAAGAGAGGTCTAAGTACATCTCTATAAACTACAACTCCCAGGATTCATTGGATGGAATGTGCTGTTATTATGATATATTCATGTAGTTCAAAAGGGCCCTAAGCTCAATGTTAATTTCTCTTTAGCAATGATGCATACAATTGTTACTTTGTTCTTTATATGTGAATGGAAACTAAATGGTACACATACAAAGACAGAGTTAAGATTCCAAATCATCCATCCTAATTTTTAATATAGCAGTGGCTTTATATTTTCAGGGATATTTTAATTTTCCTTCCTTGATGGCCTGATGAGGCTAAATTTCAAGGCACTGCAATGAACAAAAACAGCCATACTTGAGAATACACAACACCCCATGTCTCAGATTCTTCTGTAACTGGCTTCTTTTCTGGTCACCCACATGAAGTTTGGGTATGTAGGGAATAGCTAATATATCACTTTGTGTTGTGCTTCTGTACAGTGTGAAAAAGAAGAGGAGGAGGAGGAGGAGGGAAACAAAATAACAAAACAAAATAACAAAGCACTGAAGCATCACCTTTAGTGATAATCCTTAAAGTCCAGGCATGGACAAATGTTGGCCCTCCAGGTGTTTTGGACTTCAGCTCTCACAATTTCAAAACACCCGGAGGGCTAAAGTTTGCCTATACCTGCTATAGCCCAATGGCGTGTGTGATCCATTGCAAGTCTGCCACCTCTCCATAATAAATCTCCCTCTGGTTTTGTGAGGAACATCCATCAACAGCCCCAGACTGTACATCAGCCCCTACATTTACTTTGTGTGATGAGCCTGATTTGGTTCAGCACCAGCCTGCAGTCACCAAAATGATGCCATGGGACAGGATTTTCATCCTCTCCCACTTTGGTTAAAAATTACTTAACCTTGTTCAGCAATCAAATAAAGCAAGAACATGAGGGAATACTGAAGTACATGTTAACAGCAGCAAGAATCCTATATGCTCAGAAGTGGGGGGGGGGGGGGGGGATAGAGATGCCAACTATGAAGATGTGAAGATGTGAGAATTAATAGAAATGGACAAGTTAACCATTTTGTTGAGGGATACATCACTGCATACATTCTTAAAAGAATAGAAATCATTTTATGAATATATATCTGAGGGAGAGAAAAAAGACTTTATGTACAAGTTTGGAGACATAAACTGTCAATGTAAAAACAAGCAGAAGTATTTTGCTGGACATAAGAAAGAAGAAGAAAAACCATTCCATTCTTAAGAAACCAGGAAATCCTCTTTTAAAACTGAATCATGTGGGTAGGTTTCTCTTTTAAAATTATATGTAATTGGAGTATGTTTGCAGGAGAAATTGTGTAGTAAGGTAGTTGTCGTTTAAGTATATTTATGGATGTGAATATATGTAGAAATATTTTCCTTATTTGTATTTTTATATTATTATTGTGTTATAATAAAAATATAAAAAATACTTAACCTTCTAGTTGCTTTAATTTTTAAAATATCATTATGGAGAAGGAGAAATGCAGGAGGAGAATGTTATTATCCTAACTGGACTGTAAATCACCTTCGGGCTGAGAAAGGCAGTATACAAATATGGTAAATAAATAAATAAGTATAGTCATGGGACCATGGACTGGTCAATTGTCACAAACTCTAGAAATATACAACAGCAAGGGTGATCAGTATATTGCCATTACCTGGAATCACACAAATGCATTGGGGTATCACGTTTGTGTGATAAAAATCCCAAGTGGACCAACCAGCTAATCAGAAAATTATTTAGAGGTTGTATCCACCTCCTTAAAGACTCTGAACATGCACCGTAAAAAAGCAACCAGTTTAAATGCAGATGGCTATTACAGAAATTGAAATTAACTAGAATATATACACACAAAATGTAGACTTTTAGAAAAATGGTCTGCTCACAACCTAGTTGACTTGGTTGGCTTGTTGAGAAGACAGTGTTTGTTATATCAGCTATTCCCATTTTTCTACTTAAGTGTGGTATGGTTTGAAAGCTATTGTTTTAATGAGCTAGAATGTCCTGTGAAGAAATTACTCAGTATAGTAATTAGTACTCAGTTCTTAATTAAGTTTCAGTTAAGTCTAAAGAGTAAGTGGAGCGAATGAAGAGAAGCCCACCATGACGTAGTAAGTAGGGAAGAGGGATCCAGCTAGAGGAGGTTTCAAGTGACCTAGGCAGTCCATATTCTGCAAATGTTTCAAAATAAAAAATGAAGAGAAACAACCTGATTAATGCTTCATTCATGTGACAGTCTGGCATTTAAAATGCATCTCTACTGCACATCCTCATCCATTCCCAGTATGCATAATTACACTCCTACAAAAGATATGTCATCTGTTTGTCGCCACCACTTTTTGGTTGGATTTTGTTGCCACCACATGATCAGGAAATGTTGAATGAAAATGCTGATTAGCTAAAAGACAGATTAACCAGGTCCCAGTGACCACTAGTTGCTAAGAAACAACAGAGAACCCAACCCACAGAGCACAAAAATCCTGTTTGGTGTGAATTTAAAGAAAAAGAAAAGAAAAAGCTTTAAACTGTATGGGTAAAATTAAACTGTTACATGAATTGAAAGTTTTATTTGTACTACACACATCCGTTAGATACTAGCTTCTGCATCTATCTGTCTACATGAGCAGAATATGAAACAAATGGTTCTATTTCAGTCTCAGGCAAAACAAGAAAACAAAATGTACTGAATCACAGAAATAATATTTTTCTTACTTTTGCAGACTTTTGGAAGAAACTCAATCACTCAGAAGAGCAGAAACCAAAAAGTGTCCTTTAGGTCAAAATCATTATGAAATTAATATACAAGATGTTGGTTTGTGCATGTATGAAATCATGCAACTCCTTCAGAATGAACTTCAATATATTAAACATCTGTTTCAATATCTGACAGTACTTCTCCATAATTAAGATTTCATTGAATGTCTGAAGCATTGGTACTAAAGCACTTTGAAATTAATATGTACAAGTATTTATATTCAGTGGTTTCTGCTGGTTCCATGTCTGTAGGTGGTGAATATGCTTCAGGCATTAGAGTACATCTACAGTCATAAAATGAATGCAGTTTGATACCACTTGATCTGTCATGGCTCACCGATATGGAATCCTGGGACTTGTAGTTTGGTGAGGCACCAGCATTCTTCATATAGACATTGAATGTTTGCCTGTTTTGTTGGGAATCACCCTGAGTCCCCATGGGAAGATAGCATGGGATTTAAATAAAGTATTATTATTATTACTATTCAGCAGAGAATGCTAAATACTTTGTAAAATGACAGTTCCCGTTATGCCATACTATATTTAGCCATGGTTGTTACAGTGGTGTTGAAAAGAATTAACTCTGCAATATAGATCCACCTTTAGCTTGAATTGAGCTGTCCAAAGTACTGAGGATTCAGCCTCTTGGACAGATTGTTTAAGGTTCAGAATGGAATTCACCATAGGTTCATTGTCTCATTGACATAGAGCCATCAGCTTTATTTATTTATTTTATCGTCCCAATTATTCAGCTATCAAAGCAATCACAAGAAATCCACAAATTACCAAAATCTGTGAAATAGAAAGAACTGCAATGGTGTCTTAATTTTAGCCATCAAGAGTCCCTGTAATTTTGCTTTCTAGAAACACATGTCATAAAGGAGTCAGAGAAGACAGAAGAAAAGTCTGTACATTCTTTCTAATTTGTCCTATGCTGCTAACAACTACTACTACTACTGCAGAACATTATTTTTATTACAGCAGCCAGTATTTCTATCAAGATTTGCAATAAATTGCTCCATGAAGAGACACTGTTATAGTAAATGCATAATACCACTAGGCTCTTTAAAATAAGAAAGTACTGTAGCATATGGGTGGGGGAATAATAAAACCATGTAATAACTATAATGTGGACAAGTATTGAAAGCTAAAGAGAAAAAGAAAACTTGTTCCTTCCACATTATGGTCTTCATTTGTGCACCATTTCTGAATGTTCTGATTATTTTTACACAGGGCACACACTTTGATGTGTGAATTAGAGAGATCAAGATGTATTTTTAAATAAGTCAGCACAGACTGATAATAGTAATTCATGTTATATCATGACGTTAAAGAAGAAAATATTTTAAATAGTAGACTGTATAATTCAGAAATTGCAGAAAAAATTGTTTGTGATAGCATTCATTCTAGCTTTCTTTGGTGAAAGTACAACATTAATTTGTTTTCTTATGCCCCTTCCCTGTAATACAGTGGTTTTCAACCTGTTGGTTCCCAGGTGTTTCCGCTTACAATTCCCAGAAATCCCAGCCAGTTTACCAGCTGTTAGGATTTTTGGGAGTTGAAGACCAAAATATCTGGGGACCCATAGGTTGAGAACCACTGCTGTAATATTATATATAAAAAAATCTTCTCTACGGGGTATACAAACCAATTACCACTGAAAAGTTGGAAGAATGGGATAATATAACTGGATGGAAGGAAAAGTGAAATATTTCACACACACATTTCTCTTTTAGAAATGTTATCTGGTTTTGGAGTCCTCCTGAAGAAGTGGCAGAAGACAGCAAGGGGGAAAACAAGGCTTCCTCAACCTGCCATTAGAAAAGGAACAGGTTGCAACAATATTGAAAATATGAGGGATACTAACCCAAGCATCATAAACACACACAAACACACACATTTATTACCTGATAACCCTAAACACTATCTGAAGAGATCAATTTTGTTTTAAAAAAACACACAACCTCAAACTTCAATGGAGTTTGTTCTCAACTTTGCCTGAAGATTACTGCATAACCAAGCAAAAATCATGGCCCTAATCTCTGTAAAAGTTGGGGGATATATCATAAAGAAGAGAAGCATTGATGTAGAAATGTTATGTCACTTTTATTTTCTTAAAAAATCATGGCTATTTTAAAGTATATGGAGACTGTTAATTTCAGTTGAAGGGGAAATCTTTCTCACTGGTGGCAGAGGCTTGCAAAATGCTGTCAATCAAACCGAGAAACAGTTTGACTGCTACTGATCCTTCTCTTCCCTTTCTTTTCCATTTCAGCCTCCCACTTACTCTGTATTCTCAGAAAAGTCTCCCTCAAATATCAGCTGGTACAAAATTCTTCCTCAGAATATCTTCCCAGTGCAGATCTTTGTGGCATACTTTGCGGCAAGCAATTCAGGAGGGTAATCTGTCTGGATGGGGTTCTAGATGGGACTCTTTTGTAGTTTAGGGGGTCTGTAGGGTAGAAACAGGAAAAGAAAAAGCTGGGTAGTGCAGACAACTTCTTGCTAGCAAAGCCATTGGATATAATTCTAAATCTTCTGGTTTCATCTTTGAAGTGGCATATCAGATATGTATCGCTGAAATGCTTTCTGCCTGCGCAACCAATGGACACAATCCAGTAAGATTTATTTCCTAGAAAATAACCAGTTAAAGCCTGATAGAAAATTAAATCTGTGGGTATGTAACAAGATTAGTAGATTACTTTCATTCTTTCATTAGCTATTTTCTCAAGAGCAGCTATTTTGTCAATTAGTTTACTAGGGTGACTGGAGAAGACAAATACCACATGCCATTCTTTGGTTTCCCTTGTCTACAATCATTTATAATACAAACCAAGAAAAAACATTACAACTATGTTTTTATAGGATAGCTAATTAATAATACTCTGAATGTATCTTAATATAGATACTAGTCATATTTTAAAAAATATGACTGATCTTGTTCTGCATCATTCTTCTCACAGAGTCCAAGGAAGTATCTCCAAGAAGCCAGACAGCAATACATGAAAACCACATGCATCTCCTCACAACCATTGGTCACAAGCAACTGGTATTCAGTGTTGCAGAACACTTTGCATTGACATGGAGAGCAAAGAGCCTAATTGACTTAGAATTCATTCATGCTGATATAGATGTCACAAACTTCAGCAGCCACTGAAGATTTTCTCCTCTTGGAGCAACACCTATTACTTACGTTGCAAGTGTGTCCTACAGCACAACCAAGGCATGTCTTGGTGGATTAATTTTATGTGTAGTGGTGCATGTAGCTTTTATATCTACCTGTAAGATGTGGGACTGGAGTTTGGCAAGGGATGTACACTATGGCTCACAGAACAGCAGCTATAGGTAAATGTCCATAATTAGGCACAATGAGGCAGCCACCTTGGATAGTGGATTTGGGATGGGACATGGCAGGGCAGCATCATATTGCTGTTGTGTGTGTGTGTGTGTGTGTGTGTTCTGAAATGTTTTGCTCCAAGGACCAAAATAACTTGCTGGCCCAGGATGCAATGGTTCTTTTTCCTCTTGCAATTTTGATTCTGAGTGGGCTTTTTTTGTTGCTCTGCCTTAAGCAGTCAACCTCTTGGGTTGCTTGCAGAGTGAAAAGGTGTAAAACTCAGCTCTGCCCTTCTGTCCTTCTCTTTGGATATTGCCTGGTTTCAGAAGAAGACATCAAGGTGAAAGAGCTCTCTAGGTTTATATTTGAAGTTTGGCATTTGGAATTCTGTCTTATGAGTGAGCAGCAATGACAATGTTTCTTTGAAGGCTATAGTATTTTTCTTGTGAGGTGGCATGACACCTGCCCTCTGCTCATTAGAAGCTGCCTGCTGGGTCTGCACATGACAGGCTGCAGACTTCCTTTTGGTACCTTTATCAGTGCTGTTTGCTCCTGGCTTTCTTCTTTAAAGCTTGGAGCTTGAGGGGGAGATGCTGCAGCACACACACACACACACACAGAGTACACCTGTTTCAGCATATATACATACACTATGCAGCCCTAATGTAGACCAGGTTTCAATAGGCAAAAAAGTACCTGTTAGTTTATCCATACATTTTTGTGCCTGTGTCTTTCTTCCAATTGGGGGTGGGGGTAAATATGTAGTTTTCAAAATCTGGAAATCTTCCATAGCTCCTGATGAAGGAGAATGGATTGAAAAAATGTTTAGAAGCAGCCATTTCATAAAAAGGCACTCTTAGAAAATATAAAAGCATTTGAATTGGTGATTAGCTAATTGTACCATATTGTCCTACAGTTTTATGAATAGCTCCATCCCACATGTTTTACTTTTCTATCATTTCTGTTTGCTTGTTGGATATGTTTTGATTGTTTTTGTTTGTGTGCACATATGCCTGACATCTAAAAGTGTAAAATTCAGATTGTTTATTTAGGATTTGTATTACTTAACGACAATATCTGATGGACCCCAATTCCCTCCCTTCAGACTCTCTTCCTTTTAATTCCATAAATTGTGTTGGGTTTTGATATAATCCTGTATATGGCTTTTGGCTTAAGATCCTTGGGTTAAATGTCTTGATGTCCTGGCAATGATGTACTTATTTTAAAGTTTTAAATCTCTTGATCCTTAGATCGGATGTGTTTGTGTCCCTCTTCTCTCGAGCTAGTCATTGACCGTAATAAAGTGAACTTGAATATAAAATGGAGGAAGAGTGGAAATTTTGATTGGATGATGTGACACTTTTGTATGCTTCATTTAAAATTCATTTAGTATCATGTAGGTTTTCTTTGGAAATAAAATCATTCAGATCCATTACAATGTGGACGCCATAGCTGATGCAGACTTAGTCCCTGCTTGTCTAATAATAATGGAAACTTTTCAATTAATGCAGTCAGAGAATGTGGATAAGACTCTTGGAGAAGTGAGGAACAAATCATTGTCAAATGGTAGAGGATTTTTTTTAAAAAAAATGTAGAGGCTTTTATGGAAAGAGTTGAAATGACTGCTATATTACTTTAAACTGTAATGCTTTCATGTTTTAAAAAATCTTAAGTCCTATTTTGACTTTTCATACATTTTAAGGTAGGCCATGAGTAAAGATAATGATGATGGCAACAACCAAAACAATATCTTAATAATCATTTTTAGTAAATAAACTAATTTAAAAACTTTCTTTTCTAAACAGTAAGACAAAGAAAAGCCTCTGTTATTGCTGGGATTTTTTTTTCTTAGAAAAGACTTTCTCTAAATATAATGAATTATATATAAGGTAGGATCATGTTTGCAGGACCAATATCCAGAAAAGGAAGCCGAGCACTCAACTGTTTTCTTCAGTGTGAGATTTCCACTTAATGCAGCAGCAATTCTGTTTTATGAATAATTTCTAACCGATGACTACTATGTTTAAATTATAAATCTGCTCCTAAATGGCTTGCATATGAGGTTGCATTTTTAAATATGATTAATTTTAATACTAATTTCAGAACTGAAATTAAAATTGTTCATGTACCTTTGGTACCTCTGTAATTCCAGCTGATATTCACCAAACTATTCAAGAGACGGATGTTGGCTTTGATGGAGTAAAAGGATGCCTCACATATGACCTCAAAGACACACATGGCTAAAATGATATACAGCTTGTAGCAGGCTGACACTGGATCTTGGCTATTTTATAATGATCTTCTTTAACATTTTCAAGATTTGTGGCAGTTTTCACAATAGTAACACTTTTTTCCCGTTAACATGATCTAAGAACGTTTCTTTTAATCAGGTATAATAAAAAACATAACTGATCCTATTTTAAAATCCTGATTTTTATTGGACTTAAAAGGGAAAATATGGCTTTCTGCACCCTAAATCCCAGAACACTGAAAAGAACTGTGTTTTTTAAAAGAGGCACACCAGAGGATATATGGCATTTTATTGATATTCTTTACACCTGAATACAAAGTGAGCATAAATGGAAGCTCACAGTATTAACGCCACCAGGTGTTTCTTCCCCATTAGATTATTCTGGGGTATATAACAAAAGCAGAGAGTTATCATAGAAAGCAACTCAGCTCTTTCTCTTTTCCTGTCTCCCTCACAGTCTTTCACACAAACCGACTCACCTATTCCCTTTGTCAAGTGGGAAAATAAGAACAAGTGCATCCATTGATTACTTGAACTCAATAAGCATCTGTTGAGACCTATAGAATATTACAGGCTATAATTAAAATGTTGGCAGATGTTGTTTCTGGGTGACTCACAGTGATATCACGACCCACGGAAATTTGAAGGCAGAATAAGCAGCATATAGCCGTCCAGATGTTCTTGAGATATGCCTACCATCATCAGCCTTAGGCAGCATAATGAGTGATGAAAGGTAATAGATGTTCAATTTCAGTAAGGCACGAAGGACCAAGAGTTGCACAATCCTGTCTTACAAGCCATGAAGTGGGAAACATCTTGAAGAATCTTCTCCCACAAATCTCATTATAACACATATGGCCTTTGACACTTCTCTGGGCCATAATGTATTCCCTTCTCATCTAGAAGGACCTAATGTCATAAGGCAGAAGATTTGAAATATATTGTTTCAGAAACCAGAATATAATTTATTTACTTCCTTGCTTTAGACTGATTTTAACAACTGATTTTGACAAAAGCTCAACATGCAGAACTTTATGGTGATCCATATGCACATAATTTCTAAAGACAGGTTGTGCTTTCAATTGTCAATGCTAGAAGCCATAGATAGGCCAGTCTCTGCATTTTAATTTGACCTTCCATTCTAATACGAATATTTGAGGAATGAATTATTTTATGTAGGCCAGTGGTTCTCAACCTGTGGGTCCCCAGATGTTTTGGCCTTCAACTCCCAGAAACCCCAACAGCTGGTAAACTAGCTGGGATTTCTGGGAGTTGTAAGCCAAAACATCTGGGGACCCACAGGTTGAGAACCACTGATGTAGGCAAATATGTTTATAGCTATATGCAGTCTTCAGCCTTAATTTTCAACTTTTCATCATTTTATTTCATTTGATGAAACATGTTTAAAAGAATCAGTGTGGTGGAAAGTCGAGTTATAAGAACTGCACTCAAGAAAACTTCTCCAGGAATCAGTGCTTCCCAATGGAATCAACCTGTCCCAGCATTCAAACCGTTAAAGAAAATCTCCTACTGATAACAGTGGAAGATCTTCACATATATCTTATCTTGGAGCCATCGTCTTATAAGTGATCATCTCACTTACTTACTCTTTTCATTTTTCAATGTAGTAAATCAATCTTACAGCTATATTTTGTCAAAAATCCTTGAATAATAGAACTTAAATTAGTGCTGTAGTACTAATTGAATAATTGGATTTAAAAAAATCTACATAATGTAAACTTTAAAAAAAAAATCCCAGTTGACACTTGCAATATAAAATAAGTATTTGAAGAACAAAAATTATGCTGCTATTAGGCTCTTATTTAATAATTTATTGATATTTTTGTCAAAAACATCCACCACATGAAATGGACCTCTACTATCTCCATATAAACTGATGAAGCCACCTGCATTAATGTGACAGAGTTTAGCCAATTGTACATATCAAGATATTCTCAATGTTGAATGTTAATTAATTCCATATGTAGAAGACAATGGAAAAGTAATTAAGGGCCCATCTACACTGCCATTCAATGTAGTTTCAGAATGCAGTTGCTGTGTTGAACTAGATTACATGGCAATGTAGACTTATATAATCTGGTTGAGTCAACTGTGACCATTATAATGCAGTTAAAACTGCATTATATGGCAGTGTAGATGTGGCCTAAGTAATACAAGAAGCTGCTTGTCTGGAAGTTTGTTTCCAAATCCCGGGGATATTTCCTAGTGGACTCTGGCTAAAACCTTGTCATAGCCTCTCTGTTCTTGGATATTTCATCTCAGGGAGAATGTCTGCATTCAGTTCAAGATGGCTGGAGCTTATTTGCACACGTGATACAATTTCTGCTCATACATGCTGTGAATACAGATTGACATGTATTTGTAAATGTGGTTGAATGTTTGGACATGGATTTAGTTGTGGAGCTTTGTAATCCAAGACTAAGTGGCATAAATAGTAATACTATTGGTTTTACATGTTCTGTTTAGCCACATACTACTTGTTGCGTTCAAGCAGGTTTCAGTCAGGTCCAGTGCAGAAGACACAATAACACTGCACACAGGCAAGAGGAAAATGAACAGAATTTTTTTTACTGTTATCAGTAGAGTTAAAACATAAACTTGCAGTGTTGTAAACAAAACAAACAGTGCAACAAACTTACATAGTCTTTGTAAGCAATACAGAATAAGGCTTCTTCAACTTCCTCCAAATAAGAGAGCAGCACAAATGGTTGAGCAAAATGCCTGAGCAAAGGCTCCTCAGAGCAAAAGCTGAACTGTATTCTAAAATCCATATAGTTATACCTCACCGGGTGTGGTCCAGACATACTAGTTGACCTACATTAGCAGCTGCACATAATAACCAACAGTATATGGTTTTCTTTAACACACACACACACACACACACACACACACTTGATCCTGTTATTGTAACACTACTTACATGAACCTATCCAGGAACTCAAAGTTCTGGCATCAGACTTACAGAAGTAGCTAAATAGGTATCTGAACTCTGAATGAATCTTTTAAAAAAAATCCAAGTAAAATAAAATAACGAAATGAACTATATACCATGTCCTTTGTATCCATGGGTTAGGTATCCATGGGTTCAACCATTCATGGCTTCATGAATTAACCACAACACTGATGTGTTCGCATACCTGCTTTAGCCTTCCACCATTTCAGAGATCCTCAGGCTCTCTTTGGTACTGGAGTTGTTCACAATTTTATATAAGGCATACCTATTTGACTACACCATTGTATGAAAATTGGAGTTGAGCTTCCATGAATTTTGTTATTCGCTGAGGTCCTGGAACCAAACCCCAGCTGAAAGCAATGGCCAACTGTACTGAAGTGCAATGTTCAAGAGCCCATTAGGGGTTTGAAACAAATTAGGACTTCATTCCATGAGGTGCCAAGAGGTTTGAAACAAATTAGGACTTCATTCCATGAGGTGCGGACAGCACACACGAGGGGGTCATCTTCTTACCATAGCATATCCCGTTGCACTTGAAATAAAATTAGATATTTCCAACCCTGTCACATGTACTTTCTTTTGACTATTTCTACCAAAATAACCTGCATTCTGAGCTTTTACACAAGCAAGTGTAATCCCCAACCATTCTTCTTTTCCTTTTTCTTTTTAAAGGGGAAACTCCAAAATTGTGGTAGTCCGAAACCTCGCAGTACTGGGAAGACAAGAGTTTAGTTGAAATTTATTATGAAATAAAAGGAATTACATTATTAATCTTAAAATTATAACTTTTGTCACCAATGTGATATAAGCACTTATAATAGTATGCTAAAATTTAAAGCAGAATTAAGTAAAAACTGTTTCAGGGCTTCCTAGAAGACCAGTACTAGTACTTTCTATAATTTGTAATTTTAAAAGTGGGGGAGGGGGGAGGGGGGAGGAGAGTTTCAACAATCTAGATTTGGAGCAATTTGGAAAGCCAAATTTAAGGAAGGAGAAAATACAGCAACAGCTAAGTGTGATATCTCAAAATCATACAATTCCTAACAAATAAAATAAATTACCGTAAAAGGATCATGCAACAGGATTTTGGGCAAGAAATTGAGCATCAGTGCTCATCTTGAAACTGTCTATTATTCAATGTCATTAAAATGATGTAACATGAATGAATATGACAGTTCCTATCACACGTGTAAGTGCATCCTGCCATTTCTGCATGAATCAGGAACTCAGATTGATGAATTTTCCTCAGTGGAAGTTCCCCTAATTTCTAAACAGTTTTAAAACAGTTTACAGACCAAGAACTATGGGTGACAGGCGGAAGTCGTTTTGCATCATATGATGGGCTCCACAGGACTCCTTTTGTAAACTGTTTTAAAAGTGTATAGAAATGGGGGGGGGGGGGAGGTGGTCCCATTGTGCAGGGGCCCTGGGTCCAGAGACGAGAGGGTCTGCCTGTCTTCTTTCCGCCTTGCCCTCCAGGGAGACCGTGGTTGGCAGCTGAGCCTGCTGATGGCCTCCAGGACCCTGGAGTGATGTCCTCCTCATGCTGTCCACCATTGCTAGGCAATGGTGGGATAGACTTAACCAGTAAATGAAGCCAGCAGGCCTCTCCTCCTCCAGGGAGTGCTGCCTGAAGTGAAGGAAGAGTGGCTTGGCCAATATGATGCTCTGGGAAAGTAGGAGACACAGGAAGGTCAGTGCTATGGAAGGAAGGAAGGCAGGCGCCTCACTCTGTATGGTGGTGGGGCCTCTCTCACCGGGGGTGAGGGGCTGCTGTCTAAAGAGGGCTCCAGAGCCAAGGTATAGCAAGACACTTTCCTGGCTCTTCTTCCTTCCCCATGTGATGAGGGGAAGCCAGGATGGAGTGGGGCATGGGGCAACAGGTCCCCAAGCCCCCTTGGGTGGCTGCCGCCGAAACACGATGAGACTGGCTGATTCTGGCGGCATGTGTGACAAGGTCCTGTATCTAACATGATTACAAATAATGGTGACAATCCTAAAGGCAGTTTTTTCCAAACTTCTCGGTTTTGTTCTTAACATTCATAACAGCAATTTTCTTGAAGTATCTTTTAAAGATGGCAAAAAATCAAACCAAATCAAAACCAACAGAAAACAAATACACACACTGAGAACATCTCTTAGCACATGGAGAAAAAAGACAGAGCAGGTTTTTCTTTGGCACTTTGTGGACATAATAAGAACAATGGCATCAGGTTTCCTCAATCTATTTGTTATTACTCATTCAATCAATTTCCACCCACTTTACCACCCCCTCAAATGGAGTCACTCAGTGGGGTGGGGGTGGGGGGGGGGAAGTCCATCAAAAAATTCTTCTCAGACTAGTTAAAATATAAACAGTTAAAGGATTACACAGTTATCACACAGAGAATAGAAATGCCACAGTATTTAAAACGATTCAGCTACATTATTTGATAGTGCTATTAAGCTGAGCCAAAGTTATTTAGAACACTAGTCTTAGAAGTAAGCACACGATAATTGTATAACTGATTCCAGCGCATCCTGTTTTATTTAGCAAATGTATCCTGGAGTAAGCATATTTAGAATATAATTTAATTTTAAAATACTCAAGAACACTGTACTCTCAGACTATTTTATCTTAATCCTAAATTATTTTGAAAGCCATTTTGGTTTTCACAATGTTTATTCATTCTCACGGTCTTTCAGAGTCTACTCTTTTCTCAGACTTTTATGATGATGATGATAATAACTGTGGGGTACATATAATTACTGGTAGTACATAAAATATAATAGCTTTTTTCTTTCTAGAAAAGGGACAATTGTTTTCTTTTCTTTTTTTAAAGCAATGTTCATTGAGCTAAATGGGTCTTATTTTTGAATAAACAGGTTCAAGTCTGATTTGAAATCAGAGAAAGACAAAAGGAAACACTGAGAAAGAAACCATAATGAAGGCCAAAGAGCAAGGGTAACAACGATGAACTATACAACTAACAATGAACTTCCCTTGGATGTCACACTCAACCAGGGATGGGAAACATGGAACCTTCTAAAATGTGATTACACTGCAACACCTACCATTGGCCATGTTAGTTAAGGCTTCTGGGAACACCAGTTTTGTGACATCTGGTGACATTTCCAACTCTGTGCTACTGTTATTTGTTTTCCATTCAGTGTGAATTTTGTGAACTTTCGCTTCCATTTCAGATTAACTCCAGTTTAATGCTATGCCCAAACATAGACTGTGCTTAATTTCAAAAATATTTTCACAAAACCAGGTAACTTTAAACCATAGGCTAAATTGAGGTTAAGCTAAATTGTAAGTTATGATCTCCTGAGATGTTCAAGAAAGCATGTGAGCCCAAGGTTAATCGTTATGATGGTAAACAAAAAAGAAGTATCCTACAATCTTCCAGTCCACATATCTAGAATTTGCTTGGCCAGAATTAGCAACTGATTAGAGAAAGAGATAGGTCAGTGAGGGGCAACAATATGGAAAGAATCTAGACATCTGGATTGTGAAGCTTGAAAGTTCACATTTATTCTACATGCCAGGCAGGGGTGGATGACTTTGGGGGGCTGTATATGTTATGTGTCTTCAAGTCATTCTGACTTATGGCCACTCTAAGATGAACACAACACAATGTTTTCTTGGCAAGTTTCCTACAGAAGAGTGGTTGCCATAGCTTTCTCAGAGGATCAGAGAATGTGACATGCCCGAGGCCACCCAGTGAGTTTCCATGGCTCACCAGGCATTTGAACATTGGTCTCCCGATTTGTAATGAAACAATCAAACCACTATATCATGCTAGGAAGCTAGTATTATCCTTGTAGGATACCTTAGGGGACATATTACCAACCACATGTTCCCTCCCCAAATGGCCTCTAGGAGATGCAAGTGACAGTCTCACCATGTTTAAGGCCCAGGAGAGACCTTTTTCAAATCAGAAATAATCTTCCAGATTATTGGTATAGTTTATTTCATCATGCTGTATTTCATCATATGAAGTTGAGAGAGAGAATGGAATGACAGAATACAGATATCTCTCGCCTTCTTATATTCTGGTCAAAGGAGTCATATTTATATTTCCACTCACTCTTGGTTCATGCCTCACCCGATGTTGCCCTCTGTTTTTAACCATTGTAATGTGGCATCAGAAAAAAAAATACAACCATTCCTGTGTTGAGCTATCTAGCTTTGTTTGTACATGGCATTAATATTATAATTCAATAGGCCATGTTTGCAGCTGCTTACTTTATCAGAAAGCCTCTTCTTTCTTTCAAACCATTTAAACTTATACGGTAATCCAGGCTGCCGGTTTATCACATTGGAGTCTTTATATATATAAGCTTTTGTATAGTAAGTCAAAGTAATCTCTTTTAGTTCAATTAGCAAGAGATTTGATTATGTGTAGAAGACACAAATCCAATAGTGAGTGACTGATACAGTATTTAGTCAGGCCTCAAAAGTAAATACTGATTTGATTTTTCTTGTCTTGTGGGGAAAAATTATTTTTAAAAATACACAGCCACTCTTTTCATATGAGAACAGGACCTGGAAAGCAAAAGAGTGAGGGTGCTTTGGGTTGCCATATTTAGCAGACATGTTGCCTATCCTTGCTTTAAAGGGGCTCCAGTGGTATTGATAGAGTGATGCATCTTTTATCTACCAAGACTGATATACCAACCGCAATCTTGTATGTACAGAGACAGACTAGTTACAATTATCTGGATTACTGAAATTTATAAGATGTAGGCAGCTGCATCAGAAAGTATTGAGACTACAATGAGGGATATGTTTACATGAAATTTTAAATTAGATATATTTTACATTATTTCTATCCTGCTCCACATCTGAGAATCTCAGGGTGGCATGCAATAAGATCAATTTTCACAGTTGTTGTTGTGTGCCTTCAAGTCATTTATGACCCATGGTGACCCTAAGGTGAACTTATGATGGCATCTTCTTGGTCTGATTTGTTCAGAAGGGGGTTGTCATTGCCTTTCTCGAAGGCTGAAAGAGTGTGTCTTGCCCAAGGTCATCCAGTAGGTGTGGGAATTGCTTGTGTGGGAATTTGAATCCTAGTCTCCAGAGGCATAGTCCAATGCTCAAACCATGACACCATGCTGCCTCTCACAATTGCAAAATGTAAAATAGTAAAAAAATAATTTAAATTGGCCAAAGGCATGTTAAACAATCTTACAAATTAAATTATAACAGTTTAAAACAAATATAATTTTTTTAAACAAGACAAGTTTTGCAAACAAAATAATTGTTTAATTGTTCCTTCTAACATCATACAATTATGACTTATTGTGCTCCAGATATTGCTAGATTCAAGAAGACTTTACAAACAATGGGTATAATTATGGAGACATGATAGCCATGCATAAATATGTGAGTGGAAGTCATGGGGAGGAGGGAGCAAGCTTGTTTTCTGACTGTGAGAGCTGTTCAGCAATGGAACTCTCTGCCCTGGAGTGTGGTGGAGGCTCCTTCTTTGGAGTCTTTTAAACAGAGGCTGGATGGCCGTCAATTAGGGGTGCTTTGGATGCGATTTTCCTGCTTCTTAGCAGGGGGTTGGACTGGATGGCCCACGAGGTCTCTTCCAACTTTATGATTCTATGATTCTAATTATGAAAATCCATACAATGTAGAAAGAACAACAGATTTCCAAGCTATATCTATTTAAAATTACACAGTCAATTTGATTGACATTTGTCAACATTTCAACCTGAAAAAATTCACCCCAATCCTTCTTGAGTAGAGGGTGGCTATTTTTGATGATCTTTGTTTCTAACACCGTCAATAAATAAGACATCAAACAGTGCTAAATGAGCCGGTCTCCATCTGTCCACTCACAGTTGTTGAATTAGCTTTACAAAATATGCAATGGTCAACACCTATCTGTATATGTGATTACCCTCTTCCATATTTTGGGCATTTCTAACTTCACAGCTAGTATATAAAAGATAATTAACATCTTATGTAGTAGGTTTGAATTTGGGTGTGTAAAATGACCCAATTGAGCTATTTTCAGAGACACAACAACTGGCTGTTTAGTAATGTCCATTATTTCTGCCTGAACAGACTTGTAATAATGGCTCACCAAGGAGCTGTCTGCCATACATGAAAGTATGTCCCAATTTTCCCACATCCTTTTTCACAGGCAGCTGAACACATTAGAATACTTTGACTTTCATCAATTGAACAAAAGTTAAACACAACAATAAATGATTAAAGTCACTTTTTATGATATTTTTAAAGGTTCAATGGATGTTACAGCATTTTCATCTAGGATCAGACCAATGCGATGGTTCAATGTACACCAACTTTGTTTCATTACAAAAGTATATAAATATTGCTTAATGATATAAGATGTATATGAAATGTACATGAATTTTGTACTTAGAGTTGTGTCCCACCCCAAGATACCTAATATATAAATTTATGAAATAATAATAATAATTATAATTATTATTATTATTAAAAACCTTATATTTATCCTGCCATATCTCCCCAAAGGGACTCAGGGTTGTTGAAAAAACAAGTATGCCAAAATCTGAAAAACAAATCCAAAACATTTCTGGTTCTAAACATTTCAGGTAAGAGATTCTCATCCTGTAGAAGACAAAAAGATCTTATTCTGATGAGTTTTTTGTCCTCAGTTTTAAAAGTCTTTGGTCTTTGGATCTGCTGGATTTTGTATCTATTAGCTTAGTATTGTCATTATGCAATGCTTGTATGTTATGATTTTGCCTCTGTTTTTAAAATAGAAGTTCAGCCCTGAGAAGTTCAGCAACTTGGCAGGGAAAAATGTAATAAATAACTGCAGATGCTCCTCTGCAGTCAGTAAGGAAAAAGACAAGTGACAACTTTGACACTCTCCTCTGGAAAACAAAAAACAGGTACATATCAAGATGATGTTCTTTTTGTGTGCTGTCAAGTTAGCTTTGACCTACAGTGACTTTATGGATGAGAGACATCAAGAATTCCTATTCCTATCTTGCAAGCTCAGGCCTGTGGCTCCTTTGATTGAGTCTATCTACTTGTAATGTGTTCTTCTTTTTCTACTGCCCTCTCCTAACTATTAGCCTCCTTTCCAATAAGTCATGTCAACTCACAATACTTGTATATCTAAAGTACAATCGTCTCAGCTTAGTCATTGTGGCTCTGGGTGAGAATTGCCACACTACATTGCACACTTTTATACCTGAAAATGGTTTTTAGTGAGGTTTATCTTCATCTGTGGAGCAGTTTTGACCTTACACAACATAGCTGTTGCTTAATTTCTCATCAGAGTAGCAAAATGCCAATTGATAATAGGAAATACATTGTGCCTGGATTTAACCTCTGAGAGAATTTTCTGTGTGTCAGTCTCCTCACAATGCACAAACTGTCAGTGCACTTTAGGATGAAGAATGCTTCATCTGTTCCCCTGCTTGCAATCAGATATTGTACAAAAGGTTAAATATGACTCATGACAATAATTCTACTAGAACGCCTGAAGCACAACATTAAAAAGTAATGTGATGCTGAGGGTTGTAAAGACTTGCTGGGAAATAGGATGGCTGCTGAAAATCGCGGTGTGTCTTTCTGTCTTTTAAATATCAAAGCAACTTACCTTATAATCAGGAAAAATAGGGGAGAAAATATTGCAAAAAGAAAACTTGTCTTCATTTTTAATGTAAAATTGCAATGTCTTAACCTGGACTGTTAGAAGGGGAGATCAACATTTGGACAATGATCTGGACAGCATCTTGTACTCACAGAATATTGTTTTTCACGCATTATTTGCTCTTCTTTGATTACAGCATTAGGGATCTGTTGGGGTTTGGTTCCAGGACCCCCTATGGAAACCAATATTTATGGATGCTCAATTCCATTCTATACAATGGCATAGTAAAATGGTGTCATTTATACAAAATGTCAAAATCAAGATTTGATTTTTGGGAATTAAAAAAATATTTTCAAACATTGGATGGTATAGACACCATGGATACAGAACAGAAGGACATGGATGGCCAACAATAAAGTCATTTATAAATAAATACTGAAGCTCATTATTTCAGTATATCAGATTGATGGGGATTGATTACATACAGCCAGGGAAGGACCTTTTAATTATCTGTGATTTTCTCACCAGGAATTAATGCAGTAAACAACCTTACTGATGTAATGGAAGAGCTTGATATAGAGATTGATTAGTTGCAGTCAGAAAAAAAACACACACAATCTAGTGACAATAATATATGTTTACATATGCAGCAATGCTTCTGTTTTTCTCAATCCAATCACACTGATTCAATGTTATGATGCATATAGCAGTTTTTACATGAAAAGTTCCCCCTTGGCCTACACCACCATAAACTTAGTGGATAAAAGTCTTTGGTATGAATGCAAATGCATGCAAAGGGTTTTTCAGCTATAAGGTATAAATACAAGAGATTCACAGGAAATAACCACTATAGATACGGACTGATAAAAAAGCTTTAAGAGACTTGGTACAGAAACCTATACAATGGACATACATGTTTAGTTCAGCCATTGCACTGAGCAATCTATGATTTATTATTTCAACTGAATGCATAGATATGATATACCTTAAGCATGTTGTACAAACTAGTGCAAATCACCGACATTCACAGGCATCTCTATAAATGTAGGCATTTTCAATCAATGTCAATTCCAGTTTTATGTTCTAAAAAGAAATGACTTAGCTAAAAATAGAAGGAAGAGAAACTGTAAGAGGACAGAAGGTCCTTTGCATTTTTAGACTCATGAAGATAGAAAAAGCTGCAATCAGGTGGCAAAGGCTTCCTTTCGTTTTAATTAGTTTAATCTGAATTGCTAAAACAATTGACTGAACTATCCAAGGCCTGAGGATTTCTTAATCATGACAATTCAATGGATGACTACTCGTCTCTTTAACATCTGAGCATAATTTTTATTTGAATCTAATTGGAGGAAATGGGAGCAGTAAGCATATTTCCCAATAAACCCAGAGGAACATTACTAGGATTCAGTAGTTAATACACTTCTGTATATTAAACGTTTAGCTTAGGCTCAATCTGGTCCACAGTTCCAAATGGATTCAACGGAGAGATGACTTTTTAAAAAGATATCATGCAACTGGGAATTTTTGTCATTTCAGTAGCTCTTTCTAACCTGATTTATAACAACAAAATAGAACTGTTTCATTATTTAATTTGAGAATATTTATTTATTTACAGTATTTATACCCCACCCTTCTCACCCTGAAGGGGACTCAAAGCGGCTTACAGAAAACACATACAGCAAACATTCAATACTGATTATACAAATAACAAGGGCAGACAACACAAACAGAGGTGAAGGCAGTGTTCCCCATCCTATTTCCGGCATCTTGGAGACTGTGCTTGATTCCAGCCATGGAGCAGGATGGGGTGCTATTCCTCCATCTTCTATGCCAAGGAGCTTTCCTCCAATCAATGTCCTTTTAGGGGAACCTTTTATTACCTCTTCACTAAAAGCGGTACCTATTTTATCTACTCACATTTCCGCTTTCAACCTGCTAGCTGAACAAGAGAGCTGGGGCTAACGGTGGGTGAGACTTCAGTGTCAATTTCATGTTATTGTGATTTATATCTTCATACATAAGTAGTTTACCATAAGTGATTATAAAGTGATACATATATTTTCTACATACATGATATTAAAATTTGTAATTGCTGGTGGTCGATGTGTTCTAAAATCTAGATCCATTTGTTTCATTTATCCATATAAATTTCTACAATATAACAGGAACCCTTCCTTATGTAAAAATCAAGAAAGCTGAGCATCCTCAGAGAGTACTCCAGTTCCATTAAATTACCTGACAAACTGTAATTTGCCTGTCACTATTATACATGGTCTGTCAGCACCATAATTCAAGAAATATTTTAGCAAATGGAATAAAGTCAATTTAACTTTTCTTTGGACAAGTGTATGCTACCATTTTCTTAACACATAGTGTGTTTCCTCTGCCTTACTACCACACCTTCCAAACTCAGCAGATCTACATTGTGCCATCTACATTATATGAATCTACACTAACCATATAATGCAGTTTCAAACTGCATTATATGGCAGTGTAGATGGAGACTGTGAGACAGTCTTCCCTCCACTGAGAAATGTTGGAGTGACCATGATGAAATTCTTTTTTGTGTATGTGTGTCAGCTCATGTAACCTTTAAATATGAAATATGTTTCGGTTTGCATCTTGTTTTATTTGAACATATAGGATATGCCATACAAGTAGTGCTGGAAGTTTTTCATCCTTGCAAACCAGCCTCCACTCTGGATTTCATTGAAACTTGATTTATGAAGTAACCATGTGCAGAATATGAGCACACATAAGGCAGACTGCTTTTTGGGTCCTATAGTTGAACATACATTTTGTGGGTATATAAGAAAAGGAATCCTTCTGCATGAACAAATGCTAATGTATATATGCTGCTATTAGGGATGGGCAACTTGGAAGGCTTGGGAGTCGCATTATCACTCCAGAAGATGATACTCCTGCACTCCGCCAAAAAAAAAAATGAACCTTTATGCTCCTAAATGCCCTCTAGCAGGTGTGGAGGACATTTTTAAATACATTTGCAGGGTCCACTGGCTATTGTGGGCCAAGGATAGGCCTTTTAAACATAGGAAGTAGTAGTAATTCCCAGTTCACATCCTGTTTCAAAATGTTTTGGCTTGAGGAAGGGAAACCATGCAACAAAAATGCTCCCATTATCATAGAGGGCATTTTGGGGAAGAAAAACTGATTCCAAACAAGTAATACTTTGCCCCTTATTATGCTTTACATGTTGATTTTATGAAATAGGACCTAACTTGCCATGTAACACCAGGTTGACACCCTGCTTCTTGGTCAAGGGACTGGAAACCTTTTAAAATATGCAATGGGATTCAGAATTTCAAGCATTCTTTGATTTTATCACATTGCATTGGGGATAATATATTACATTTTAAAAACAATGGCAGTTATGCTTGCCCATGAGGATTAAAAAAACCAAAAGCTGTAATGAGAAGTAATATGTTATTTGGGGCCAATTAAAAAGCCACAAACATGTACACTTTTCATTTCATCAGAACTTTTCTTCAAGCCTTTTGAACCACACAGCTTAATAAAGAGTCCTTGAGAGCTTGAAAGCTTGCACATGGTTGTGACATTTTGGCTGGATACAATTAAGATAGTGAGAGAGTGTTTGAGTACTGAATTAGGACACTGTGAGATAAGGTTATGAATCCCTGCTTGGCCATGGAAACCCATTGGGTGACCTTGGCCAAATCTCACTCTCTTAGTCTCAGAGGAAGGCAAAGGGAAACCCCCTGTGAACAATTTCTGCCAAGAATCACCTGTGATAGGTACGTCTTATAGTAACCATAAATTAGAAATGAGTTGAAAGCACAACACAGCAATTAAGATAATCTCCAACTAGTTACAAGAACATGCAAAATTTACTTGATGAACTGACAGAAAATTTAACAGCAGCTTGCTCTCACCCTTCACTACACCAAGTCTCAGAATATTTAAAGAATGAAATTCCAATCTAACTCCTAAATATAAGAAATCATCTTTAAGGCTTTAAACTAAATTTAGTGACTGAATAGAAAACGTGTTTATGTAGCCCTTCTTGGACAGGAAAGTGACAAAAGGCTCAATTCCACACTTAAACTGTGTGCCTTACTCCTGCACTCATTCCACAAAAGATTATGATTGGCATTCATAGTTCTACCTCCTCATTTTATCAGCATTCATCAGCAGTAACAACTGACAACAGAAATGTGGTGTTATATTTTCTGAAATTATGCATACCTGGTTTTTGGATGAAAAATAACTGAAGATTAATTAGTCTTGTCCAATAGTTTTCCTGGTTATCAAGTATGCCAGGATGGTTTGCTAGGCTATTTCCAGATGTATAGTAAATTATAAGGTTTCTCTTTTTGCCTTAGTATCAATGAACATTTGGGGAAAATGTATTTTAATATTGCAGTTGATTGCTCTGGGGATAATCTTATCTAATCTAGTTTTATTTAACCTATATTTTAGTACTGTTGTTTACATTTAATGTGTTGTGTTGCAATTTAATTGCATTGAATTTCAATACGCTAAATCGATATGAAAATTACTTTATGTAGTACTTTAATACTGTTTATTACTGTATTCATTTATTTCACATGCAAATGGCCTATCATATAAGCATTAACAAACTATGTGAGCAGCGTTTATCCAAAATGCTTGGAACCAGACAGATTGTGGAATAGGATAAACCATGGAAATAAAAAGGCAAATTCTTCATTTTACTGTATTGTGTGGTAACAGAAACCACTCCCTGCGGAAGAGATCAGTGTGGCTTCTTTAATAAATCTCATGTACTTAACTTAATCCATGTGAATTATCTTTTTGCTGATATCAAAAACTAAGCTCTAATAACAGCACGGCTTGAATTGACATAGGTAAAGGTAAAGGTTTCCCCTTGACATTAAGTCTAGTTGAGTCCAACTATGGGAGGTGGTGCTAATCATTTCTAAGCTGAAGACCCGGCATTATCTATAGACGCCTCCTAGGTCATGTGACCAGCATGACTGAATGGAGCACTGTTACCTTCCTGCTGAAACGGTACCTATTGATCTACTCACATTTGCATGTTTTCAAACTGCTAGGTTGGCAGAAGCTGGGGCTAACAATGGGAGATCATCCCAACTTGCAGATTCGAACCACCGCCTTTCGGTCAGCAAGTGCTGCAGCTTAGCTGTTTAACCCGCTGTGCCACTGTAGCCTCTTTTTGGATTGACATAGGCACTGCTTAATCCAAGGTCAGCCCAGAGCATTATGGATTGATAAAGATGGGGACTGGTCAAGAGCTCCCTGTGACTTCTTGACCATTACACTATGGTCATAATGGGGCAGCTATGCAATCAGCAAATAATGGGTAAAGCAACCCATTCTGACCTCAGCAATTGTGATGGCTAGGTGCTCAGAGGAAGCTCTGTGGCTGGCAAGGAACAATGGCAGCAACTCACCTCCTTCCCTGCACTGACCATCTCAAAGTGCTTGCATTTCTTAGCAAAATTCATGAAGGACGCAGTACTTTTAGCCAAGAAAACAGGTATTTAAATGACTGTGCACTGTCTACAATGTCAATTTATTTCAAAAGTAAAACAAAACATGCAACCATATAATGCATATTTAATTGTTTAGCTTGTATGTAGAAACTATGAAAAGAGATTAGGCTTGCTCTTTAAGAACACGATGAATATATTTTCTTCTGAAGAGATCACAGTACTGATGATAAAAAAACATTTTTGAAAAACATTGCTATATAATATAGTGATCATGCTTAAATGGAAGAGTTCTGCTTGCCTGACACTCCATCAGCTTTTTCCTCCTGCTCTACAATTAGCTTGAGGTAAAGAATTGGTTGAAGAAAATTTGAGAAGAGTAAGGAGCTGGGTCATCTTGCCCTCCTAATAAAGAAGCAGTTGTGGATAGCTAGCTTGTTGAAACGTCTCCTGCTTCATAACTTGCATTCACTCTGCTTTTAGCTTCTTTTTAATGCTAAACATGGGGAAATTATTTATTTTACCGAAAAAAAATCCTCGATGTGTCTTTAGAATTAATGCAATTTTGCACCACTTTTAACTTCAATAGTTGAGGAACTGTGGTTTTACAGTTTTCATGGGAACTGTGGTTTTACAAAGTTTTCAGCCTTTTTGGCCAGAGCAATATTGCCTTGCAAGTCACAACTCCCATGATTCCCTAGCATTGAGTCATGGCAGTTAGAGTGCTGTCAAACTGCAATAATTCTATAGTGTACTTATGCCATTGTATTTATACTCATGTGTTGTTATCATGCCATCAGCTCCACTGGACCAGCCATGTTGTCCGGATGCCTGACCACTGTCTCTCAAAGCAGTTGCTCTACTCTGAACTCAAGAACGGAAAACAGAATGTTGGTGGACAGGAAAAGAGATTTAAAGATGGGCTCAAAGCCAACCTTAAAAACTCTGGCATAGACACTGAGAACTGGGAGGCCCTGGCCCTTGAGTGCTCCAGCTGGAGGTCAGCTGTGACCAGCAGTGCTGTAGAATTTGAAGAGACACAAATGGAAGGTGAAAGAGAGAAACGTGCCAAGAGGAAGGCGCATCAAGCCAACCCTGACTGAGACCGCCTTCCACCTGGAAACCAATGCCCTCACTGCGGGAGAAGATGCAGATCAAGAATAGGGCTCCACAGTCATCTATGGACCCACCAGAACACTGATCCTGGAAAACTATCCTACTCGGCCAACAAGGGATCGCCTAAGTAAGTAAGCAAGCAAGTAAGTAAGTACTGTTATCTGCATGTGGAACTTGGAATGCTTCTGTGAGCCGCCCCGAGTCCCTTTGAGGAGATGATGGCGGGGTACAAATAAAGATTATATTTAGATGCACCCCAGGCTTCAGCAACATAACATCATTCCTTCCCAGGTGTTTTAGAGAAGGATGCATTTAAAGCATGTCACTAGAAACTTCTGCTAACCACATGGGAAATATCACACATAGCAAGCATATACACATCACATGATAGGAATTATTTTATGCAGAGCTGTAATAATTTGTCCCATAGGTTTTAATGGGAGTTTAAATGCATCTAATGTTAAATGGACTGGAGCCAATGTCCTGATAAAGAATAATGAAGGGTAGATTTAGTGCTTGTTCAGTGGCCTCTATTTTTTCACAGTCAGATTTGTATGCACAGTGTTATCTCACCAGAGTACTTATTACAAATGACACAATTAAGATTTTCCTGAAGGTTCTTTCCTAAAATACCTGGAAGGAAGAAACAGCATCAGTTCAATGTTTAGTTGATACTCACTTCCTAGACTCTAGCATATTAAAAAGACTATATACTAGTATTCTTAGTATATATTTCTCGGGCTTTAATCCACAAACTCTGAAATGTAATGCAACTGTTCCTGATTGCTCTAAAGTCAAAGAAAAGTCAATCTTCCTAAAGAAATAAATTTTCACTTGAATAGCACTTACTGCATTGATCAAAGTAGAATAATGCCAATAATGTAAACCATTCAATATAGATTAAAATACGCAGGAAAGAAAGCAGGAAAGAAAGAACCAAATAACTTGTTCTAATGGTGGTTGACTCACTGCGGAGGGAAAGGCTTTTAACAGATTCATGCTGTGCTTTGCAAAATAAATGCATTTTAAACTGTGCTTAATTCAATAGCTATTCAATATTATAGTTTAATTGTATTTTAATGTTACAACATTTTGTATATTTTAAACCGCACTTGTTTTTATTTATTTCAACTGGTACTTGGTTAAATTCAGTTGTGACTGAATTTACATTTTGCTTTTCTCCCATATGGGACCCAAAGTGCCTAGCGGTGTACTAAGTCAAGAATTATGCAGCCCCCAGTGATTCAATGTCTCTCTGGTTGTAATGATTCTAGCTGTAACAATTAGTTCTAGACATGTGTGTATGCAACATTAAATCTCAGTGATAGATTCATTTCCCCCCTTTAGTCACATGCGAAAGATTTGTTTGCTGCTATTATTATTTCTTGTGTGTGTCAGAAGCGACTTGAGAATCTGCAAGTCACTTCTGGTGTGAGAGAATTGGCTGTCTACAAGGAAGTTGCCCAGGTGAAGCCCGGCTGTTTTACCATCCTATGGGAAGCTTCTCTCATGTCCCTGCATAGGGAGCTGGAGCTGACAGAAGGAGCTCATCCGCACTCTCCCCGTATTTGAACTTATGACCTGTCAGTTCTAGTCCTGCTGGCACAAAGGTTTCATCCATTGTGCCACTGGGGGGCGCTAATGAAACAAACAGATACACATCTATACAGTGCTCAGGACTCACCTTTGATCCATACACCCTAATTCTAAATTCACGTTGTGCTGACTGAAATATGGCAACAAATCAGACTTCTTCAGAAAAGTTCAGAAAACCTCTAATAAAAGAAATGTTTTTAGATAGGAAATTTATTCTACAGTTGCATCATGCCTCATTCAGAGAATTGGACAGGGAAGGAGATGCTCTTGTTTTCAATTTGTAACAGTCAAGCTAATTCTTCTGTCTTTTTTCTTATCTCAAAAAAATCCATTAAGAAGGGAAAACTAGACTAGTTGCAAAATGCCGTTTGATTGGTGATAGATACTAGGAGCCATCTGTCTGGATGTGCCTGAAGATTTAGAAAGTGAAATCTTGAAATTCAGTGATAAGGACAGTGACCATGAACCAGAAGGCATATCTGATGTGGCTGCACAAAGAGGCAGTGACTAATCTGATATGGAGACCAGCTCCAGTTACAAAGATGAAGAATTTATTCATGCGAGGACCCTCAAGGGAGGTGATTGTTCCTGTCTCTGATACTGAGCTGGACTCAAAGAAAGGGGAAATATGTCATATCTGTCCTAGAAAAGAGGACTTTTTAAAAAACCATGGCACAGGGGCCATAATTACAAGCTTTTTCATTACTAAAAGCATGCAATACCCATTTATAGTCTGTACCAGACACCAGAAAATTTACTTTTCAGACTACAGCTGCCAGCATTCACCAGCCAGCATGGCCATTGCATTTCTGGGGATAACTAGGAAAGTGCTAATAAAAGGGTGAAAAATACAAAGGTGTAGCTGTTTAATAGTTCAAATGTTGTCATTTGAAAATATTTGATAGGTTGATAATGAATATGTTGTATAGTAATTTGCAGTATTTAAACATGAAAACCAGTGAGCCCCAAATCAAAGTTAAACCAATAATTTTGGGTTCCAATGTACCCCAGTTCTTGTGTTAGACTGATGTTTACCATACCAATAAAACCTGTTGTTGTTGTTTTTGAACTGAACATGAGGAAGAACTTCCTGATTGTGAGAACCATTCAGCAGTGGAACTCTCTGCCCCGGAGTGTGGTGGAGGCGCCTTCTTTGGAAGCTTTTAAACAGAGGCTGGGTGGCCATCTGTCAAGGGTGATTTGAATGCAATATTCCTGCTTCTTGGCAGGGGGGTGGACTGGATGGCCCATGAGGTCTCTTCCAATTCTTTGATTCTATTATTCTATGAACTTGGTTATATCTCTTTTAGCTAGTACTGTAAAGGGGGCCCTGAGCTCCCAAGAGCATACTGAGGAGGGTTATGATGTGAAGGTACACACTCAGGCTCTTTTCAAAGAAGGACTGACATTAACATCAGCATTAGCATTGCTCCTTTGTTGTGAACTCATTTCTTTCAGAATCCCATTATCATAAGCTACATAAACATAAATGGAGAGGAGGTATAACAGAACAAAATTTACTTATGGCAATGCCCTTTTGTCATGACAGGACAAGCAAGATGGTTCAGGTATGGATATTAAAAGCAGGAATAACCTAGCTTGCCCGTAATCAATTTTTTTTATTGTATTTGTATACTTTCTTTTCCCCTCCACCAAGGAATCTATGATGCATCTTCTCTTCTCAAATTTACACCGACAACAATTTTGTGATGAAAGTTATAGGTGAGAGTCAGTGACCAGCCCAGTTTAATGGTTAAGTAAGGATTAGAAACTGGACTTTCTGAATGTCAGTCCAATTCTCCAATGACCACACTCCTAATGTTCTACTTTAGGAAACTCGGCATTTTAAGAACACCTGGTGAGAACTGTTTAACTTATTGGAATGATTATTAGAAACACAGAATTCCAAACTCCCTCATGTGTTTATAGGATTACGAGTATAAATACTGTTTTTCCTTTCCTACAAAAGTTCTTTTTTTCAAAACTGGTCAATCAGACTGTCTGATTTTTAAAACTTACAGTAATGTGCCATTATCATATTAAATTAGCTGAAATGTTAGAACTAGCTGTTTGATCAAGATTTTAATTGCTAGAGTAAATACAGAATGTGTTAAGGAACGGAAGTACAGTATGGGGCCATCCAGATAGGGCCCAAAACGCGTGAGCTCTCGCGCTTTTACCGGAGGCATCCAAATGATGCCTCCAGTAAAAGAGGAATAATTTGTGACAAAGTAGGAAAAGTTTTCTTTGTCATGAAATTTTTAGATACTCCACCAGACCCAGGCCTTCCTGAAAGGCCCAGGTCTAATGGAGTATGGGCTTTGTCGGGACAGACTACTGGGTAGGTTTGGATACCCAGAAGTCTGTCCCCACAGCTCAATTTGCTTTTTCGGCCCTCATGGGCCAAGCAAAGTGAATACTCTCCTAAAAGCTTTAAAATAAAACAAAAGCTTACCAGACTGCAATTAGCCTTCTCCGGAGGCTTCCTGGCACATAGCAATGTTGCTCTAGGAGGTGCAAGTGGGGGGCTGGTGGTGATGTATGAATCATTCCTGCCCCCACCCCACTTCCTGGTGTAACATTGGTATATGCCAGAAACCCTCCAGAGAGGCCAAGTGATGGCCTGGTAAGTTTTTATTTTATTTTAAAGCTTTTGGGGGGACTTTGTTTTCCCAGGGTGTGGGGACTTAAGCCCGCTTTAGAGTGGGTTTAAGATACTCTGAAGTGGGTTTACTATATGCCTAGAAGCACCCTCTGTAAGCTTGCGAACTTAACAAAAATCTACCAGTTTGATAATGACTGTAGAAGTTTGTGATGTCTTTTTTACCCTGTAGGCAGATGGATAGAAAGGAAAACCTCCAGACAGACAGATAGATAGATAGATAGATAGATAGATAGATAGATAGATAGATAGATAGATAGATAGAGGGTTTATTTCCATTATAGATAGATAGATAGATAGATAGATAGATAGATAGATAGAGAAGCACCAAAGCTACCTTGTCATAGTTTAAATGTTATACAAAGACTAATCTTTTGTTGAGCTTTGAGATGTAATAGCATTTATAATGTTGTTACAATCTTATGCTGGTTATTGTTTTAATCTGCTTCTGTAAACCGCTCCGAGCCAAATTGGGAGTAGCAGTATACAAGTTAAATAAATAAATCAATAAAAATAAAATAATTCTAAGAAAACTATACTAAGGAACTCATCATGTTTAAGTTTTTCTCCATTTCTACCAGATTTTTCCACACTTCAAAAACAGATTCCCATGGATCCCATCAAATGATGCAAAACTGCTTCTGGTAATTGCTTGTGGTACTCTGTCTCCACAGCGCATAGAAAAGAGAAGCTTGCAAAGACGGGCAGAAATCAACTCCATTCCTCTCCCTGTGCATAGAAACACTGAAAAATGGGTATTTTCCCTTAGAATGGCAAGTGGTGGATTTGTCCAATTACTTTGTGAAGTATCAGTGTAGGCAGTTTGCTAATGCTCCTTCTGTTTCAGTTTAAAGCTGGTGTGGGCCCCATTGAAAGAAGTGTAGAGGTTTAAGGGGAATTACCCCATGGGAACTTTAAACTTGTCTATTGCATCCCATGGAAAGCAATGGCTTAAAACAGCATCCCTGTCTCAAGGGTTCAATAGGCTTAGATGCAGAACTATTGCATCCCATGGAAAGTGACTCTGACAGATTTGCATGAAGGAAAAAAGGTAGGGGCAAAGATTTATTGCCTAATGATGAGAAAGATAGTGAATACCTATGGAGAAGCACTAGAAGTCTGATGAGAAGAGAACAAATGAAAATGAGCGAGGGAGGACTGAAAGGTACGATCAGCTCCCAATTCCTCTCTTTACTTAACAATGCCTCTCAATACTGCTGTCTGATAAAGTTCAGAGCCTGTCACTGGAAGGCCAACAAGGAGATCCAGAATCGAGGGGCATCTACTGAGAAGGTTCTCTTTCAAATCAACATCAACCAGGATTGCAATGTTGGGGGGACTGAGAGAAGAGCCTCTCAAAGCCCAAGCAAGTTTGTACATGGAAGATATGAACTGCTAAATAGCCTGGACATAAGCCATATAGGGCTTTATAGGTCATGACCAGCACAATTCAAACTGGGGGCCAGTAGCTGTTGCAGGGAACTGTTGCAACTGGGGAGTTGTGTGATTTCTTTAGCCAGCCCCAGTTAGCAATCTGGCCCCAGCTCTTTGGACCAGCCAAAGTTTCTGAACCCTCTTCAAAGGCAGCCCCAAGTAGTGCATGCAATCCAAATATCCATATCCATATCTCCCCATAAAATGATTCCACATACTGTCTGGACTTGTTTTATACATCCAAATAATTTCCCACCCACCCCTGCATTTTACATACAGCTCTGAAGTGCAAAATAATAATAATAATAATAATAATAATAATAATAATAATATCCCAAAGCCAATTAGAAGTGTCAGTGAGAATAACTTCCAGGCACTCTTGGCTCTCTTCTTGGCTGATTTTCATTTCTGGCTAATTTTGGTTACAGGAGAAAAAGTGGCTCCCATCCTGACCACAACTGTCCACCTCTGGATGTGATGTTTTTGATGAGGGCATGCACCATATTAATTGTATCTGAGAAGTGTTACTTACGCCATACTGGTGATTTCACAACAACTACGGAAGTCCACTGGAGCATGCAGTCAGTCTATGCTGAGTTGGGACAGTTCAAGAAATGTGGGGTTGGGAGAAGGGGAAGGGTTGCTACTTTTTTTAAAGATTTTTTTTTAGTATATTGTGTCATTTTGCAAAGTCTTATTTCTCTTAGGTTCAAAGTCAGGTGAACACTTTGTGAAATACCACAATATACTAAAAAGAGTACTCACCTGGACCTTTGTCCTCGGGCTCCAGGTTTCAGTGGATTTCCAGAGTTGATGTGATATTACCAACACTGACCATGATGCTTAGGCCATTTACTTCAGATCATATAAGTAGATGTTCAAAGTAGAAATGAAGAAGACTGGACCTATGAAGAAAATTAAAAAGGTACATTTCAAACCACTATTAACTGATTCCCACTCACCTTCTTGGACAGACCTTTGATGTGTGCTCTAGCTTATAAATAGTATTTGCTAGCATTTACAAGCGGCTCAGGTCCAGGCTATCTGAAATATCTTACTATAAGAGATCCTTGGGGAAGAGCTTTCTTTTGGTCTTGGCTGGTAAGGAGACAGGAGAAAGCTTTCCCCATGGCTGCTCCCAAGCTGCAGAACTCCCTTCCATAGGTAAGGATGGTCCCATCTTACGACCGAATCAGACACAGAGGGAGAGCATCTTCTCCCTGCTTCTCTCCATAGCCAGAACAGCGCTCCATGAAGCCCATCATATGATGCAGGGCAACTTCCGGCAGGACTCCGTTTCAGTAGCGGAGAGAAAATGGAGCCCAGAATGCCCCTGGAGGAAGATGGATTTGAAGAGGAAAACAACGTGGGAAGACACAGATACATGGACCCCAATGGGAAGGAACAGAGCCTGGCGGTTCCCTCTGTCCCACACTTTCCCACATTTGTTTTGTTTTCCTTTCACTGCTAGTAAATACTTTTTTATTATTTAAAGAGATGTTTAATTATTACATAGCTTTGGGGAATTATTATTATGATGTGAATGAGTGTGCTGTGTGTGCTGTCATGTTCTAAAAGATTTTACACTTTTAAAAATTAATGGAGTTTTCACATGATACCTTGTTTAATTGTATCATTTAACTTTTTATTACCAGATCATTAGTTTTAGCTCTAGTGTTATTGGAAAAACCCTTGAAAGATTGATAGCAGGCAAGTAGAAACCATGGAAATGAACACAATCTGGTCACCAGTATTATAAAAAACCTCTAAAATCAGGACAGTAAATAAAGAACAACACCCAGAAAATAGGAGAATTCCAGACAGAAAACAATCAGGGCCAGCTAACACCTCCTAACAAAGGATTTCCCCAGGCAGTAAACAGCCAGTCCTTGAATCTGCAAGGCCATTCAATGCTAATCGAAGTGCCCAATTGCTATGTTAACACTTGCCTCAAACAGACAAGAATTCTTATATATCTGTGGACTTTCCACAGGTATATACACCCCTCTTACCTAGTTTCCAAAAACCCTCACAACCTCTGAGGATGCCTGCCATAGATGCAGGAGAAATGTCAGGAGAAAATGCTTCTGGAACATAGTCATACAGCCCAAAAAACTCATAGCAACTCAATTATCAGGAGCCCCTTCTACCCATACCAATCAGCACTGGATCTGTGCTTTTTTAAAGAATAGTGATTTTTCTTTTTATAATGCAGTTCCATATTAGTTAATAAATGAGAACCTGAAGTGGCACAAATTCCAGCTCCTTTATTATCACCTTGCTGTCACATTTTATATCATGCACATATTGGCAGGTAGCAGCAGTTGGCTCCCTCCTAATGTTGCTACCTTGTAAATGGTGAAGAGTTGTATTTTGTGATATTTATGTTAGTATTTATCACTATGCCTTTAATTTCATCCCTTCTCTTCCTTTATTACATAGTAGGAATAAGCAATCTGTAATGAAGCAATGCTGCTTCACTTGTGTGTTATTTTACACAACAGCAAAATACCTAAAACAGACATGATGGAAAAAATGTGTATGAAACATCCCACATATTTGGTTACAAAGACTAAGCTGTATTTATAAAATATAGTTCTTCATGCTAGAGTTCAATGAACATGATGAGGTACACTTCTAGAAAATAACTTCACCCACCATTGCTGACGTACTGCAAATGACAATCTCATAGATGGTTGGTGCTTATGTTAGGCTGTCCTGGGACAGACTAAGGCCCCTTCCACACTGCCCCGATATCACAGGATCTGATCCCAGATAGAAGTCCTGAACAGACTCAGAAGTGGAGTGGCCAGATCAAAAGACAACCTGGCTAAATGGAAGAATCCTGCAGCTTGTGCGACTGTGGAGCAGAACATACAACTCCACATCTGTATGCTTGTCTGCAACGTCCTGCCTCATGTACAGAGGAAGAATTGTTTGAGGCTACAGGCAATGTGGTCACTGTTGCCTGTTTTTGGTCAAAAGATAGTTTGCTGCTCCAATTTTTACCAGTTTTATTAGATTATCTTATTATCTGGCAGTTATAATCCAGTTTAAAACAGATAATCTGGGTTCAGATCTTGGTGTATAGGGAAGGTAGAATTTATTTATTTATTTATTTGGGGTTCCTTTACCCCGCCCTTCTCACCCCGAAGGGGACTCAGGGCGGCTTACAAAAGCAAAGGCACAATTTGATGCCTGCATCATAAAACAATCATACACAAAATTACATCAATTCACAGTTAACAACAATTCATGCATTATAACCATAAAATCAATAAAATCAATAAAAACCAAATACAAACCCAATTTCTCCTCTTACATGGTCAGCGTTCGTTAACACATAGATCTAGTTTTACGTTCTGCTTCATCAATCCTGCTGGTCTTACTCGCCTGATTGTCTGATTTAATTGCCAGAGTGCCCAAAGGCCTGGTCCCATAACCAAGTCTTCACCCTCCTCCTGAAGGCGAGGAGGGATGATGATGCCCTGATTTCCCCCGAGAGTGAGTTCCACAGGTGGGGGGCTACCACTGAGAAAGCCCTGCTCCTCGTCCCCACCAGCCTCACTTGTGACAGTGGTGGGGTCGAGAGCATGGCCTCCCCGGATGATCTCAGACTCCGGGGCGGGACGTAGAGGGAGATACGTTCAGACAGATACACTGGACCGGAACCGTATAGGGTTTTGTAGGTCAAAACCAGCACCTTGAATTGTGCTCGGAACTGAATCGGCAGCCAGTGGAGCTGGCACAGCAGGGGGTGGTATGCTCCCTGTATGTCGCTCCGGTGAACAATCTGGCTGCCGTTCGCTGGACTAGTTGAAGTTTCCGAACAGTCTTCAAGGGCAACCCCACGTAGAGAGCGTTGCAGTAGTCTATTTGAGATGTAACAAGAGCGTGGACCACCGTGGCCAGATCAGACTTCCCGAGGTACGGGTGCAACTGGTGCACAAGTTTTAATTGCGCAAAAGCTCTCCCAGCCACCGCTGAGACCTGGGGCTCCAGGCTCAGCGATGAGTCCAGGATCACTCCCAAGCTGCGAACCTGCGTCTTCAGGGAGAGTGTAACACCATCCAGCACAGGCTGTAACCCTATACCCTGTTCGGCCTTACGACTGACCAGTAGGACCTCTGTATTGTCTGGATTCAATTTCAATTTGTTAGCTCTCATCCAGTCCGACACAGCAGATAGACACCGATTCAAGGTCTGGACAGCCTCCTTGGTGACAGGTGAGAAGGAGTGACAGATCTGGACATCATCTGCGTAGAGATAACATCTCAGTCCGAAACTCCGAATGATCTCCCCCAGCGGCTTCATGTAGATGTTAAATAACATTGGGGACAGAATCGAACCCTGTGGGACTCCACATGACAACAGTTGTGGGGCCGAACAGGTGTCACCCAATAACACCTTCTGGGACCGTCCCTCAAGAAATGACTGGAGCCACTTCAAAGCAGTACCCCCGAGACCCATGTCTATGAGGCGTCCCAGAAGGATACCGTGATCGACGGTATCGAAGGCCGCTGAGAGGTCCAGCAGAACTAACAGGGACACACTCCCCCTGTCCAGTTCCCTGTGAAGATCATCTACCAAGGCGACCAAGGCTGTTTCCGTTCCATGTCCCGGTCTAAAGCCAGACTGTGCCGGATCAAGATAATCAGTGTCTACCAGAAATCCCTGGAGTTGTGCTGCCACCACACGTTCCAGGACTTTGCCCAAATAGGGGAGATTGGAAACTGGCCGATAATTGTCTAATTGAGTGGGGTCCAGTGATGGTTTTTTCAACAGCGGTTTGATAATAGCTTGTTTTAAGCTCGCTGGAATCTTGCCCTCCTGTAAGGAGGCATTAACTACCACCATCACCCACTCTGCCAAACCCCCTCTGGCTTCTTTTATCAGCCAGGATGGGCAGGGGTCTAGGATGCATGTGGTGGGTCGCACCTCCCCAAGGATCCTGTCCACATCCTCAGGCTGAACCAATTGAAATGAATCCAATAAAACCTGACAAGCAGATGCTCTCGTTACATTCTCAGAGACTGCAGGTAAAGTGGTGTCAAAAACCGACCGAATCCGCACAATTTTATCTGCGAAGAATCGAGCAAACGCTTCACAGCGAGCTCCAGAGCTGTCAGGGATCTCGCTTTTCGGCGGGTTTAACAGACCCCTGACAACTCAGAAGAGCTCAGCTGGACGATTCTTCGCAGATGCAATATTGGCAGCAAAAGATGTTTTTTGTGCTGCCGCTATTGCCACATCGTAGGACCTTAGAAAGGCATTCAGATGTGTTTGGGCTGATTTAGTCGGACTCCTGCGCCACACGTGCTCTAGCCACTTCTTCTTTCGCTTCATTGCTGCCAGCTCCTCAGTAAGCCAAGAGGCCGGGTTAGCTCGGTTACTCGAGAGGGGGCGTTCCGGAGCGATTGTGTCGATTGCCCTAGTCATCTCGGTGTTCCAATGAGAGACCAAGGCATCGACAGGGTCACCAGTCAAGGAGGTGGGAAACTCCCCAAGAGCTGTCAGGAAACCATTTGGATCCATAAGCCTCCTGGGGCGGACCATTCTAATGGGTCCACCACCCCTGCGGAGGTTAGGAGGTACAGTAAGTCTAAACCTAATCAGATAGCGATCGGACCATGACAATGGAGCGATGGTCAGCTGCTCCGCCCCGACACTGTCACCCCATCCCTGAGTGAAGACCAAATCCAGTGTGTGTCCAGCAGTATGGGTGGGACCAGATACTAATTGGGACAGGCCCATGGTTGTCATGGTGGCCATAAAGTCCTGAGCCGCTCCTGAAAGAGAGGTCTCGGCATGAACATTGAAATCTCCCAGGACCAAAAGCCGCTTGGAGCTCAACGCCATGTCCGAGACCACTCCTGCTAGCTCAGGTAGGGAGACTGTCGTGCAGCGGGGTGGTCGGTACGCTAACAGAATCTCTATCCTGTCCCGGTCACCTAACCTGAAGCCGGCACACTCAAATGATGATGATTGTGGGATGGGGCACCTGATCAGGGGAATACAAACCTTATAGACCACTGCCACTCCTCCTCCCTGCCCTCCAGGTCTTGGCTGGTGCTGCACAGAATAACCTGGTGGGCACAGTTGGGAGAGATTCACCCCTCCCCCCTCGTCCAACCAGGTCTCTGTTATACATACCAGGTCGGCTCGCTCCTCCTGAGTTAGATCTCGAATGATGGAGGTTTTTCCATTTACCGACCTGGCATTAAACAGCACCACCCTTAGCCCAGAGGGACCACCATCCTGACATCTCAGCTGTATCTTGTCGGGAGGATTTTTTGAAGTTGCCAATACATTCCTATTATTTTCAGGCCGAATCGTTTGTATGGTTGTAGAATGAGTAATCTTTGGGATTGCCAATGTTCTATTGTAAAATTTGGGCCGAATTTGTTTTTGTCTCGAGTCTTTAATACGTTTTGAGTTTGCCAGATCATTGTTATAAATTTTGGGTCGAATTGGGTAATTCGTTCTCCCTTTCCCGTATCTCCCCTTACCTGTCACCACCCCTATAGCAGCCCCTCCACCGGTAGAACCACCCGCCCCGGGGGGAATTCCTCCATACTCCTCACTTGCAGAATCAGTTGTTGATGCATAATAACAGACATTGTTGCAATTGTATATCTCTTGACCCTGCAAGTCATTCCCCTCACTACTTTCTACTCCTTCCAGTTTGTTGGAAATCGTAAAGTGCATTTGAGCGTCACTGGCAAGGATGGATATTAGCAATAACAAAAGTGACAAAAATGATGACATCTATAGATTACTGGAAGTACACAGTGTAAATCATGGGTTAACCAGAGACTCAGTCTGTCTAAAGTGCTATAGTGCCAACACCTCAGCAGCAAACTTAGTGGTTTGGGACCAGTTAATGACTTCTGACAAAACCAGTGCAGGATTAAAGTGCTAAATGGTTTCTATACATCTAGAATGAAAGTGCTTAGTTTAAAGTGGTTTAGTGCTATGATAGATCTAAAGTGCAAAATTAGTGTCTTCTGGACTAAGTCCAATATTAACATTCAATCAGGACAGTAAGTTCAAACCAAGGGGCCCAGCTCCCTGGACCCGTGAAAAACAAGCCGGCGTCCGTTGGCCGAGTCCCTGGTTCTTCCTGACCATCCTCTGAAGAAGATGACCCAGTTCACGGGAAGATGGCAGCCCGGCTGGTGAAGACAATAATTGTTTAACACTAATTACTAGCACAGATTCTAGGCTGCGTTGAATGATGTTGCCTTGCTCAGCTTGGCTTGACCATAGAAGGGGCCTAACCTGTCAAAGAAGGGGATGATTCCTTGACTGATAAAAGTTAACTATACCTTAATGTTTATTTAAAGAGAAGCAATCTCTTGCTCTGAGTAGAATGGAAAAAGGTATTTCTGAATGACTGAGCAGGGAAAGATCCGTGGCAGCCAGGGACAGCTGGCCCCCATACAGCACCACGCTTTCACCTTTCCATAGAATGATCCTCAACTTATCCACAAGTCATGTCAAAGTCCATATTTTGCCCACAAAACTTGCCCTTAACTTATACATGAGACTGACTTATACACAAATGATTCTCCAAAATGAAGAGGAAAAATAACCTCTGTAATTTTATTCCCCCCACTCCCAGTTGTCCTTGTTTCATGTGGAGGTATTTTTGATTGTGTAATGCAACCCTTGGGTTGAGTGGAAATTTTGCATGACTGATCTGATCTACGTAACTGGATATACAAATACACATGTACATCCAGGCACACTTGCACTAGTAGACATCGACTTGTGCAATGGTATCAGTCATAACTTTGCTTTCACGATTTTGAATTAAATGCTTCACATGTGGCAAAAATGTCCAACCACCACTTATGCCTGTTTAAGATTTCAATTGCCTTTATCTTTACTAAATCTGGAGACTTCAAATAACATAAAATGCAAAATATCCGTCTCTGAATGAACTGATCATTATTGTATGACCAGTAATTTTATTCTGTATTCAGATGGTGGAACAATTAAAGGTAGCAACCGGCCTTTAATCATTTCGTAACCCTTTAAAACAATTTTAGGAGTCATTAGAAATAAGCATTCTTTTATCCAAAGAGAATGTGCTGTAATGTGTAGCACTGATCAATTTAGCATCAAAGGAGGTCCCATGGGTCACCTAATCCATCCAACTGTAATGGAGGAGGGGCCCTGAATATGGCCAAAGCAATAATCCACCAACTGTAATCACTGCACTTGAAAGCCATTTCTAAATGCGGTGATGTTAATAATTTTAGGTTTTGCTGCCTTGATATTTCACATTTAAGCAACTTCCTTCTCTATAATTTAGTTCTTTATTTAACTCACAAAGTCAGTGCTAAATTCTAAGTAGGTAGAGTATTTATCTTCTGGAATCAGTTCCAGTTGCTCTTAGCAACTAAAGCTTGAAGGAAAGTCTTGCTTTCATCTTGCATTTCTGAATAGGCCCAATGGGTCAATATCATGGCCATTCTAGGAGGCGGCTCTTCCGCTTAAGAATAGTCAAGAGAGCCCCTGCATTTCATTCAAATTGCAAATCAGTAGGGTTCAAACTACTTCAGTCTTGTTAGTACTAGCCTTAGTAATGTCAAACTAATTCTTCATAATTTTCAGTAGTGATTATTCCATTTATTGTAATTAAGAACAACATCAGCAATAATTATAGCAAAATTAGTACAATCTATGAGACAGAGTGGCAAGTTAGTCACATTTTCACTCACAGATGTAGAGAATACCTTGGACATTATGTTTGAAAGCCATTTAAGATGGGACTATTGGCTCATTTGATTTTACTAGGAGCATAAATACAGCTCACTTAACATTCTCTAAAGTATATGCACTCTCTTCATTATTACTAATTATAAATATTCCAAAGAGTTATACACAATGTAGGGTATATCCCTGAACTGTACATGTATACATTGCCCATTAGACTGATCGACTGTGTAGTTTAGAAAATAGCATAATAATAATAATAATAATAATAATAATAATAATTACATCAAACAGTCCTAGACGCTTGGGAAGTGTTCGACTTGTGATTTTGTGATACGAAATCCAGCATATGTATCTCATTTGTTGTGACATACTGTGTTTTGTGTCAGTAAAATAACAACAACAACAATAACAACAACTTTATTTTTGTACCCCGCTTCCAGGGGTACAGGACAGCTTACATGGGGACAAGTCCGATCAACATGGTTAAAATATGAAACATTAAAATTCATAAAACAACAACATAAACAAATTAACAGCATAACACAATTTTAAACAATCACCAAGCAACAACCAGTAACCTGAAATAGAGAAACAATTCTGAGCTCGGGTGGGCGGGCCAATACACTCAGTTGAGAGGACAGATAGGGCTGATAGATAAAGTGCAAGTACCAGATGACAAAAGTTGGGGATAAAGGCAATATGAAATGGAGCACTAACTATATCTCTGGTCAGGGGACAGTAGTAAAGTGTCGGAGCTGGGTTTTGGGTCAAAACCTGGGAGCCAAAATTTTCTGTGGAACTGTCTAGTCAAAAGCACAGTGGAACATCCACATTTTTACCAAATTATTTTTCTAGGAATTCATTTCAAGGCATATAACACTTTGATCTGTGAAACCAACTCCAAATGAAATAGCCCTTTTCCTGTCCCAAATGACCATTAAAAGAGCATCCAAAGTACTGACAGATTTATATGTAACCTGTAAGAAGTAATGATTTTAACCTGTTAAGAGCTAGGGATATTGAGGGGAGGGTTAATGAGGTCCTAATGACTTGCACTTTGTAAAACTGTGCAATAATTGAGAAATATGCCACTTTTCATGTAATAAACATCATTTATCTGTTACTATTTCCGCTCTCCCCAAGAATAACATTATGAGTAGCTTGATGGTACTCTTCCCTCTTCCATTTGTACATTCTCCAATGAGCTAACTCAACTCAAGGCGTAAGAAAGGTATGAAATTTATGAGCCTATTTATCCCAGTTTTGGCTCTGACAAATGCTGTACAGAAAATGTTGCTTCTATTCTAAATCCAAGTGCCGGTCCATAGGATAATGGCCAAGAAGTTTTTGAAAAAAAGAATGCATTACACCCAATTTTAATGGATAGTTGCGTATCACAGCAGGAGAAATCAGATGCCTTAACCCACGGAAACAATCTTGTTAGACATGAAGCAATAAGCTATGAACTGTGCATGTGCAGATCAGAAAACACCAACTGAATCATGAAGTAGCTATTTCGTAAAGGTAATTGAACACCCAGGGCATGTACTGATTCATTCCATGCAGGCAAAGGAATTGCAGCCTTGACCTCTGCAACTTCGAAGCTTGTAAAAGTATATGGCCAAGAGCTGAAAAATGAGCAAACTTTGGACATTTTGAAGCTGCAGGGAGTAAAAGGCTGTTTGTTTTTGTGGTTGCAAGACTATGATGGATATTTCAGGGTAAACTTACAAAAGGCGCTTGCACAATGCTGTACGGACCTGTGCTAGTGGGGATTTGTACTCAGTTATAAGGAATTTAGGTCTTTAAAACCTATGCCCTTTTAATACAGATTCTATACCATTTCAGACATAATAGCAAACTATGGCTTGTTTTTATAGTGGGGTCCTGGCATCCACTGAGGGATGATTCTAGGACAGTCCACCCCCAGCTCTCATGGATAGCAAAATTCCTGGATGCTGAAGTCACATCATATACAATGCTGGAATAAAAGGGTGTTTTCAGTTAAATCAACACCCTTTGATGGAAAACAACTCAAAGTGGCAGAAAGAGCCAGATGATCTGTGATGTACTCAACAAGCTTATCTGAATTAAACCAGTGTTTTTTGTTAATCAGGTTTTTTTTTGGGCTGGGACTGAAGGCTATGTTTTTATTGATTTTTTTTGTTTGGGTTCATATGCACCACAACTAGTTAACTTTTCTTTAAAAGGACACTGCAGATTGTTCAGATACTGTAGTGAACTAAAAAGCAGACATAAGATAGCTATTGTGGCAAGTGCTTGGTGAAATCACTGGATGATGGATTGTAATAAAAATAGCCATGCCAATTTGGACACAATGGCTCCTTTCAATGGCTTTATGACCCATGAAATACTCCAGTAAGTCCCTAAAATCACACTTTCCCCCTAAATAAAGGAATATTGCTCTCTTTTTTTGGCATGAACTTCCATCTTTATTAATGTAGTTTGTGTCTTCAGGATCTTTTGGAACAGATGGCTGTAAAACTTTGCTGAATGGTTACTCCAAATTCTAGGTTACTGGGAACATAGGGCGCATCCAGTTAGCCCTTTAACCCAGGAACATTCACATTTCAAAAACATGAATGTTTCTGGATCCTAATCCACACCACCCCAGAAAGCACTTGCTTTCTGGAGCAGGTGTCCAGGTGCACTCCCTGAACTTTCCAGGAGAACACTTGAACAGTCTACCCCCTTCCCCAACCCCCCCCCCCATTTTTAAAAAAGAGAACTTACCCAGTCTCTATTAGCATGGTGCTGGAGCTCTCCTGGCACATAGGAATGATGTACTAGGAGGGGGGGGGGCAAGGAGCAATTTTCTTCCAGCACCACGCTAATGGAGTTTGTGTAAGTTCTTTTATTTTTGAAAGGGGGTTGGGGGATTTTTGGGGAGGGGGGGGTTGGTGTCCTTGCCATTTCCCAGGCTAATTTAGCCTGGAGGAATGAGGGGGTCTACTGTCTGAACTGCCCCCTCAAAAGTTCAGAATGGATTTTTCCTTCTATTTTCATGTATACTCTCCTTTATTTCAGTAATTTGATTCCTAGTATGTCTGCTGCTATTTAAATAACTCTTTACATTCACTGCCCACAAGTATAGCCTTGGATTATCTTCAATTACACCACTTTCCTCCCACTTATTTATTATTATTTATTTATTACTGTGCTTATATACCGCCGTTTCTCAGCCTAAATCGGCGACTCAACGCGGTTTACAACACAATGACAAGCAGCAATATTCCATTAAAAACCATAAAAACACATACACAATACACAATATTATTGGGCCACCAATAATAATCCAATGCATCTCTTAATTGTAGTCGCAATCCAATTTCGTCGTCTGTGATTAACCAATCCTTGTTCATCAGTTTCGTTGCACCAGATTAATCGAATGCTTGTTTAAACATCCATGTCTTCAACCTTTTTCGAAATACCATCAGCGAAGGGGCTGATCTCACCTCTATGGGGAGGGCATTCCAAAGCCGAGGGGCCACCACAGAAAAGGCCCTGTCTCTCGTTCCCGCCAGCCGCACCTGTGAAGCAGGCGGGATAGAGAGCAGGGCCTCCCCAGAAGATCTTAGAGTCCTGGTGGGCTGATAGGCCGAGATACGTTCGGATAGATAAGTTGGGCCAGAACCGTTTAGGGCTTTAAAGGCCAACACCAGCACTTTGAATTGGGCCCGGTAGCAAATCGGCAGCCAGTGGAGCTGGTACAGCAGAGGAGTTGTATGCTCCCTGCGCCCCGCTCCGGTTAGTATCATGGCTGCCGCCCATTGGACTAATTGGAGCTTCCGAGCCGTCTTCAAAGGCAACCCCACGTAGAGAGCGTTGCAGTAGTCAAGACGGGATGTAACCAGAGCGTGGACTACCGTGGCCAAGTCAGACTTCCCAAGGTACGGTTGCAGTTGGCGCACAAGTTTTAACTGTGCGAATGCTCCCCTGGTCACCGCCGAAACCTGGGGTTCCAGACTCAGCGATGAGTCCAGGATCACACCCAAACTGCGAACCTGCGTCTTCAGGGGGAGTGCGACCCCGTCTAACACAGGCTGTAACCCTATACCCTGTTCGGCCTTGCGACTAACCAGGAGTACCTCTGTCTTGTCTGGATTCAATTTCAATTTGTTCGCCCCCATCCAGACCGTCACAGCAGCCAAGCACCGGTTCAGGACCTCAACAGCCTCCTTAGTAGCAGGTGGAAAGGAGTGACAGAGTTGGACATCATCTGCGTACAGATGACATCGCATTCCGAAACTCCGGATGATCTCGCCCAGCGGCTTCATGTAGATGTTAAACAACATGGGAGACAGTATTGAACCCTGAGGAACCCCACAAGACAAAGGTTGTGGGGTTGAACAGGAGTCTCCCAGTAACACCTTCTGAGACCGACCCTCGAGGAATGAGCGGAGCCACTGCAGAACAGTACCTCCAAGACCCATCCCCGCGAGGCGTCCCAGAAGGATACCGTGGTTGACGGTATCGAAGGCCGCTGAGAGGTCAAGCAGCACCAACAGGGACACACTCCCTCTGTCGAGCTCCCGACGCAGATCATCCACTAAGGCGACCAAGGCTGTCTCGGTACCATGCCCCGGTCTAAAGCCAGACTGTGTCGGGTCCAGATAATCCATGTCTACCAAGAATGCCTGGAGTCGTGAGGCCACCACACGTTTCATGACTTTGCCCAAAAAGGGGAGATTGGAATCAGGCCGATAGTTGACGAATTGAGTGGGGTCCAGTGATGGTTTTTTCAACAGCGGTTTTATCACAGCTTGCTTTAAGCTGGCTGGAATTTTGCCTTCCCGAAGGGAGGCATTAACCACCACCTTCAACCACTCGGCCAATCCCCCTCTGGCCTCCTTCAGAAGCCAGGATGGGCAGGGGTCTAGGATGCATGTGGTAGCTCTCATTCCTCCAAGCACCTTGTCCACATCCTCGGATTGAACCAATTGAAATGAATCCATCAAAACTGGACAAGCAGATGCTCGTGTTAGATCCTCAGAGACTGCCATTAATATGGTATCCAGTCCAGAGCGGATCAAAGCGACTTTGTCTGCAAAGAACTGAGCAAAAGCTTCACAGCGAGCTGCCGAGTCATCAGGGCACCCATCCTGAGTGGTGGGTTTTAACAGGCCTCTGACAACTCGGAACAGTTCAGCCGGACGGTTCTTTGCAGACGCAATAGTGGCCGCAAAGAAAGTCTTCTTAGCGGCTTTTATTGCCGCGGCATATGCCCTTAAAAAGGACACAAACTGTGTTCGATTTGGCTCGCTCGGATCCAACGCCACACGCTCTCTAGTTCCCTCTTCTTTCGCTTCAACGCTGCCAGCTCCTCGGTGAACCAAGGAGCTGGTTTAGCTCGGCTACTTGAGAGGGGACGTTCTGGAGCGATCATGTCTATTGCCCTAGTCATCTCCCCATTCCAGAGAGCGACCAGGGCATCAACAGGATCACCTACCGAGGTGGCGGGAAATTCCCCAAGAGCCGTCAGGAATCCATCCGGATCCATAAGCCTCCTGGGGCGGACCAGCTTAATGGGTCCTCCACCTCTGCGGAGGTTAGGGGATGCAGTGAATCTAAAGCTGACCAGGTGGTGGTCGGTCCATGGCAACGGAGAGATGGATAACTCCTCAACACCGCCACCTTCCTCCCATCCCTGATAAAAAACTAAGTCCAATGTATGTCCAGCACTGTGGGTGGGGCCAGATACCCGCTGGGACAGCCCCATGGTCGCCATGGTAGACATGAAGTCCTGAGCCGCTCCCGTTAGGGCAGCCTCGGCATGGACATTGAAGTCCCCCAGCACAAGCAGCCGTTGGGACTCCAATGCCAGGTCCGAGACCACCCCCGCTAGCTCAGGCAGGGAGACTGTAGTGCAGCGAGGTGGGCGGTACACTAACAGAATCCCTAATCTGTCCCGGTCACCCACCCTCAGGTGGACGCACTCAAAATTTGTTGACTGCGGGATGGGGGCCCTGGTCAGAAGAATGGAATCTCTGTAGACCACTGCAACCCCGCCTCCCCGCCCTCCGGATCTCGGTTGGTGCTGCACAGAGAAACCTGGTGGGCAAAGCTGGGTCAAGTTTACACCTCCCGCTTCGTCCAACCAGGTCTCTGTGATGCACGCCAGATCTGCCCGTTCATCCAGGATTAAATCCTGGATGAAAGTTGTTTTACCATTGACTTGCAGATATAGAGAACCTTGTTTTCTAATTCAACAATATGTTATGTGCTAAGTTTTAGGGGGAAATACACCAGTGTAAACTTGAATTATGAAATCATTCAAAATCATCAATGAACTGAACCACTGAGTTTGAGCATGCTATCCTATATTTCATAAAATATTCTAGGTATGAGCATCAGGATACCATGTAAAAAGTGGCTAACATGTACAATATTCTTATGTTAGATAGATGGGTAGTAGACAAAAGACAGATATAACAAGTTGAGTACTGTATTTGCGGCTTCATAAATTATGAATATTTAAACACTTAATGAGTATAGACATTTCCTCTTATGGAGAAACAATATTTTGCCCAGTTATTAACCGGCATTAGATGTTTCCAGACTTTTCAAAACTACACAATAGATTAGTGTGGGAGTTGTAACCTACGCAGATTTCTGCCCAACTCACTGCAGAAATGCATACATAATATTTTCATTCCATGCATTTTAGATCCAGGAAGGGTTTTAGATTTCAAATAAATAATTAAGTTTAAATCTTAGACCATCATAAACAGATATGAATTCTATATCGAAAAAGGTAACTGAATATATGTTATAGATTAGACTTGTTAGTATAATGGTTTCACTTAATCTCAAAGATATATATATATATTATATTATTACTTATAGAAACCAGTTAGAAGGAATAACTTAGGTAATGCATGAATTAGGAAGTTGGAAATGGGAGTGAAACAAATAATTCAAATCAACCTTTTTTTCTTGGCTATTTAAGTCAATTGCTTTAATTGCCCTGATCTAAATGAAACTCTCTTGGCAATACTTTGAAGAACTTTTCCCACATTAAGACCTAATACTGCTTATTAATCAAATCAAATGCAGCACCAATACCATCACCTCGAACATTACAAGAAATGCCTCTGGGAATTACATGCCAAGATAAGCAACAGCATCTGGACACAACCAGAACTGCCAATCAGCAAAGGCACTCCATAACCTTCCACAGGTATTAGCTCTGATTTTTACTACTTAACGAAATAACTAGACAAACCTTTAAAGTCTCCAAAACAAAAATGGAATACCATGGTTCAGCAGTAAAGAATAAAAGATTATCTTATAAAAATAATTTTCAAATCTAAAAAAATCATGCACAAAGTCATTAATATTACTGTTTTTTCCAAAGGCACAGGCCAAAGTTTCCAAATATAATTCAAATATAGGAAGAGGAAAAGGTTGATCCTGTTTACATATACCTTTTACTTGGGGAAATGACTCAGAAAAATTAAACAGTCCTCGGGATCATGGAAGTAAATAAATAATATTAAAATTGTTCAAAAATTCTTAAGCTAAACCAGACTCAATCACTGTAGCAAAGATGAATTTCATTCATTCACACACACACACACACACTTCTAATGAAAGGATAGGCAGCCTTATTAGATATTACATTTCCCTTGGATTTCTCTTAAGGAGATACACTTCCTATTTAATAAAATGGATTTAACTTTTCTGATCTTATACATCATTAGGGCTATTTGTTGACTTGCTCTGATTGCTAGGATTTCTAGTCTAGGGGCCCATCCAGACCGGGTCCAAAATGCATGAACTCTCGCGCTTTTAATGGAGTCATCCAAATGCTGCCTCCAGTAAAAGCAAATTAATTTGTGGAAAACCCTGCTTTGTCCTGAATTCATTAGATAGCCCATCAGATCTGGGGCTTTCTGAAAGACCCTAATCTAATGGGCTATGCTAGAAAATCTGGGATAACAGATAATCAGGAATCATATCCTGGGATGTAGGGCAGGGTAGATCCAGCCTAAGTAGATTGCATTGGGTTCTACAAGTGTCAGAACAGGCTTTAGTCCCCACCCCTTATTGCACATTTTCTTGCATTTAGAGGACTTTGGAGCATGATATCATGTGGTCCATTTTTAACATGCCAAATTACCAGTAATCCTAAGAGATCTGGAACATTGGAAACATATTTCTCATAGAACATATGACTAGAGCAATTTTCCACATTGAATCAATTGATTGGTCTTTATAACAATTGGTCAATTTTTTAAAATTGTGAGCTATCGAAGATTTTACAGCTTTGATGTATTCTTCATTCTTGGAAATGCTTACTGAATCTACACATAAAAAGGTCATATTTGTTATTATTTCTTTTTGTTAATAAATATCATTCTGGCATAAATGAAATAAGGAATTCTGCTGTCCTTTTCTGTCCTAATCAATGAACTGTAGGTTTGGCTTCCATATTAGCTCCATGTATGGCTCTTAAGCTGTGATATAATTACATAGTGCAATAAAAAATTACTTGTGTCTTCGTTTTTCTTGGTGTCTTAAGTCTGATCTGGGATTATTTGGGGCCCTGATTCAGAAAATTGCATAGGATAGACAGAATCACCTGTAGTTTTTTAGATATGGCTCTATATGGGTGAATAGATGATGACTAATAGATGGAATATGTTCTATATCTCAAAAACTAGAGCTGATAGGGGAAAACCGGTGCAATTTTTGGAATCAGTGGGTCAATATACTCAAAAACAGGACAAAAAAAATAAGACACCAAAATGTGTCTTGGCCAGTGTTATGTTTGAAATATATCAGATGTTACAGTGTCTCTTCAATAAGTCTGTTGATCACTACAACTGTGACCCACTTCACACATCTTTTTAAGCATATGATCTGGCTACTTGTAAAAATGTTTTCCTGGAACAATCTTTGAATTTTGCTCGTGGGCTTTAAAACTAGTTGCTAGTTTCTTGGAAGTTAAGTGGTAGTTAATGGAAATGGATTCTCCACGGCCTTTTCTGTTGCTGAAAGTCTTACACTGCAACACTGGAAAAATCAATGTCCCACTTTTATAGATCAGTGGATGAGAACCTAATAATCCTTTCCATGGTTTGGTCTTTTGTGGGAGTTGGATGCTTTTCATCAAAAGTTAATGTTATCAAGTCTTTTCTCTGCTATTGTATTTGTACCCTTATTGTTCTGTGTTTTTCTTTCTTTTTCTTTATAGGATTTTTGCATAATAAAAGATAACATTACTATTTTTGGATACTAAAAATGTGCAGCTGCAGAAACTGGCTCTAAGTATTATTTTTAAATACTGCTTTATGAGTTTCACTCATCCATCAGAAAGATAAAACATTTCATAAGAGGTTCTCTCTTCCCCCTTCCCCAGAAAGTATTTCAACATTTCAATTTTTTTTTCTATTTCAGGCCTTGGAAAAACACTAGCAACCTGCTGCCTCTTTACCGGTGTTTTACCCACGTCTACAGATCTCTACTGAGAGATTAAGTTTATTCTCTTTAATATCAATAGTTTTTTTTCTCTTGGGTTAAAACCAGAATGTGTTTGAATACAGGTTGTTTACATCAAGATGCAACCAAGTGCCCATTAAGTTTTATTTCAGTGCCTGTATCTCCCTCCACCCCATCCCTTTAAGAAACCAATTAGCAAGCTGTATGTCTAGCAGATTGTGATTTGCTATAAGTAATTGTGGTCTAAAAGTATTCTTTCTCTTGTTATTGCTGAACACCCACTTTAAAAAGACAGCCTATGAATTCAACACATGAAAAGGCCTGAAGTATACAAAGCAAGGAAGAAACCAAGCCAAACTATCCATAGCTATTCTTCCCAGCTCCCTTCCGTTGGTGGTTTTACTCCACCTATCTGATTGTTGCTTTAATATTGCAATCTATTCAGTTGTATTTTAATATTGTAATTTGTTGCCCAGAATTTTTGTGGCTACTCCAAATAGAATAGATACATTGCATCCATTGTTAATTGGTCCTAAGTCTGCTAAACCTGAGCAGGGCTGTTGATGATAAAATAACATGGAGGTCTCTTGTTCACAATGGTAACCACGAATTGGAGTCAACCTTTCATCTCCAAAATACAGGAGAATAATCTTTCTTCAATCAGTCTACAAAGGAATATCTTTCCCTACTGGTAAAAGGAAAACAGGGTGGGGACCAGTGATGAAAGGGAATTACTTCGGGGGGGGGGGGGTGTGTTACCGCTGAGTAGACTCTCATGTCCTTTCCAAGCGAGTCTGTGATGGTAGCAGGTCTGCGAAAAAGCCTTCCCATGATGAACTGACCAGGACCACATCACATTAGCGTTATAAACAAGGTACTCCCATTTCCCTATTGTGTGGCTGCCTCCTGCAGAATTCTGAGAAATGTAGTTTAGGGAAACCAAGGACCTCTCTGGCTGAGAATTCTAAAAGCCCTGCCCTAAACTACATTTCCCAGGATTCTTCAGGGGGCAGCCACAACAGAGGGAAATGGGAGCACCTACTTTATAATGCTAATGTGATATTGTCCTAATATTAATAGTAATTATTAACCACTATGTCCTCTCTAAGCAGTAGCAGAATCTTCCACATAGGCCACACACATGTAATTCCATCATATGTAAATACAAATTAATTTATAGAAAAACTGCTTGGCCTTTGGAATTATTAATTTCTTCTGCAAACCTAAGCCACAGATATAACCTAAAAATAATATTTCTATAAAATTAGCATGAATAACTTATTTTTTCTGTTTCACTTTTACTGTGCTTTATCTTCTCATAACCCCAACAAATGTTTGAAATTCTTCTGATTTTAAAAATCAAGCATGCAGTTTTGCCAGAAAGTGTGCTTATAGGAAGAACAGTGAATGTGCCAGCTGGTATCAGACTCTTGTCAGCCGCAAAACTCAAATAAAAAGATGGTCTAAAATGAAATATTTCTTGATTAAGATCCTTACGATGACAAAATGTATAAGGGGTGCTAGTACACAATATCCACTGTACTAACTTTGTCCTGAGATAACTGACACCTATGACAGGAGAAAGGCAGGATAAAGTAGAATAATACAATACAATACAATAAAATAAAAGTGTTTCAATCCTTATGTTTTGACTATGTGCTGGTCGGCAACAGTTCATAGAATCATAGAATCATAGAATCAAAGAGTTGGAAGAGACCTCCTGGGCCATCCAGTCCAACCCCCTGCCAAAAAGCAGGAACATTGCATTCAAATCACCCCTGACAAATGGCCATCCAGCCTCTGCTTAAAAGCTTCCAAAGAAGGAGCCTCCACCACACTCCGGGGCAGAGAGTTCCACTGCTGAACGGCTCTCACAGTCAGGAAGTTCTTCCTAATGTTCAGATGGAATCTCCTCTCTTGTAGTTTGAAGCCATTGTTCCGCATCCTAGTCTCCAAGGAAGCAGAAAACAAGCTTGCTCCCTCCTCCCTGTGGCTTCCTCTCACATATTTATACATGACTATCATATTTCCTCTCAGCCTTCTCTTCTTCAGGCTAAACATGCCCAGTTCCCTAAGCCGCTCCTCATAGGGCTTGTTCTCCAGACCCTTGATCATTTTAGTCGCCCTCCTCTGGACACATTCCAGCTTGTCAATATCTCTCTTGAATTGTGGTGCCCAGAATTGGACACAATATTCCAGATGTGGTCTAACCAAAGCAGAATAGAGGGGTAGCATGACTTCCTTAGATCTAGACACTATGCACCTATTGATGCAGGCCAAAATCCCATTGGCTTTTTTTGCCGCCACATCACATTGTTGGCTCATGTTTAACTTGTTGTCCACGAGGACTCCAAGATCTTTTTCACACGTACTGCTCTCGAGCCAGGCGTCACCCATTCTGTATCTTTGCATTTCATTTTTTCTGCCAAAGTGGAGTATCTTGCATTTGTCACTGTTGAACTTCATTTTTTTAGTTTTGGCCCATCTCTCTAATCTGTCAAGATCGTTTTGAATTCTGCTCCTGTCCTCTGGAGTATTGGCTATCCCTCCCAATTTGGTGTCGTCTGCAAACTTGATGATCATGCCTTCTAGCCCTTCATCTAAGTCATTAATAAAGATGTTGAACAGGACCGGGCCCAGGACAGAACCCTGAGGCACTCCACTTGTCACTTCTTTCCAAGATGAAGAGGAAGCATTAGTGAGCACTCTCTGTGTTCGTCCACTTAACCAATTACAGATCCACCTCACCGTAGTTTTGCCTAGCCCACATTGGACTAGTTTCCTTGCCAGAAGGTCATGGGGGACCTTGTCGAAGGCCTTACTGAAATCCAGGTACGCTACATCCACGGCATTCCCCGCATCTACCCAGCTTGTAGCTCTATCTAGTTATTAGTTTCTATCTTTACATGCTGATAAGCTAGTTTCATCTCAGTTTTTAATAATTATACTAAGTTATAATTCTGCTCAAAACAGTTATGGAATCACTTCATTGGCTTGGTTGTCTACTGTTTATGTTGATGGCAGAACTGTTATCCAACTAAACATTTTTGTGTGGATTAAGAGAATGAATCTTTAGTTGATTAGCTGATTAGTATCTTGAATTCTAACTGGAGGCAAACTAATCATTGGTAATGCAGATAAGGAATAAATGCAATGTGATCTTCATGGCCAACTGTTGCCATTCAGAACCTTTAGAAGTCACTTTCCCAATTATGAGATTTCTCTGGTACTGCTTCTTCACATTACTGAATTATTCACTCTCTCTGCAATTTTCTAGGATCTAAATTACAATTCTAAGATAGAGCTCAATTTCTTTGTTCAGTTCATTATAAATTGTCTTCTTCTCATGTACAAAGCTAAAAATAATATATTAGTTATTAATGGTTGCTAGAAGAATATTCTTTATCAATATGTCTCTGACAAGAATGGTTGTAATTATCGCAGTCAACTAAAATGTAACACAAGACAGGTATGAAAGTATACAGAAAGTATGGTTTAGAGCTATCAATCAATCCAACAAAATAAAGAGGGCGATGCGTCTTTTATAGCTCATCTGAATTTATCAAAACTGACAGACCTTTAATTAATTTGGTTGTATCCCTTTTCTATCCTACAATGGTTCACAATAGCATTATGAGATAAAAGAGATAGAATATCTTTGTTTTAAACGTTTCTACTTTCCTGCTACTGATATTGCCATCTCCCCCAGCTAGGCTTATGCTCCTTTTTAATATTACTGGTTCTGCAAAAGCTTCCCTATTATTATCCACCTCTTTCAAAAATGCAAAGCTATACCTTTTGCCACACTGCTTGTTTGGACAGAAGGTGTTCATTTTATCTTTGGAAGACTTCTGATCCAGTGAAGCATGGTTTCTAGCACAAAAATGGGCCCCTTTTCATTGCTTATACTTTCAGCACTCTATGCTATCTGTTTTGGAAGACTGGGGAAGCCTTTCCATTCACCCAACAAAGGAGTTCTGATTTCCATCAGCCCACTCCATTAATATGTACTTCCAGAACCTTATGCATGTATGCTTTGGATAGCATAGGGAAGGGTTAACATCACTGTGGTATTTGTTTTTCGGCCTGTGCCGCTGTTCAGAAGATTTTACTTCACTTCCCGTCCCTGTGATCATTGGATTTTGAAAAATGTGACTTGTTGTGGAAACAAGGATTGGTGATAAGTTTCAGTGGAGACAGACACCTTTAGCCCATGATAACTTTTTCAGGAGTGAATTTCCCTTCTGAGGGGTAGATTTCTCCCACTTCCTGTTGTCTCTGCCCCTTTCTTAACTATTAGTCATTTGTAACAGGCAGATGTTTGTAACTTGGAGACTGCCTGTAGTCCAAAATTATCCACATAGTGATGCCTTTGCTTTCTGATGGTTCGGCACAAACTGTTTCATGCACAAAATTGCGAACAATGTTGCATAAAATTACAAGCAATCTAAGTTTGTTTCATTCGTTCAGTCATTTCTGACTCTTCGTGACTTCATGGACCAGCCCACACCAGCTCTTTCAAGGTTAATTCACTTCAAGGATGCCATGCATCCATCTTGCCCTTGGTCGGCCCCTCTTCCTTTTTCCTTCCACTTTCCCCAACATCATTGTCTTCTCTAAGCTTTCCTTTCTTCTCATGATGTGGCCACAGTACTTCATCTTTGCCTCTAATCTCATTCCCTCCAGCAGTCGGGCTTTATTTCCTGAAGTATGGACTGGTTGGATCTTCTGGCGGTCCAAGGCAGTCTCAGAACTTTCCTCCAACACCACAGTTCAAAAGCATCTATCTTCCTTCGCTCAGCCTTCCCTATGGTTCAGCTTTCACGTCTGTAGGTGACTATGGGGAATACCATTGCTTTAACTATGCGGATCTTCATTGCCAGTGTGATGTCTCTACTCTTCACTATTTTATCGAGATTGGACATTGCTCTCCTCCCAAGAAGTAAGCGTCTCCTGATTTCCTGGCTGCAGTCTGTGTCTGCAGTAATCTTTGCACCTAGAAATACAAAATCTGTCACTGCCTTCACCCTCTCCCTCTATTTCCCTCTATTTCCCAGTTGTCAATCTTTCTTGTTCCCATATTGGATTAAATTACAATATATCTATCTATCTATCTCTGTCTATCTATCTATCTATCTATCTATCTATCTATCTATCTATCTATCTATCATCTATCTATCTATAATATACCCAAGATACACACACACACACACATAATACACATAGACTGATGAAAATGTGATGCAATATAGTTCATAATTTTGTGCATGAAACAGAGTGTTGAACCATCAGAAAACAAAGGCATCACTATGTCATCCATGTGGACAATTTTGGACTATTTTTAAATTTCTGAAAATTTCAATCTATAATGTCTATGTAGTAATAAATCATTATTAATTATGAAACTCATTCAAACATTACAGTCTAGACCAGTGGTTCTCAACCTGTGGGTCCACAGGTGTATTGACCTATAGCTCCTAGAAATCCCAGCCAGTTCACCAGCTGCTAGGACTTCTGGGAGTTAAAATCCAAAATATCTGGGGACCCACAGGCTGAGAACTACTGGTCTAGATATTCTCCAGAGAAAGTTAATGCATTATTCATGAAACAAATTTTAAAGCATTAAGAAGTCTGGTTATCTACTCTCCAGTCATTTATTTGACATGAGAAGAAAGATGTGACATGAGAGTCTTTTAGTTATAAATTAGGAACTGTTTGTCTTGGGTGCTTATCAGTGTATCACTCGTGGTGATTTGATTTTAATATGTAATTAGCAGGCAACAGAAAGGCTTCATATCATAGTATAGGACAACTTTTTCTTACTGCAATATTTCTGATAACCTGCCAGTCAGCACTGAAATTTCATCATTTTTGAAAACCTGCCAGTTAACATTCACATGGATTGTGTAAAGCCATTCCAGTAAACTTTAAAATACTCCAGCACTGAATGACTGTTAAATAATCTCTCTCTTTTTTTAAAAAAAATATGCTTGCTCCTGTGGTTGTTTTCTGTGATTGCTATAATGACAGCTTTCTGACATATATCTCCTACTATTCCAACATATTGTTGTTGGCACTTATATATAGCTTACAATGTCCTTGACAGAATCTCACAACTTGCGGCTTCTGTATAGATAAACAAACAAACAAATCATTGCTCATTAATGAGTTTAGAGATAGGCTGCATTTTGACACAAGTAGACAAGTAGGCAGCAGTGGTCCATGATCTAAGGAGGAAATAAAGGATCACTTATTAACCACATCTTTTCTATTCAGGTTTTTTCAGTGTTTAGGGTTTTTTTTATTGGAAAATGATTTAAGGGTTTTCAAAATTAACTTAATTCCTGATTTGTTTTAAAAGTTCAACATGTTCACCTGGCCATATTCAAGCAACTTCTACCTAGATGTACCCATATAAATTCATATGAGCAGTTAATGTTGCTGATAGCATCCCTGAAATCAACAAGTGGCCTGTCACTGCTTTAGCATTTAATTAAATGCCTGAAGGCAAATCTAAACTTCTCAAGAAAACCCTATGTCAGGGTCACCATAAGGAAAAAAAGGACTGAAAGGCACACAATAGCAACAACAGGAACTTTTAAAAAGGCTGCACGAATCTTGCAACCGGGAGGGCATTACTAGAATCATAGGACATTGCAGATTTTTTTTCTTTCCTATGACGGAGACCAAAAGCAGAAACATTTGTGCAAGGGTGTTATCTTGCAAGGAACCATTTGCTGTAATGCTTTTGGGTGGACAATTGCAGATGATCAGCAGTCTTTCCTCTCCAGCAAGACTTGTAATTTGTCCATGCCTCCAATGTAGAGCTGCCACCTCTCAGCCTCTTTGGACTTCTCTGTTAATGAGGTTCTAATTTGTTTTTATCAGCAACATGTATTGGAAACAGCTATGGGGAGGGTGAGTGGGAGAGCTGTACTAACAAAATTTAATACCTCAAGTACTTACTGAAATAGTGTTTTGCAATGATAAATCAAAAAATCAGAATCCAAATATACCGAACATGCTATACATTTTATTCAAACTAAAATGTAGTTTGAATACATTGGATACATTTTATTCAAACTAAAACCGGTGCTACTTGACATTCATTTGTCACCATAACTAAACATGCAAGGGTTTTTTTTTAAATGTTTAAAACCTTTCTAAAGTGTTTGTTGCCTTACCTTTAAAGTTCTCATTCTCTCTTTGTATTACTTTAAAATGAGCTTTTAAAAAAACCAAATTAGTCAATGCAACTAAACAATGCTATATCTCAAAATATGGTATCAGATAGCTGAAATATTCTGGAGATATTTAATGATTATTATAGTGATAGGGTACTGAGTCCGGCTAATCACCTTGCTAAAGATAACATCTCTAAACATACTCACTAGGGAATAAAGTCCATGATATAAGAAGCAGTGAAATAACTAGGAGAGGTGCAAGGGGTTTGCACACCAGAAAGTGGAAGTAACACCCAATGATTGTATTTCAACAAACATTTCTTTAAAAAAAAAACTTTAGTTGGATACAACCACAAAATATATGATAGATATAATCATAAAACATTTTTGAAAGTCAATCCTATGTACTGTATTTATAGATCTACAAGGTGAAATTCAGTGCTTATGTGATTTTTGAACCTTCTGATGTGCACACACTCCAGGCAGAGTTGTCATTATGACCCAATTACTATGATGCACCAAATCATATGGTGCCATCTACACACGCTGTAAACACAGTTATTTTTCTGGTTGCTGGATTTTTATAGTTGCTGGTTTTGTCCAATTCTGTTATTTTAGTTACAATATTCTGGTCAGGTAGGGGAGGAGGTCCATGGGGGTGAGGCCATGAGTTACCACAATGCATGACACCAAATCCAGTAATGCCACTGGCAATAAGGGTTCTGAATAAATATGCCATGTTTCTCATTCTGTGAAAATGTGAAGCTATAAAAGCATTACTTCTTCTTACTGAAGGAGAGTCTTCAGTATGATCATCTAACAATTCCTTGCAGTGTTTTATCTTTTTACTCTCATTAGTTGATCAATTCCAACAGGAAAAAGGAAGATGTATATATATTGCTTCAATATTGCTCTGCTAATCTTTCCAGTGAAGAAAATTGACCTTTCCTATCTTTTCTTCTCGTCCAAGCAATACACTCCAAATACACTCTGAAAAATCTACCAATATATCAGAGTAGATTCCTTGGCTGAACAATATATCAAATCTTCATTCAACCATGGGAACACAACAGGTGATCTTGGGCAAGTCACATTTTCTCAGCCTCTGATGAAAGCAAATAATCCTCTCTGCACAAATCTTGCCAAACAAATCTTATAATTGTTCACCTTAGGGACTTGGGTGAACACAAATAACCATAGTACAAATGACTATACTAGGGATCTTTTGTGACAATCATTTTTCACCATCATTTGAGATATGGACAAGTCACATATTCTCAGGCTCAGAGGAAGACAATGGCAAACCTTCTCTGAAGAGAAATAGGATCATCTACCCATATCCAGGTTAACCTATGGTACATTTCCCCTAGAGTTTACCATAGACTCATGCTGAAAGAACTACGTGTACTGTAGTGTAACTCAATAGTAACTTGCAGCAGAAGTTGTTCATTTCAGTAGGATCTACTATCATCTATGGTTTCTGTTTCCATCATAAGTTCAAAAATGACCCCCCCCCCCCGCATGGATATAGTGGTTGTAGTATATAACATGCTTTAATTTCACACTTTTTGGCAGTTTATAACATGTTTATTTAAATATAACCCTTTATCCAATATGTTCTAATGCCTAGCAATGCCAACAATGACCATAGTGGATATGGCCTTGTCAGAATTCAGACACCTTTAAAGAGCTAGACACAGAGATAAAGTCCAAACAAAGTTTATAAGGCAACAAAAAGGACTCAGGGACACTTACTTCAGTGTCCCTGGACAAAACAAAAGGTTTTAAGCAGTTTGTAAGGCAAAAACTTAACTTGGCAAATAATCCAGATTAAACTGGCATATAATCTGGGATAAACAAAAAGTTGAGCAAAACGCTCCAAAGTCACAGAGTTCAAGGTATGCAAGTAAACAAGGTGGAAGAACACAAAGCCGTAGTCCAAAAACAGTCCGAAGTCAAAGACATTAGAGTCCAAAAAGCAGTGTCATTGTCCAGGCAGTCCAAGGTCAAGAAGCGCGGAAGACAGCACTTACAGGAATCCAAAGCCAGTCAATACACGGAGAAAGCAGCACCCTGTAGTTCCAGGAACCCAATAAGAGAAACAGCAGCAACAAAGACCCAGGCACGAATCCAACACTTTACCTCCTGCAAAGTCCCATTACTCCAGTGCCTACATTTATCTTACAACTCATTATCTGTTGATGAGCTGTCCTCCACCCTCTCCTCATAGCTATCAGCTGCTCTAGCCTACACAGCTGATCGCCAATGCCCCTCTCTCCAGCTGTTCCATCTCTTATCAAGACTTAGGTCTCCCCATGTATCACCAGATTGCCGGTCCCCAGAAAACCCTTCAAAAGTATCTCTGGACGTAGGTTGTGTACACACATCTTTAACTTCTTTCACACGAGTCCAATCCAACCCATCCTCCTCCTCGTCACTACTCCCAGACCCATCACTCCCAGTGAAACCCATAAAATCTTCTTCTTCAGTTGGAGCAGTAAGTATATTACGGATCAGTTTCCTCTGATGCTCTTCATCAGACACCTGCTCTCGAGTAATCCGTTTTACACCCCTGCTTTAATCTCCTTCCTCCTCCATTTCTCCTTCTGAGAAACCCTCAACCGAGTCATTGTCTGTAGGAGACATTAATATCTCCCTTACTCTCTTTCTTTGTTGCTCCTCATCCAAACTTTGAGCACCTCTCTTCCCTCCTCTACTACTCCTATCATCAGTGGTAACGTTACCAGGAGACTCAACTACAACAGGTCTTGCCAGGTGGTCTCCCACTGTGGCACTGACCAAGGCAAATTTGTTAAACTTTAGCAATGTGGGTGCATCATGTGCCTCCAGAATATGCCACCAACATTATATTGTGGGGGCTGAAGAAGGGAGCCCCTTATGCACAATTCTAATTTATGAAACTTTCTGCAATGGTATCTGAAATAGGAATATATTTTAAAGCCACCTTAGTTAAAAATATACAAATTCATTGCCAGCCTTCAAAAGGTTAAAGGGGGCTACATTCTTTTAAAGATATATTTAATTCAAAACTAAATTTTATTCCAAAGTCTTATGACATCTTTCATGTCTGTGCTAAAATGTCCCTGCCAAGGGACAAAGTCCCCAAAATAGATATTTTAAAATAAAACTGCTGACAAGTCTATAAGGGTGAAATAAAGTACCTCTAGGAATGAAATAAATGACAAGAAACTGGCTTCATCACTGCAGGGAAATGAAATGTGCTGAGAAGCTACCAATCTGGGATCCAACATGCCACAACATATCAGACTGCATCTTTATTTTTTACTTGTGGATATGCATTTCAAATAGGGCAATAACTGGCCTACATTGATGAACTGCTGAAGAAATCGTCAGAATATACTCAGAATTTTGCCGTAGTTCATGTAGATTACACTTGTGTTCATAAAGCACAGTTCTGATTTAATATGAGAGAGTAACATAGGAGCTCTCAAAGGAATTTTTAGTGTCTTTGCTAAATTCCATCTTACTGGAGCACAAATTGTTGCACTATTTTTCTGACTGAAAAACAAAAAAAAAAATTTCTTTAATGCCTAGATTGTCAATGGTAGTCAAACAGTGAATGACCAATATATTCTGCCAAAAAATCCTCCAACAATGGAGTGACAGACAAAGATACCTGGGTATGTTCATGTGAGATTATATTTTTTCTACCAGACAGCTTTAGTTGTGTGGGTAGCTTTACTAGTCAGCATAATAATTAAAAAGTACTCTGTAACATGTGTGAAACAGAGTGGAGTGCAGACTGACATCCACACACTAGTATGCACATTATGCCCTTAGCTTCTGTTTTTCCTATTTCCTTCACTCTTACATAAGAGTCTGTACATCCAGCTGGTTATTTTCAATTATATCAAAAGCAACTTTGATATAATTGAAAGGATTACTTCCACCTTTGTGTAATCTCACCCTCAGAAATGTAATACAGAATATTGAAAGTATGCCTCTGTGTATTATGTAGAAAGTATGCCTCTGTGTATTATGAGTAGCAGAATATAGGGAAAATCTGAGTTACAGGGCCCTTCCAGATAAATCTAAATTCCAGGAGGAACTGGGATAGTAAATCACCAACCCAACCACCAGGCTTTCCCTCAGGGGATGGCTAGATGCCTTCCCAGGTCAGCCAGAGGATCCCCCCCCCCTCCATTTTGGCCCATCAGGAAAGTTCTCCGGAGGGGGTTGCACTGCCTACAGGTCGCTCAGGTACGTTTTGGGGAGGAAATGGGGGCTGGGAGGGGAGGGGATGAGTGCCATCCAACTCCTTCAGGCTGCTTCAGCAGAAGCAGTCCTGGGGTCAATCCCCACAGGGCTGTCACCTAGAAAAATCCAGACCTTATCTTAAGGTCTAGTTATTTCCAGGTGTTAATTAATCCAGAGCAAACTGGAATATATCTGGATTAAAACCGAGACAGATCCCACATTTTGGGCCTGTCAAACATCCAACTTACAACAGAAAGTGAGAGAAATCTACCCTTTGAATGAGAATTCATTCCTGAAAGAGTTATCATGGGGAAAAGAGTCTCGGCTGAAGCTTTTTCATCAACTGTTTCCACATCAAGACAATTTTTTTCAAAATCCAATTATCACAGGAACAGAAATTGATTTGAAATCATCCAAATAGGGGCACAGACAGCAAAACAAACACCACAGGAGTCCTAACCTTTCATGATGCTATCCAAAGATATATGCTTTGAATACCATATATATATGGCTGGAGTTACACTTAAAATGTACCTGTTCTGACTTACAAACAAATTCAACTTAAGAATAAATCTGCAGAACCTATCTTATTCATAACTTGGGGACTGCCTGTACTGGACAAAATGGATGCTGGTTTTATCCAGCAAGGCCTCCATTCATATCTTTCAAATTTGGATTTGCAAACAAAACAAATAAATTCTTGCATTTTATTTACAGGTAATACAGATCAAGCTAACAACAGAGAGACTTATTCAAATTCTAATCCTCATTGTTCTAGGAATGATCTAAAAGCCCAGTGCTCTGACAAGCATTCATTTAAGTAAAATATTTACACATCCTATACTCAATGATATCAGAGTTTATTGCAATTAAATCAGTTTTAACAGTTTGGACAGAGGGCAAAGAAAGTGGGCAAAGACATAGTAAAGAATTTTGAATATGACAAGGCAAAAAAAATACCGAGCCAAGATAAGAAGCAATGTCCACTCATTCTGCATGTTGTGAGTTGACTCATTAGAGCTAGGAAAGATCAATGACCACCCACAATGCCATCTGTAGCCCAAATATAATCAGCAAATGCAAAACAGTATAAATGAATGCAAACAGCAATATGTATGGATCCTAGCAGCTTTGTTTCATAAACAAGTATACAATGAAAAGTTACTGCTTAGACAATGGATCCCAAGCAATCTGAAGGAGTCATGCACAATATTGTTGGTTGCAAGTTGGTAACTGTTGTCATTGGGAAGCATCGGTGTTCAAAACCTGAAATTGTCTTGGGTAACCTCTCTACTGTCTGTAGAGTTTAATTAGTTTCCTGACTGAGCTCTTAACTCAAAATGCTCTTATCTCAAAGTGACGGTTCCCACTGAAATGCTGTTCATCCATTCTGCCTACTGCCCCTCATTTTTGTTACGTTTTTAAAAATAAGAACATGTACTTTATAAATAAAAATAGTATATAAATGCACATTCACATGGAATAATAAAAAAGGAGGATCAGCCTTAAACTTTTACTAGCACAAAGTTGTGGCGAGGAAGCACACTTGAGGCAACAAAATGTGTGTTGGCCAGTGAAACATCAATGCAAAACCTGCACATTCGCAACCCCCCCCCCCCCAGAAATACCACCTTTTAAATAGTAGAAGCACACAATTATGGAACAATGGTAGAAGCACAAAGTTGTGGCAAGGAAGCTCCCTCCATCACTAGCACTTAACTCAAAATGCTGCTCTTATGTCAAGGTGAAACGGGTTGAGAAATAGCTCTAGACTCAAAAAGCTCTTAAGATGGGATGCTCTTAAGCCGAAGTTCTATTGTACTCCCAAACTCTTTTTAAAATGCCATGAGAGTAATGGCTTGAGGAAGATAGAATGCTGTCTGGTGGAATTTGATCAAACTGAGCAAAGATTAATATACGTGATTGGTCTCTAGGCATTAACCAGGCAGTGGAATAGCTAAGGCTGACCATAAGGAAGAAGGTCCAGGGTATGCAGTATAAACTAATAGCAAAGTATCACCTGTCCCAATATAGACAAACACTGGCTTGCTAAGCTCACATAAGTCTGGCATTACTTGCTGCACATGTGATTGGAGAATTGGAGCAAATAAAAAAACAATTAATCGCCCCTAAATGCACTGTGCTACTATTTTTACCTAACCTGTTCACCGATGCTCATTGGCCCATTGGTATTTCCACATACAGTAGAGTCTCGCTTATCCAACCTTCACTTATCCAACATTCTGTATTATCCAACACATTCCAGAGTGGGAGAAAGAAAGAATCCTTATCTGTTTTGCTGCTAAAGTCGTAAATACAATAATCACTACATAACGTTACCGTGTACTGAACTGCTTTCTTATGTCAATTTGTTGTAAAACATGATGTTTTGGTGCTTAATTTGTAAAATCATAATGTAGTCGTAACATAATTTGACGTTTAATAGGCCTTTCCTTAATCCCTGCTTATTATCCAACATTTTTGCTTATCCAACATTCTGCCGGCCCATTTATGTTGGATAAATGAGACACTACTGTAGTTGTCTAAGGGTGGAAAACTGCTGCTTTCTTTTCATGGAGTAGTGAAAACTTTCCACTCTGAAACATCATAGCAGTCTTTTCAAACTGACATTTTTCAAGGATATTGGGCATCTCCCATTACCTCCACTGCTATGTTCAATGGCTTTCATTAACAAAAAAAAATGAGCTGGGGATGATAGCTGTTGTAGTTTAATATATTTGCATGACTTAGGGAAGGATGCTCTACACACACTCAATGTATTGGATAGCACAGATGCCACAGTACAGAAATATTGTATCTTCCCTCCCACATTTAGAAAGAAAAGGTACTTTAAAAGATTTCGCCATCTGTTGCTAAATCAATTGGATTTGCATACAGTTTAAGAAGGCAGTTATGAAAATATTATTTTAAAAATGAACGACATTTTATGGTCAACTACAAAAAATGAATATAATATAGCTATAAATAAATACCATGAATCTCCATTCATCATTTCTATATATAATTTTTGAAAAATAGTAGCATGCCTGCCATAGAAAAGTAAGAATTTTGTATCTAAGAAATAGAATTGCCATAATAATTACTTGCCAACCCCTTCCATGCATCAGTACTAAGGGCCCTTCTACACTTCCCTAAAACTTGGGAGGAAGCAGGTTAAAACAAGCCACTTCCCTCTGTCCTCATCCCCACTAAACTATGGGTTTTCCCTTGAGAGGTGGCTAGATTCCCAATTCAAGGTGCAGGTTCTCACCTACAAATTCCTAAACAGTTCGGGTCCAGACTATCTTCGCAATCGCATTATTATTATTATTATTATTATTATTATTATTATTATTATCTTTATTTGTACCCCGCTAGCATCTCCCGAAGGACTCGATGTGGCTTACACAGGCCGAAGCCTCAAAACACAATACAATAGAGACATAACACAATAATAAACAAAGCAAATCAAACAATTAAGCAAAATAACGACAATGACAATACATCAAGACACTATTAAAAAACTGGTTCGGCCGGCGCGATGGGGTACAGGGTTAAAAGTGCTGAAATGGTAGGAGGAACGTAGGATTAAAAGTGCGGTGTGCAGTAACATTGGTTGTGCTAAAGTACTTCTAGGACTTGGGATGGGGGATTCCTAATCTGAGAAGGCACATCGGAACAGCCAAGTTTTTAGGTTCCTTCTGAAAACTGCTAAAGTAGGGGCCTGTCGAAGATCTTTTGGGAGGGCATTCCAAAGTCAGGGGGCCGCCACAGAGAAGGCCCTGTCCCGTGTCCCCACCAAGCGCGCTTGCGACGTGGGTGGGATCACGAGCAGGGCCTCCCCAGATGACCGGAGCGAGCGTGTGGGTTCGTAGATGGAGATGCGGTCACGCAGGTAGGGTGGTCCCAAACCATTCAGGGCTTTGTAGGTGAGCACCTGCACCTTGAATTGGGCTTGGAAAATAAATGGCAGCCAGTGGAGCTCCTTAAACAGAGGGGTAGACCTCTCTTGATAATGAGCCCCGGTTAGCATCCTGGCTGCTGCCCGCTGGACCAATTGAAGTTTCCGAGCCGTCTTCAAGGGCAGCCCCACATAGAGCGCATTGCAGTAATCCATTCTAGAGGTGACCAAGGCGTGGACCACCCCGGCCAGATCTGCCTTCACAAGGTACGGTCGCAGCTGGCGCACAAGTCTCAATTGTGCAAAGGCCCTCCCGGATACCGCCGACACCTGAGCCTCAAGTGTGAGCGAAGAATCCAAGAGGACACCCAAACTGCGGACCTGTGGCTTCAGGGGGAGTGTAACCCCATCCAACACAGGTAGCCACCCTATACCCCGATCCGGTTTACGATCGACCAGGAGGACCTCTGTCTTGTTGGGATTGATCTTCAGCTTGTTCTTCCTCATCCAGTTCGACACAGCAGCCAGGCACTCGTCCAGCACCCGAGAAGCCTCCTTGGAATTAGGTGGAAAGGAGTAGTAGAGTTGTGTGTCATCCGCATAAAGATGGCACCCAACTCCAAAACTCCGGATGACGTCTCCCACCGGTTTCATGTAGATGTTGAAAAGCATGGGCGACAAGATCGCATCTTCCCCTATGAATCTGAATTAGCTCTAAGATCTTCTGGGGGGGGGCTCCTCTCGCTCCCACCTCCATCACAAGCATGGCTGGTAGGGACAAGGGAGGGGGCCTTGTCCCCAGTGGTGGCCCCCGGGCTCTGGAACTCTCTCCCCAGGGAGATGAGATTAGCACCCACCCTGTCCACTTTCCGCAAAGAGCTAAAAACTTAGATGTTACAATGTGCTTTTGATTAATCAGTTCACTAGATAATTTTGGCCCCTCCAGCCATAATTTAATATCTGGCTCTAGCACTTTACCAATGTCCCTGCCATTTAGTTGTACTGCACAAATTGACTTAGCCCATTTAGCCTATACTTATCATCTGGCTCCTGCACTTTTCTATCAGCCATGTCCTTACAACTGTTTTGCCCAAGACCCTGCCTCACCCCTCAGCTCAGTATATGGCCTCTAGGTTAGGCTATTGGTTGTTTTTGATGGTTTGATTGTTAATGGTTATGTTTTTATGATGTTTTGTATTTGAATTTTACTGTGTTATCTTTTAATTTCTGCATGACTGGGCCTGGTCCCCATGTATGTTGCCCCAAGTCTCTTTGGGGAGATGGTGGCGGGGTATAAAAATAAAGTTATTATATTATTATAGATACCACCCTGAGTCAACTAAAGGTTGATTTGGGATAGTATCCAGCTTACTCCCCCACCCCCCCCCCCCAATCCCCACAGGCCCAGCACCTGGAAAGATCTGGACCTTAGCTTTCGAGGTATCTAATTAATGTGGAGCAAATGGGAAAACCCAGTTTTCTCCACATTAATTTGCTTTTACCTGAGGCGTTGTTTGGGTGCCTCAGGTAAAAGCGAGTCAAGTTCCACATTTTGGACCTGTCTGAAAGGGCCCTATGGTACTTGTGAAATTTTTAAATAAGACATCACCTCATGTAAAATAATGTCTTCCAATGATAGTGCAAGATATTTCTCAGAGACTCAAATAAGAATTATATTGAACTATAGCAACAAGATGAGAAAATGTGCTGTGACACATCAAGAAAATACACAGCATGAGTTCTTAAGAATTGGTGGAAAGAGAAATTGGGGAGGGGGAATGATTTCGTGCTCCGATTTTGATTTACCAATCAGTGCACCTATTCAATATACCTCATGGTTTGAGGTAAAGCCTTAAGTTATTACTGACAGGCATGAAATAGTGTGAAACCTCAACATGATGTTTTAGCATTAGACACAGTGATGAGCTGCATCAGGCTAGAAATCTGGAGTGTTATGAAAGTGAAGAAGTTCACTACTTAATTAGTGGTGGTTGTATTTTATGCTTTGAGGGGGAAAGTAAGGTGATTCTGAGATTCCTCTGCCTCATAGGCTAAAATAATTCCCCTTGCCTTGGATACTAGAGGCTTTTCGCTTCTCAGATATCAACATGTTTTGTTCCGCCTCTGAATTATGTTACAGAACAAACAAGTTGTTTTTTGAGGAGTCACTTGTGGAAGGCGCATAAAATATTTAATTTGGTCAGCAGTGGATGATAACTGAGGTTTCCATCAACCACGTTTATTATTGTAGTAGATGAAATTATTATATGGAAAACACAGCTGTGTGAATCTTCCATTAGAAGGAATCTTAGAAATGCCATCCTTTTGAAGGTGGGCATTCACTTTTGCCAGGGATAGGCCTCACCTGGCTTTTCTGGCCTAATTCAGCAGGCCAGCTATCTGCTGGTTGCCAAGGTAACCTACCTGATCCCCAGGTGTCCTCATTCAGCGTCTCCTCAGGAAAGCTACCTGTCATAACAATATTTATTTTGTTTATATCTGGAAGTAATTACTCATTAGATCAATGTTTGCCCTTTATCCAGTTCTGTACAGAACAAGAGGAACTTTTCGTAACACCAACTGTGTGTTACTGTACAAGGAGCAAATTACTGAATGATGAGTGCACTCCATAAAGTTTCATGCATGCATAACTAAAACCTAAGTATCTGATATGTACCAGAAAATAAAGTGCAGCAGAGTTTGTAACAGGCTGGTAGTTCAAAAGAAATATCCATTTTTGGGTCATGATCATTCACACTCAGACAGAACATGGGTTGTCAATGTTACCGATTTTCATTGCTGAGAAATTGCCAAGCTATCCATGGTGCTAACAGTACATAATTTTGATATAAAATGATGAGGGTGGAAGGAAATGGAAAGAACTTTGCAGAAAAGGAAGGCTTAAAATAAACATTAAGTCAAGTAGAAATGGAAAATTGGGAGAAAAATACAGGTTTGTGCACGCAAAGTCTCTTACCATCTCAAAACACTCTGCAGGACTGAGAGTGCACGTACACCAGGCATGGGCCAACTTCAGCCCTCCAGGTGTTTTGGACTTCAACCCCCACAATTCCTACCGGGAATTGTGGGAGTTGAAGTCTAAAACACCCGGAGGGCCAAAGTTTGCCCACGCCTGACCTACACCATAGTATTAACCCAGTTTTCCTGCCATGGCTCAATGCTATAGGATCCTGGGATCTGTAGTTTGATGAGACACCAGGACTTTTTGAGGGAATGAAGGACAAACAGCAGTGGCACAGTCACCAATGGAAAGCTCTACCAAAGTTGAAGGCACACAGTTAGTAAACCAAAGCACATTTATTTGAATTTGACTCTGCAGAAAACATATTTTTATTTGAAAGTTTATTGTAGTTTTCTTTGTCTATGTTGTTTGTTTGACACAGAAAGTTTATTGCTTGAAATCATTTTTAGAGAAAATTCTCCTTAGCTTTTACTAGTGACTTAAATATGAATATAGACTAGCTTTCAATAATACCCTAAGGGAGAACCAGTCCTCATAGCTCAGAAACAAATATTACTTTAAATTATATGATTATATTTAATACCCTTCGTGTAAAAGATATGCCTTCTTTATCATTTGCTTTCTCGGTTGCAAAGCAGTCATGTCAAAATGAAAATAATCCCCAATAGTCACAGTAAAATTTATTTTTTCATTCATTAGGTCTTTAATGCACACATTCCATTTATTCTGCTATATTTAAATGTAGGATAGAATCAACAAGATTTTTCACTAACAAAATAGCATGGTGTCAACTCTGGGAGCCTTATTTTCTCAGGCTTTCTTATGATTCTACTAAACACCCTAACTTACACCATTTTTAATGAAGAGTTCTTGCTCATAATAATACCAGTTTGAAGAACTATATTCCATTTATTTACTTTGTAATCACCAGGATTTTTCTTTAAATTCTATGTTTTTACAAACTCAAGGGGATACATTGCCAGATTGTTTGTGTCTATCTTTTGCATAAACATATAATTTAGCACATTCTGAGCTAAAATGTATCTGAGAATCTGTTCATTGTTGTTTCCTTGTGTTTACAGAACTTTTTAAACATACACAGAAACATGCCATACAGTCTGACATACACAGCTCCCAAAAAGCTGACAGGGTTCACAGAAACAATTGGAAGTATGAGAATATCCCTGGCATGCTTTTTCTTGGTTCATCTCCATGTTCAGTTTAGACTGATAGGTATCTGAGTATTAAAAGGCCCCTATAGTTTCATGCCACCCACTGAATTGGATGTACTCCAAATATTTTTACTATGCAAAATTAATTATGAATCTTAGATACAAATGCAGGCTTGGAGCCATTGCCAGAAATGAAGGCAATCAATCAAACAACTTAATGAGAACTCATGGAAAATGCATGCCAACGATTTTTGATATACATAGTTTTAAAGCAAGAATGTCAGAACATCAAGATTAACTCAATTTATGTTGATGTGCAGACTGCAGTGTGAACTTATGTGCCCACTGTTTCACCACATTAACAGTAATACATATATCTGCACATCAATTTATGCAGGCAGCCCAATTGACTGAAAACTAAATCATTGTGTAAGCCCAAGTCCTGGTTTACATTCATATCCTTCTCTTCCTTTGTACATAAAAGGAGGAGGGAAAACACTATCTCCTTTTGTCAATTCAAGATGCTGCTGTCTATTTATACTCAGGATATGGTAACAAAAAATGTGAAATTGATCCTAGTTTGTATGAACTAAACAAGTTTTTGAACTAATCTGTGACACTGGTAGCTCTGGCCTGTTAGCACTTTTTGCTTTAATGACATTATTGTGTGGAGTGTATGTATAAAAACATCAACAAAGCTGACTAAATCAATCTTTTTCTTTTGCATCAGTGTACTGTTTTGTGAACATTGACTTAAATCATATAGTATCAAGCAAACTCGACCAACTGACTCAACAAAACATAGAAATGTTGAGTTGCCATTTCTCCACTGGCGCAATGTATTTACTTCAGCTAACACTAACTAATGGATTTAGATCTTTTTTTAATTTTCTGTAGACCTCAGTGTGAAAGTGAACCCTTCTTCATAATGCTTGTCTGTTTAGTTAATATAATACCTCACCTTTCTCCAGGCAAGGGATTTAAAGGGACATTTAATAAGTTAAAATTAAAATGCAGTCAAGATCTTATTTTACAAAAGACAAAAAGAATGTAAACAAGTCTATGGATATCCACATTAAAAGATAGAAGAAGGAAAAACAAGAAAAAAGCACAGCATGTTTATTTATCCTCTTGCTGCCTAAATACAAAAAGTATTTTCTTGCTAGTGGAAGGATGGGGTCAGGAGCCCCTTCCACACAGCTGAATAAAATCCTACATTATCTGCATTGAATTAGAATATATGGCAGTGCAGACTCAGATAACCCACTTCAAAGCAGATATTGTGGGATTTTCTGCCTTGATATTCCAGGTTATATGACTGTGTGGAAGTGCCCTGGGCTAAGAAATAGGCATAGATAGGGACTACTGCATAATAAAGATAATGACACCCGAGAGAAATTTTCATTAGACAAGACTTTGGCAGACTCAATGTAATCTGTCATCTATAATCTATACACAAGACATACCGTCTACAACAGTGGTTCTCAACCTGAGGTCCCCAGATGTTTTTGGCCTTCAACTCCCAGAAATCCTAACAGCTGGTAAACTGGCTGGGATTTCTGGGAGTTGTAGGCCAAAAACATCTGGGGACCCCAGGTTGAGAACCACTGGTCTACAAGGAGAGAAAAGAAACATACACTGAAAAATGGTACTAGTATATAAACTGTGAAACTCAGGATGGCCCCTTCACTTGCAAATGGAGCCCTCAATATTTTTTCAAACTCTGATATATGGCAAGCTACTATTCCAAAGGCTTTTGCTGTTCCTCCCATTTCCTTACTTCAAAAGGCATTCCCTCCCATCCTCAGATAACTCATCTCAAGTGGTTAGTGATTGGTGGGCGGCCAGCTCTAAGTGCAGATAAGGGTTGTATTGTGCCTAACTCTAGCTATAACAACTGCTCAAGAGAAAAGCTGCATTAAATATTACACCATGTACCCACTCATATTTATTTAGAAATACACCTCATATCATCTCCATATTAAGGAAGAATAGACTAAGGAAAATACACTTGCTGTTTTGGAAATATGAAGTTTATTGCAGTTTCAAATACAAATACTAAAGAGCCTGCGATGGCTCATTCTGTTTCTTCACCAGTCCTATTCCATAAGGCCTTCAAGAAATGCCTATGATGGCGTTTTAATTGTATGTTATTTTGCATAATTATAAAAACAATAATGATATCGATATTTTAGGGCACTAATGCACACATGCCCTCCAACCTAAATGCATTAATGTTGCATATTCTGTCTCATACTTTCTTCCACAGCCTGTGGAAGGACCAAAATCTGAAAGAATACTAAATACTTTGCATATGTTGTTGTAGGAAATTGCATAGTTAATGTCCTATGTGAAGAAATACTTTCTTTTGTGCTGTGTGCATTTTCCACTATTCAGCTGCACTAGATGATCACAGGTTCTACTGTTATGGAAAGTAGAACAATCAGCATAGAGTTAACAAAGCCTCAGAAAAAAGAAGCTTCTTTTTACAAAGTCTTTTTACACCACTTTTTCTCATCAGCATAGTTAAAGTGGGTGGATCATGGCTGTGTTACTGCTGCTACTGCTCCTTGCTGGCCACAGAGCTCCATATAAGCTCCTGGCCATTGCAGGCTCCTCTGCTGCCATCAAAGCCCCCCCCCCCCACACACACACACAAACACACTCTTCCTGAGCACACAAGGACCCTGTTCTGACAGAGGCATTTCTCAGAACAGAACGAATGAGAATCTCTCCTTTCTTTATGCTGGTCATTTGGGCACCCTATTATAATGTCAACAGAGACACCCGCAATAGCCAGGAGTTCAAACGGAGCTCTGTAGTCAGTTAGGAGTGGCAGTGGTTACATTGAGGAAGTAAGACATGAACCATCCCAGAGAAGCATCTATCCTTCCCAGGCCATTTCACTGTCTGTTCCTCCAGCTCGAGGGAAATATTTGAATCTCTATGTTAACATTTTGTTTTAGTCTAAATATACTAAATTTGTTGCCATTTACAAATTTGGCTATACAAGGTGTCTATAAAGACTTTAAATAGTAAAGAGACTTTATGGACACCCTGTGTAACTGCACATGCCTACTCCAGATAATTTCTGAATTAGTAAAAAAACAAAAACCTCACAATTCATATCCCAAGGATAAAAATTGACAGGATATTTTTGTTTTCTGTTTTCTTTTCTAATATTTAGTTGGACTTCTTCACTTTTCCCATTATTGTTACATGTGCTCAGAAGATTTTGGTGATAGACAAAAAGCTAGCTGAAGATCCAAGTAAACAATTCATGTCACATTACTCACAGTCTGCTTGGTAAATTCACAAACAACTCTAAATGTTTAGGTGAGGTAGAACTTACCTCTGTAGAAGCTTATGCTAACTCTCCTTCAGGAAGACTTGCACTTTCCTTTTGTACTCCTTTTCAAACAGTAAGCCCACAAGAGTTGTTCAACTAGTCTGCATTACTGTTTCCCAGATTAATTATAAATGGATTGCAACATAAATTTCAAATGCAAAAATGATTTAGTAAAACCCAATCAGATATTTTTTATTCATGACACATAACTGCTAAAATATGATAATTTAGTCTAAATGGATTTTAGTATTTTTACTTTTTTAGCTAATAAAGATCAGATTAGCATGCAATTTACATAATAGAAGCTGAATATGAAACTGTCCTAACTATTAAGCTATTTCTCAGAGGTCCCACTTGAGATCCTAATGGTTGCTGAGCTAAGGCATAGGATATTTCCAATGAAGCTCCAGAACATGTAGGAGAAATGTCAATTGTGGTTCCTTCCTGTTCTAGAAACAATGCCTCTGATTATTGGGTTAACACAGCCTAGGCGCCACTTGAGTGGTCAAAGGCTTTTCTTTTTAAAAAAATAATTTTATTGCATTTCTATTCATTTAATTAAAAAAACATATGTACAATTAATATAATTACTTCTTCTCCTTTTCCCGGTTGTGCTACCCATTGTGCTCCCCATCGTATAGGTAGGAAATGAAATCATGTCGCTCATGTGGTAGCAATCATGCAACTCCTAGATTACCCTAATGTCCTGCATCGAATACTTTTTTGAATGTGAGAAACAATATTCTTGGTGAGAAACAATTTTCCTGGTGAGAAACAATATTCCATCCAACAATATTTATTTCCCAGTCATCAAAAGACACCAAGTCTATTAATGGCCCAGTCTATTGATGACTGTTCTTTCACTGAAAGATGAAAGTGCCAAAAACGTCATTTCTGATTGCTGCTGTGAAAGTCAGGAGATGCTGAAAATGCCCCTCCCCCCCCCGTCATCTGCATGTGATCACCGCTGACCTAGAGGGCAATAAATGGTGGTGATAATAGAGGTGTTATAAAAAATCCCAGTGGTAAAAAGCCCATATGGTTCGAAAAGTATGACTTTTGATAGAGGTGATGGCAGTGATGTGTCAGCATGGTGTAGTGATTGGCTGCTGGACTTCAGAACATAATCTAAATTTCTGTTCAGCTATGGAAACTAATAAGGTCATCTTGAATGAATCACACTTTCTCAGTGTCAAAGTAAGGCAAAGGAAACACCCCTTTGAACAAATCTGAACAAGAAAACCTCATGATTGTTTTGTCTTAGGATCTCCATAAATTGGAAATGACTTACAAGCATATAACAGTAACAACAAGGGCAACAAGTTGGTAGTAGTATTAATGGTTGCTGAGGTTTTACAAAATGACAAATGTGAATAAATTCATTTAATGTGAAGAAGGTGAAATTTATCATTCCAAGCACTGGGTTAACTGAAATCAGCAGCAGAGCCAACTTTTGAAAGAGGAAAGAAGTGGATGTGCGCAAAGAATGTAACAATGTAGTGTAGTAAAGTAAGGAGATTTGTCTTTAAGGAGATATGCATAAGATTGCACCATTAGCCAGATATTCCATACTGGATTTTGGAAGAAATTAGGGCAAAACGTTTAGTTATCTGCAGTATTCCCTCTCTTAGGACCTCTTCACATGTGCTGCCAGAATTACCAAGTATCACCAGCGATTGTAGAGAACTTGGAGGCGCTCACCGAGGTGGCGCGGGGACCTGGTGCCCCACACCATCCAGACTTCCCCCCTATCTCAACACATGGGGGAGGGGGAGCCTGAGGAAGCCGGCTCAACCCATCTTTTCCTACAGAAAGATGAGAAGTTTCCTGTTGTATGCTGCCAGCTGTTTTTGGCAGCAACAGGGTTTTTTGGTACTTTTGCCACAGAACCAGCCCGGAAGTATTTTTCTGGTGTGTGATGGGAGCTGGTGGGTTCCATGGCAAAACTGAATAAAACTCACCACTGCCATTGATCTTTGGTCCATGTGAAGAGGTCCTTATTAGTTCACTTGTAGTGTCTGGTTAGTGAAATGCAAATATGATACTGATAACCATATACCTTTCGTGACCAATCAAAACCACTCACAGTAGATAAATACAATAGCATTGGTACAATTGGCCTTCCATACCCACACATTCTGCATCCATGGTTTGAAAATACTCCTCGCACCAATAATTCCAAAAGCAAACCTTGATTTTGTCATTTTACGTAAAAGAGACTATTTTACTACACTATTGTACATAATGAATTAAGCATCCATGGATTTTTGTATCCACCATGTTCTGGAATCAAACCATTGTACACATCAAGGGCCAATTTCATACAGTATATTTCTTGGCTGATTTGATCCTTTAAAGTAACAGGATGAAATTACTTTGGAAGCATCCATGGCATCTGTAATTCTGAAATGAATTTAAAATCTTGAGTCAACAATATACACTGTGATTTTAACTTAAGACCACAAACATGGCTATAAGCAAGTTACATGTGTACCAAATGAGGGTAACACCAATGTAAACAGAGAGAAAACCTTTATTCGTACATGTTTTGTGCACTAATTATTGCACAGAATAGTTGCCCAGTGATAGAAGTTGATACCTGGGCAGATTGGAAATATATACCCTTTCAGAATTCATTTCCTGGTGTTTCAAAAAAATGAGAAATTTTCTCTCATTAATTTCAGTAAGTGAAAAGTGATGGAAATCATTCAGCTGTTCAATGCTGTACCTTTGACTCTTTTAGTCTCATGGGCCTCTTCCTGAAACATCAACCAAATATGCATATTTCATGATAAAATTTATTTCTTCATAGCAATAAAGTCCATTCCTCCTGCTGAGCTAATAGCAAAAGAGAAAACTTGAGAAGTTTTCTTTTTAAAACAGAATCTTGTGAAATAGGTAAAGATTCCAGAAATTAATGGAATTTAATAGCACATAAGTAAAGACTTCATCCCACTGAACATGTCAAATATTCAGTGGATTACTATACAGGCATACTACTTTTTTGAAATTAAGTGGATGATTTTCCTACCTCCATCACACACTAACAAACTACCAGTTTAATTCAGGAGTTCTCAGTTGATTTGCCATCAACTAATTTTAAAGTGGATATAAGTGATTAATGTTTGTATATATGTATGGTTTTATGTCCTTGCATTGAATGTTTGCCGTATATATGTTATGCTCCACCCTGTGTCACCTGGAGGGTGAGAAGGGCAGAATATAAATGTTTTACATAAATAAATAAATAAATAAATAAATAAATAAACAAACAAACAAACATTGTAGAGAGTTGTCCCCGCTCACTGTCCCTCCCCTATTTTCTTTTCTTTCTTTTTTGTGTGAAAAGAAACACCTCCTCTCCTGACCTATGATTTTTTTTTCTTGGGTTATAAATATAATTTCCTAATTGTTTCTATCATAAGCAAATGGGAAACATTTATTAAAATGCAAAAACTGTCTTTGCAGGACAGACATCATGCTATAGTAAATTTTGCTCTAGTTTCTCAATGATTGAATATCTTGTAGAGTCTCCACCAATTTAACATAGTTTGTGGGCACAAAAACAAAGTTTCTGGAGCACAACAACAAGTAAGGGCTACACAATTAAACAGGAAATAATACTTGCAAATTAGGAACATGTTTTCTTTAATATTATTATTTTTCAGAGGCAGGATGGCCATCTGTCAGGGGTGCTTTGATTGTGCTTTTGCTACATGGCAGAAAGAAGGGGCTTGTACTAGATGACCCTTGGGGTCAACTAGAGGAGGAGGAGGGAAAGACCCGTCTGGGGGCTCTCCTTTGGCCGTCATTCCAGCAATCCTCCTTTCTCTCCCCCCCCCTTCCCCATGTTGGAAGAAGGAAGAAAGCAGAGAAAGAAGAAGAGGAGGAGGGAAGGAGGCATCTGTGGGCTCCCCCTTTGTTCCCTGTGTTGGAAGAGGGAAAGGAGGAGAAGGAAGGAAGGCTCCCAGAAAGTATGAGACAGAAAGGAACACAACATTCTGCTGATTTTTCCTCCTCTGTGAGCAAAAGGGAATGGTGGAGCTTTTTTTTCAAAGGGGCACTTTGGCGCCTCTCACAAGTTGCCTAACCGTATCGTTTTAAATCTGAGAATAACAAATATTACATGACAGAATTGACTATTTTGCCCATCTCTATCCAGATAATTTGCAAAAAAGTCACATGCTAACCAGCTTAGATACCGTCTGAAAAAATAACCTTTGCAATGCTTTTTTAACCCCAAGATATCACTACCCCACACTTGAAGCTTACACCATGTAATGAATTCCTATGTTTAATGGAATCGTCCCTCAAAGAAAGTAGTGGAGGAAGCAGTGACACTCATAGGCAGAGGTGGTTGTTGGTTCCAATAGTAAAAGAGAACAATTGAGAAGTTTTCTTTTTAACTTTTTAACTTTTTAACCCAACAACAACAACAACCATCTTATTTATACCCCACTACCATCTCCTCGAAGGAACTCGGAGCAGCTCACAAACACACTTTGAAATGTCCCATATAAAGCAGACAATGCATAGCATATAATACAGCAACAAAAGTCTAAAAACAACTACACACATAAACTCCATATAATAAAATTGTAAAATTCCTAAATCACAGTAGAACCTGCAAATAAGGCTGGCTATCTACAATTAACAAATCGAAGTGCCGGAGTAAGCAGTTGCTGAATCCTCAATCTGACCATAGATTACACAAAGTCAAAGGTCTCTCCGAAGAGTCATGTTTTTAAACTAGTCCCAAAGGCTTAGATATCCTCCACCAAGAAGGCCCTCTCTGTCATCCCCACCAACCGTGCTTGAGATGGTGGTGGGACTGAAAGAAGAGCCTACCCGGCAGATCTCAAAGCCTGTTCCAGTTCAAAGATTGGTTGGACCCTAAACGTATAGGGCTTTATAGGTGATCCTGCACTCAGAATTGGGTCCAGAAGCTTATCAGAAGCCAGGAAGTAAGACAGGTTGGACCCTAAACATATAGGGCTTTATAGGTGATCCTGCACTTAGAACTGGGTCCAGAAGCTTATCAGAAGCCAGGAAGTAAGGTGATAAGTAAGGTGATGATTGCAATTGGTGTTAACCATTATCAAGTTGACTTTGTCATATGACAACTCCTGGACCAAGAGCCCTACAAGGCCCTACAAGGCATTTTATCATCAACTGCTCTGCTGAGTTCTTGAAGACTCAAGACAGCCATGGCTTCCTTGACTTAGTCTATGGAATGGGGCCTTCCTCTTTCCCTTCTGCCTTCTACCTGTCAGGGCTCTGTGAGAAAAAACACACCAGACCCTCCCTCCTTTCCTCGTGTACATGCAAATACAGGTTACTCCAAAATCTGGGAAAATATATCTGAAAAAGTGTGATCCCAAGATTCAACCTGTACACACATTTTCATTAAACATTCTGGATGTTACAACCAGTGAGGAATGGCTAACATTACATTTTAGAACAGAATGAAAAATGTTTTGATGAAAACTGATCTATGTTCTCAAATAATTCCTCTAGTATTATATGATTTAATTTGTGATTACAAGAGTGGCTTAACAAATCCTATGAAATTTCCTGTCGGGAGAGCACTGTCCTCTGTAGTTCTAACAGATGCTCTCTGAATTTTAAAATTATTATTACAGAGAAATTGTATGAAGAAGTGCATGCCGCCTCAAGGCCATGTTATTTGCTCCCAAGGGTCCTCTGCCCTCTGTTGCATTTTTAAAAAACAAAACTAAAATTGCCCACCATGCCCCTATATTTATATCATGTTTTTGTCACCCCTGGGTCTTTAAGTCCTAAGAGAGGTCTTTTTTAAAATCAGAAAGTAAACAGGGTGAAGATGTAGTGTACTTTCCTTATTATTTTCTGAGGTTGTGTATGTTGTTGAAGAAAACCAGGACACATGTGACTAAAAGTGTGGTCACCTTTCGACCACAGGAGACTCTGGTCAAAATGGTAACTGTTATTAATGAGGAAGAAGGTTCAAGCTAGGAGATGCTCCATCCATTTCCTTTTACCTGGGTCTAATCAGTTTCTTTTTATTCGGGTCTGCAAGAATGAGCAAGACTCAGCCTGCTCCTCTCCACAACTGGCAGTGGCAGGATGTTAGGGATATAAGATTGCATAAAAACCAGAGACTGTTTGAAATAACAATGCTATGAAAATAAGATTTGGTGATTGTATAGCATATGGAATAAAGGCAACAGGAGAAGAAATACAGATGATGGGATAGGAATGCCAAACTCTCTGTTGAAAATAATGTACCAATCTGATGCTTGGGTGGATAAGGGACTGCACCTGAAAGCTCTTCACAATATGAGGGCCCTTCCAGACAGACCCAAAATGCAGTATCTGTCACACTTTTACAGAGGCATCCAAACAACACATCAGGTAAAAGAGAATTCGAAACTAAGCAGGTCACATAATCCCTGAGCCCAATCCACACAGCCATCCCCCAACCCCCCCTCCCATCTCCTCAAGTGCCATTTTGGCATGCCAGGAAAACTTTGCAAGCAGGCCCCATGCCTGGCAGCCACTTTCAGGTAAGTTTTAGTACTAAAATTTTGGGTTTGGAAGGGGTGTTTGTTGCAATCGGGATAGCATCTAGCCATCTGGGAGGGAAAATCCAGGTTTTGGTGTGGAGGGTGGGGACTCCAATGAGGGAGAAAATTGGTTATTTTAACCCATTTTGCCCGCATTTAACTGCTGTCTAGAAGCACCCTGAGACTTCTCAGAATTAAGGTATGCAGAGAGAACAAAAAGCCTATTAGTTATGCCTACCTTTATGAAAATTTCACTTTCAGAAGCCAAGAGAAATGGGTTACTTAGCCTTGAGGCAGATGTCATTTCTTTAGCTTTTACATTATTCTATTTCTGTGCTGTCAAGAACATGATTTCAACCAGATGCAAAGTAGCAGCAGCTTTGACTAACATTAGAAAAGAAATACACTAGCAAAATAATCATGCCTTCCAGGTATTATTATGCATTCTCACACACTTCAATGCCAGTTACACTTAGAAATATGTATAAATACTTGAGCAGTTCTCATTGGCATGCACACTGTGCATGACCCATGAGATGGCATGATATTTAAGGGGGACCTTTTGCACTATATAATTGCAATACTGTGATTCTGACTACCATGGCTATATCCTGTGGGATTATGAGAATTGTAGTTTGGTGAGGCTTTAGAACTCTCTGGATGAGAGTTTTAAAGACCTCTCCTTTGTCTGCAGATCCCAGGATTCAACAGGATACTGCAGGAAGAACAGTCAAAGCACCCGTGGATGACCATCTAGCCTCCATTAAAATGGACAAGTTTCCAATTTATAAAAGAAAATATGTTAACAATTATGTTTGTGATGAACCACATGAAGTGGTTAAAGAAGAAACTACACAAGAATGAACTGTAGTACATAGAAGTGTGAAGAAAAAAAATCCAAACCTCGTTTATACAGGAAAGATCATATGAAACTTATATATATTATTGTAAAAATCATATGAAACACATATACTGATTGTATGAAAATCTTATAAGGGCTAAATTTAATCCCTGGTTTGGTTTGCTAGTAAAACTGAATTACCATGTCATGAAAAGACACATTTCTAAAAATGTGTAATCAATATGAAAAGTTTGGAAAGCTCTGCCTTAATGTGTTACCTTTACTAGCTGCTACATGATGCTATTGCTCATATAAGCTTTGAGAATAAACTAAATCTTTCTACCTTCAATAAAAAAATCCTATGTAAATATAGTATGGTAATCCTATATTCTATTTAATATAGAAATCTCAGTAGCTCATTGAGAGTGTAGTTATCTTGTGCTTGTTATTTTACAACTTTATGTAGGTAACAAAAACAGGACAATAAAGGCAGAACATTTAATATCAGGCTAGCATGTTTAAATACTCACTATAATATGGGAAATAATATAAGCACAGCTTTATCAAAGTATTGTAATAATATTTACGAAGGTACAAAGATTAACTGGGCTTTAACACACTTTGGAAAAGTATACAGTGGAATCTCAATGTAAGAGCATCCCAACTTAAGAATGTTTTGAGTTAGTTGAGTTTTAAACTTCCTTCTATGTCTAACTTTTGTTTTGTGTATCTTAATGTTCTTTAAATGAAAATATGTTTTAATATATGTCTTCTACGGAGTGCTTTTAAATGATTATGTGTTTTGATTATGTATTTTAGCTGTGTTGTAACCCGCCTTGAGCCGTGAGTAGAGGCAGCTAAGAAAAAAAATTATGATTTTGATGATGATTAAGAGTCGTTGCTCGGCTAGGGTGTTGATTTGACATATGAGTAGTATTTTGAGTTAAAAGCTAGCATCAGAGGGAGCACTAGCACCTTGTGAAACTTTGGGTTAGTTGATTTTGTGTGTTTTATATTCCATGTATGTTTGTCTTCATGAAAAGGGAGAGAGCAAAAGAGAAAACGATGCTTTTGCCTCTTCACTTCTACCATTTAAAAGTTTATCTTTTTTATTATCCCATTTCAGTGGGAACATTTGCTTTGAGATAAGAGCAATTTGAGTTAAGAGCTCAGTCATGGAACAAATTAAACTCAATTCAAAGTATCACTGTGTCTCCTATTACTTGGAAAATTAGGTGACAGATTCATAAACACAATATATTCTGTTTATGATTCATAAACACAATTTAGCAGTATAAATATCAAATAAAGACTTCTGTACATGGGGAAAGTTAAGCAAATCATGGAAATCTATGTTTATTTGAGACTTCATTTTACAACTTAGGCCTTTTTCATTGTGATTTCTTGAACAAATGGAAAAATTATGTGTGAATTGATATGGAATTGATATGTCAGTGAGAGAAGTAGCCTTCTGTGTATGAACAGTTTACTGGAATCTCAGAACAGATGCTATCTACAGTTTGAGTATCTTTTATCTGAAATGCTTTGGATAAGAAGTCTTGAATTTGATAGACTTTTTTCAATTTTAGAATATTTGCATATACATAATGAGATATCTTGGGGATGGGATCCAAGTCTAAACACAAAATTAATTTATGTTTTATACACATAACCTGGGGGTAATTTTATCCTCCATATTTTAATAATTTTGTGCATGAAATTTGCATGCATCGAGTCATAAGAGAACAAAGGTGTCATCTACCCGTGTAGATAATCTGGGATTTTGGAGCATTTCGTATTTCTAGATAAGGGATACTAAACCTGTATTTTCAAAACCCAGTAGGAAAATAATCAAGCTTACTTCCATGGTTATATGCTACTAGTCATTTTAAAACAAAGCCAATGTGAAGAGAAGAAGAAGAAGAACTTTATTTTTCTACCCCGCCTCCATCTCCCCGAAGGGACTCAGGGTGGCTTACATGGGGCCAAGCCCAAGGTGAAGTACAATTAAAAGCAAAGCAATGACAATTAAAAAACAGCGTAAGACAACATAAAACAGTGTAACAATAATAACAAGCATCGAAAGTACAGCAGACCAATTCTGGGGGGAGGGGGGAGAGGACCACTATGCGAGCTGGTTCAATGATAAGGTGGTTCAATAAGGTGGATAGAAACGTATAATAGCATAGGAAATATCATGAAAACAGAGCAATATAACAGGATCAGAATCAATTCAGTTAATGTAATATAGGAATTCAGATTAAATGATTCAGGTCATGATACAGGTCAGTGTCATAGGAGTCATCAATCGAATGCACGATGAAACATCCATGTCTTTAATTCCTTGTGGAATGTGCCAGCCTAATCTCCCTAGGGAGGGAGTTCCAGAGACGGGGGGCCACCACTGAGAATGCCCTTTCCCTCAACCCCACTAACCTCGCCTGAGACGGTGGTGGAAGTAAGAGAAGAGCATCCCCAAGAAGATCTTAAGGACCATGTGGGTTCATAAGGGAGGAGGCGGTCATGCAGATAAGCAGGTCCTGAACTGTTTAGAGCTTTATAGGTAATAACCTGCACCTTGAATTGGGACCGGAAACTTATCAGCAGCCAGTGGAGCTGTTTAAACAGGAGGGTTGACCACTCCCTGTAACATACTCCAGTTAACAATCTGGCCACCGACCTTTGCACCAGCTGTAGGGCAGCCCTATGTAGATTGCATTACAGTAGTCTAATCTTTAGGCAACTAAGGTGTGGACCACCATGGTCAAGTCAGACTTCTCAAGGTATGGTTGCAGCTGGCGCACAAGTTTTAACTGTGCAAAGGCCCTCCCGGCCAACGCCGACACCTGAGCATCAAACATCAGCTCTGAGTCCAGGAGGACCCCCAAACTGCAGACCTGTGTCTTCAGGGGGAGTGTAACCTTGCCAAACACAGGTTGCCACCCTATACCTCATTTGGCCGAGCGACTGACCTGGAGGACCTCTGTCTTGTCAGGATTCAATTTCAACCTGTTGGCCCTTATCTTGAAGTCTTGGCACTGCCTTTTCCTTTCCTCTGCTTCACTTATCCCTGTTTATAGGTTTTTCCAATAGCGTAGATATCTTCCTTTGTATTAGTTTTTAGGGTGGAGCATAAACCCCCCCTAGAGGCCAGCTTTAGTTGGTCTATTCCATTTGCCTGTATAGAGCTCTTTTGCTGGACACCTCTTTTTTTCTGCAGCAGAGCTACAGTGAACAGAGGCTTGGGCATTGTCTGGTAATTCTAGGCCCAAGCAATCCAAAACAGGCATCCTTGACACCTGCATTCAGCCAGTATTCTTACACACCAGTCCCAGAGACTACAGAAACTTTTGACCAGCTTAAGCTTCACAAGATAGAAGATTGAGACAGTTTATAAGTAACAGCTTGTAAACCATTGTTTTGTACCAGAGGCAGAAGACTCCAGAGAGATGACTGCAGCCAGGAAAATCTCTTTTTGTAATGTATTGCTCTAAGTTACCTTGTAATAGTCCTGAGTGGAGTTAACCCTTTATTCGTCTTATTTTCAGTAAGCTCATTTGGTTATCTTTTCACCTTGCCTAAAGTGCCTCTCTTAACAGAAGTATACAGATAGCCCCCAAGTAAAGCCAGACAATATAGTTTTTCCCAAAGGCTCAGGAATACCATCACAGCCAAGGTTTTCACATTGAGTATATTGTATGCTATAAATCATATCTTATCATTTTTGTTCACATGTGTGTGTTTTTTTCTATAATATTTTGACTATAAAATTGGTTTGCATACACAATGAATACTCCAGTATTCTCTGAACAATTAGAACACAATTAATATCTATTTAAGATAGTGGGCTACTTGCTTTTCTAAGAATGCAGAAATGGAAATTTCTCACAAATGTAAAAAAAGGTGATATTTATAAAAAAAAACTTGTTTCAGCCCTGACATGTGATTTGATTTTTGTACCTTTGAAATCTGGACAAAAAGAGGCAGTATAGTGTAGTGGTGGTTTGAATGCTGGACTTAAACTGTTGAAACTAGGGTCAAATTCCTGCTTGGCCACTGGGTGACCTTTGCTAAGTCACACTTTTTTAGCTTCCCCCAACAAACCTTGCCAAGCAAACTCTGTGACATGTTCACCTTCGAGTCACCATAAATTGGAAATGAATTGAAGGCACTCAACAACAATCCTGGCAATTTGGAATAAAGCTATTACATCATCCATATTTTTCTATCTATAACTATACATATCTATGTCTAATTTAAAAAATAATAACATTCAACCTATTCCATAGCATGTAGAGAATGAGTTTCACTCCCACTTTTAATTTCTAGTGAAATCAACAAGCTATTGAAGCCTGTGAAACAAAAACAAGAAATAATGGGATTGTTTTAGACAAAAGAATGAGATTGCAGTATCTTTAATATTATTTATGCTTGCATGCTGTGGAAAGACTGTAACTTTCAAGTCATTTTAGAAATGAAAATGCTGCAGATGTTAACTGCTTTCTCCAATTACCGTTGGTACAAATTATATATTTGTTTTAGGTTTTCAGACTTGCGTCCATCCTTCAAGCAGCCATCAATATTTAATTCACCTTCTCTTAATTAAAAATGGATGTTTTCTCCACTATTTTCACATTTTTAGTAACTGGAAAGCAACTATTTAAAAGCTTTCTCACTCTGAAATATACAGACTCTAAATCATATGTCAGAAGTCTAGATAATGCATATATTTTTCTGGTTTACTCAATCATCAAATTCTTGTTACATTAAGATTTGTGCTTACATTGTAAAAAGCATGTCTAGAAGCCCTCTCACTCCAATACATTTACCTGTGAAGGCCTTCCCTGCAGCCTACGGGCTGGGCTAGGCTGGGCTTCCCCTTTGCCAGGAGGTCCTTTGTAGGCAAGTGAAGGATTGCCTGGCAAAGGAAAAGCCAAGGCTCTTCATCACTCTTGTGCTGGGGACAGTGTGAACATGGGGAAGGTGTGGGGCCTCCCCTTCACCCACCCACCTGCCTGCCATGAAAGGCCCTCTAGCTCTCACTGACAAGTGTGCGAGCAGGTGAAAGCTTACAAGGCAAATCTTGGTAGCTCAGAGAGTACAGACAGACAGGCGCGAGTTCACTTGCCTTCCTGTTCCTTACCTCTATAGCTGCAGAGACCACAAGTGAGCAGGAGAAAACACAAGAATGAGTCCAGGTGTTTTTGATGTGTGGATTGGTGAATCAGGGTGGATCTGGAGCAATGTAGTTGTCCAGATATCAATAAGACCACCACTGTTTTGCTGTTCAGAAGCAGTTGCCCAGCAGAGTTCTGCTGCTAATATCACTTCTAGTGATCATATGGCTGGGTGACTTGTTTTGACCTCACCAAAAGCAATGTTGCCTGCAAGGCTTTGTTGGGGAGCTGCTTCTGGCAAAACATTGACAACAGCACCCAGAAGGAAAGGGCACCCATTCCAATGCACTCACTGCCTAGTCAACTGTTGACCTGCATTGCAAAGCAAGATTTGGGGCACCCTTGTAATTTCTTCAAGGCAGCTCCAGAGCAGGGTATTCTGGATTATATCACCTGGTGTGGACACAGCCCAAGATGCTTATTACATAATGTTATACACCATTACAGGCAGGTTAATCCTGCTTTCATCTCAGCTTTATCACACAGCACCTTGTCCCTGTTGTGCAATACAGTCTTTAGGAATATAGTTTTTTGTGTTAGAAATAATGCACTGGTGATCCCATTTTCTACTTTGGTTTAGTAACCTATCTGAATGGAAATATCTCATTCCACTTCAACGTGAGAAGAACTAAACAATAGGCACAGTGTAGGTGTGATCTGGTTTCTCCTCTCTTGGGGATTCCAAAGTAAATCTCCACCAAAGAAGGCCCAGATTACTTCCAGTGCTTAAGTGGAGAGGTCAAAACTTTCCAAAGGAAAGCTTCTTCATGTGTTTTCTATATTTTTTGCTCTTCAAACTTTTAAAAAGCATTTTTTGGATAATTTTTAAAATAAAAATGTTTTGCTGATATTGTGTAACAATGATGTGATCATGACTTGTTAAACTTTGGAAGTCACTGTTCAGATGCTTTCAGATGTTTTCCAATAATATATCCACTGCTTTCTCGTGGTATGCACCACAGTCTAGCCCCCCCCCCCCCGGCTACATGCCTGCAACAATGAATACCATATCCTGTAGGCTATATTCCAGAGGAAGGAAATGACAAAACTGCCAACAGAGTATTACTTGCCTAAGAAAAACCTATGAGATTCATGAGGTCGTATTGACAGGTCGCTTCTGACACAATAAAAATAAATCTTGACAAGTGACTTGAAAGCACATATCTACAGTGTAATAGTGATATGACATCACAGCACAATTGCTTTATTTTGGCTTAATTGTTAAAAAAAACCTAAAGGGAAACCAATAGTGGTGTAAGAGGCAAGGCAAAGACGGTGGTATGAATAGCTTCTGCTAAAATTAAGGAACTTATATTGTGGAAAAAAAGTACAAGTTATGTTAGTAAAGCACAAATTGATGGGTATGCAATTATAGTGTTAGCATTCAGCTATCTTCATAAGTACAAGGAGTGCAGTTTTTGAATGGGTCAAATCCAAACAAATAAGAACAGCTACATTTGGGAAGAACCATCTTCAAAACCCATCTGGACCTTGTCATTTTCTCTTTGCTCATATATATCTTGTGCATTTCTCATTTTACAATTTCCCCATCCTATTTTTGTCCATCTAATCTCCTGTTGCCTGAAAAATCTACGACATACTATTCTCACTGTTGCTTTCCTAGAAAAATGGATGTTCACATCTTGGAATTTTTTCATTTACTAAAAAGAGCACATTAGTCTAAATAAGTCTAAATAAGATATCATGTTAGACACCCACCCACAAACGTTTCTGTCTATTTGTTTGGTTTGGAAAAAATGGAAAGAAAAGTGTAATACAAATAAATCATACAACTAGGATGTATCCCTGAGAATAAAATCATTTGTACTCTGCTCATGAAGACAGAATAATTTTCAGGAATGCAGTGTCACAGAGCTTGGAATATTGCCACAAACATTCGTCACCATATCGGTAACATGACTGTGAAAGATGCAACCTTGTTTTTTTTTTTAAATGCAGGTGAGATAGTGACGTATCTGCGCTATCTTACTATTCTTAATAGTTACATAGATGTCGGCGATGGCATCACCAGGACCGTTACATAATTAATTTTCCTGCCCCTCATCCATCTAGTGAATAAAGATAGAATAGCATGATTGAAAAACACTGTATGAACTCAGAATTCAGCAGGTTTTCAAAATGCTAAATACTTAAGTCACAGTGATTCACTATCTGAATGTACACAGAAGAATTCTTTAAAAACAGATGACACATCTAGGCTCATAGTAAAATAGTTATGTTAATCCATCCTAACATTCTAGATTCAAAGTCAGGCTTATGGTCATGGCCTAAAATTTCAACTAATAATAATAGATGCATAAAATTTACACTGCAAAAATGCAGACCTTGGAAAGGCTGTCTTTCGGACTACTCCAAGAATCTTCCATTAGCATGGTCTATACCCATACTATCTGGGGGATTATGAGAGATCACTGTCACAATAGTAACTTTCGCAAGCAGTATGAAAATGAACCAGGCATGTGTTCCAGAAGCAAAATGGGATATATAAAGTTATGAAAAACATAGTCTGTGTATTGACATCAACTGGTTTGATAGCACTGCATGCTCAAACTTCTCTTACCAAAGAGGAATTGAAAAAGAGACAGAAGATTCCAGATCAAAGTTGGCTAGCAGCTTAAATAACAATGTACTCGAAAACTTCTGTTGCTTGCTGTGATGTTTTCATTTAAAGGTCAGTAAAAAGTTTATCATCAAAGATGGATTGTCAATCTTTAAGTGGAGATTCTCAATTTATATCCAAACTCCACATCTGTGGAGTTTGTATGTTAAAATATTCAATCCCCACTGCTCCCTTATCACTATGTGGTTTTCTTTGATTATTTCTTTGAGATTGCACACCCACCCTTGCTGATGACACAGGCATCCTGTTCTGACATCAGCAGATGTGCCTGTGATGTCCAGAAGCTCAAGCACAACTCCATGCTTAGCTAGGAGCAGTGGTGTTGGCTACAGCAACATAGAGGAGGTGATAGTACTATGGGACAGATGCTCTCTCATAGTGTCTAGACAACAGCCCTAGATTTGACATGAATGCACTGAATCTGGGGCTGCTCCAGGGCACAGTTACACCAGGCTAAACTGCATCCCAAGATAATAAATTACAAACATCTTTGAAGTTACAATAAAAGCAATATGACTAAGCAGCAGTAAAAGAGAGGTCAAGCATTTGCTTGCTCCACGAAAGCTTATACAAACAGATATGTTTTTCTTTGGCGCTTGAAAGACAAAGAATATGGAGGAAAACTGTGTCTCTGATGAAAAAGAGCCCCAAAACTGGAATGCTATCACTAAGCTCTATGTCCCATGTTAAACAGAAGCTGCAAAAGTTGAGCATTCCTGCTCAGCTAGTGAGTGGTTGTTGTTAACTGCCATCAAGACAACTTTGACTTATGGAAACACATGAATTAGAGACCTATAGATTACACTAGAGCAGGGGTCCTCAAACTTTTTAAACAGAGGGCCAGATCACAGTCCATCAAACTGTTGGAGGGCCGGATTATAGTTTGAAAAAAGCATGAATGAATTCCTGTGCACACTGCACATATCTTATTTGTAGTGCAGAAAACACTTAAAAACAATACAATAATTAAAATGAAGAACAATTTTAACAAATATAAACTTATTAGTATTTTGATGGGAAGTATGGACCTGATTTTGGCTGATGAGATAGGATTGTTCTTGCTGTGTGCTTTCAAGTCGTTTCAGACTTAGGTTGACCCTGAGTGAGGGCCAGGTAAATGATATTGGAGGGCCGTATCCGGCCCCCGGGCCTTAATTTGAGGACCCCTGCTCTAGAGTCTAACCTCACAGCTCTGGTGGATTCATAAACATGTCTTGCTTGATTGAGTCTATGCCTCTGCAATATGGCCTTCCTCTTTTCCTATTGAATTTTAACTTACCCAGCCTTACTGTCTTTCTTAGGTAATCAAGACTTCCCATGATATGGACAAAGTACATCAGTTTCAGTTTAGTCATTTTGGCTTCTAGATACAGTTCAGGCTTTATTTGCTCTAGGAATCATTAGTCTTTTTAGCAGTCCAAGATATCCACAGAAGTCTTCGCCAGCCCCACATTTTAATTTTTTTTCCCTTTTTCATCCTATTGGATTTCTTCACTGTCTAGCTTTCACAACCATTCATAGAAATGGGGACTATGATGGCATGGACCAGGGGTTCTCAAACATTTTCACCCACAGAGCATTTCTTGAAGCAAAGGTTTCTCATGGAGCCCCAATAAATGTTTATATATTATACAATATATTATATTTTAGTGGAAGACCCCAGGGGCCATCAAGTCCAACCCCCTTCTACCATGCAGAAAAAGCACAATCAAAGTATCATACCCTGAGTGGTGAGGGAGGTGAGGAAAAAGGCTTTTGGGGGTGAGGGAAGTAATGAAAAGGGGCTTTTGGGGGCAAGGGAGGTGGCAAGGGGCCAAGGGAAAAGGACTTTTTTTGCAGTGAGGGAAGCGGAAGGAGCAGTAAGAGCAAGAAAGTGAAGGGCAAGTTGGTGGGGGGGGGGGAGGAAGTCATTTCCTCTTTTAAATTCAGTTTAAACTGACTTGTGAAACCATATACATCTACATAGTTATAAATGTTTTGAGAAAGAATATGCTAATCCATATGGAATAAGCAATAGTAGAGGTGGAAGACAGATGGACCAACAGAATCTTAAGAAGACCAAATTATATATTTTTTAAAAATGAGGGCACTCTTTTGCCACTCATTCATGGGACTTTCTCCCAGTACTCATTTCTCTGCAGTTACCATATTTAAACATCTCCTTGAAATAAGTAGCCATTTAAAAACAAGTTTCTAAATGCACATTTATTACTTTATGCTTGGAAACTACAAATTACATTATATACAGGCAGTCCTCAAGTTATGAACAAGATAGGTTCTCTAGGTTTGTTCTTAAGTTGAATTTTTATATAAATCAGAACAGGTAATTTTTTAAAGTGTAACTCCAGTCAAATAAGCTTTGGATAGCATAGGGAAGCATTAACACTCATGTGGTGTTTGTTTTCCTGCCCGTGCCCCTGTTCAGATGGTTTCAACTCACTTTCTGTTCCTGTGACAATTGGATTTTGAACATTTTGGCTTACTGTGGAAACAAGGATTGGTGAAAAAGCTTCAGTGGCGACACCTTTTCCCCATGATAATTCTTTCAGTGAATTTTCCTTCTGAGGGGTAGATTTCTCTCACTACCTGTTGTCTCACCTCTGTTCTTAACTATGAATGATTTGTAAGTCAGTTGTTTGTAACTTGAGGAGTGCCTCTGTGTGTGTGTGTGTGTGTGTGTGTGTGTGATGTCATGTCATACACACACACACACCTTACATTTAAGAATTTGTCTAGCTATAAAGAGTACATACAGTTATGTACACAGTCACAGAGTCTTAGGATGTTAACAGATGCAATCTTTTCTATGCCTTCTTACCATTTCTCCATGCTGCTTATACATAGTCCCACTGAGCCTATCACATGACACAGGGCAACTTCTGACAGGACTCCATGGAACTTCGTTTTGACAGTATGGAGGAATGGACCCTAGCGTGCCTTTGAAGGAGTTGGGTGTTATCCAACTCCTAATGACACAAAGCAGAGAAATGCAATGGACCTGATGAGGGAAAGGATATGGGATGGCCATAGATAGACCTGGATAAGAGGGAATAGAGTAAGACGGTTCTCTCCACTGTCCTATACTGTCCCCTGCTTTTCCCCTGCCCATCTGATGAAGCCCTTAGTAATGTCTACCATTGTCCTCTCAATCTAACAAAGGTAATAAATTGTGGTTCTTTTTCTGGTTTGTTTTCTTTGTATGCAATCATAAAGTTAAAATAAAATAACACCCAAGTCAGGGTTATCCCATTTTTATTTCTTTTGGCATATTTCCATACTTTTTTGGGGGTGGGTGGGTGGGTTAGTATTTTACAGTATTTTACAATGTCAAACTATCTGACTTTCTTGCAGAAAAAAATATTGTTACTCTAATAAATACTATACAATAACCAGTGTCTGTTATACTAATATTCTACTTTGTTTAAAGTCTTACAATGGTTACTATGGCTCTTGTTTATACAATCCTCTGGTAATGCTAGAAATAGATGAGGAGTTATGGGGAAGAACTACTATAAAGTGGGGGCAGGGGGTGGGGATTGCTGGAGAAAAGTGAACATCTTAAAAGGAAACACAAACAGATTTGCTTGCAAGCATTAATTTACATAACATTTTAACATCTATATTACATTTAAAAACTACTGTGCAACCACTTAGTGATGTTACTGAATATGGAAGGACAAGAAAATATTATCTTAAAGTATGATCAACTTTCACTAAAATCACATTATATAAAACCATGAAGGTTAAATTACTTTTGTAAGTTATAAATAGACAACAGAAAAACTCCCAGAGACCGTGAAACACAGTCAGTTGGTCATGTAAGCATTAACAAATTCAAACATTTACGTCATTAAAGTGTTATTGTTGGGACTGTGGACACCTCCCAGGCACTTCCAAAACAATTATTCTGATCTCTTAGAATGCTAGTCAAAAGCTGAAAGCCTCAATGGCTTTTTGGGCTGTTCAATGTTAAAAAACCAAACAACTTTTTACCACAATTCTGCCCTTTTCTGCTAATTCCTGACCACATTCCACAATCTCATGTTTGAGATGGGAAGAAGTGGTGAACAGGTGACTGAGGGACCATTTCCAGACAGGTGATGCCCTACAGACTTTTAACCACAAGCTCTTTAGGCTCACCCTATTCTATTTTTGTAAATTTGTGCTTCTAATTTGAATGTTACACAAATTATTCATTTAATTTGCAATCGAATCAAACAAATTGTCACATTTTTAATTTCACCCTGTTTCAAACTTCATATCATTTTCTGTCAGTTACAAATATTTTGAGAGATCTTTACTTGGTCACGGTATTTACCATGTGGCTTTGGGCCACCACCATCTCTCAGCAAACAAATCACTTACGGCCTCTTTTGTCCTGCAATCTGCTGTTTGCACCACTCACTCTTCCTACCCTTCCACTCACAATGCAGACTTCCCTTGCTTTCTGCATGTCACCATTCATGCCACTCATTTACCCTGCCTTTCTACTACCTCCCTTTGCTTCACCTTATGCCCTTGCAATACATCTCTTCCTTGCTCTTGGACTCTTCCACTCTCCTTTGCCTTCCCCTGATCCCTTGCACTACTCCTCTCTTGCACTCCATGCTTGCATTGCTAAGTCTCCCTTGCCTCCTGCTCCCTCCCTTACATCACCTAGTGCTTCACAATGCATTCCTTCCTGGCTTCTTGTGCTCCGCTGCTCATATTATTCATTCATTCTTCCTGACTACTCCCTCCTTTATCACATCCTCAAAATGTGCCCTTCTCTTGCACTCCACCACTTCAATCACTCACTTTCCTTATCCTTTTACTCGACTCATTCCCTTGCCTCACTTTGTACCCTCAAAATGCACCTTTCCCTTGCTTTTTGCACTCCACCATTCACTCCCTTCTCTCCTATCTCTCCCTCACTGTGTATCTTTGATGTGCAGCTCTTCCTTTATTCTCAGAGTCAACCATCTGCACCATTTGGTCTCACTTCCCTCCTACTCCTTTCTTTGGCTCACTTTGCAAACACACAATATACATACATGTAGTGCGAATCTCATTCAAGCATCTTGTTCATAAGGCTGGAAGAACTGAAATGCAACCTAGAATATCTGACTGGGTGATGTTTTGGACCCCTCCCAAGGTACTGCCATAACAGGAACATAAAGCAGAGTTCTTCTCCAACGAGTTATAAACGAGGCTGCATTTAAGGACCTCTCAGAAACTATTGTTGTCTCAAAATGCTCAAGTAAAGGCAGAGGTTATGTGAAATATGTCTCAGCAGGTTCCTCAGCATTTTCAGGGCAGCTACAAAGTGCAATTATTGACCTATACAGTCCTATGCAAAATCCATCCCGTCCTGTCCTACTTCATGGAAACACACTCTTGCTAACTGAGATGAAGTGGGTAGAGATCAGAGATCACTGATCACTTGTTACACTTCTTTCATGAATGGCACCCTGTCTTTGAAATGCATGACAGGTATGACTCGAACATGCCAGATAAAAATTGTTTCATTTTGTCCTGGTCTTTTAACTAATTCTGTTAATTTTTTTCTTGATGTTTTATTAAGTTTTGCTCAATAATTTTTATAGGCAGGATTTGATTTTAATATTTTGTTGCTTTTTATATATTATACTCTTATTGTATTGACATTTTAAAGTTTTGTTTAATAATAATAATAATAATAATAACAACAATAATTATTATTTAATACCCACCTCTCCCTGATGGTCAGCTACCTCATAAAAGAGGTAGAAGGCAAATAAATAAATAAATCTGTTGTCTGAAGCAGAAAGGATATTATGTCTTTTATACATTAAAAATGAGTAAGGATGATAAGGGAGGGGGAATGGTCGTACGGCGGAAAGCCGTCTTCATACTTTGATTAATTATTATTTTAAATTTTTATTTATAAACTGAACCCTACCTGTACTAATTGTATTTTAATTCACATGGTAAGTACTGTGTCATTGCATAAGGGCCTAAACACCCTAAGTGGAGCACTTAGGGCTCTGCAAGGCACAATCAAGAGCTCCGTGGGGGTCCTTCACCACCCTGGTCCCCATTGCCTAGGAAACATGCAACCTGTGAAGCCCCACTGCTGCCAGCACAGTCCATGGGACCTACTTGCCACCACCATTGTCTACAAGTCCTCCCCGGAGCTGCTGTGATTTTGCTTTTCCTGCATGGCAGAAACTGTTTGGACTAGGTACCACCTGCAGTTGCTCCTATTATTATTATTATTATTATTATTATTATTATTATTATTATTATTTCAAATCTAGATGGTCATTTGTTAGGGGTGTTTTGATTTGTGCTTTTACAGCATGGCAGAAACAGGTTGGACGGAGTGGGTTCTGGGATTGCTTCTACTGCTGCTGCTGCTACTATTACAAAGGATGACCCCTGGAGTCTTCCACTGAAATACTATTAAGTTTATATTGGTTAAAATTGTTCTTCATTTTAAATATGGTTTTCTTTCCTTCCTTCCTTCCTTCTTTGAGCACTACAAACGAGATATGTGCAGTATGCATAGGAATTTCTTCATGTTTTTTTAAAATTAGATCACACAAACATTTTCCATCCGCCACTGGCCTAGTCCATCTGTCAATTTTTAAAACACAATGCGGCCCCTGTGTCCAAAAGTGTCTTGGGGTTCCATGAGAATTTTTTCCTTCAAAAAGACCTCTGTGGCTTTAAAAGTTTGAGAACCCCTGCCTTAAAGGACCTGTCTGATCTTGGAAACTGAGCAGGGTCTGTTCTTATTAGTACTGGATGGGAGTCTGCCAACAAATACCAAATGTTGTAGGCTAGATTTCAAAAGAAAGAACTGGCAAAACCACCTCTGAGTAATCCTCGACAAAGATGATCCTATGATATTCACGGGGTCACCTTAAGTAGACATATAACTTGAAAGAACACATGCACACACATTAAGACACTATATGACAATTCACACTGGCTCAGTATAGTGTATTGTCCCTGCCCCTGTCCCTAGCTAGATGCTTTAAACTGGTTTGTTGTTGTTCCAAAATGATCATGGCCTTAAAGTAAGTATATCCCAGACTTCTCTTGGCAAGAGGCATTTAGATGAGATTTGCTCTCCTCTAAGGCTGAGATAATGTGAATTTCCCAAGGTCACCTGTGGGTTTCTACAGCTGAGTGGTCCTGTTTCTTTAAAAGCATCCCTGCTTGCATATCTTTCATTATAAGCTAGTTCATTGCTAAGTTCACTCTTTTTGCTTCTTTGTATAGAAAAAAGAGTGGCTTTCTAATCTAATACATTTTAAGCCCCCATTTCACTGCCAACTTTGGCTAGATGCTACAATTTCTCTGCCAACTACAGCTAGATGCCATTACTCTCATTGCATTAGAAATCTGACCAGCACAATTCAATGCCTGTTTACTCTGAGGTATGTCACACTGCATTCAATGATGCTTGTTGCCTAATAGGGTATTTTTAGGATTGCAGCCAGCTAGCATACACCTGCTAAAGTATCAGGCAGAGGAGAGGGTTTTTTTAAGGATGAAATGGCCCTTACCAGTTAATACTGTCCAGAATGGATGTGAATGAGTAGGGATATTTCATATCTCTTTATGTCTTTTCTCCTCTCTCCCCTGCATCCTCTTTATGGAGAAGATAACTCTCTTCACAAAGCCCAACATACTTATCTCTCATCTCCACAATTGGCAGGTGACTGAAGGTAGAAGAGAGAATGTGGAGATGTCCACTGGCTAGCAACTTAGGATATTCTGGTGTCCAGGGTTGAAGACAAGACCATATCCCTCCTCAGTAAACACACTCTGACAACATGACAGTGGGCTGACAGAATCCATCACACATCAACCTAAATCGGAAAGTAAGGACCCTTCCACATAGCCATTCAACCCAGAATATCAAGGTAGATAATCCACAATATATGCTTTGAACTGGGTTATCTGAGTCCACACTGCCATATAATCCAGTTCAATGTTGATTTTATACAGCCATGTGGAAGATGCCTTAGGAAACTCTTGTAGCTGACAAAGATGAAGAAGTGTTCACATGGAACAATTGGCTAGGAATTTATCACTACTGCCATCCAATATCCACTGCCTGAGGCAATTGCCTCACTCATACCTCATCATAATCACAATCCTATTCACTGCCACTATAAAGAGTCTCCGGTGAGAATTTCCACCATTCATAAATAATTAGACATTATTCATGCCAACTGGCCTGAGGTTCATATCACATAGTTTGCCATTCTTCTCCATCAGAAAGGGGGCAGAGTGAAATTCTAGGGTGTTTTGATCTGAGGCAGGTGTTCCTTGGAAATTTACAACTGGGGTAATGGCTCTTTGGACCTGATTTGTCAGAGATCAGGGCCAGAGAGACATTTATCCTTTATCCACAGAAATTGGTGGGGAAATAAAATGGAATTCGGAAAACACCTATGTCACACTTTTGGTGAGGGGGAGGACTCTGGAAGTGCCTCTTCAAGTCATGTGACATATTGATGGGAAAAGGGACTCCCCTTGGGGCTGGCCTGAGACCAGGGGCTGCTCAACCATTACGCAAAGTAAGCATTCACAGTATAGTTGATTTTGCCCAGGGGCACTCTTGAGGCGCTCTTGGGGGGGAAATAGACCTTGACATATTCAAGTTGTAGTTACTGGGATGTATAGTTCACCTACAATCAAAGAGCATTCTGAACTCCACCAATGATGGAATTGAACCAAATATGGCCCACAGAACTCCCACGATGAACAGAAAATATATATCAGTGATTGATTGGGGGGGGGGGGGGGCGCCAAAATACTGTTTGCTTACCGTTGAAAATTACCTAGGGCTGCCTCTTCCCGAGACTGTCAACTCACTAAATCATGTTACTTAGGCTATAGCTACATTGCCATATAACCCAGTATCTGATTTGATCTGAACTGGATTAGAAAAGTCTACATTGCAACATAATACAGTTCAAAGCAGATAAATCTGGGATGCAGACTGGATTACATGGCAGTGTAGATCCAGCCCTAGGAGAGGGAGCCTCAGGTTTACTTTTCAGCTGCAAACTGGCAATAGCACAACCCAGGTTTTAGGTTTTCCTATGGGTTTGGATGTTTTGTTGAGGATAAGATCTGGCCTTCAGCTGCTCCAGAACTAGGTTGCTCCTCCTTATTGGATCTCCCTGGAGTTAAATGTTAAATATGTTGTTAAAATAAAGTTGCTGTTTCAACCCAAATGCTGTTGCATGGACACATAATTCCCATGGCTGGGCATGCAAATGGACATTTATTTTTATTTGTATAAAAGCCCTTCCACACAGGCCTAAATCCTGGGAGAAACTAGGATTTTAGATCCCACACCAGTCCCAAATCCTGGGATTTTGCTGGGGGGGGGGGGGAGGTTCCCATTTCCTATGTCTAAAGATCCTGACATGTCTTCTGGTTTTCACAATTAACTGCATCTTCAGGCCCCTCATTTTGATGTGTCAGAAGCTTTGGAGAGGGGAGGGGGGATTTCCCATTTCCTATGTCTAAAGATCCTGACATGTCTTTTTGAAGTGTTAGAAGCTTTCTCTGAAGGGCCTGAAGATGCAGCCAGGGCCTTCCAGTAAGTTTAGAGGGAAAACAGGTGTCTGAGAAGGGAGGGTGGGGGGGGGTGCTACCCCACTCTTTTGGGGTCTTAAGTGTCTGAAGAACTGGGATGGCAATGAGGATTGACCCCAAAGATTGCTGAAGGTGGTCCCAAGAGTCAATCCACACAGGCCCAACGCCTGGAAAGATCCAGACCATGCAGTAAAGTTCGAATCTTTCCGGGTGTTGATTAATCTGGAATAAACTGGGAAATCCCAGTTTACTTCAGATTGATCTGGATTAACCTGAGGTATTGTTTGGACACCTCAGGTTAATGTGCAACCCATCACTGGTTTTAGACATGTGTAGAAGGGTTCAAGAGAGCTTTATAAATCCCACATGGTAAGAAGTACAGAAGAACTGACTTTCTAGTTTTAAATAATAATCTTTTATTCTTTAGGATTGTAATTTGATGCACATTTATCTGAAAGAAATTTCCACTCAATACAAGAGTGCTTATTTTTGAGCAGACATGCATATGCCTGTACTTTAAGAATGTAGAATCTATAATGTATAATGAAAGAATTTACTATCTCACATACTTACAAAATGTAAAAATATAAACTCTTAGTTTTATTCAAATAATTATTACACATTTACCCAGCACTGGAGACAGCATTTCAAACTTATCCAGCCTAAGTATTTAAATATATATTTGCTTTTGCCATTTGAAAAAAATAGGGCCAAATACATAAATATTTAATTTAAAAATAGGAAGGAAACCTCTAGAAGGGAATCATTTTTTCTCAGATTTTTTCCCTTATTATTCCTTGGCCTTCATTTCTTCAGAGTACAACTCTGACATTCTCATATCCTTATTGATCTGAACCTCTCGGAATGTGTGTGTTCTGCAGTGTGCCTTGCAATAATCAGTGAGTCATTCCATCAAATTTTAATTTCAGCCTCTTCTTCCCAAACACCTTCAGTCATGTTGTGAAATGCCCTTCTCTTACGTGAATAAAAAGCAACTTGACAACAATAAATTCAGATTATTCAACATGTAAATGATAATTTCAGGATGCGTTTTTCATTCATATTGATGAAAAGACAACTAAAAACTCATTTATTCTAACTGAACATCTCTAATGCAAGGGATAAACTGTGGGATAAACGTCCAAGAAGGTAGCTATGTTTGTTCTTGTTGCTTCTGCAACAGACTAAAAATCTCATGGCACCCTAAAGGTTAACAATTTTTTTTATCTGACATACATTATTGTGGACTGCAGTCCGTGAAATCTTATGCCAAATAATACTTTTGGTCTTCAAAGTGCCAGTAGACTGTTTGTTGCTGTCTCTATAGCATACATCTAGTGCTAGATCTGGGTATAGTTTTGGCCCCTCCAAAGCTTCTTTTGGTGCCAAAAACTGTTATTGCCAGAGTATCGGTTTTATAGACGATGAATGATGCAGTAGATGGCAAACTACTGCATTACAGGCCTTTCACTAATAGGGTCCAACATCCCCTCACAACAAGTGGTAGAACTGCCCCCTAAACAGATTTTAGCATAAATTATTATTATTATTATTATTATTATTATTATTATTATTATTATTATTTATCCCGCCTTTCTTCCCATGGGGACTCAAGGCGGCTAGTACTCCACACCAGACAAAAGGTGCAATACAAAAGTTAAAAAACAATTAAATAGTGTTCTAAAAACAGAATTAAAATACAATAAATACACTAAATTTGCCTTTAAAATTAATATTCCCCCCAATCCCACCCAGCAGACTCCGAGGCAGTGAGCTTCCGCCAGACTCCAAGGCAGTTAATTCCACTGCTGAACGGCTCTTATGGTCAGGAAATTCTTAGAATCATAGAATCAAAGAGTTGGAAGAGACCTCATGGGCCATCCAGTCCAACCCCCTGCCAAGAAGCAGGAACATTGCATTCAAATCACCCCTGACAGATGGCCATCCAGCCTCTGTTTAAAAGCTTCCAAAGAAGGAGCCTCCACCACACTCCGGGGCAGAGAGTTCCACTGCTGAACGGTTCTCACAGTCAGGAAGTTCTTCCTCATGTTCAGATGGAATCTCCTCTCTTGTAGTTTGAAGCCATTGTTCCGCGTCCTAGTCTCCAGGGAAGCAGAAAACAAGCTTGCTCCCTCCTCCCTGTGGCTTCCTCTCACATATTTATACATGGCTATCATATCCCCTCTCTGCCTTCTCTTCTTCAGGCTAAACATGTCCAGCTCCTTAAGCCGCTCCTCATAGGGCTTGTTCTCCAGACCTTTTATCATTTTAGTCGCTCTCCTCTGGACACATTCCAGCTTGTCAATATCTCTCTTGAATTGTAGTGCCCAGAACTGGACACAATATTCCAGATGTGGTCTAACCAAAACAGAATAGAGGGGTAGCATTACTTCCCTAGATCTAGACACTATGCTCCTATTGATGCAGGCCAAAATCCCATTGGCCTTTTTTGCCGCCACATCACATTGTTGGCTCATGTTTAACTTGTTGTCCACGAGGACTCCAAGATCTTTTTCACACGTACTGCTCTCGAGCCAGGCATCCCCCATTCTGTATCTTTGCATTTCATTTTTCCTGCCAAAGTGGAGTATCTTGCATTTGTCACTGTTGAACTTCATTTTGTTAGTTTTGGCCCATCTCTCTAATCTGTCAAGATCGTTTTGAATTCTGCTCCTGTGCTCTGGACTATTGGCTATCCCTCCCAATTTGGTGTCGTCTGCAAACTTGATGATCCTGCCTTCTAACCCTTCATCTAAGTCATTAATAAAGATGTTGAACAGGACCGGGCCCAGGACGGAACCCTGCGGCACTCCGCTCGTCACTTCTTTCCAAGATGAAGAGGAAGCATTGGTGAGCACCCTCTGGGTTCGTCCATTTAACCAATTAGAGATCCACCTCACTGTAGTTTTGCCTAGCCCACATTGGACTAGTTTCCTTGCCAGAAGGTCATGAGGGACCTTGTTGAAGGCCTTACTGAAATCCAGGTACTCTACATCCACGGCATTTCCTGCATCTACCCAGCTTGTAACTCTATCGAAAAAAGAGATCAGATTAGTCTGCCATGACTTGTTTTTGATGAATCCATGTTGACTATTAGCAATGACTGCATTTGTTTCTAAGTGTTTGCAGACCACTTCCTTAACAATCTTTTCCAGAATCTTGCCTGGTATTGACGTGAGGCTGACCGGACGGTAGTTGTTTGGGTCATCCTTTTTTCCCTTCTTGAAGATTGGGACCACATTGGCCCTCCTCCAATCTGCTGGAACTTCTCCTGTTCTCCAAGAACTCTCAAAGATGGTTGCCAATGGTTCCGAAATGACTTCCGCTAGTTCCTTCAATACTCTTGGGTGTAGTTGATCTGGCCCTGTAGTTGATCTTCCTAATGTTCAGGTAGAACCTCCTTTCCTGTAATTTGAACCTATTGCTCCAAGTCCTTGGGCCCTTCTACACTGTCATATAATCAAGAATATCAAGGCAGGTAATCCTCATTATCTGCTCTGAACTGGATTATCTGAGTCTATACTGCCAGTTCAAAGTAGATAATCTGGATTTTATACAGCTGTGTAAAAGGGGCCTTCATCTCTAGGACAGCAGAAAAAAGCCTGCTCCCTCTTCCTTATGACAACCTTTCCGATATTTAAACATTGCTATCATGTCTCTTTGGCAGGCTAAACATCAAACAAATAATGTACACAAGTATGTTCCCTTAAAAGCTAGGAGAAATGTATAATTGGGTTAGCAAGAGATCAAAGTTTACTTCCCCAATTGATTCTCAGCCTTCCCAGCCTGGAACTGCACCAAAAAGAGAGAAAAATATTCAACAAAATAATAGAGGCTGGATCTACACTGCCCTATATCCCAGGATCTGATCCCAGATTAGGTAAAGGTGAAGGTTTTCCCTGACATTAAGTCTAGTCGTGTCCGACTCAGGGGAGTGGTACTCATCTCCATTTCTAAGCGTTGTCCTACAAGATCATGAGGTCAGCATGACTGAATGGAGGGCCCTTACCTTCCCACCAAGGGGGTACATATTGATCTACAGACATCTGTATGTTTTCAAACTGCTAGGTTGGCAGAAGCTGGGCCTAACAGCTGGAACTCACCCTGTTCCCCAGATTCAAATCGCCAAGATCCCAGATTATCTGCTTTCAACTAGATTATATGAATTTACACTGCCAGATAATCTGGGATAAGAAGATAATCTGGGATCAGATCCTAGTATATAGGGCAGTGTGAAAGGGGCCAGAGTTAACACTTTCATGACACTGGACAGGTATTAATGTTTGACCATGATGCTAACAAGGACTTTAAAACTGTAGTGAGGTACAACTCACTTCAATAGTTTCTGCTAAGTTTCCAATGTATTGAGGGAGAGCTCCTTGCAGCATTGACTCTACACATCTCAAGATAGAAATGGATACATGCGCTAATCTAAAGGAATTATAGTTTTCTATATGGAGCACATTTGAAAATGTCAAAATATTGCTGATCAGCTGTTTGTGCACACAGGTGAGTGAGAACAGCAATAGGGGGACAGAACACAATCCTCTCACTCCCTTTCATAAATTGCTAGTGCTTGTAGCCCTCCTTCCCCAGCCATTTTAAATATTTATTTATGTTAATATTTTTACATATATACATTTTAGTATTACAATGAATTATATACCAGCTTCCTTAATTTTTGACATGTAGCAAATCAAATACACTATTAAAAGTATGACAGGAAGATAATTTTGCTTTATGCACATACATAAAAACTTGTAAATTATCATGCATCTTTATCTTGTAGAATTTAACAGCAGACTTATTCAAAATGATTTGTCCACAGTCTACTATGAGGTTGCTTCCATGCATCACCGCATTCATTAATACATGCAATAAAATGCTGAAATACTGAAAATGCCCATTTTCATCTGTTCCATAGCTTGTCTCATTTGCTGCAATCATTTCTCGATAGTGATACATCCCACACTCACCCATAACAATTTCCCCTTGAAAACATGGCTGTGTCTCTCCCTTGTTCAAACAATTCTAGCCAAGCAACCAGCAGTAAGAAGTTAGTTGCATCCTTATAATTTAAATTAGGATCCATGCAATTGCAAAAAGTACTACATCTAGGTTCAAAACAACAGGTTTGTTGGTAATTTGTGGTTGGAATATTTTTGCAAAAACATTCTGTGGATATGACTTCAGTTGCTAGATGTGAAAATTACTTGTTCACACTGTATGACATCCACCTGTGCTTTGCACAGATAAACCTACTTCCCTATGATTGTCGCCCCTTCCACCCAGCAGTATTAAAACCATGTTGAACTGGATTATATGGCAGTGTGGACTCAGACAACCTAGTTCAAAGCAAATATTGTGGATTACCTACCTTGATACTCTGGGTTATATGGCTTTGTGGAAGGGCCCTGTATTACACCTTTGGCTTGCATCCATTTCTCTTGTAATATACAAAGAGACTGCATTATGAAAAACCTACAACGACCCAGATTGCAGAACCTTATAACTAGTAGGGCTTTTAGGAGAAGCTTCCTCTTTCCCATTAGTATTTTTGAGACAAGTGAAGGTAAAACCTTGTGTAAATTTCTGTCAAATATGTGAGAACACTTACACAGAATCAAAAAGTTTCATTGGATTACTATTTAAAAAAAGAGAGGAAAATCTAATTTTCATATCTGAATATTTTGCTTTTTATTTAAATGTCCTGGGATAGTTATGTAAACAGGAATGCAAGTTTAATTATAATTTTATTTTAATTACATTTATCATATTTGAACAAAGAGGATCTTTGTTTTGCTGGGATGTGTGATAGGTAAACAAAACTACACAGAGTACATTTGCATCCACATTTTATTGAGTGCATCATATATCCATCCCCCAAGTGTACATTTTGAATAGAGATCATTATTTCTACAGCTGTAGATTTTATGAAGAAAATAATTTTAATATATTAATAAGCAAAAAATGCTCAGTGTCTGATACATTTCAGGTAAGGGTATAAAGGTAATTATTCAAAGAAAAATAAAAACCTTATATTTAATATTGCCACACTTTCCTCTAGGACCTGTTCTAAAAATAACTTCAGTACAATGGGAATCATATGTCAATTTCTCCAAGTTTATTAGGTTTGGAAACTACATGCTGTTCCACTTCTTGATTTCATATTTTCCGTAATGTGATACAGAAAAGAAGCTAAGGCAAAATTGCCTTTAGTAACATCAATAAGTATTTTCTGTTTGATATCAGTAAAAAAAAAAAAGTCAGGTTCAAAGCACGGTTGAGTGCGCCACTGAAACTATACTGAAAGACGATGCATAACCATACTGCCCACAATCTAGAGAATTTATGGCCCTTTCACACAGCTGAATAAAATCCCACATTAACTGCTTTAAACTGGAATATATGGCAGTGTGGACTCAGATAATTCAATTCAAAGCACATATTGTGGGAGTATCTGCCTTGATATTCTGGGTTATATGGCTGTGTCGAAGGGCCCTCTATTTTTTACATGCAACTGGTCTGTGGATATTTTCTTAGGGCCCTTCCACACAGCCCTATATCCCAGAATATTAAGGCAGAAAATCCCACATTATCTGAGTGTGGACTCAGATAACTTAGGGCCTTTCCACATAGCCCTATATCCCAGAATATCAAGGATTTTCTGTCTTGATATTCTGGGTTATATGGCTGTGTGGAAGGACCCTGAGTCCACACTGCCATATATTCCAGTTCAAAACAGAAAATGTGGGATTTTATTCAGCTGTGTGGAAGGAGCCTTAGACATCAACCTATCCTGCAACATGCTAACTACTCTGCTTTGAAAACTGGTAAGAGTTTAAAAATCACTTTAGGATATGTTGGGATGAAGGCAACAAGATCTACTGCTCCAATGAAAAAGTCAAAGTTCCTCACTCATAATTCAGAAATTTTTGGACACATATAAAGAGTCTCAAAGAACAAAATCCCCAATTTTATTATGCAAATTATCTGTGATAATGATTATTCAAAAATTCCAGTGCAAAAAGCAAGATAATGCCATCAGTTCTAGAGACATTATTTATATGTCTACCACTGTGCATTGTCAACCTTTGTCAGAGTTTATGTGTAGCTGTTATGCTAGCTATGCTTATTATACTAACTTTGAGAAGTCATTTTTCAATAGTTAGATGATATTTGTAATGCACATGGGCCAAAATCCAAAGAACTTTATACCCAGCTATGAAATCACTCGTTCTTGCTTGTTTTTGTATACAGAACCCATTAAACTCAAAGACGGGGCACTTTTGGGCAGAAAGACGCGACATATTTTTCCTCTTCAAAAAGAAAATAGACAAAAACCCTGCTCTATATATGACTAGCTGTGCCCTGCCACGCGTTGCTGTGGCCTATAGTAAAACTTTTCAAAGTAGAGGTAGGTATCTGGAGTGTTATGAAAGAGAGGTACCTACCTATTCCTTCCCCCTTTTTCTCCCCCTTTCTCTCCTTTCTTCCTTCTCTACCTCTTTCTTTCTTTCTTTCCTTCTTTCGCTCCTTGGTTTCATCCTTCTCTCTTTCCTTCATTCCCTCCCCCTTTCTTCCTTTGCCTCCTTTCTTCACTCCCTGTTTCCTTCCTTCTTTCACTTTTTATTTTCTTTTCTCCTTCCTTCTTTACCTCTTTCCTGCCTTTCCTTCCTTTTATTTTTCTTTCCTTTCTACTTTCTCTTTTTCCTTCCTTAGGTACCTCTTTCTTTCCTGCCTTCCCTCCTTCCTTTCTTCCTTCCCAATGCTTACCCAACCCTTCTCGTGCTTTCTGTTGGGTCATGGGAGTCCTGTGTGCCACGTTTGGTTTATTTCCGTCGTTGCTGGAATTCAGAATGCTTTGATTACAGGTAAACTATAAATCCCAGCAGCTACAACGGAGGGGGGTGGGTGGAGGAGGAGTGCAGGGGCGGGGCGTCGGTGGGTGTGGGCGGGGCTTGGGCGGAGGGGGTGGGAGGAGGAGTGCAGGGGCGGGGCGTTGGTGGGTGTGGGCGGGGCTTGGGCGGAGGGGGTGGGAGGAGGAGGAGTGCAGGGGCGGGGCGTCGGTGGGTGTGGGTGGGGCTTGGGTGGAGGGGGGTGGGAGGAGGAGGAGTGCAGGGGCGGGGCGTCGGTGGGTGTGGGCGGGGCTTGGGTGGAGGGGGGTGGGAGGAGGAGGAGTGCAGGGGCGGGGCGTCGGTGGGTGTGGGCGGGGCTTGGGCGGAGGGGGGTGGGAGGAGGAGGAGTGCAGGGGCGGGGCGTCGGTGGGTGTGGGCGGGGCTTGGGCGGAGGGGGGTGAGAGGAGGAGGAGTGCAGGGGCGGGGCGTCGGTGGGTGTGGGCGGGGCTTGGGTGGAGGGGGGTGGGAGGAGGAGGAGTGCAGGGGCGGGGCGTCGGTGGGTGTGGGCGGGGCTTGGGTGGAGGGGGGTGGGAGGAGGAGGAGTGCAGGGGCGGGGCGTCGGTGGGTGTGGGCGGGGCTTGGGTGGAGGGGGGTGGGAGGAGGAGGAGTGCAGGGGCGGGGCGTCGGTGGGTGTGGGCGGGGCTTGGGCGGAGGGGGGTGGGAGGAGGAGGAGTGCAGGGGCGGGGCGTCGGTGGGTGTGGGCGGGGCTTGGGTGGAGGGGGGTGGGAGGAGGAGGAGTGCAGGGGCGGGGCGTCGGTGGGTGTGGGCGGGGCTTGGGTGGAGGGGGGTGGGAGGAGGAGGAGTGCAGGGGCGGGGCGTCGGTGGGTGTGGGCAGGGCTTGGGCGGAGGGGGGGTGGGAGGAGGAGGAGTGCAGGGGCAGGGCATCGGTGGGTGTGGGCGGGGCTTCGGCGGAGGGCGGTGGGAGGAGGAGGAGTGCAGGGGCGGGGCGTCGGTGGGTGTGGGTGGGGCTTCGGCAGAGTGGGGTGGGAGGAGGAGGAGTGCAGGGGCGGGGCGTCGGTGGGTGTGGGCGGGGCTTGGGTGGAGGGGGGTGGGAGGAGGAGGAGTGCAGGGGCGGGGCGTCGGTGGGTGTGGGCAGGGCTTGGGCGGAGGGGGGGTGGGAGGAGGAGGAGTGCAGGGGCGGGGCATCGGTGGGTGTGGGCGGGGCTTCGGCGGAGGGCGGTGGGAGGAGGAGGAGTGCAGGGGCGGGGCGTCGGTGGGTGTGGGTGGGGCTTCGGCAGAGTGGGGTGGGAGGAGGAGGAGTGCAGGCAGCATGGGCAGGGTAAGATGAAGGAGGGGGCGGAGAGATGGTTTCGACAGGGCAGGAAGCGGCGTGGCGGGGCTTGGACTGGGGGAAGAGGGTGGCAGGGTTAGAAAGGGGCGAGGCTTGGCAGCGGCGTGGGTGGGCTTAGCAGGGGGAGGGGGGAAGTTGCGTGGTGCATGTGTGGGCGAGAAGGGGGCGGGGCGAAGTTGGATGTCGGTGAACTACAACTCCCATACTCAAGGTCACGGAGGGAAGGGGTGGGGCGAAGGGAGGGGGCGGGTCTTTCCGGAGGGGGTGGAAGGAGGAAGGAGTGAGTCAGGGAGGGAAGGGGTGGGGCGAACGGAGGGGAGTGTCTTCAAAGTCTCCCCCTCCCTTCACCCCACCCCTTCCCTCTGTGACTCATTCCTTCCCTCCTCCCTCCCTCTCTGGTTACACGCCCCCTCCCTTCGCTCCACCCCCTCCTTCATCTTACCCCTCCCACGCTGCCTCCAAGCGCCGCTGCCTCGCCGCGCCGCATCCCCACCGGCGTGTCTTTCCGGAGGGGGAGGGAGGGAGGAGGGAAGGAGTGAGTCAGGGAGGGAAGGGGTGGGGCGAAGGGAGGAGGCGTGTCTTTCCGGTGGGGATGCGGCGCGGCGAGGCTTGGAGGCAGCGTGGGAGGGGTAAGATGGAGGGGGTGGAGGGAAGGGGGCGGGGGGAAGTTGCGTTGTTTGTGTGTGTGTGGGCGGCGACATGTTCGTGCTGGGCGGGGCGAGGGAAGTGCGAGGGTGCGTTGGCCGTTCGGCCATGTGTGCGCGCGAGCTGGAGACTTTGCTCCAGTGCGCATGCTCAGTTGTTTTGCCATTTTGTGAGTGTGTTGTTGTGTTGTTTGTAATTGTGAGTGGATTAGTTTGTACCGAGTGGGTTGTCCTAGGGCCATGGCAATTTTGGTGCAGTTTCGTTGGGGGGGTTTAGAGTTTACCTGTCCGGTATAACCAACCTAACAGATTTATATATATAGATGGTTTCTAAGTATGCCTAAATGAGCTTTGGCTAAGTGCTCAAATCATTACTAAGTGGGAGTGACTGTTAGTATTTGGCAGCAAGAGAACTGCATCGTAAACATTCATTAAATATCAATGAACATCATTCTACAATATTCAAAAGAATTGAGAAGGACCTGTTTAAATATTTCAAGTACTATCTAGTCATTATGGACAAAATCTAAAGGACACACAGTTTATATACATCACACATATATGTATTATTTTTTCTTTTATTTCCTTCATTAGTATCTCATCTTTTTCACATTTTTGGGACTCAAGTGATTTAAAAACTATAACATATTTTAAAAATTCAGTGATATGTATATTGTATATATAATTATTTTAAAAAGCAATTGATTACCTGCATAATATTTATCATCTTGGAAACTACTTACGACTTCATCAGATACACTCTTCTCTGCACCTTTTCTCCCTTTCTCTACTCTGCTGAAATGAAGTCTCACAGAGTCCGTCACATGATGCAAGCCAACTTCTAGCAGGACTCCGTGGGGCTCCGTTTCAGCAGCATTGAGAAATGGATCTCAGAGTGCCTTTTCAGTAGTCAGGTATTACTTGTCTCCTAATTGGAGAACACTAAGAGGAAGCGGAGAAAAGATGGGAAGGACAGAAAATGAGGTGGGATGGGAAGCCAACCCAGAAGACAGGAAACGAAGGAGGACAGTTCCCTTCGCTTTCTCCCTCTTTCCCCTGCCCATCTGATGAGGTCCTTAGTAAACTAAAACCACTTTCTAATGCATAATGGTGGCATTATTACCTTTGTGACATTATAAATTACTACATCCATCATTGCATTCATCTCACATCTATTTGCACACCTAGCTATAAATACCTCATTAAGTAAAGGGGAAATATGGTTATGCTTAATATAGGTCGGGCAGCAAAGTTTCAGTCATGAAATAAGGGATATAAAGGTGAACAACAAGAAACAGTTATTTTTTGGATGTACGATTTGGTCATAAGTAAAATAAACAAGCATGTATTATTAAAACTTGTAAGGATATAAAATTTAATTTCACAATATGCAAAATGTTTCCCTTTTAAAGCCTGTGTTTCAAAATACATTATCAGCACCTCACTGTCATGGGAACAGAAATGTATTCTTAGTACAAAAGGAGAAAGGATATTTTTTAAAGTAGAAATTAAATATACATGAGATTTTTTTTAAAGTAAGAGTACCATATGGAAAATGAAGGAAATGGATCATGGACTGAATGATAGGAGCAATTGAAAATATGAACTGGGATAGATTGGGGTGATAAATTTCATGGATCCACCCTAAACCCACTTTGGATCAAATTGAGTTATATCTGGAATCCAGGGACACTGGAAAAAGAAATATTTCCATGTTTAAGTACACTGTGCTCTCCACTTAACAATATGATGCCAGGAAAAAAGGAAGCTCTAAGTACGTAGCTTCCATGCTCATCACATCCATGGGTGCTGTCTTGAGGCTATCTGGGGCCTATGCCTAATAGCCAATAAGCTGGGTGGGATTTCTGGGAGTTGAAGTCCAAAACACCCGGAGGGCCGAAGTTTGCCCATGCCTATGTTATACTTTCTGGGGCACTAAAAGATTGGTTGTGCATGAAGGTGTCATAATGAGCAACTAATCATTGCTGAAAAGCTTCTTCCTCCTCATTTTTGAAAGGCTAGTGAAAAGCAGACTGGCAGTAAGATTTCCCATCCTGCATGATGTGCTTTCTTATACTTTACAGTGATGCCAATGAAAATGGAATCAGGATTTTATTGATAATGTTCCCATATAGATGGATTCATTTCAAGTGTTCAGGAGATGCTTCCAAATTAATACATTTAAACCAGGCTCATTCCAAAGCAAACAGGGCTGCCCATCATCAAAGGACAGCAAAGCCAGCTGGGAGAGAAGGATGGGATTGGCATTACTCCACCCACTTAACACCAGATAATTTTATGCCTTTATTTCCACTGCTTAATTGGCATCTAGATAGCAGTTCTGGAAGCAAAATATAAATATAATCCATTTTTGAAGCAAAATGACTTGCACTTTTAGCTGTTATTTGAGGATTTACTTCTCAAACAAAACTCCTTACCTGGACTTTAACCTTTATACTTTGCAAATAGGTTTGAATGAAATATGAAGAACGAATACAAGATGAAGAGCCAGCGTCATGTGCCTCTTGAACTTCAGGAAAATGTACAGAGCATTTGGAAACACAAAATTAAATCATCTGAGCTGAAGACAACAAAAAGAAGGCCTCAATGATTTATCAAATATCTTCGGTTTTCTTTGATAAAATGGTAGTATGAATGCTCCTTTTTGCTGACAGTTTCAGGAGACCTCATTACATCAATTAAAATATGCTCTGAACTGAATAATTCAGAAGATTGCTTTGGATAATTTCCTAATACTAAAAGAAATTTGAGATCATATACATTCTTCCGAGGAAGGATCCAAATGAAACTTATTTCTGACCCTACTGTAAAACACATTACTTTTGTCCTTTCTCCGACAACTAACACATCTCTTCAGTGCTGAAATACTTTAGTTATAATACTACAAGGCTGTGCCTAATTACACTGTGTCCAGAAATAGGTATACATGACTCATAATTTCTGTGTACTCCGCCAGCCTATCAAGCCACAAGAAATATACCAGCTACAGTTAAGTTAAGCAATAAGATCTAACAGGCTGCAGCATACCTCGGAGTATAGGAAAACCATGGGGGGGGGGAGGTATATTTACAAAAGCAGTTAAGCATTTTGCCTGATCTCAATGATTATCAATAGAAATATGACTATTGATCAAAATATTTATTTTTGATTTTAGTTTTGTTTGAACTAAAATCAAAGATAAACATTTTGGCCATTGTCTTAGATTATTAACACAATAACCTTGGGGCATAACACTTGTCATTTATATGTTTGATTATGATGCATAGCTCAGAAGACCATTTCACATTGCTGTTCATTTTAATTCCCTACAGACTTACTTCACCGAGGCTTATAAACTATATAAATAAAACACTCTTTTTAAAATCTGTGCCATACACTTCTTTTTGTTTATTAAATATGTTACTGTGCTGCCTTCTCTTCATACAATGAACTGAATACTTTCTCAAGCTTCAAAGTCTGAAAATGGATCTGAGAGGGGGAAATGGTTTGGTAATCGGAACATAAGAAGGTTTCCACTCCATAGAGAGAACAATTGGTTCCATTTATGGATAAAAAATCTGTATTGCAATGGACTAAGAAGGATTCTTGTGCCACATTTAGAAACTCTTCACAGTACTTTTGTTGCTCTACGAGTTGCATTTAGAATAATTTTGTCCTAAGGACTGTTATATTGATTAATTTCAGAGATTTGTAAAAAAAAAAAAAAGGTTAAGGGGGGAGGGAATGAAAATGTGGTTGTTGAGTGTAAAATAAGCAGAAACTTCATTTCAAACATTACTGTGTGTGAATAGCCATTTATATGTGTACACACACAGCTTTGAACATTACTGATTTATGTTTGAAATCTGCATCTATCCTTCCCTGAAAGGAATGTTACATTGAGAAATAGTTACAAGCCCAATCGCAGAGTGAGCTCTATGACAGAGGTTGGATCTATACTGCTAAATAATGTAGTTTGAACTGCATTATATGGTCTGTATAGACCCATATATTTTCAGTTTGAACTGCACTGAATTTGGCAGTGTAGATCCAATCAGAGTAAGGATTTGAGTATGGATTTCCCTACCTCTAACTCAAACTATTAGTCCACAACAAAATATCACTCTAGCCTAGAACCATACGTAAAATATTTCAACATGCCAACAGTTCCGATACAAACATGCAAGCATACTTCACATTAGTAGAATTCTGCTCCTGCAACAGGATTTTCCTCATATCTTTCTCCTACAGCAACATCCTGTGTGTCCCAAAATTTGCTTCAAAACACCTCCTAATGGTTCATAACAGTTTTTGAAGACCCACAAGGGTAGGGAGAAGGGGATTACTCTCTCCCCCATTAGAGGTTACTTAAATGCCACCCACAATATTTATTAAAGAGCCATGCTTAGTAGAACTCATTTAACATTTAAAAAAACCCTTTTAAGTCTTACTATTATACATTATCTACAAAATTATTTTATAATCACATTTGCTGTAATTGGGCTCCCAACACAGAAGTAACAAAATGCAAGGCAAGTCATAAGGGTTGCCAACATTAATACCTTCTGGTTGCTCTAATTATAACTTTTATTATAGTAACCCCCAATGTAAATTCTGTTTTCTTTTTTCAGATAATAGTTTCAAATAAGATTCAGAATCTAATAATTATTTCTGTAATATATCCCCTATTTCTTATACCAGAAAATGTAGTGTTGATTATTAGGAGAGAATCCATTCCAGGCTAAACCAAAGATTAATTAATAATCTACAGGCAACTATACAACAGAGATCTTAAATATGAATATATACAGAGTATTCAAGAAATTAATTCACTATATACATTTGGATGCTAAACAAATATTAGCAATCAGGTTTATCCCTCCTCATACTTGGTCTCCATCTTTCATTTCTAGGTTTTGCGAATCAACAATCTATGGCTTATTCATTGTTTACAAATCTGTAACACATATGCACACAGCAAACCATTATTAGAAACAGTAAAATTTGCACATTGAGGATTTAAAGAAATGAGGTAAGAGGAAGAGAGTAAGAGCAAGGGGTGAAAACATATAACACCAGGGGTGTGCGTCACTCCTAAACTTTGAACCCAAGGGCGGATAGTATCAACAGCCTATACTGGGCACAGCCAGCCACTTCACAACTACTTACATTGAAAAGTGTATCTACACTATAGAATTAGTGCAGTTTGATACCACTTTCAATTGCCATCACTCAGTGCTATGGAAGCATAGATTTGCAAGGTCTTCCATCTTTCTTTCTTTTTTTTGCAAAGGATGCTGAATTACAACTCCCAGGATTCAACAGCATTGAGCCATGACAGTTAAAGTGGTGTCAAACTGCATTCATTCTACAGTGTAGATGCATCTCACTGCAACCTCCGTGCTGTTCTTCTGCTTCAGAATAAATTTCTGGTAGCATACAGTAAATAATTATACTGAGGAAGACCACTGATTCAGCCAAACAGCGCATGCTTTGCATAATGAAATAACCCCCAAGTTGATGCCCTGGCATCTCTAGGGCAGGGTCAAAAGCTCTGGTGACTAACTGCCAGCCTGTGTGGAGACACTACTAAACTAGGTGGATGACTTGGCATAAAGTGATTTCCTATGTTCTGCCCACACTTTGGCACCACTCTAGATCTCATGGACCAATAAAATATGAATACGAGTAGTCACACCTTTGCAGTCTTCTCATAATTTCAGTCTTACAGTAACAAAGATACTTAGATATTATTAACATAGTGTCTAGTTTCTTTCCTTTTAATTTCCAGGGATGTTTAAATAAAAAGAAGACAGTACTTCTTTGTCTCTAGCTTATTAGACATCTTGGACACTATTTGGGACAGGATGGGAATGTAATTAAATAAATCCTTAATTGAGCAAATTAGGGTTGGTGGCTTTAATCCCAGTGAACTGTTGCAGGATTGTTTTCGTTTGCTCTTGAGAAGAAAGACACAGAGCAATTGCTTCAAACTGCAGGAAAGGAGATTTCATGTGGATATTAGGAAAAACGTATTGATGGTAAGAGCTGTGTGGCAGTGGAATATGTTGCCCAGGAGTGTGATGGAGTCTCCTTTTTTTGAAGGTTTTTAACAGAGGCTGGAAGGCTTATTGTCAGGATTACTATGATTGTGTGTGTTTTCCATGGCAAGGGGTTGGGCCAGATTGGCCTTCCAGCTCTATGATTCTATGCCCCCATTCATATTTTTTCTATTGGGTCAGTATGCTACATTTCTCCCTGAGTGGGATCCAGGGTAACTTTCATTTTAAAAAATCACAATCAACATATAAAGCAAAGAAAACCACATAAAACAATATAAAAACCTTTAAAATACAACTTTTAAAAATACAATGTCCCCATAAGAAACATTCTTGATTACATGTTAAATCTGCTTGAACCGAAACAGAAATGGGCACTAGCTAAGGTGTTGAAACAATTTGAGTAGGGCTAGGATTTAGCACCTTGGACTGAAGTCTGGAATAACATCTGAAGTGAATTGATTTTCACAGTGACATAGAAACCAATAGCCTCCATTGCAACTGGGTGGTTACAGATCTCTATTACATCCTCCAACAAATTTCTGGCTATGAAAATCATATTAACAGAACGAGCTGGATGAATCCTGGCCAATTTCAGACATGCAAGCCTGGCTTAAATGTCATGTAGGCAAAGTAAACTTGCTTAACTATGCATTATTCAGCACCTTGGAGAGCCCCTTTACAGTTCAGTGCAAAACTGGGTGGGGAATTCCCTGGCCTATTCAGACAGGAGTTACCAGTTGTCACTGAGAAAACATGTAGTCCTGTCTGTCTCTCTAATTCAGAATATGGATCCAGCCATACGTTAATGAGCAGAACCTTTCTTTCTTCATAAACCTCTTAGCAAAAACACTTGCTATCTTAGCTAAAATCCTATACACTAAGGAAGCAAAGTGCAGCCCATGTACCATATATAGTGGAGACCCCAGTACTGGCAGGACAGCTGACTAAAAGGTTGGTGGTTTGAATCCAGGGAGTGGGGTGAGCTCAAGTCTGTCAGCTCCAGCTTCTCATGTGGGGACATGAGAGACACCTCCCACAGGATAGTAAAACATCCGGGTGTTGCCTGGGCAACATTCTTGCAGATGACCAATTCTCTCGCACCAGAAGTGACTCAAAGTTTCTCAAGTCACTCCTGACATGAAAAAACCCATATGGAGCTCTTGAGACCCCTGAAAGCAGCCCATGAGAATCCCAGAAGCCCTCAAAGATTCTCCCCACAATTTTTAAAAACATTTTCTAGGCTGATTTACCTTCACAGCAAAGTTATTTTAAAATATATGGTGTAGTCAAAGGACTTTGCTCCTCAATAACCAAGGCAGGAGGGGGTGTGTGTGTGCGAGGAGTACTGGTAACACCCAATAGAACAACAACAACAACAACAACAACAACAACAGAAGGAAGCTAGAGCAGAATCAAAGTCTCAGGGTGTTGAAAAAGATTGTTTTACTCTAGCAGCCCAGCATATTTTGGTTTTGTGACCTTTAATTACCTTCTTTGGGGATTATTAAATGATAAAACTAAAATATACATAAGACATTTGAAACAAAAAAAAAAGGTTAGAGGAAACAAGTTACAATTTACAGTATCAATTTTGTCTACATATATCTTGTATAAACATGCATGCAAAATGCCTCAGTTTTAAAAATGCCTATTTACCCAAATAAACTTATATAAAACTACAAAATATTACAGTGCAACTCTAAAATTGCCTGCATGGATTCAAAAAAGAGTGTCCCCAAGGCTTATGCCTGGCAACTGATAGTTTGAGAAGTAGGAGGCAGAGCATTATATTGATCCCCTTTTCCTGCCTAATGTGTACCAAGGACATGCTTATCATAGCAACTCCATAACAGAGTAGAAAGTTAGGGTATATGTCAAAATTCAAGTTTTAAAGTAGATATATAATAATTCCACATTTAGACTGCAGAGAGCTAATGCGTCAAGTCTCAATATGCAACCCCCCCCCCCTTTCTTTCTTTCAAGCAGGGTCCTCTCATTCTGGGAAAAAGGCTTCTTTGCTATTGTAATTTTGGTTGTTTCTGCAGTTTCTTTTCTTTCTTGTATCTTTTAAAAGCCCCTGAAGAAGACTATTAAATATTACATTGGGCTAATTGCGAGAATAAAATAATCTTTTTCAGCAGGCTGAAACTTTGTATATTTTTTACATTCTAACATAGTGAATTGGTCAGAACCACTTTGACAATTAGTGCTAAGTGCTATGGATCATGGGGAATCTTCCACCTTCCTGTTCTGTTCCTGTGGTCACTTGTTAATCACGGATGGTAGTATGGTGATAATTCAACAAGGTCTTTCATATAGACTTATTTTCTTACCATGAAGGAACTGCAATTGATACATGTGTTTTAGAGCAAGAAATTGTGGAATAATATTACTTTATGCTGACTTCTCTCACCTAGATCTAATCTATATCCAATCCTGATGTCCACAGAAGGATGCAAGATAGTTATGATTTGTTATCTGAATAGTGGAGCCCCCAGTGATGCAATGGGTTAAACCCTTGTGCTGGCAGGGTGGCTGACTAAAGGTTGCCAGTTTGAATCCAGGGAGCAGGATGAGCTCCTGTCTGTCAGCTCCAGCTTCTCATGTGTGGACATGAGAGAAGCTTCCCACAGGATGGTAAAACTTCCAGGTGACCCATGGGCAACATCCTTGCAGACAGCCATTCTCTCACACCACAAGTGACTTGAAGTTTCTCAAGTCGCTCCTGACATGAAAAAAAATTCTGAAAAGTGACAGTCACTGATGCTGGTCTCCATAAAATCACTCCCCATCTTAGGTCCCATTATATAAGTGCAGAAACTGCATTATGAAACTGCATTCTATGGCAATGTAGATGTGGCTTTATTCAGCCTGCTGCATGGAGTGAAGCAAATGAACAGAATTTCTATAACAAAAGCCTCCCTAGCACCAACACAAGAATTGAAAGTTGGTACAGTTTATTTAATTCAGTGGTCGATTGGTTTACTACTTTAAGGTATAAAAAAGAGGAAGGAAAGTGAGGGGAAAGCGTAAGAAATGTGGCAGGACATTGAAGACTAAGACTCCATTTACACTGCCATAAAATGCAGTTTGAAACTGCATATACTGAGTGTAGACTCAGTTCAATGTAGTTTAAAGTCTTCACTGACACGAAAGATATGAGTCTTAATTTGTGGGTATAATTCTATTTATTCATTTCTCTTTCTAATGTTCTTTTGTTATTTCCTTGTTCAAGGACTGCAGCCTGTAAATCCCTTAATTTAAATTACTAAGTTTTTCATCTGGTCTGACTCTTCAAAATGAACGAAGAACAATTTTTTTGGAAAACAATATTGTGGCAATTTTGAAGATGTCCCCTAGCTGTTGTGACAGGACAAGTAAATAACAGCAAAATTATAGCTCATACAATTCGAAGGAAGAAACTGTTTCCTTGGCATTTATCATTAAAGTCTCCATGGACCATGTGTGTCCCACAAATCTGACAGTGAACTCAAACAATGAAGTTCATAACACAATGAGACCACAATCAGAGCACATTTATGAAAGAGTCATTTTTCCCAAACATTAAAAGTTTGGGTTTTATATCACCTGGCTTCAGCCATAGTATTGCTCAGTGGAGTCTATTATATAGAGACTCAGTTACAAAGTTTTATTGACAGGATATTAAGGGGCATAGATGAAGATATAAATCAATTCTAATTGACTGTGCAATAGACCAGCCTTCCTAAAAAATGATACCTCCCAGTTATATTAGATGACAATCCCAATCAACTCCCATTGGCCATGTTGGCTAAGGCATGATTTGAAGTGGCCGATTTGATAGCACTGTCTAAACAATATTGTGGGAGGAAAATAACAACAGCTGAATATAGCCATTCCCATTCCACATCATAACAGAGTTTTCTGATATATCTATACATAAAATGGCCATGTGTAACCATTTTACCCTGGTTCGTTACAACAGAAGAGCCTTTGCACAGTCATAGTGTGTACAGCACAGATGTCTTCTGAGACACCTCTTCTAAACTCTTTCCTTTTACAATTCTTTCTTTTAAAAATGTTCTGGAAAATTTACAACAGGCCTAATGGCTCACAAAATTTCCTTGCGGTCAGTCTGAAAACCATTCACTTCCAACTTCTTTTCTCCCTTTTGCTGTCAACAATCTACTGTGCAATCAATATCATTTCCATCTCACAAAGAAAATACGGCTTTGGGTGATAGATGAGGCCACGGGATTATGTTTCAACTTTGAACAGAAGATCTTTGCAGGGTTTTTTTTGTTGTTGCTGTGCTTTTAGTTGTAAACACTTATCCTGAGATACACACACACACACACACACACACAATTAACCATTATTTTCCATAATAGATTTCTTCCAAATCCACTTATATTTGTGACTACACTGAATCTGTAGTGCAAAGGCTATCATCTCTTTTTTGACCTTAATTTGAACTTTTTTTCAGAAATACCTAGATCTATAATTTCCATAAAGCTGTCTATTCACGTTGAGACTTGTGGTCTTCCTTTCATGGGGTAATCTCATGCTGATAGTGACTGATAGTGACTTCAGAAGATTCAGGAAGACCAATAACAAAAAATATAGCTATATATTGCATTGCCTGCAAGTTTGTTTTCAGGACTAACTCTAAGTACTCAATTTAACCTTTGGAGCGCTAAACAACTTGATTCTGGAAGAATATATGGCAATCAAGCCTTCAGAAGCCCACACCAAATCCATCAAGAGATCTCTGGAACATTGTGTATTAGAGCCTTCCCTGGATCTTACCCTATGATCTTTTCTGAGTCAGGTGATGTTTTCTCACTTGTAGTATTTTAATAACAACTAGATTGCATTTAGACACAATTCTGGCTGATTATGTTATTTATTATGCGTTGCACTGTTTCCTAAACCCTTGTTGCTAGTTTTATTTTTAATTATTGTAGCTTTATGGTTTTGCATTGTTTTCTATTTTTAATTGGCCTGTGCAATATCCAGATCATTTCAGTGATTCAGTCATGAAAATGAGTTACAAAAAGAACTTCATTCCCCACTCTCCAAAAACCGTTTCATGTTGTAACATAGCAATCTTGTTTAGGTCCTGTGTTCATTTTCAGTTTTATGGATAACCCTGGCAAGCGCTGCCAATCTAAGAAGAAAATGCATTCAATTTTGCAGGCTGCCTAGGAAATGATCCCTTTGCAATGCTGTCAAATGCATTCTAACCTTTGCTAAAGACACTGTTTTGGTAGCATATTATTGTGTGGGAGGCACTGTTGGTATCTTTGAAATTATATTTCCCTGAATAAATGTTTCTTTGTTGAATAATTCTCTACTTGTGTCTACATTATTTAAATTCTTACCTCCTCTTCTTGCCCTGCCCTGAAATTCCACTTTTAGCTTTAGGAGGGAAAGACATTTTTTGATATTAAACAATAAAGAGGGGTCCTTGCAAGCTATTTACAAAATGCTGCTTGATCCTTGAAGGCTTCAGGGATAGGAAATTCAGCTTTTCTTGGGATGGTGTAAAATAAAGCAATCTGAAGAGTATAGAGAGGTCAAGGGTTCCGCTACTCATCTCTTGGACCATACCTTGCATACTCCTCTTTTCTGCTAATTCTGATGAGCTAGATCACATTTGGGAAAGAGACCTGCTTGGCCAAACCACTTGAATAAGTATTTGCAAAATGGCTCCATTCCAGCCCATCTCAGCCCAAATAGCCAGAAACATATTCCCTTACTGTATTAGCAATTTACAAATTGGAAACGAGTCCTTACATTCTAAGGGTCTCCTCACATTTTTCTGTCTGGAAGTTTACTTATAAATTGAACATTAACATTAATGGAGACTCAGCTTATCTATACAAGAATGAGCATAAATTATCTTTGAAATAATTATCGTTATCATAATCTTTTGCTTGCTTGTTTGCATGCTGCAAGTTGCTTCCGGTTGTTTCTGGAGTGAGAGAATCAGCCGTCTACGAAGACGTTGCCCACGGGACGCCCGGATGTCTTGCAATCCTGCGAGGAGGCTTCTCTCATGTACTGGTCAAAGGACATTTAATCAACTACCAAGCTTGCAAACTCTGTTTTGTTTGTGTGTTAAAATTTGTTAAAAATGTAATACAATTGTCTGGTTGATACTGACACGATAAATAAAATAAATAAATCAAAATCTTTGTAAATTATAATGGAATTTATGGGGTAAAGTGGGACAGAAATAAAAACAACTACAATGACAAATTGTACTATCCTTTGTTTTCCTTCATTAAGCATGTGAGCCTTAACACCACAACAGCTATACTCCACTTATTTCTCACTAAAATGTATGGAAAGACATCTTAGGCTGATCCAATAAACTGCAAGGAATAACCTTTTAAAAATAATCCTAGTGTTGCTGCCAAAAGCTTTTAAAATTTACTATCTTACAATTTAATAAAAATATATAGCCACTCGCAAAATCCTAAGCACTCACATACCTCAGTCCTGGCAAATCATATAAAATCCAAAATAAGGCTATTTTAAAGAGTATGGATGATTTTAGCTGCAAACAGCAACTTAGTTTCCACAAATTCCTAATTCTGTATTTCCAGCACTGAGCTGCTAAGGTTAAAAAGTCACCTATAAAAGCCTCTGGGTCTAGAACAATGCCTGGTTACAATCTGAAGACTGTATTATTTTAGCTGCATCTCTTCTCATTGGTAAAGAAAAGTGCTATTTTTGTATAACCATTTTAAAAAAAGAATTTAAAACAATTATAGGAAAATAACTGAAATAAATGTTGTTGTTAAATGGCAGTGCCCCCCCCCCCCCAGAAAAATATCAATTATCATGGGACACCAAAAACCAAATCTAGGTATGTTTAATTTTACTTAACATTTGGAGTATTCATACTCTGTTCACAATTGAAACTTAGGTATATTTTATGTTATGTTTGCTGAAAAGAGATAAACAATCTGAGACAAAGATCAGTAGCAATACTATAACAGCTGTTTTATTTCACTGGGTGTTTTATTTGGATGTATGTTACTTCCAAGAATGAAAATGGTACTCTTAGAGATCATCTACACTGGCAGCACCCACGGATTTTAAAACCCCATTTATGAAGGAATTCATGGGCCACAAACAGTGCTGCTGATCTGGAGTGGGGTACTCCAGAATAGTAGTAGTAGTAGTAGTAGTAGTAGTAGTAGTAGAAGTAATAGTAGTAATAACTTTATTTCTATACCACCCTCTCTCCCTGTTGTTTCTTTTTCCCTGCAAATTGAACCCACAAATGTGGGTTCAATTTGGAAAACTGTAACATGGATACCAGTAATTTTCTTTCCAGATTCAAAAAGAAAAGAAAAGAAAAGAAAAGAAAAGAAAAGAAAAGAAAAGAAAAGAAAAGTTTCCCAGCACTCAAAATATTGGTTGGGAAAAATAATAGAAAAGTGAAAATTCTGTTCCATTTACACCCAGTGTTCACATATCCCAAAGTTTTAAAAGGCAAATTATTCTGCTGAGAAATACTCAGGGTGTTTGCAAAAATTATATGTTTTATGAAAAAGCATACTTTCTTCACAGTCCTCCCCTCTTTTCAGAAACTCATACGACCTTTTAATGCAAAATTGCTGTTTTGAGAGGTAAAACCCATCAATCTACAAAATTAACACTTTTGCACAAAAATGGATGTTTTTGAGATCAAGATTTTTTTTTTGCATAGAAAGCATTTTTGCATAAACTCCAGCAATTTTCACACAAAAAAATCCATTTGTATTTCTGTGCACTTTTATGTTATTTCACTTTTCTCAAAAGAGCAATGATACGCAAAAGTTTGCATAGTTAAACTCTTTTTTTTTTTTGCCACAGAGTGCTTTCTCAATGTGAGTTACTGATTTGCTGTTTTGATTTAGCAGCAAATAATACATGGAGAATGTCATATATAAAACAAACACTCTACCATTTCTAAATTTATTTAAAGCAGACACTAACAGTTTCTACAAACTATGCAACACATACAGACAGTTTAAACACTTCTTAATACTTGGGGCATTTTTCATGGGTACTGCTAAGGACATATGAATCAAAGCTGTATAGTTAATAGCTTGCTTTAATTCAAGATGAAAAGTTAATCTAGATAAATTGAAAGTTGAGCCAGTTAATGCGAAATTTAGGTTTGATCTAATTTCACAGAGAAATCTCAAAGAATCCATGATCAAAGATTGCAAAAGAAAAAAGGCCATTTATGTACCATTTACAGAAAACACATGACCTCCATCAAGCTCTATCTTTTAGTGTCAGGGGATGCATCTATATTGCAAAATGAATGCAGTTTGATGCTAATTAAACTGACATGGCTCAATGCTATGGTTCATGGGAGTTGTTTGGTGAGGCACCAGCTCCCTCTAATAGAGAAGGCTAAAGATCTTGTAGAGATAAGACTGCCATGTTTCCATAGCATTGAGACATGGCAATAAAAGTGGTATCAAACTGCATTCATTCTACAGTGTATGCAGCTACAACTGGGAAGTTTTTGAAAGCAAGGTGGCATATCTCATCACTACTTTTTGGTATGTATTCTTGCATATACTGTATTCCTGAGAGGCACACATACTACCTAGGTAACACAGCTATCACTGGTCAGGTAGTATCTCCAAAATGCAGAATTTTACTGTACTGTAAGTGCCATGGTATCTTTCCCATTTACTCTATCCACCACAAGCTCATCATGCCTGATGTTTGGATTGTAATGAATACGCATTAATATTTGCCTTGGCTATGCACCAAATTCAATTCCCCTGCTGTTTACGGGTATGCCTATTTAATGACCCCTGCCTCTCAATTTTCCCTGCTGCAACAGTATAGGGCAGGCAAAAATACCACCCCATATTAGAGGGGGTGTGTGAATTCCTACCTGGCCCCCTAATGGGAGACCACTTCAGTTACACTATTAATGGGCAGAAAGGTCAGGATTCACTGTCCTTCATGGAACTAAGGAGGGCAGTAAGCTTGCCATGACTCTGCCCCCTCTTAAAGAAGTCCCTTTTGGGTGGAGGAGGTGGCAAAAACCTCCCTCACCCCGGCTTTGTGGGGCGAGAAATGCCCTTTTCATATGACATCGATTTTAGGCAGTTTATGCAACTTAATATGATTTATGGAAATGCAGATCTTTATGCACTGAAAAACCATGAATATCTGTCCCACTTGTGTTTTTTTCTGTGAAAAATAAAGACAATTATGTGCAAAATGCACGTTTTCTGCACCAAACCAAGATTCTTGCTCAAAAATGTTTTCCTGCAGAAAGTCCTGAAGTAAAAGTGTGCTCAAAATTGCGCATAAAACATCATTTTCTCATAAAACTGGATGAAAATTGCAAAAAGTAATAAAAGCAATGGAGATGAAGTAAGTTAAGATTTCCATTTTTTCCCTGTGCTTCCTCAATTCAATTGATAGAAGCCTCTTTTGCCAATTGTAGACACAAGGCAAAGGATGGGAGAACAACAATACTCTCTCTCTCTCTCTCTCTCTCTCTCTCTCTCTTAGTGCTACCCCCAATATTGAGTAAATCACTCTTTGTTGTTCTCTTTTCCAAATAAACTAAACATAACTGTACTTACTTTTAAAAAATACCTGTTAGAAACTACTAGCCAGTAGTACTAAACATACTCTCTTCACATCTACCTTATTAGTTCAATAGTTTTTTTCCCTAATTGTGCCAGTAATATTCATTCTGTATCCATTTCTAATGACAGTTCAGCCCTTCTCAAAATTGGCATATTTTGTCTACTATATGCACTAAGTTAAAATTTGTGATTGCATGTGAATCAAACTGGTATTTGACTCAAGGGATTTCTTTGGCCATTTCCCACAATTAATATAAATGATATTAGCTCAAGACTGGAGACCAGAACTGTAGAGACTTAGAAGAATTAGAACTACATATATCTGGAGTCTACTGAAAAGACCTTCAGGTCAAGCATCTATGTTGCACATTTCCTAAGGTATTTTCCAACGAGGATACAATCAGCTCATTCTGTATTCCTGAGTTCATACGGTTATTTATATTTTATACAACTCAGAGCTGAAAGGCATCCTTTATCAAGGGAAGGATGGAAGCCAAGGCCAAAAGAAATGCCCTGCATGAATGAAAAAAGACAAACTGGTCTCTTTATTCCTAATGAGACGAATGCATGAATCATGAAAACTGGGAATGAGAACCACTTCGTTGTGAACTGTGCTTCTCAAAGCCCTAGCTTTTTGTTTTCTTATTTAGTAATGACAAAATAACGGGGGAAAGGGTTTTCACTTCTTGACCTTCTTCTTCAGCTCTCCGTATCCACTGGAAATTTATGGAAGCACTTAGGCTTCAGCTGGGCATTTTACAGACTGCAGCAGCTTTATCTAAAATGGTTTCCATATTGATTGAAAGCAATGAAAGGAGTTCTGAGGAAAGGTAGAAAGAGGGGGAATCTCTTCTCTATGGGATTCTTAAAAAAGTTTCACATCTCCATGTATTTAAAATGCATTACATTCTAACACATTTTCCCTTCATTCAACCATTTCCTTTATAATTCAGCTCTTTGAAACAGAACAAGTAGGAGTTTGTACCTATTAAACAAAATGGGTAAGGGGAAAATCCCATTAAATAATATGAAAAAGGGAATATCAGCTGAAAGAGATGTATGGGGGGGGGGGGGGAGGATAACAAAGAAGCACGGAAAGATATTTAAAATTAAGTGTGACCAGTTCATATCTGTTCTTACATTACCAGTATATCATAAAAATATGAAAGCAATTTTGTACTTCATCTTACATCTTACAATACAAAAACATGTCTCTTGCCTTTTTATGCACTAATGTTTATTAATAAGAATTTGGAATTTGGGAGTCTTTGTTTCAACTCATCATGATATTTCCTGCTTCAAAAAAAGAGCAAAGAAGTACTGAAATAATTACATTAGGGAGAAAAAGATTGACTGCGATGATGTTAAACTTTAATTCTTTGTTACGCTTTTATTAGCTGTTGCTCCCAGAGTTTCCTTATAACAAGAAAATAAAAGGACAAAGTGAACAATAACTGCTGAATAAAACATTTAAAGTCTTTTTGGACTATGGTACTTTCATTTTTCATGTTAAATATTAATTTCCCCATAAATGAGACAACCACCAACAAAACACTTGGGCATACAAAACATTATGTGATTTCCTTATTGTGATACTTTTTGTAACCAAGGGCAGGAAAATTATTTCTTTCCTAAAACCATGGAATGCTTTTAATAATCAATCAAACAAACAAACAAACAAACAAGAAATAATGTCCTTGTATTGTCGAAGGCTTTCATGGCTGGAATCACTAGGTTCTTGTGGGTTTTTTTCGGGCTATAGGGCCATGTTCTAGAGGCATTTCTCCTGACGTTTCGCCTGCATCTATGGCAAGCATCCTCAGAGGTAGTGAGGTCTGTTGGAAGTAGGAAAATGGGTTTATATATCTGTGGAATGGCTGGGATGGGGCAAAGAGCTCTTCTCTGCTGGAGCTAGGTGTGAATGTTTCAACTGACCACTTTCATTAGCATTTGAAGGTCTGGCTGAGCCTGGGAAAATCTTTTGTTGAGAGGTGTTAAGATGTGCCTGGTTGTTTCCTCTCTGCTGTTTTGCTTTTGTAATTTTAGAGTTTTTTAATACTGGTAGCCAGATTTTGTTCATTTTCATGGTCTCTTCCTTTCTGTTGAAATTGTCCACATGCTTGTGGATTTCAATGGCTTCTCTGTGTAGTCTGGCATGGTGGTTGTTGGTGTGGTCCAGCATTTCTGTGTTCTCAAATAATATGCTGTGTCCAGGCTGGTTCATCAGGTGCTCTGCTATGGCTGACTTCTATGGTTGAAGTAGTCTGCAGTGCCTTTCATGTTCCTTGAGTTTGGGTGCTGCGTTTGGTGGTCCCTATGTAGACTTATCCACAGCTGCATGGTATACGGTAGACTCCTGCAGAGGTGAGAGGATCCCTCTTGTCCTTTGCTGAACGTAGCATTTGTTGGATTTTCTTGGTGGGTTTGTAGATTGTTTGTATGTTATGTTTTCTCATCAGCTTCCCTATGTGGTCAGTGGTTCCCTTGATGTATGGCAGGAACACTTTTCCTCTGGGTGGATCTTCATCTTTACTCTTGTGGCTTGTTCTTGGTCTTGCAGCTCTTCTGATGTCTGATAATAATGTCCTTGTTCCTTAGCTACAATTTGCACTATTCCATTCCGTTGTCTTGTTTACAGTCTGGCCATGTCATATGGTAGTTGTCACCATAGGTTATTGGGTGTTGTCCTGAGTTTTAAATTATTACTTTTATATGCTATATGTTTTACTTTTATTGTATGGTATTGCATGTTTATTTTATGCTCTGTTTTAGACACTTTGTACCACATATAAGCTGTACTGAGTCCCTTCGGAGAGATGGAGGCGGGTACAAGAATAAAGTATCATTATTATTATTACTACTCATTATTATAAACCTCAGTATATCAGATTTGCTTATGGAACAACTAGAGTAAAACAGCCTATCTAATGAAAGACTATACATATGGATACTACACAGGTTGAATATCACTTATCCAAAAGCATGGGACCAGAAATAAATTTTTGGATTTTAGAATTCCAGACAAAGGACGATCAACCTGTTTAGCATAATATGTAGGAAAATTTCAAAGGCATATATATTTTCCCATTCTCACTCAAAACATTTCAAAGTTTACTTTATATCTGCCTTTTAAAAAAAATCAACACTGTCTTATCTGTCTGCACTGAAACATGAAATGTTTAAAAAAGTGCACAGCATTCTAACGGCCCTTCCAGTCATGCCTGTAATTTGAGACCTGTCTTGCTCTTACCAGAGGCATCCAAATGATGCCCTCTGTAAAAGTGAATTAATGCTGATTAAATCTGGTTTCTCTGGTTTACTCAGCATTAATTAAATTACCTCATTAGATCCAGTTCTTAATTAAAGATCCGGGTCTAATAAAGTATTGGGCCTGTGTGGACTGACTCTCGGGACGCATCACACATTTTCCTGAGGTCAATCCACACAGAAATCTCGCACATATGGGTTCTTAGAGCCCAGAGGTGTGAGAGGACACCAACCCTCCCACGAAGTCCCAAATGTTCTCCCTAAAACTTACTGAAAATGGTCCCTGCAACTATGGAGCCTCTCTTTGCATACTGATGGAGGAAATGACATGTGAGGAGACCGGGGAGAGAGGGTGCAGAAGGCTTTTCCTCCTTACTCCTCAATCTTCTCAGGTGTCATTTCCTTCATCAGGAGGACATGAGAAGAGGCTCACATGGAACAAACTAGGAAGAATACAGACTGCAGATCAAGGTAAGTGCTGTTTTTCTGTCTTTAGGCAGGGGGATATTGGGCTTCGGGGAGTGGGGAATCCTGCCCCATTCCCAGCTGTACTGAAACCGGTTTCTGCACAGTTGAACTGTGGGACTGATGTCCCACTTCCAAGGTGCTTCATATCACCTCCTGTGTAGCCGTAATGCACCTCCAAACTTGTATTGTTCGTACTGGTTGGATCTACATTACGTGCCCATGCAGAATCACCCTTAAAGGAGACTCTTTGACAAAAATACAGTTTTTAAGTCAAAACCAGCTTCAAATTCCACTGATCCTAACTGGTCTGTTCAAGATAGGATTTAGGTCTCAATGTCTGTCCTGTGTAAGGCTGATGAAATACAAAATATGCAGTCAATATAGAATGAAGTGAATATTGAGTTTTTATTTCTCTATGTGCAAATGAATTTTTTTAATTTAATTAAAGAATGTACACAGCTGTGTGTACTCAATAATTAAAAACAATTATGTTTCTATCCATATAAAGTTTTTAGTAGGAACAGTTGGGTTATCATGTAGTTCATGCAAGACCTCTTGAGCTATTTTTCATTCTATTATCAGTTAACTGAGAATTATAATATTAGAATGATAGGTTGTTACAAATTCTATTTACACTTTTTTTAAACCAGGATATGTTCTCTGTTTATCGTGAGAGCTTGTAAGAAGCTTTTGGGCACATGAAGGAAAAACTAGTGTCCCTATGCTGTAGTCTATTTTTAAACACAATGTCATCTATTTTCACATCTTTCCTTCATGCAAATGCTTAACATATGGTGAGGGGAGCAGGATTGTTGTCATGGGTCAAGTTTTCTGACCTTGGCGATTTCTAGGGAATTCATAAAAATGGCCATGAGGGTATAGTTATATGCTTGATCCGGAAGGCTAAATGGCTGAGGCTTCCAGAAGCACAGAAGATCTGTGAACACACTTTTTTTAAAAAAATGTACAAAATTTAGAGCAATGGTGCCATCAGGCCTCCTCCTCTCCTTGCCTGCAAGCTATCTATCATCTATCTATCTATCTATCTATCTATCTATCTATCTATCTATCTATCTATCGCTACAAAAGTGTGAAATACAGGGTTAGTCAAAATGCATAGGCCAATAAGCCATTCAATTGAATGGCTTATTGGCCTATGTATTTTGACTAACCCTGTACATTATTACAATCAATTAAATGTAAGTTTTATATTTCCATTCTAGGGGGACTTCAGATTCACATTTCAAAAAGTATTAATAATGTTTCCATAGTGCAGTAACCTAGTAAACCCCCCTGAATAGATTTGTTGATTCTGTGACATTACAGTTAGACTTATCTGATTCACCTTGGTTTAGTGTCCCTCAGTTCAGTTTCCATTTTATCTTCCAAATTTAAAATGAAAAAACAAAACAAACAAACACCACATTGGAATCACATGTAAAAGATCATTCATGTCATGTATTTAATATGGTGAAGTCAAATGGCTTCAAGATTAAAGCTAGACATACAGGTAACAAGTGGTACCATCTAACAATTGTGATTTGCTGGCTGAAGAGCTGTATCTGGAGGGGAGACAACACACTCTTTTCCACTGTAGCCCTATGTGTATCGCAAAATACAGATTTGGAAAAGGGCTGGGAAACACTCTGAAGGCTGTTTTGGGAAGTTCCATTCTGATCACTAGAGGAATGCTGGCTGTAAAAACATTTGCTTTTACTCAAAGTGTAAAGTGGCTATGCAGTCATCCAATGTTTAGTTCTAGCAATCTGCACATTTTCATATTCTTTCAAAAACATATAGGAACCCTGTGTATGTGTTGCATGCTTTTTCCAAGCCATATTCAGAACTTGTAAAAACGAATGGGGAGATGTACCAAATTTAAGTCCTAGCCAATTTATGAAGCCACTTCATTCTTTTAATGCGACAGTAAAGCAATCAAGGTTATACATCAAAGAAACAATGCTGAATGTTTTAAATCATAATCATCATACTCTATTCCACTAAAATGCAAGATCCCCCACATCCTACATAAAATAAGAAGAATACAGAGAAATTGAATGGTTCCCTATTGGCAAAGAGGTCAGGCAAGGATGCATTTTATCATCTTGTCTCTTTAACCTGTTTTTGATTAATATATCACACACAAAACAGGTTTTAACTTTATTGAGTAGATGTGCAAATAATGATGAAAACATTAAAAACACAATTTCCATATCTTGGCTCAGTAATTAAGCAGAATAGAGACTGCAGTAAAAAAACTCAGAAGAACACTAGAAGGGGAGCTATCAAGGAACTAAAGATCCTAAAGGCTGAAGATACTAAATCGGAAGACTAAAGTAGGATTATCCATGCCATTGTATTTCCAATTTCTATGGATGCTTATGAAAGGTAGATAATGAAAAAATGAGGTGGGGGGGGGGGGATAACTCAATTGAAACATTGTACTGGAGAAAGTTATATGGATATCATGGACTGCTAAAAAGACAAAACATGGTTGCTTTAGCAAATCAAGCCTGAATACACTGAGACTGTGATACTTTGACTATATCATGAAAAGGCATGGATCATTAGAAAATATAATAATGCTTAATAAAATAGATGGCAGTAGGAAAAGAGGAAGGCTGCATTCCAAATGGATATACTTATTCAAGGAAGCCATGGACCCGAACCTGCAAGAGTGACTTGGAAGTCTGTTATTTATAGGTTTACCATAAATCTAAGTAAACTTGATGGCAGTTAACAAGAGCAAAAATTATTTCTCAGAGAGCCAGCACAGTGTAGTGGTTGGAATGTGACTATGGGAGACCAAGCTTCAAACCCACTCAGCAATTGAAACCTATTTGGTGATCATAGGCAAGTCAAGCTCTCTCAGCCTCAAAAGAACCCCCCCCCCCAAAAAAAAATCCAGCCCAGAAAATCCATGATAGTTTGACATACGGTTAACATAACTCAGAAATTACTTGATGGCACACAACAAACTATTTCTCGAAGAACTGGATCTACACAATGGCCCACAAAGCATCTGCTTCACTGCTTGATTTTAAACAAGGATGTTTGATAATCCCCACGGCACTACATATGGTGGGAGACAATTCTGCAAATGTAGGCCATGCCTGAACAGTTTTATGCACTAAGAAATGGACATCATGATCACAACTTGTAATTGAAGGAATTTCATATAAGAGGGTACATATTTCATTGCCCGAGGAACACGTGTGCCCTCTCAACATCTAGATGGCTCTCATGCAAACTTTCTCTCCCCTGTTTTGAAGAACTTTGCTAACCCAGCACTCATCCTGTTGAGCAGGATCTCTCAAACATTTGGAAAGTAGATAGCTGTTGTTCTTGGAATTTCCTTATGTTTAATGGTTTAAGTGCATTTGTAATATTTTAATTTAATCAAATTATCTAAGCTTATCTTAGTGCCTGCATTCAGGAAGATGAAGCTGGCCCAATTTTTGCAATGAAGCCTAACATTACTGAAAAGTTAACAATAGAGGATGACAACTATGGTCAAAGACTGACAGAAGCTGATATATGAAAAAGTAGATACATCTGTACTACAACATTATTTGAAGACTTTTCATAAAGGTTTGCTCAGGGAAAAAATACATAGTATAGTAATATTTCCATCGTTGCCAAAATTGCCATTTGTGATTAAAATGTAAAGTTGGCAGTTTTTATATGTGAGCAATTATCTAAAGGTTGTTGGCAGCCTTCATTGTTTACAGTGCTGTTGCTGCTGTGTCATGAATTCAGTCAATTTGGAAATTTACATTTTGATGGATTTAACATTGTCAAATTTATTTTCAGTATGGATCATACTTGAATCACAGACAAACAGCAGAAATCCTATTTAATTGGCATCTCTACACTGACAACATAGCAAAATAAAAAAAAGAAATAGTATTTGAGATCAGAGCTTGAGCAATGCCCACAGAACAAAATTTATTAATGTGAGATATACTGCAAAAGAAAAGACAGTGCAGATATAACGCCAGAAGAAGGAGCAAAAGAAAAAGAAGGCGAAGAAGAAAAGAAAATAGAGTTTTTTTTAGCATTCTGAAACTGACATTTTACATGAGCTACATATATCGGAACCATTACTACATCAATACTCACTGAAAGGTATAATTCAGACCACGGCATACCGATCCAAATTATCATTCATCTCTCTTTCATTTCTGATCCTTTTCTTCCCTTTTCCTTCCTAACTAACCTTCACTTTCTATCCGTGAAATACTGAGCCCTGCTTCATTTTAGGAGAATGTGATAGTTAAATGAAATTGCAGGAGTGAAATCACAGGTAATACAAAGCAGCTCCAAAGGGGGCTCCTCTACTTTACAAACACCTGTATCACTTGTATATTTATCACTGCATCTAGGCTCATCTGTCCCAGGAAACATTATTTTTATTAAACAATTTAATTTGCAATATACCCATTAACCATAATAAAATAGGGATTTGGGGGCGGGTGGGTATAAACCAGTGAGGAATTTGTGGAATCACTTTGGTTTGTGAAAGACCAGACAAAATGGGAATGATCTGGACAAAGTTTAATACACTGTTTATCTTTTACATCATTATTTCTTAGTATAATTATTAACATTTCAACATTAACATTAAGATAGTGTCTTATTGTAACAAAAAACAAGGAAAAAAAGAATAAAAGGATTAGCTCCACTGATATGTGTTTTTTTCCATGGGACTGAAGTATCAAAATGGTTTAAAGTAAATAGGACAAACAGTTAAACTTGCAGTCCTGTGTGTAATCTCAGGAATCAACAGGAAGAATTTTTCTCCAAGAATCTGTAAATAAGGTCTGGCTACAAATGCACTTAGTTTTCTCTCTTGACAGTTTTAACTCTAGCATACACTTGGGCCTTTCATTCATAAATTCATCTGATTTCAAAGGGATATATTGTATGTGTATGTGAAAAATAATTTACAATATAGTTGGGTCACATAACAAAACTAACTGGTTTCACTCACAGAATGGCTTCTGTCAGTGAAATTTGGCACTGCATATTCCCCCTTCCATCTGTAACCTCTGTCCACTTCCCAACCTAATTTAAGATAGCCAGAAAACCCCAGGAGACTGTTTTGTGATAGTACAAAAGGCTGAGGGAGAAAAGGAAGAACATTTCATTGCACCATGGACATCTTGTCAGCGTAACATTGGATATTGAACTTAAAGGATATGTTAAACAAATGGTTTTCAATCTGTATTTTTTCATGATCATATTTAAACTGAGAATGACCAAATAAATTAAACTTTTATTTTGAAAACAAACAGCCAACATAATAGGAATAGTCATAACTAACAGCATAATAGTGCAATGGTTAGGCCCACGTCATATCACAAATTCTCAGGGTAGCATGCAAATAAAACCAGCTTCCCATATATGTGTGTGTGTGTGTATAAACCATGAACAACAAAATGAGCTAAAGAGGAGTCTCCAAAGCCATTCTTGGAACCAGGTCTGTATAAAGACACAGAACAACCTTAACTCAGTGCCACCTACTCACATCTCACTTTGCTGGTAAGAAGAGCGATACAGCAGCAATCCCCCATCTTTCATCTTAATGATGGAATCATTTGTCAAGACAATTTAAACTGAACCCTAACCCTAAATCAGACTAAAATGGGCCCAGAATTTGTTTCTTCCAGTAATGTTTGAAGATGCCCAATAGCCACATGTTGAAGAACCTTGCCCATAAAGGAAATTTTGGAGATATAGTGGTAGTTCTTGCATTCCTTAAATCCAGCAAGGGGGTGTAGTATTTTCTCTTACACAGGAACCACTTTCTGACATGAGATACCATTCATTCATTCATTCATTCATTCATTCATTCATTCTTTCAGCCAAGATGAGCCAGATTCTTCTTATGGCTCTTCACACATGCACTAAAACCCAGAAGAAACCAGGATAAACGGGGTGAGCTGTATAGCTTAATGATGTTTTGGGAAAGTGTAGGTTGAATCGGATTAATAGCTGAAAAGCGCATGTTTAAAAGGTATACTTAAAACCCAATTCCGGCCAAAAAAAATGTACACATTTGTATGACTGTATATCCCTGCAGCCATGAAAACATGTGACTTCCTTCCTATCGCCTGGTGTGGGCTGCTCCAGGGCATGTGCGTGTTTTAAAACAGCTGATCAGGGATGTCTAAAGATGGAGCCACGGAGATGCAGGTGGCTAAACAGAAGCACAGTTGGAAAACAGTTACAATTGGAACTCTCTGCAACATTTTTTGTTCTGAACTTTATATTAGACAGAGCTTGAATTTATTATTGGGTGAGGAGAGAGAATAAGAAATCTGATCGTCTGTACATTGAGAAATCCGTATGAATGCATATACAATCCAGCATATCTTGGAGTGATTTTTTTAAAAAAAACCAAACTTCTGCCAGATTGTAAAATCCACCACAAAGAAAGGTGTCAGGATTGCAGGGACTATTTCTCTGGACTTGGTGTCACATCCCACAATTTTTAAACCCACTTATTTAATCTGAATTTTGACACTGATTGGAAGCACCCTTACAAATCAGTGGGATTCAAGTAATCCTTTCCCCATCATCTGGAACACCGTAAATGAAACTTATCCCAAGAAACATGTATGTGTAGAAAACCAGAAACTTCTCCAGAAGCTACAATAAATGTTGCATCATATTCTGAACAATGATGAGTGCTTTTCTCCTTGAACTGCCTATTACTTATAACAACTAGCTGTTCCACTGCTATACTTTCAGAACTCCTTCTAAACAGATTCCTCGCCATTTGGAATAACTCTTCTGGGTGGCAAACTAAGGATGAGACAGTAGAGGCAAAATATTTTTTTTCCTTTGCCAACTTCATGGACACATGATAGATACAATGAAGAGTTGTTAGTAATCATCAAATTTAGTCCATAGGTTCTCTGGTTGTTCTTCAAACTGTTTAATTGAATGTAGAATTTTTATATCTATAATTATATATGTAATTTAAGATATATATACAGCCCTTATAAGGATGAACTATTAATACCACATTTTACAACGTTATCAATTGCTTCAAAAAATGATTAACAAGATTATTTCAAAATAAGATCTATATACATTCATGTGTGACTAAAGACAAGCTGATATAGTAATTGTGATAAACACTGTTCGTAGATTAAGATCTTCTGGGGAGATTATGTTTTCGGCCCCACCAGCCTCACGGGTGCGGTTGGTAGGAATGAGGGACAAGACCTTCTCAGTGGTGACCCCACGGCTGTGGAAATGCCTTCTGAGTGAAATCTCCCTCCTGACTTTTAGGAGACAGCTAAAGACCTGTGTGTGGAACCAAGTGTTCAGCCCATCATAAGAATACTGAAAGTTACAGTGAAAGTTGAAAGTGCAATGACCCAGGTCTGTTTACGGACAACAACTATATCTTTATGTGATATGTGATGTTAGTTTTATGTGACGTGTTTAATAATGTTTAATGTTTTATCAGGGGAGGGTCAATTTTGATGCTTTGTACAGTTTTTTTTATCGATGACATTGATTTGTTGCCTACACAATGAACCACTCTAAGTCCTCTTCGAGGTTGGGAAGGGTGGTATATAAATACCGCAAATAAATAAATAAAACACTGTAATAACAAATTCTAAAGGTGAAATCCCATATGTTCTATCACTACCATGTCTTTCCAGCAAGACTAAACTGGACTGATTTCAATGTGCATTCATTGAGGAACCAGGAATAAAATACCTCGAAATAACCAAGCAGGAAAAAAAACCTATAGGAAACTGTGTGAGCAAACATGTGAAAGGATGTCATAAAGAAACACTAATAATCAGAAAACATTCAGAGATATTTAAACATTTTATTGTCTTAATAGATCTCTTCTGCTTTTCCTACCTTAATTATTTTGCCCTACAAATAATACCACTGCAGAACATACAAAATCAATCTCTCACTGAATCAGTAAAAAAATAGAATTCACAGTATCCTGTAACACAGATTTTTTGCATATTCTTGAGGTTCTTCCTCATGGGCTAACAGCTTTATTGATGTCTTAAACACAATGAGGCTTCTGACTGAAAGCTTAAAATAGACTCTTCTCTGCTACTTGAGATGTAGACAGATGGGATACAGTATTTCAAGTCCACATTAAGGCATAAAGAGTAGCACTTTCTGATTATTAATTTCCAGTCACTAGCACAGATTACCCGTTCTTGAGTCTATGCAGCTGATGTTACGCATCTTCAAGTTGACTCTAACTTATGGCTACACAATTACAGAGTTTAAACTATATTTATTTAGAGGAGACTGGTCAGTATGTTACTCTTTGAGCAGAGAGGTCAACCAGTATTTTTCTATGGATAAGCAGGGATTTGAGCCACACTTCCCTAGAGTCCCAGCTTAACACGCAAACCATTACACCGTAACGACTCCTACTACACTACACTTCAGTCAAGCTCTAAATAAGGTCAGTTAGGAACCCAGCGTTTCCATCTAAGCACCAAAATTTCATGTGTGGCATTACAGTTTTTGGCAGCTGTAACACAAATCCTTACTCTATCACTTTATCATTACTTTTGACAGGATTTAAATATAATATTTTATCATATTTGTAAAAGGCCAATAAGAAGATTGAGTAAAAATGGGCAAATAGTAAACTGGGAGGAAATGGAGTAACAAACTGATATGTTTTTTTCATTAGCAGTTCCTTCAGTTAGCTCTTGTTATATTGTCTTACTCTATAGCTTCCTTACGCTGTCTTAAGTTTCTTTTAATAGAACACATATACAAGTTCACAAATGATGATAACCTAATAGCAAACCCTACTATGGTCTTTGTCTGAGAGTCAGTATGATGTAGCATTGGACTACAAATTATTGGACTATTACTCTGGAGACCAAATTCGTGGAAACCCACTGGGATGCCTTGGGCAAGTCACAATCTCTCAGCTTCAGAGGAAGGCAAAAGCAACCCCTCTTTGAATAAATTGAGTCAAGAAATCTTTCCGACATGTTCACTTTAGGGTCGCCATAAGTGAGAAATGACTTGAAAGTACACAACAACAACAATACTCTTCAGAAAAACATTAGAGGGAAACTAGATATTCAAAGGCTTAGAACATCACCATATTTAGAACTGCTGCTCTGGGACCAGAGTGAAGAGAGGGCCAGGAAGAAGCTCCATCTTGTTTCCTGTGTCATCAGTTGGGAGCCCCTCTCCGCAGCACCAACTGCTGCTCTGGGACCAGAGTGAAGAGAGGGGCCAGGAAGATAGTTCCACCTTGTCTCCTGCACTGTGCTAATAATATAACATAATATAATATATTGTATATACATATAATATTAATAATATTATAATGCAATACAATATAACACTAATAATAATAATATGATATTATAATTATATATTTCATATTACATGTAATATTATTAATAATATCACAATATAATGGTATAGCACAATATAGTAATATATAATACTAATATTGTGCTATGACTATAATATAATATATTGTATGTACATATTACTTGTACGCCACTCTAACTCCCCTTTGAGGTGAGAAGGGCAGCATATAAATGTCGTAAATACATACATACATACTCTTAAATATTCCAGACCAGCTTTGGCTATTTGTGAGGTTAGAAATGGAAAATTTCTGAGCTGAAAGAATTGATCAAAAATGTTCTGGATTTTAAGAATAAAACTGAACTTTTTTAAACATCACTTGTGCATATTTTCCACTTGTTTCTCTTTCTTTTGCTTCTTTGTTGTTCTATCAAGGCATTGAATTTAATCATCTTTCTCTTTATATGTGACACAGAAGCAACCAGGCCAAACACACTTCAAAACAGAAGAGCAGCCCAGGGGGACTCCTTGAGATTTTGCATGATTATTTATGGAATCATTTTCTGAAGCAATTGTAGAACACATTTACACAGGCACAGGGCCCCACATATAATTTGTGACCCTGAAGAAAGGTTGGACTAGTCATGGAAGAAACTGTGCTGCTTGTAACTGCCACACTGCATACTTTATTAATTAATCATACCGGGAATGTGGAAGCAACTATGAATTACTTTTCAGTATGCTGTTTAGTGTCAGGCATCAGGTGTTATGATTTAATGAAATTAACATATTAAGGGGAGATAGCAATATTTTGCACTACAAGCATCTTATGAGTAATTGTTCTCATGCAATGTGCATATCTGAGCCACTTTTAACCCTTCTTAACCCTTTTGCCATCAAAATTAATGGGAGCTGGAAGCACTTGTTTGGTTCAATTATATCCATTGGACAGCTGAAATATGTTTAGCCACCATCTGCATTGTAATTAAGTACATGTGCCTAATTATCTTTCCTGCAGAAATCAATGGGACTCAAGTGTGCTTTGAGTGGTGCCCTTTACAGGGATGGCAGAGAACTGGAATGTAACTGTGCTAAAATGTCAGTCTTCAATGGGATTGGGTAGACAGATGTTTGATCCAAAGGCTCACTTTAAATCCCCCCTTTAATATATGTTCACTGGGTCTGCTTCAGGTGAACCAATTGATCCCTAGTAAACAGGAGTCAATCTATTGTATTGAGAAATGTAGAACTGAATGGAGACAGGGAGCTTATGTACCATACGATCCAAACATTTAAACTCCAATGAGATGGCAAGCCCTTACTTCAAACCACAGCCTAGTCTGCCAAAGGACTAGTCACTAAGCTGAGAATTGGTACAGCACAACAACAGAGGTCCCTTCCACACAGCTGAATAAAATCCCACAGGTTTTGAACTGGAATATATGGCAGTGTAGGTTCAGATAACCCAGTTCAAAGCAGATTTTGTGGGATTTTCTCCCTTTGTAGTCTGGGTTATATGGCTGTGTGGAAGGACCCTGAGCTGTAAACAAGGATTTCACTATTTTGAATCTTATTTTGAATCAATAGAGCATTGATTATGTGAAATTAGGGCAATAATACTCAATGTATAGGGTGGCTATAAGGATTATGGAAATGTGTTGACAACATTTGCTTTCAAGTAAGTCTAGCAATAGTCATATTGCCTTCGTATGCAAAGTGATGATAGTCCTATGGCCTAGTTCACAGGGCTGTGAAACCTTGTAAGGCTGTTGAACCCCTAACATAGGTATTGAACAACCAGGATCCCCCACCTATTGGCTATTTATAACTATTGTGAAAAAAGAAATATTGTGTTGTCGAAGGCTTTCATGGACGGAATCCCTGGGTTGCTGTGAGTTTTCCGGGATGTATGGCCATGTTCCAGAAGCAAGGCCATTCAATGCTAATCAAGCTGGCCAATTGCAACATTCACACTCAGGGGCGGCTCAACCCATTATGCAAAGTAAGCATTTGCAATATAGTTGATTTTGCCCAGAGACGCTCTTGGGGGAAAATAGACCTTGACATATGTGAGTTGTAGTTACTGGGATGTATAGTTCACCTACAATGAAAGAGCATTCTGAACTCCACCAATGATGGAATTGAACCAAATATGGCACACAGAACTCCCACGACGAACAGAAAATATATATCAGTGATTGGTTGGGGGGGGGGGGGGGGACCAAAATACTGTTTGCTTACTGTTGAAAATTACCTAGGGCTGCCTCTGTTCACACTTGCCTCCAACAGACAAGAGTTCTTTCTCCCACCATGGATATATAAACCCCACTTGCCTAGTTTCCAACAGACATCACAACCTCCGAGGATGCCTGTCATTGAAGTGGGCAAAACATCAGGAGAGAATGCTTCTGGAACATGATCATACAACTCTGAAAACTCACAGCAACCCAAAATAAATATTGTGTGCATTAGAAGCAATAATGTAAGACTTGTATGAACATTAAGATTGCTATATAGGCAATGAATAACAACATGAGCATAAAAGGCTTAAATACTCAATCACATTTTCCTCCCCTTCCAATTTCCATAGATACAAATAAAATTTGCTATCACTACTCACATGATAGTTTTGGATTCTACAACAATTTTACATCTCTGCAATTTTCCTCCAACAATATGCTACCCTGGAGCCAACTCATTAAATAATTTGAGATCCAAGTGCGGCAACCACTCTTAGCCAATGCATCCTTGAGATTGCCAATACATCTAATAGATAGCAAATATGTTCCCTCTCTCTACTTTTGGAATGATGTAACACAAACATCCTGCTTGTTCAACTCTCGGGAAAGCTTAAGGGATGTCCTGCCACAGCCACCTTTATTATCAACTCATTTACTACCAATTTTCAACACCTGGCCATGAGGATTTTCAAATAGGAAAAGACTTTCACACTCCACAGATTTCTGACCATTCAAATCCAGCCTGACACACTTCTCAGTGGAAGTTAATATGACTCCATGTTCCATATTTTCACCTGCATAACAGTGTACCCACAAAACACCTGTAATTAAACTAAACCAAAAACAAAACCTCCCCTTAACCTCTACTCTTTCCACATTTAAATGTCTTTTCTTTCATTGTGATAAGAAATGATGACTAAAGAAGGGTGCTTTCACACATAACACAAGCGGTGTACTTTTAAACTTGGAGATAATCTGTTCTGTATTCAAACAAGCTTCTTCTTTCCAGATGCTGCAGGGAAACTTCTGAGGGGAAAAAATCCACTAAGTACAATGGATCTTAAACAGGCACTGAATGCCTTGGTTGAGAAATTATTCTGTACTTTGGATGAAACATCAGCACAGATTTGGGTTTTCATGGCACTCTTCCCTTTGCTGCCATGCACGGCGGGGGGGGGGGGGGGGGATGGGTTCAAAGGTCCCTCCAGTGCAGTGGTTACCAACCTTTTCTTTGACCAGGGACCACTCTCCTTAGTACCAAAAAGGTTACAAATCAGTTTTTGGTCAACTTTAGATTTGGTTTGGTGGTTTGGGGTGCTGATTCAGAAAATAGCATTGGATGGACCACATCAGCTCTAGTTTCTGACACAGAACATACGCCATCCAGTAGTTGCCATGTGCTCACCCATAGAAAACCATATTTATAATCTAGAGCTGATGCGGTAGAAGTAATCTTTCATGGGTAGTCAGCCTCTCCCCTCCTGAAGGTTTCATGAGACCAGTCACTCTCGCCACGTGGTTTTGAGGCAACGATGCAGAAATAGTGAGGCTGCAGACCATGTTTTCATTCTTGCAGACCATTGGTGGTCCACAGACCACAGATTGAGAACCACTGCTCCAGTGCCTTGATGATGAGTGAAAGCACCATTCAGGATAGGCATCCTGTGGAGAAGATGTCTTGAACTGATATGGCTGAATGCTGTGGAATCAGTGGAGTTGTAATTTAGGACTTTGAGACAGAAGAGGTGAATACCTTGTCAAACAGAAACTCTGATGACTCCATATCACTGAGCCATAGCAGTGAGAGCAGGCATGGACAAACTTTGGCACAATTGGGAAAGGAAGGGGCATGAGGCTGTTAGGAATGGTGGGTGTTGAAGTCCAGAACACCTGGAGGGCCAAAGGAAGGGGCCTGAAGTCAAAAGATGGGGTCTGAGGCTGTTAGGAATGGTGGGAGCTGAAATCCAGAACACCTGGAGGGCCCAAGTTTGCCCAGACCTAAGTTAGAGTCAATGTCACACTGCATTCATTTCAGAGAGGCACCTTCCGACGTTCCCAGAGCCCAGAGCAGCTCCAAACTCGCGGCCAGACCACAAACTCTCACGAAAGCTCTAGAACAGTGGTTCTCAACCTGTGGGTCCCCGGGTGTTTTGGCCTGCAACTCCCAGAAATCCCAGCCAGTTTACCAGCTGTTAGGATTTCTGGGAGCTGAAGGCCAAAACATCTGGGGACCCAGAGGTTGAGAAGCACTGCTCTAGAAGGTCTTATGTCACACACCTCCGCACCGCGAAAATACCGGTTCGAAACCGCAACAACCGCCCAGGCTGGACAAAGCGCAAGGGAGAAGGCTCCTTTCAAAGCAGCGCCCGACGCGCGCGCATCCCATCCCATCTCAAGGCATTCCCGGGGGTGCCGTGTCCAGTCCACCTGTTGTCAAGCAAGCCCCCCCCCCCTCCCAGGCCCTCCCGGCCCCAAAGCGCCCCTCCACTCACACGAAGGCGTGGTAGATGAACGCCCATCCGCGGGGCCTCTCCAGCACGTTGTAGAGATAGTTTTGCAGCTTCCGGTACTTGGCGTTGCGCCGGTAGATGGGGTGTCCGCCCCTGCCGCCCCTGTTGCCGCCGCTGTAGGAGAGCGGCTTCCCCAGGAGGCTCATGCGGGCGCTGCCGGGCTTGTCTCTCCGACCCTCCCGCAGCCCGGCGCTGCCGCCGCCGCCGCCACTGGGGCCCCCCAGGAGGAGCAGGCCGTCCCCGCGGGAAGGCGCCGCCGTGAGCAGCACCCTGCCCCGCCCGGACTCCACATCCTTCATGCCGCCGCTGCCGCTGCTGTGGCTCCGGCTGCCGCTCTTCAGCCAGAGCCCCGCGGAGAGCGAGCCCGAGCCTGAGCCGCCGCCCGGCTCCTGGTGGTTGTGGCTGCGGGGCATGGCATCCCGGCGGCGGAGGCACCGGGGGGAGGCGCGGCGCCCCTTGCGATGCAGGCGGAGAACGGGGAAGGAGGGAAGGAAGGAAGAAAGGAGGGAAGGAAGCAGCCTCCTCCTCCTCCGCCTCCTCCTCCTCCTCTTCTTCTAGGTGCTGAGGCGAAGGAGAAGCAAGAGGAGGGAGGAAAGAGAGCGGGGCAGGAAGAGGGCGGCTGCGGGGGCCACCTTGCGAAAGGAGGGAGGGAGGGAGGGAGGGAGTGTGGGATTGAAGGAAAGAAGGAAGGGAAGAGAAAGCCCCCCCCCCCACAAGGGAGAGAAAGCACCCCCCACCCACTCCTGCACGGAGAGCGACTTCCCCACGCGCCTCTTTCCCACAGAGGCGGCCAATCCGCCTCTCCGCTTCAGAGACCCGTTTCTTCCTCAGGGGCAAGCCAAACTTTGGAGCCACGAATGACTAGGAGACAAAGCTCCGAGCAAATACAACTCGGGAGGAAGGAAGGGGAGAGAAACGGGGTCCCTTCCTCCATTGAGAGAGGCTTCCCCGCGTGTCTCTTTCCCCTCCAAGGCAACCAAACCTCCTCGCTGGTCAGAGACCCTTTCCTTCCTCAGGCTGAATCAAAACCAAGCCAAACTTTGGAGAGATAGAGGGAAGAGGAGAGAAAGCCCTCCTCCCTTCACTGAGAGAGGCTTCCCCGCGCGTCTTTCCCTCTCAGAGGCAGCCAAAGTGCCTCACCGCTTCATAGACCCTTTCTCCCTCAGGAGTTAAGCCAAACTTTGGACAGAGACAGAGCAATACACGCCCCGGAGCTGTTGCTCTCTTTCGCCTCCGAGTGGGACACAGGGACCTCCACAAAGGACAAGGAAAGCTGCTTGAAGGAGGGAGAAGGGGGAGGGAGGGAAGGAAGGAAGGGAGTAGAAAGGAAAGGCAGAGAAATGGACCCCCCCCTTCCCTCACTGTGAGTGATTTCTCCGCGCGCCCCTTGCCCTCAGAGGCAGCCAAGCGGCCTTCCTGCTTCGGAGACCCTTTCCATCCTCGGGGTCAAGCCAAACTTTGGACCTCTGACTCGGAGAGAAAGCTCCAAGCTGTTGCTCTCTTTCCCCTCCGAATGCGACACACGGACCTCCACAAATGGCAAGCAAAGCTGCTTGAAGGAGAGAGAAGGGGAAGGGAGAGAAGGAAGGAAGGGAGTGTAGGAAGGATGGGGAGATAAAACCTCCCCCCCCCCCTCTTTCTGAGAGAGGCTTTCCCGCGCGTCCCTTTCCCCTCAGAGCCACCCGAATCGCCCCACTGTTCCAGAGACCCTTCCCATCCTCAGAGTCAAGCCAAACTTTGGAGAGAGACTGGAGAAAGGCTGAGCAATACACGCCACGGAGCCGTTGCTCTCCTTTGCCTCCGAGTGGGACCCCGTGACTTCCAGAAATGACAAGGACCTCACAACCTCTGAGGATGCTTCCCACAGATGCAGGCGAAACGTCAGGAGAGAATGCTTCTAGAACATGGCCATATAGGCCGAAAAATCGAAGAGAAGGAAAACTGCTTGAAGGAGAGCGAGAGAGAGGAGGAAGAGAAGGGGAAATAGCAGAGAAAGCGACAAGCCGGCTGTCTTGATTTATAGAAAGGAGGAGTAGAAAGGGAAGAAGGAGGACAAGGCGCTCCTGCTGTGCGAGGAGGGAAGGAGGGAGGCCAGCTGTTGCGTCAAAAGGACTCCCCCCCCCCCCCCCCGTCCACAAATGAAGGGCCCGAGAGAAGGGAAAGCCAGCCAGGCAAGAGGAGGGTGCTCCCGCCGCGCCTCCGCTCCCGGAAGGAAGAGCAGCTGACAGGAGGGCGCGAATACTAGTGGGGAGAAGGCGCCACGCGCGGCCGTGGCAAAGCAGCCAGCCTCCTTCGCAAAGTCCTCAAACGGGCTCAAGTTCAGCAACAGCTCCTGTTCCGAGCCAGGATGCGGGCGGAAGGCTGCTCTCCTCCAAGAGCCTCGCAAACACGTCTCTCTCCAGCTCTCTTTCAACCTCTTTTCCCTCCCTCCATCTCTCCCTCTCCCTCTAGCTTTCTGCCGCCTCTCCCTCCCTCTTCTCTCGCCATCTCTCTTCCTGTTGCAGAGCCCGTCTCCTGCTCTCCCTGGTTCACCGGGACGCCGCCGTCACTCAGGCCCCTGTCACACAGCTGAATCAAATCCCATATTCTCTGCTTTGAACTGGAATATATGGCAGGGTGGACTCAGATAGCCCTGTTCAAAGCAGATATGGTGGGGTTTTCTGCCTTGATATTCTGGGATAGAGGGCTGAAATCCCACATTTTCTGCTTTGAATTGGAATATATGGCAGTGTGGACTTAGATAACCCAATTCAAAGCAGATATGGTGGCGTTTTCTGTTTTGATATTCCAGCATATAGGGCTAAAATCCCACATTTTCTGCTTTGAACCGGAATATATAGCAGTGTGGACTCAGATAACCCAGTACAAAGCAGATATGGTGGGGCTTTCTACCTTGATATTCTGGGATATAGGGCTGCGTGGAAGGACCCCCAAGAAACACCTCATTTTCTAACTTGTCTCCTAAAGGGGCGCATGTACATCACAGAATTCAAGTAGCACCCCTTCAATAGCCATGGCTCAATGCTATGGAATTCTAGGATTTGTTGTCGAAGGCTTTCATGGCCGGAATCATTGGGTTGCTGTGAATATTTCGGGCTAGATGGCCATGTCCCAGTAGCATTCTTTCCTGACGTTTCGCCTGCATCTGTGGCTGGCATCTTCAGAGAAATATGTTGGAAACAGCTTTGTGTGCCCCAGGCCCGTAGCCAGGATTTCGTTTCGGGGGGGGGGGGGTGGTGAATTTTTTTCAGGGGGGGTTTCGGGGGGGGGGCTGAGTCTGAGTGAAAGAGGGTCTAGCCTAGCAAACCTTTTGTATCATTACCCCAATACCCCCATGCATATGGGATATATTGAGTATGGTGATCAGATCATGATATGAATAAACATAACAGTTTAAATAATGCACCAATAAGGCCTTTTCACGAACCACCATGAGAATTTCGGGGGGGGGGCTGAAGCCCCCCGAGCCCCCCCCCCCCCGCTACATGCCTGGTGTGCCCTGGGGGAGAAAAGCGGTACATAAATGAAGTAAACAAACAAACAAACAAAATTATGTACCAAAATACATTAATTCTACAGTATCAGTGGTTCCCAAAAGTTGCCCCCCTCCCCAGATATTTTAGACTCCAGCTCCCAGAATTCCTGAGCGTTGGCCAAGCCACCCAGGGCTTCTACGATTTGAGGTCTAGAGTTTGGGAATCGATGTAAAGACGCCTAAAGTCGCTTGAGCGTCTCTTTCCCGTGGAAACGATTAATACTGATGGACACAGAAGGAATACAGCCATGGCGAGGCGGAGAGTGGGAGAGAAGGGGAAGGCGCCCCCCTTTGGGGCTTCTGGAACGTTCCCGCCAAAATTTCAAAGAGTTTCTCGGAAGCTCAGAGCAAAAAGATGGGATGGACCGTGGGAAGTGACGCAGACTCTCGCCCAGGGTGGAAGGGAAAGGGAGAGAATAGGGGGCATCTAGACCAGGAATGGGCCAACTTGGGCCCTCCAGGTGGTTTGGACTTCAACTCCCACCATTCCTCATAGTTTCAGACCCCCTCCTTCCCCCCTCAGCCGCTTATGGGCCAATTTGGGCCCTCCAGGTGGTTTGGACTTCATCTCCCACCTTTCCTCATAGCCTCAGACCCTTTCCTTCCCCTCCTCAGCCGCCTATGGGCCAATTTGGGCCCTTCAGGTGGTTTGGACTTCAACTCCCACCATTCATCACAGCCAGACACTTATGGGCCAATTTAGGCCCTCCAGGTGGTTTGGACTTCATCTTCCCACCATTCCTCATAGCCTCAGACCCTTTCCTTCCCCTCCTCAGCTGCTTATGGGCCAGTTTGGGCGCTTCAGGTGGTTTGGACTTCAGCTCCCACTATTCCTCATAGCCTCAGACCCTTTCCTCCCCCCCCCCCCCAGCTGCTTATGGGCCAATTTGTACCCTCCAGGTGGTCTGAACTTCAACTCCCACTATTTCTTACAGCCTCAGGCCCCTTCCTTTTCCTTTCCTTAAGTGGCTGAGGGGGGAAAGGAAGGGGCCTGAGGCTGTGAGGAATGGTGAGAGTTGAAGTTCAGACCACCTGGAGCGCCCAAACTGGCCCATAAGCAGCTGAGGAGGGGAAGGAAAGGGTCTGAGGCTATGAGGAATGGTGGGAAGGCCCCTTCCTTTTCCCCCTCAGCCACTTAAGGAAAGGAAAAGGAAGGGGCCTGAAGCTGTAAGAAATAGTGGGAGTTGAAGTCCAAGCCACCTGGAGGGCACAAGTTGGCCCATGCCTGGTCTGGATGCATACTTGGAAGATCTATAGTTCGGTTTGGGCTTCTTTTTTAACTACAGCACCTGTATTTCTTTCTCTAGCCAAAGCAAACGCTATCACTTCTTGCTCCTCTTTTGCCGGCTCTTCTTTGAAATGTTCCTTTTCTAAGCGACTCAGCGTGACACTCCTTTCCTCACGTCGACCGCACACGCGTGCGATTTCCTTTGAGAAGGAAGAAACAGGTCAGGAAATGATGCTGTGACCAAACAAACAGATGCTCCTTGAGAAGAAGAGGAGGTGGAGGAATGAATGAATGAATGAATGAATGACCGACCAGCCTCTTCAAGGCATCTCCCCCTTGAGGGGCCGAAGAGCAAGAGGCAGGCGCTGGACTCTCTTTAGGATTCATCCTTCGCCTGCTTGTCACCCTCCAGACAGAAGGGACGAGATGGAGTGCAACGATAAGGCATGTGTCTCCATGGCAAGAGGCAGCACGAAGCCACATTCACCCCTCAGCACTGCGTTGGCACTTCTCCTCTGGCAGGAAAAGCTGCTGTCTCTTAAATCTAGCAGAAGTGGACCCTTTTGGACATTTAGAACATTGTTTTCCCCATCTGCTTCCCGCCCCATGATGCAGCTATTGCCATCAATGCTGTTAGTAAATGTTTTACAAGAAGCCCTTGTTTTCCATTGGGTTTTGGTTCAAGGATCCCCATGGATACCAAAATCCCTGGATGCTCAAGCCCAATAATATAGTAAATCCACACACACACACCCTTTATCGTATGCAGTGGCAAAATAAATCCCTTTTATACACATTTAAGTCTTTTTTAATGGCAAGGACATGACTGAGCATTATCAGACACCTTTTTCTATGATGCAACTAGTGCTACTATCAATACTGTTAATAATCCCCTTGGTATCCACTGGGGTTGATTCCCTATGGATATCAATATCAAAATCCCTGGAGGCTCAAGTCATACCATATACAAGTAGTAAATCCCCTATAAATACACATTTAGGGGTCTTTTAAATGACAAGAACATGGCATTGCTTCATTGGATGCTTTTTTTTCTATGATCAAATATTGCTGCTTATTAATGTCCAATAGTATCCATTGGGATTTGGTTCCAGACCATCATAGATATTGGGGAAACCAGGAATCTCCACAGGCTTTTGGAAGTGTGACCCTTTTGGAGATTAATTGGCATTCACACTATTTGGAATAATCATAACTTTTTGGAAAGGCATGACCTTGTTAGAGATCATAACCTTTTGAAAAGTATGATCTTCCTCGTTTTAGTCAATCCCCTCCTTGGTGGTAAGGTAAAGGTAAAGCTTTCCCCTGACATTAAGTCTAGTCGAGTCAGACTCTGGGGCGTGGTGCTCATCTCCATTTCTAAGCCGAAGAGCTGGTGTTGTCCATGGACACCTCCTAGGTCATGTGGCCAGCAAATGGCTACTCCTCCCTAAGATAGACTCAGTTGCCCCCCTCTTTTTACTCACCAGCAAAAATCTTATTTAAACAGGACTTCAGCTTTGAACTGGTCAAGGTGAAAGAATCTTCTGATGGAGTGTGCTATATTTCTTTACTATTTTCGTTTTTATTTAATGTGTTTTAACCATGTTACTTTTTAATTAGACTGACCATTTCATGGTTTCTCAACTTTTGTAAGTAGGTTGCACCTACACTGTAGAATTGATGCAGTTTGACACCACTTTAGCTGACATGGGAACTGTATTTCTGCAAGGCCTTTCACCTTCTCTGCCTCACCAAACTGCACATCTCATGATTCCAAAGCATGGAGCCATGACAATTAAAGTGGCATCAAACTGCATTAATTCTACAGTGTAGATGCACCCTAAGCTGTCATTTATTTCAGTTATTTAGCAAGCTCCCTTTTGTTCCATAGTGGCAAAAGAATGGTGTATTAATCAAGTAACTAATTAATATCTCAACTAATTTACCAATTAATCAATTTATTACTTAGAGTCTAGGGCAGTGGTTCCCAAACTTTTTTTGACCAGGGACCACTTTAACCAGAGACCACTTGGCCAGGGACCACTCTCCAACATTAGTACCAAAAGGATTATGAAGCAGTTTTTGGTCAATTTTAGATTTGGCTTGGTTATTTGGGGTGCTGATTCAGAAAACTGCATTGGATAGACCACATCAGCTCTAGATTCCAATAGAGAACATATGCCATCCAGTAGTCGTCATCTGCTCGTCCACAGCCTCAGCACTATAAGAGAGTTTTGTGAGACCAGTTAGCCTCGTTGCAATGGTGTATAACCGTTGAGGGCCGTGGACCATATTTTAGTTTTTGCGGACCACTGGTGTTCCACAGACCACAGGTTGGGAACCACTGGTTTAGGGCCATTTTTAAGTTTTAATAAAGCAGTTCCCAATTGTCACAAAAATTCTCCCTATTATCACAAGATGTCTTTTTGTGCGGTAATAGTGATTTTGCTACTTGAAGTGAAGGACAAAATGGCACTTTCAATCTCTCTTCACTCCGTGTATAGAAGCTGGCCATAGTGGCCAATGGATACTACAATTAAGTACAATGTACTAGAAGGCTGGTATTTAGCTTAGGGGATGCAGAGAGAGTCATGTCCTGTTACTGGCACCTTGTTGCCATTGTATAGCTAGGGGCCAATGCAGATTATCTCTTCTCTGCTACTACCCTTGTACCTCCATCTTCTCTGCTAAGCTATCTCACCAGCAGCACTTTGGTGTTGAAGCCTATTGTTACTAAATCACAGTTACTGGCACTTATTTTCAGGAGAAGCAGCCCTTTTCTCCTCCTTTCTCTGTCTTGAAACAATATCTGATGAAGCCACTAGAATATTCTTTGAATCTTAGCCAGGATCCAGTGAAAAGGAAAGCCTGAAAGATCCTGGCAGAGACCCCTTAAACTAACGCAATGATCAGAAGGAAAAACATTTGGCATGGTCCGTTTCCAGGAATGATTTAAAGAACAAGAGGCATGAATGCAGGCAAGGCAGAAATCTAGTTGATAGGCAGGAGCAAGAAACAATTGCGGTCAGATCTGGCTCTAGCTTTAATAAATCAGGAAACTGTCCCAAGAAAGTGATTTGGGTTGTTGTGAAAGGGAGGCAACCTTTTGGCTTTTTCCACCTCTATTCATCCTTATTTTACTTTATTTTCATTGGACTGCAGGAATAGTTTTTAAGGTTTTCTCCTTCAAGTAAAAAATTAGCAAGGAGGACTACTATGCCTTTTGATGGGAAGGGTAAATCTCCCCTTCCATCAAAAGGCATAGTCACCCTTTTCCTTCTGATCATCTTTAACCAGACATGGTGGCAGTCAAATCAAGTGCCAGCCTTTCAAACAGGAAAATCATCCATGCCCACAACTGAAGTGGCTATAAAATAGATATATATATATCTTGCCCAACAGTTGAACCTAAGACTCAACAGACATTTTCTAATGACCTCAAACCTGCCAAGAAAGGGCTACAAAGAGGAAAATGAGAGAGGGAAATCTGTTATCAACCAGTGATCTAGAAGTATTCTTTGCCTAAGAAAACCCTATGAGATTCATGAGGTTGCCATAAGTCAACCATGTAACTTGAAAACATACATAGACACATATTATGGAAACCTGTCTCTCTGAATGTTACCAAAATACCTGGGAGTTATTCTGGCCTGTGCTCCAGTTTATAAGAAGCACTGCTCAAATATCAAGAAAAGTTGATGCTGGAAATAATATCATACAAAAGCTGACTGGCACAAGCTGGGGATCACAACCAGAGATAGTGAAGACATCTGCCCTTCGCTTTGCTACTCTGCTGCTGAATACACATGCCCAGTGTGGAATACACCTCACCATGTTAAAACAGTGGATATGGCTATTAATGAGATATGCCGCATTATCACAGGATGTCTACGTCCTACACCACTGGAGAAATTATACTGTTTAGTACTGTTCCACCTGACATCTGCTGGGAAGTAGCAGCATGTAATGAAAGGACCAATGCAGTGACATCTCCGGCCCATCCTCTGTTTGGATATCAGCCAGCAAGTTAGTGCCTTAAATCAACAAATAGCTTCCTAAGATGTACAGAGATACTTGCATGAACACCTCAGAGTCCAAAAGTGGCAGGCGAAAACCTGGAATCTCAATCAGTGACTGATACCAGATGAGAGACTTCCACCTGGGTACACAGAAGACTGGGCAACCTGGAAGGCACTGAACAGGCTGTGCTCTGGCACCACAAGATGCAGAGTTAACCGTAAGAAATAGGTCTACAAAGTGTAGTCCACAATGTGCAAGTGTGGAGAAGAGCAAACCATAGACAACTTACTACAATGCAGCCTGAGCCCTGCCACATGCACAATGGAGGACCTTCTCACAGCGACACCAGAGGTTCTCTAAGTGGCCAGCTTTTGCTCAAAGGACTTTTAGCATAATGCCAAGTTTTAACTTTGTGTTTAAATACATTATAATTGTATCATCAATTTGCTTCTGACATGATAAATAAAACCTGAATGTTATTCAGGATATAGAAATTACTGCAGTGTCTTTTCCACACACATCTTTCCTAGTGGTGTTTCCCTTTCACCAGTTTCTCAGAGTACTTGTTTAAAGATTTTGCATGTTGTATAATATGTATAATTTCCACAAGGTTTATCCAAGCTTGATCTCCTTAAAAGTGAAGTCATTGGTTGTTTTGCAACATTTACACTTGGGATGTTATGCAAAGTCTGTGTTTATTTGCACAAGTAATAGCTGAGGAAAGCTGGAGGTACAACCTTAAGAATCCTAACAGAAAGCCACTTTTTTCTATCTCAGATCTCTAGGGATGGCTTTCCTAGTGAGAAAGATTGCATTCCCAATGTGCTTTTATAAAGTTTCCCTACCTCAAACGATCTGTTTTCAATGGCTTATCCTAACTCAAAACTACCAGATTTTCCACAAAAATCTGGCTTATCAAATAACTTGGCTGAAAAGATGGCAGGAACTGACATGCTGAACTGTTTCATAAGATTTGGGTTTTTAAAAAATCACATCCATACAAAGCGTTATTGGCATATTTACAACTTAAATCTATATATGATAACTTTGCCAGTGATTGCAGTCTATAGTATATCTAAACAATTGCCAAATCAAAACTAATATATATATATATATATATATATATATATATATATATATATAGAAAACAGAAGTTTGGGACAGAGATATCCATTTAGAATTCTTGTCAGCAACATGAGATAAACATGTTCCAAACTGCACTAAATGTATTTGTCTCAGTGGGTTATTTTCCCATTACAGACTGGGTTTCTCTGTCAGTGCTGGGAACACCACCTTTACCATCCAGCTCTCCGCTAAAAGCCTTTTCAATAATTTCCTGTGTTGCAAATCCTTGAAGGATACAGAGAACTGACCACTGAGAGCTTTGAGGCTATAATTTCATTAAAAACAAAGAGATGTCAGAGAAAATACAATTGACAAGGGTATTAAGTTGATCTCCAGAAATCCTACTGGTAACAATCACAAATTCACAGGGTTGTAAAGGGATCCTTGGAGGTCATCCAGGCCAACTCCCCAATGCCATAACAATATTGATGCTCAGCACAGAAGTCTTGCCAGAAAAAACTAAAATTACTAGCTCAGGGGAAAAATAAACATGTGTGTTTTCTGAAACATGTGGGATGAAAACACAAATTCTAATTCATGATTTATTTGTGCCGTGAGGCTTTATTTCCTCAACTCACTCCTCTGTATATTTATTTAAAAGTATACAGTATCCCAATTTAAATAGTGAAATTTGTCCATTCCCCAGCAGTCTATTCAGCAAACCCATCCCTCTGTGCCATTAAATTAGTAAAAGATTAAAGGATGCACTCTCTTATAAGCTTTCAGGCTGCCAAGCATGGGAAAATAGGCCACTCAAACTTTATTTTGGCAGCACTGACTCTTACTGCATTGTGCATTTTACATATATCTTAACACTTCTCAATCTGCTATGGTCTGTTCATGCTGAGTTGAGGGAGTTGTTTAGGGAACTGGGTATATTTAACTTGGAGAAGACAAGGCTGATAGGAGGCATGATAAGTAAAGGTAAAGGTTTCCCCTTGACATTAAGTCTAGTGGTGTCCGACTCTGGGGGTTGATGCTCATCTCAATTTCTATGCCAAAGAGCTGGTGTTGTCCATAAACACCTCCAAGGTCACAAGGCTGGCATGACTGCATGGGGCGCCGTTAACTTCCAGCTGAAGTGGTACCTATTGATGTACTCACATTTGCATGTTTTCGAACTGCTAGGTTGGTGAAAGTTGGAGCTAACAGCGGGAGCTCACCCAGCCTCCCGAATTTGAACCATCAACTTTTTAGTCAGCAGGTTCTGCAGCTTAGCAGTTTAACCTACTGCACCACTGCGGACTTGGGGACATGATAGCCATGTTTAAATATTTTATAGGCTGTCACATTGAGGAGGGGGCAAGCTTGTTTTCTGCTGTGCTGGAGACCAAGACACAGAGCAATGGATTCAAATTACAGAAAAAGAGCCCTCACCTAAACATTACAAAGAACATCATGATGGTAGGAACCATAAAATATGCTGCTTTAAAACATGGAGAAGTTTCCTCTGGAGATTTTTAAGCAGAAGCTGTATATGTTGGGAGTGCCTTGATGGTGTATTCCTTCCTGCATGGCAGGGAGTTGGACTGGGTGGCCCCTGTGGTCTCTTCCCAACCTATGATTCTGTTAAGTCCTGCTGCTAGCACTTAATCAGATCAAAAAGCATCTTAGAAATATCTTCAACTTACTATAAGAACATGATGAGATATATAGTGCTTGGGAAGTTGTAATTTGAAAGGAGTATCACTTCTCCTATTCATGTCTCAATCTATTTTGACCTTTCTTTGTCCATCCCATTATTTTCTCCCTAGTCCTGCCTTTGAAATCGTGGAATGAATCATTTTGCTCACATATTTGAAAGAGATGGCTTTTTAATATCATCTTTGGAAAGGCGGAAAACAACCCATTTCAGACCATTACTCAATGATGGCTGAAGTGGGCTCAAAATGTCCATCTATGTGTAATATCCTTTGCCCTTTCTATGAACTTCTATTTGTCTGCAGTGACATCTGCATCTGATCGTATGTGAATGACTACCTTGCATTATTGTCCTGCTCACTACATTGTGGCATCTCGACAATTAAGCATTTCTATGGCATGAGCTTTCATGAACGTGGGCTCTCTTCCATTAAAAGTAAGGTTATAGCTAGGTTCTTGTGGTTTTTTTCGGGCTATAGAGCCATGTTCTAGAGGCATTTCTCCTGACGTTTCGCCTGCATCTATGGCAAGCATCCTCAGAGGTAGTGAGGTCTGTTGGAATTAGGACAATGGGTTTATTTATTTATTTATTTATTTACTTTGCTTATATACCGCTGTATCTCAAGCCCGAAGGCGACTCACGGCGGTTCACAAACAGTAAAAACAGTAGAAACAGCAGTGGTTCCATACAACATATAACAATTGACTTAACACATTATCCATAAATTACCAATAAGCAATTACAATGCACAATTATTACAAAAAACAACCGTACCCAATCTTCTCATCATCCAAGTGTAGTCCAGGTGTTCCATTCCTATGTTCCATTACCAGATTGCACTAAATTACTCAAACGCCTGCACAAACATCCAGGTCTTCACCTTTTTGCGGAATACCATTAGAGATGGTGCTAGTCTAATGTCCGTAGGAAGGGCGTTCCACAGCCGAGGAGCCACCACCGAGAAGGCCCTATCTCTCGTCCCCGCCAGCCGAGCTTGAGAAGCAGGCGGGATCGAGAGCAGGGTCTCCCCGGAAGATCTCAAACTCCTCGTGGGTTCATAGGCAGAGATGCGGTCAGATAGGTAGCTAGGGCCGGAACCGTTTGGGGCTTTAAAGGCCAACGCCAGCACTTTGAATTCAGCCCAGTAGCAGATCGGTAGCCAGTGGAGTTGGCGCAACAGGGGGGTTGTATGCTCCCTGCGCTCCGCTCCTGTTAAAATCATGGCTGCCGAGCGTTGGACTAGTTGGAGCTTCCGAGCTGTCTTCAAAGGCAACCCCACGTAGAGAGCATTGCAGTAGTCTAAACGGGATGTAACCAGAGCGTGGACTACCATGGCCAAGTCAGACTTCCCAAGGTATGGGCGCAGCTGGCGCACAAGCTTTAGCTGTGCAAATGCTCCCCTGGTCACCGCTGAAACCTGGGGTTCCAGGCTCAGCGATGAGTCCAGGGTCACACCCAAGCTGCGAACCTGCATCTTCAGGGGGAGTGCGGCCCCATCCAACAAAGGCTGTAACCCTATGCCCTGTTCGGCCTTGCGACTGACCAGGAGTACCTCTGTCTTGTCTGGATTCAATTTCAATTTGTTCGCCCTCATCCAGACCGTCACAGCGGCCAGGCACCGGTTCAGGACCTGGACAGCCTCCTTAGTAGCAGGTGGAAAGGAGTGACAGAGTTGGACATCATCCGCGTACAGATGACACCGTACCCCGAAACTCTGGATGATCTCCCCCAGCGGCTTCATGTAGATGTTAAACAACATGGGAGACAATATTGAGCCCTGAGGAACCCCACAAGACAATGGTTGTGGGGTTGAACAGGTGTCCCCCAACAACACCTTCTGAGATCGACCCTCCAGGAATGACCGGAGCCACTGCAAAACAGTACCTCCAAGACCCATCCCTGCGAGGCGTCCCAGAAGGATACCGTGGTCGACGGTATCGAAGGCCGCTGAGAGGTCAAGCAGCACCAACAGGGACACACTCCCCCTGTCGAGCTCCCGGCGCAGATCATCCACTAAGGCGACCAAGGCTGTCTCGGTACCATGTCCCGGCCTAAAGCCAGACTGTGCCGGGTCTAGATAATCCGTGTCTACCAAGAATACCTGGAGTTGTGAGGCCACCACACGTTCCAAGACTTTGCCCAAGAAGGGGAGATTGGAAACTGGCCGATAGTTGTCGAATTTAGTGGGGTCCAGTGATGGTTTCTTCAACAGCGGTTTTATTATAGCTTGTTTTAAGCTCGCTGGAATCTTGCCTTCCCGAAGGGAAGCATTAACCACCATCTTAACCCACTCAGCCAATCCCCATATATCTGTGGAATGGCTGGGGTGGGGCAAGGAGCTCTTCCCTGCTGCAGCTAGGTGTCAATGTTTCAACTGATCACCTTCATTAGCATTTGAAGGCCTGCCTGAGCCTGGGAAAATCTCTTGCTCGGAGGTGTTAATCTGTGCCTGGTTGTTTCCTCTCTGTTGTTTTGCTGTTATAATTTTAGAGTTTTTTTAATACTGGTAGCCAGATTTTGTTCATTTTGTTCAGATTTTGTTCAGCCATTCCACAGATATATAAACCCATTGTCCTAATTCCAACAGACCTCTGAGGATGCTTGCCATAGATGCAGGCGAAATGTCAGGAGAAATGCCTCTAGAACATGGCTCTATAGCCCGAAAAAAACCCACAAGAACCTAGTGATTCCAGCCATGAAAGCCTTCGACAATACATTAAGGTTATAGCCTTTAATAATAATTATTATTAATAATAATAATACTTTATTTGTACCCTGCTACCATGTCCCCAAGGGAGTCAGTGCGGCTTACATGAGGCCAAGCCCGCAGTACATCAATAAAACAAAGGCAGTAACAATACAAAACAGTAAAATAAATCTCAAAATAAATCTCAAATAAACAATAAATAATAACAATGAACAATAACACACAAGCATTTAAAAACCTATGGCCGGGCCAAATGTAATAATTTTAAATTTTAAAAATAATGCTGGGCATGAACAAGATAGCCTTTGAGGGCTTTCATTGTTTTCACTACAAAACAGCCAAGGTTTTTTAAAAATACAATATTCAGATAAAATAATATTTTCCTCTGATTAATTACAATCATGGAATACTGCAACAAACTAGATCCCATCTGATGCTGGAAGCTAATCAGGATCAGCTCTGATTAATACATGGAGAAGGGGCTGCCAACATAGAACCAAGTGCTATAGCAGTGATTCCCAACCTTTGTTTTTTTTGACCAGGGACCACTCTCCAACATTAGTACCAAAAGGGTTATGAATCAATTTTTGGTCAACTTCAGATTCAACTTGGTTATTTGGGGTACTGATTCAGAAAATTTAATTGGATAGACCACATCAGCTCTAGTTTCTGATACAGAACATATGCCACTCAGTAGACGCCATCTGCTCACTCGCAGAAAACCATATTTAATAAGCCTCAGCATTATAAGAAGGTTTCCCAAGACCAGTTACTCTCTTTGCAACTGTGTAGTAATGGTGAGGCCACAGACCAGTTTTGTTCTTGCAGACTACTGGTGGTCCACTAACCACAGGTTGGGAACCACTGTTCTCTAGGCTATGTTTCAGAGAAGAGAACTGGTAAAGCCATCTCAAAATATTCCTTGCCTTTAAAAAATCTTATGAGATTCATGGGTCACCATAAGTTGACAAATAACTTGAATAAATGTGTGTGCATGCACATGCACACACAACACACACAGAAGGAGGATAATTTTACCTGAAACATAAATGGAATGATGAGAGTTGTCTTCTCCACACTGAACAACTGTAGCACTTTGATAGCACTTTATCTGCCATGGCTTCATGCAATAGTATCCTGGGATTTATGGTCAATCTACTTCAGGTGGTAAGAACTGAGGCACACATTTATCTAGGACACAGTTCAGCCAGACACAGTGCAAATGTATCCAAGGAAGTTAAGTCGAACAAGTCAACAAGCACTACAAACTTCTGATTTGGATTGAGTTATATGGCTCAAGCAGGCAAGTGAAAATTGCATCATAGCATATAGATGAATTGGTTGCAAAAGTTCCAACAAGTGTATGTTGTTACTTGGTTAGTATTAATGAAATATGCGTTTGATATATTTTAAATAAGAAAAAAACATGTTTTATCATACTTAATGACATAATCATATGTATCTGTGATTCTATTAAGCAGAGGCTGGATGGCCATCTGTCAGGCCATTTGAATGTGATTTTCTTGCTTCTTGGCAGGAGGTTGGACTGGATGGCCGATGAGGTCTCTTCCAACTCTAGGATTCTATGATTCAGATTTGCCTGGAAACCAGTCCTCATTTATTCAGTGGGATTTCATACCTAATTCAATGTTCATGAGAGAACAGTCTTATTCTGGGTCTGTTTTAGTGTTTCTGTTCACTTTTTTAGGACATCCTTCAGTAGACCATGTGAACGTGACTTTGTTGCCTCTCAAGAACGTTCTGGACATCAGCATTCCTTCTGTTTGTGACTTTTTAGATTAAATATAGCAGTATCTTCAGTAGGGAAGTGCAACCTTGAAGAAAGTTTTGTGGACATACACAACAAAATGGGTCACACTGATTTCCCAGAAACAAATCCAGGCAGAAATGCCCCAATCACCAAGATCCTACCAGATCTTTAAGAGTAATTTTACACCTGCTAATCCTTTTGTAGTACTAAATCTACAGATCTGGGTGGTTGCTAAAAATAGGGCTATTTTGAAATAACTGGGAGAAGACCATAAAAATAAAAACATAAAACTATTTGCATTTAGCAAACAGGTTGTGCAAGTCCTGAGCCCAATTTTTGGGATGCAGATGGAGAAACTGTAAGAATTCTGTGCCCTCTAGTGGTGTTGAATGTAACAGATAATAGCACAGAAGGAGTCATGGGGACATGTATGTACAGCAGGCTTACAGTACCAAATATTTAGGTGCTAGGAGACTGAACCACTTTTATTCAGATGCAAAAGAAAAGTAGGTATGCTAGATCACAGGTAAAAGCAAAATTCCTCTGTCAGTTGATACATTTATTAGAAACACCCAAAATATCCTCAGTTTTTTTAGTATCATGTAGCACATTCATGGCATATTGGACAGTACACGGGACATTCAAATGTCTCTGAGCATGAAGAAGTTAACAGAAAGTCAGTGCTCTTTAGGCGGCAGTATTGCCCCACAGTCAGTAATACAACTGCAGTGTCGTGCCAATACATTTTGATGAGGAGGTGATTGTATTAGCCATGCCAAAAATGTAGATCCAAAAAAAGTGGGCACTTGCAGTTTTCAAATGCACAGTGAACAGGTCCTTTGTAAAACTGCATGTAACTGAACATCTCAAAATAGTTTGAATGAGAACAGGGATAGCTCATGATACTATCTTTTTACTGGGAAAACCATCAGTTCTCCCTAACTTGCAAATACGGAAGTTGCATCCTATTCAGAGTTTTGAGTTTGTTCTCATAGCCACACACTGTAGTGTGAAATGAACATAATGTCTGGAATATACCTTCAGATCCTGGTCAGCATTTATAAAATCTGCAACAAAAACCCATCATCTAAATATTAATTGCCATTGGGTGTGTGGACATGAGCCTGAAAAATCAAATGGTTCTAAAAGGGAATCATAGCTCTTCATCTCACCCCCTCAAATGAACACCCTAACTTCCTTCTTCTTGCTCCAAATGCAGACAAAATGCACTCTGCCTTACATCCAAGGAAGAGGAGACAGAATGCAGCCTTTATTACCTGCTGCTTCTGGAGACTAGGATTCAAATTGAAGGAAAAAAGATTCCACCTGAACATTAGGATGGTAAGAGCTGTCCGTCAGTGGAATATGCTGCTTCCTGATGGTAAGAGCTGTCCAGCAGTGGAATATGCTACTTCTGCTTAAATGCCTTCTCTGGATGTTTTAAAGCAAAAGTGTGGCCATCTGTCAGGGGTGCTTTGAGTCTGTGTTCCTGCATGCTAGGGAGTTGGACTGGATGGCCCTTATGGTCTCTTCCAATTGGGCCCTTCCACATAGCCCTATATCCCAGGCAGAAAATCCCACATTATCTGAGTCTGGACTCAGATAACCCAGTTCAAAGCAGATATTGCAGGATTTCCTGCCTTGATATTCTGGGATATAGGGCTGTGTGGAAGGGTCCTATGTGATTCTGTCTTCCTGCATTGTAGTAGCAATTATTTGAGAAATGCCACTTTAATTCCTTAAGTCAAAGTCACTTACCATGTATACACTGTACAGCTTAAATAGAAAGTAGAATCACTGGTTGGAATGGATGCTAGGAATCCAGGGGCCCTTCCACACAGCCATATAACCCAGGATATCAAGCCAGAATAACCCACAATATCTGCTTTGAACTGGGTTATCTGAGTCCACGCTGACATATATCCCAGTTCAAAGCAGATCATGACAGATGTTAGTCATCTGCATGGAAAGGGCCTAGGCAAAGCTAATGGTATAAATGGTTATCAGATGGCATGGCTAAAATTCTGACAATACTGGCCAACAGAGCAAATGCATAGCCACATTCACTCCTTTCTTTCTCCTTGATTTTTGTTCATGTCTACAGTCTCTTTCCTTCATGTATTGCTCAGCTGAAATTATATCCCCCTTCTTTTCAAATTGGTATATAGATACCAAGTATGCACATAGATAAAGACTTGGAAACTGTAGTAGCCAATAGTCTTCAGACAGATGGGTTACACAGAGATAAAACTTGTACTGTTCCAGCAGCAGAAAGGCCAGAAATGAAAATTGAGTACATTAATCCTCCAGATATTTCAGCTACTGAAAGAATGCATTACAACTATAGATAACTATTTTGGCAGAAAACCTCAAGCTCTTCAAACTGCCAGCAGAAGTATGTACTGCATCACATCCAACCACACATGAACGAGCAGGATATGACACAAATACAACTCTCTAGTCACCTGAAGGAAATGACATTGCAGAGAAAAAGATCACAAAACTAAAAGAAATGTTGAGATGCATTTTGTTGGAGTCTAACCTATGTAGCCAATACTGAGCAGAGGCAGCGATAAAAGACATGAGCAGAACAGGCTGTCAACGAAAGCAACAGAAGCAGATGGTGCTCCAAAACCAGAACTGAGATGCTCATCTTGACCAGAGAAAGGCATATCACCCCAACACCTATCATATCTTTTTTTGGAGGTTTTTTTTTAAACTGAGGCTGAATCGGAGTGCTTTGATTGTGCATTCCTGCATTACAGAATGGACTGGAATCCAAGGGCTGCAATCTTGCAATCTCTTCCAACTCAATGTTGCTTTGACTCCACAGCATTGGCACCTTGCCAATCTTCAACATGGGAAGGAATTGAAACCTTAAGAATCCTAACAGAAAGCCACTTTTTCCTATCTCAGATCTCTAGGGATGGCTTTCCTAGTGAGAAAGATTGCATTCCCAATGTGCTTTTATAAAGTTTCCCTACCTCAAACTATCTGTTTTCAATGGCTTATCCTAACTCAAAACTACCAGATTTTCCACAAAAATCTGGCTTATCAAATAACTTGGCTGAAACGATGGCAGGAACTGACATGCTGAGCTGTTTCATAAGATTTGGGTTTTTTAAAAAATCACACCCATACAAAGCATTATTGGCATATTTACAACTTAAATCTATATATGATAACTTTGCCAGTGATTGCAGTCTGTAGTATATCTAAACAATTGCCAAATCAAAACTTATATATATATATATTTCCAGAAAACAGAAGTTTGGGACAGAAGCTTGCCTACAGAAGAAGCAAATAAGTGGAGGAAAAACTACACAAGATGAAATAGGGACTCTTCACAAAATTAAAACTTGAAGACTCACAGAGCTACCAATTGCCTGTAGGATGCAAATGGGTCTTCAAAGTCAAACAAGATGCCAAAAGGGAGATCTAGTGATAACAATACCAAAGTAGCAGTCAAGGGTAATTCATAGAAATATGGCAAGGACTATGAAGAGAATGTTTCACCTATCATGGAGGAGGCCACAATAAAGTCAATTTTAAGTGTGACAGTATCCTGAGAAATACAAATTGAACATTTAAATATCAAAATAATTTATTTACATGAACTAACTGCCTGGATTTGAGAAGTCAGGAAACAAACCTAAGCATTTCTATCAAAATGTGGTTTTCTGCTTCCAGAGATAACCAAATGCTTGATTAGCCCTTGTTCAACTGATTGGCATGATGCATGCCATCAAATAAATATCTTTGTAGGGTACAGACAGATTCCAGTTGATTACAATCAATTAATCTGTTTTTAAAATCAAATGTGCATTTTAAAAATCAGCCTCCTCGCAATATGCACATCTCTAGGATCTCCTTAGAATGCGTGTGTCTAGCTTCACAGCTGGCTTCACATCGTTTGGCTGTTCAAGTGTGGCCTGTCAGGCTCAGGTCTAGATGTTCTGAATCTAGTCCTACCGCTGAGTGCAATGGAATTCACAATGCTGTGCTGAAAATATGAGAAACTGGGGCTATGGTGGCGCAATGGGTTAAATCGCTGAGCTGCTGAACTTGTTGACTGGAACTTGCTGGCGGTTTGAATCTGCAGGATGAGGTGAGCTCCCACTGTTAGCCCCAGCTTCTGCCAACCTAACATTATGAAAACATGCAAATGTGAGTAGATCAAAAGATGCCGCCTCAGTGGGAAGATAAACTGCACTCCATGCAGTCATGCTGGACAACACAGGTTCTTCGACTTAGAAATGGAGATAAGTATGATGCCCAGAGTCAATAAATACCACCCCCCCCCTGAGCTGGAGATGAGCACCACCCCTCAGAGCCAGAAGGAGAAGCCTTTATCTTTATCTGTGTTTCATTGTTTCCAGGCATTGAATGTTTTCCTTTGTGTGTATGCTGGAATCTGCTCTTGAGGAGATAGGGCGGAATACAAACAAATTATTATTATTATTATTATTATTATTATTATTATTATTACTATTATTATTCCCTTAGTGCTTCTAATAATAAATTATTATTAATATTACTATTATTATTCCCTTAGTGCTTCTTGACAGAAAAAACAACAACAGGAAACCATTTTGCCCCTTTCCTGGGATCAACTGGATCTCCTTTACTCCACCATGCCTATTCACTGCCACTCCCTGGCCATTCTCCCTTCTAGTCTATGTTTATACTAGTTTATTCACAATTTTTGAATACAGAACTGATTTCACATCTATGTACTCATGGAAGTAAGAAGAAGAGTAAGATCATCCTACTTTGGTGTCCATCTAGCACACTTGGCATTAATGAAGTAAGATTAGAATATCATATTTCATATTCTGAAAGAACTTGGTAGCCAGTTGTTTGGTTTTCTTTTAAAAAATTCAACAAGTTTTCAAGTATATGGTAGCATTTTATATATGCCTGTGCCCTCTCTCTGCTCCATCTTATTTTTTCCATAAAATATCCAGTGAATGTCCTTTTGTGAATCTAACATAAAAGGGGTTAGCATCTTGATTAAAAGCTTTTTCCTCTTTATCATGACTGCTAAATGCTCTGCACAGCCTAGTAACCTTCTTCTATAAGCATTAACTCTTTTAAAGTAAGTGAAAGTGTGCAGATGATTTGTGCCACAGCTGTTTGACTGCAATAAGGGGCACACTTTGAAGAAACCTTAATAGAATTTCTGAATGGTTTCATCATAACATTTAGAAATGGAGTGACAAACACATGGACAGAAGAGGACTACTGACAGACTTTTTAAAATGAGGAAATACACAATCTTTCTTCACATTTCCTTTTGTGTCTCTGGATTTCAAGGAGACAGGTTTGTTAGTCTATTTCAGCATTGAAAGTAATGGAAGTTAATATTACGATGGAGTTAACATTAAAGAATCAGGAACACAGCAGTTACATGGATGTGAGGGTGATAAAAAGGTAAAGGTTTCCTCTTAACATTAAGTCTAGTCGAGTCTGACTTTGGGGGTGGTGACATCTCTATTGCTAAGCCGAAGAGCTGGTGTTGTCTGTAGACACCTGGAAGGTCATGTGGTCAGCATACCTGCATGGAGCACCATTACTTTCCTGCCAAAGAGGTACCTATTGATCTACTCACATTTGCATGTTTTCAAACTGCTAGGTAGAAGCTGGGGCTAATGTTGAAAGTGCACCCGTCCCGTGGAGTCGAACCACTGACTTTCCGGTCAGCAAGTTCTGCAGCTTAGCCATTTAACCCACTGCTCCCCTATGTAGGTGGTATCACAGTATAATAGGACCAGTGAAGAAATCCCTTTGAAGAAGCTACGAAGTTATGGTTGAGGATCCATTTTCCAGGATTCCAATATCTAGAATACTCCTAAATCTGAAAATGTCCAAAAAGGTGGCTGAGATAGTGACACCTTTGCTTTCAGATAGTTCAATGTACACAAACTGGGTTCCATCCACAAAATTATTAATTATTGTATGTAGAAAATTACCTTCAGGCTATGTGTATAAAGTGTGTATGAAACAGAAATGAATATTGAGTTTAGACTTAGATGCCATCTCCAAGATATCTCATTATGTATGTACATGCAAATACATGATTCCATAATCCAAAACATTTCTGGTCCCAAGCATTTTTAATAAGGAATGCTCAGGAATGTATTTATTCATTATTCGGAAAAATATTTTTGTCCTTTTGCATATCTTGAGATCTCAGGATTGCATCCCTGAAAAAATGCAATTTCAAGCGATTAAGAATGATTTAAAATAGACCAGAATGAATTAAACATTTTAAAAGCAGTCTAAAGCATGCTTAGAAATTCAAAATATTGAAAAGTGAGATTACACATGTAACACGGTTTTTGTTCCTGGTTATAAATGTCATTTCCTAATTGGTTATATCATAAAAACATGGAAAGAGTTTATTAAACTGCAAAAAACCCCCGTTGGTTTTGCAAGACATCCTGCAGTACATTTTGCTATAGTTTCTCAATGAATATCTCATTGAGTCTAACATAGTTTGTGGCAACCACAAAAACAAAGTTTCTGGAGTATAACAACTACTTTCAAAGTAAGTACCGCACAATTAAACAGGAAACAACACTTTGAAACCAGGAAAAGACAATTTTTCAGATTTTATTACATAGTGCTGTTAGCCTTTTAGCCTTAGGATTTGATAATGAGCCAGTTTTTAATCTTGGTACAGCTATAAAGTAAAGACCTATGTTAATCAGGTCCCCATGGAGTTGGTTTTCCTCAATTGGAAATATCATTTCTTATGTTTCCATGTAGTGTAATGCCAGTGGACCCAGTGGATAGTCTCTTGGATAGACTTCAGTGCTCATATATTTGTAAGTAAAGGAGGGGTAATAAGTTGAAATAAACTTGAATAATTGGGTTTTAATTTTCAGGGATGTATGTGCTTTTTTCAAAAACTATTTTAAAGCTCCAGATATTACAGCTAAGGAGACAAATATAAAATCATGTATAAAAGGAAACATAAATAAATGAAGAAATATCATATATGGACTCTGTGTTCAACATTAACATTAACAGACCCCAAAATGGCCCACCTTTGTTTTCTTATTTTCCTTTTGGGATGGGCTCTTAATGCTATCTTTGCTGTTTTTCAGACTTTTAATTAATTTTAATGTTTCTTTATGTTTATAACTTCAACCATTGTGTAACTGTGTAATTAATTTTATATTTATATTGGGACCTACATATAGTTTTAATTGTATTGTTTTTAAATATGTGGTTATTGAAGGAGAATTGGGATACTGTAAGAACAACAACAACAACTACAATTTGTATTCAACTATCCATGGCTTGAAAACATGCATTAAATAAATCCAAAAAGCAAACCTTGTTTTTGCTATTTTATATACAGGATACTGTTGCACTCCAGCACTGGAACATCTTTTCATCCAGCACCACACCAGAGTCCAGTAACACTACCTATGAATGTTTATTAAATAAAGCAGATATAAAAGGAAAAAAAGGCATTTTGAAAAGGTTCAGTAGAATGCAAAATACAAAATAGAAGTAATCCAAAAATAGATAATACATATTAGCAGTAATTCAAAAATGGCCAAGAACATAAAGTCAAGATAACCAATATCCACAGCAGTTAGTCCAACATGAATCATAAGTCAGAAAACTTGAGCTTTTCCAGGACAAACCCTTACAGGAACAAAGACATTAACAGATGAGGAAACTTGAATCATGAACTTGAGAGCAAAAACAAGAATATCATATTTTACCAATGTTGTTTCCTCTGAAAGGCACAGAGTCAACATCACTTAATTTAAGCCTGACCAAGTAGCCATGACTTCTCATGGATTCACTCAGAACATCTAATTTGCCTATTTTTCACTCTCAAGACTAATTTGGCCTTTTATGAAAGCTCCCAATTTTTCCCAAGAGAAATTGACTTTTCACCTGTTTCACTTTCCCCTGTTACCAAGGAATGACCATCAGAATGCAAAATATCCTCTGCCTCATCTCCATCTGCCTGCAATTCCTTCAATTCCCTCCGATCACACATAGATTTCTCATTTTGAAACCCATCATCACCCTCATCCTCTGACAAATCCTCAGATGCTTGCTGTTTTATAACAGATACAATTTTTAGAATAGATTAGCTTTATTGTCATTGTACTATTGCACAACAAATGCTTTCCCCACAAAACAACACACCCATCTTGCTCATCAATGGACTTTTGTATCTACAGGAGGTCCTGGATCCAAACCTCAGTGGATGCCAAAGACTCACTGCAAAATTCATGAATTCTGAGAAGCAGAAAAAAGTTCCCTTATTCAGAGTTCATGGACACCTAGATGGACATGCAAAACATGCAAACACTGACTATGAGGAAATGTTCCAATATGTTAATCTAAAAGCAAACTCTGACAGTGTTAAACTCTAAAATATCACTTTGAGCCCACTTAAAAAAAACAGCATCACTGAAATGTACTGGCATTTTTATTTTTGTGTATAATTTACATAATGTTGAAAACCTAGAAAGGAAAGAGGTTTGAATGCTTCAGTGGCTTGCATTTAACTTTCCATTATGCCGAGATTTCAAATCAGGCCAACCTTTTCAAACCTGACTAGTGAATGCAAATGCCTTTTTGAGTGCAAAATGTGAAATATGGGGGGGGGGGGGGGAAGGATTTTCTGTATCAGCATTCAACATTTTTTATAAAAAATATATAGAGCTTTTACAAATTAACTCTTGATTGAACAGCTGTCCAATATAGGACAAAAAACACAAAAGATGATAGAAATTTCAATGCAAAACCTGAACATTGAAAAGGAAGGTTAAAAGGAAGGGAGAAGACGAGTGAAGCAAATGGAGACAAAGGAGTGGTAGATTGGAAGAGGAAAGGAAACCTCGGTAAAGAAAAAATCATTTACTGGGTTTCTGTGAGTTTTCCGGGCTGTATGGCCATGTCCCAGAAGCATTCTCTTCTGACATTTTGCCCACATTTATGGCAGACATCATCAGAGGTCGTGAAGTCTGCCATAGATGTGGGCGAAACATCAGGAAAGAATGCTTCTGGAACATGGCCATACAGCCCGGAAAACTCACAGCAACCCAGTGATTCCGGCCATGAAAGCCTTTGACAACACACAAAACATTTACTGTTTTGAATTTTGATTTTGGTATCATGATTTGCACTTTAGCTTGGCCCTCTTTCCTGTAATCCTGACACTTTAATGGCTAAGGGCATTACCCTCCCAACCCAGCCTTATTGAAATTGCACCTTCCCTTGGTTCTATTTAGGAACCACTGCACTTATTCTGAGCTCTCCGACTACATCATTTATTATTGTTCAGCCATTATATTGTTTTATGATGTTTCCTTTGTTTTTACCTGATGTGTTGTTGTTGTTGTTGTTGTTGTTGTTATTATTATGAAGGTCTTCTTTTAAATAGCCTCTTGTGTTACCACAGGCTTGTGAAGGTTGTGAAGTCTGCCATAGATGTGGGCAAAATGTCAGGAGAGAATGCTTCTGGAACATGGCCATACAATCCGGAAAACTGACAACAACCCAGAGATTCTGGCCATGAAAGCCTTTGACAACACGTAAAACATTTTCGATTTTGGTATCATGTTTTTGAAAGTCATCTTTTAAATGGCCTCTTGTGTTACCACAGGCTCCAGGAAGTATCCTCTTTCTGTTCAGTCGCAACACCTCTTTTAGCTCATATTTCCCATTTTGGTATTTGTAGTGGCAAAACTACAGCTTTCCAAAATGAAACAAGCTTCAGTTTCATGCATTGTGATTCCACTTTAACTGCCATGGCAACATCTTAGGGTTGAAGTTTATGAAAAGGCATTTAGAAGTCCAACCAAAGAATTTTAGTGCCTTTGACCAAACTACAACTCCTAGGATTTCATAGGAAATAGCCATGGCAGTTAAAGTGGAATCATAGAGCTGTAGTTGGGAAGTGTGGAAAGCCACTATGTCTGGAACAGAGATTTTTTTTTTTTACTTTTATAGCTAGTGTATATATAACCCCCCCCCCCCCGCAAATTCTGGTTGGTTGTTGATTAGCTTCCTGGTTCAATCTCATCAATCTGCGCATGGCACCATTTGGTCAGTTGTTGTTGTTTATTTATTCAGTCGCTTCCGACTCTTTGTGACCTCATGGACCAGCCTACGCCAGAGTTCCCTGTCGGCCGTCACCACTCCCAGCTCCTTCGGAGTCAAGCCAGTCACTTCAAGGATACCATCCATCTTGCCCTTGGTCGGCCCCTCTTCCTTTTTCCTTCCATTTTCCCCAGCATCATTGTCTTCTCTAAGCTTTCCTGTCTTCTCAAAGACAGGAAACCTTAGTCAGACGCTTATCAAAACAGTTCAGGAAAGCAAATCTCGATTACAATCATTCAATATATCAAATATCATTTGGGATTTTCTGGGACTGTGTGAGGTTTTCATTTGGTTCACTTTATCAAAACAAAAATACCCTTTCTGTTTTGAGCTTTCTTACATCTCAGACTTGCAGCCTGGGTGAGTTCTTTAGACTGACATTCCCAGACCTTCCATTTGTTTCCTTTTGCATCTCTAAAGAAGGCGATTGCCCTGTTTCCTTGCTTGTGTTTCATTGCCCTGTCAGCCTGTCTTTCTCATGGCAGATTCTAACACTAAAGACTAAGGCTATTTATTTGATCAAACTCACTCTTCTATTTAATTACCAAGTCAAATCAAATTAAATAGGTGCCTTTTGTCCCTTTCATCGTTCTGTTGTTTTTCTGTGTCAAATTATTTCAAATCTTTAAAACTTTGGTTACCGCTTTCTTTTATTTGTTTTATTAAAAATTACATCATTTCTCTAAGGTATTAAGGTAGCCTTTTAGTATGATTTCTTCCCTATACTTGTTTTATCCTCAAAACAACCTCAGATGGTAGACTATTTTCACCCAATTTTCTCTAGGTACAAGGGTGCATCTACATTGTAGAATTAATTCAGTTTAATACTATTTTAACACAATTTAACACTATGGAATCCTAGGATTTATCATTTGGTAAGGCACCAAACGACTCTTTGGCAGCGAAGGCTAAAGACTGTGTAAACCCTTAGATCAGTACACTAACCACTCCACTCCACAACCTGTTTTACTATAGATATTTCTCTACCTTGTACAACATCAGGATCTGGCTGCTTTCTAAAAACTAGTGTAGTGCTCTCTTTTTTGTTCTTTTCATGTCTTCTGAATATTTTCCATTGACTAGGGAATAAATCTAATTGTGAGTCCAACTAAAGTATACGAATTGAATGAACTGGATGTGTTGCGTCAACGTTTATGTAAGTTCCATGGATTCAATTTGTTTATTCTGATGGAGAGTAACTATTAAATTTAGCCCTAAATGTGTTAGATGGATATATAAATGAATGCTGAGGTTCTGGCTGCTTTTCTTTGACTTGTTTGCCATTCTGCAGGTATAACAGTCACTTCCACATCCATCTTTTTAAGAGACCTTTAGATCTGGTTCAATAAATCCTATTAACTGGCTGTGTGGACATATGTATTTATCTCCTCTAGATGCTGTAGTGTTTTAGAAATGTGGGCTTTGGGATTTACTCACTTGGATAAGCTGAAATGTTTATTATAGGAAAGTTCAAGTAAGTTAGATGGTAATTCCACCAGACCAATCAACAGGAATAGAGATACAATCTCTTGTTCTGCATCCTGCTTCTTTCTGTCGAGAAGTTGCATTGATGGTTCCCAAGTAAGTTGGAAAAGTCAGACATTCTTAGACATAACATTATATTCTGCTTTAGAATAATAGAGTTGGAAGAGACCACATGAACCATCTAGTCCAACCCCCTGCCATGCAGGAAAAGCACAATCAAAATATCCCTGACAGATGGCCATCCCTCCTCCCTTTACCAATCTCTTATGTACCAAGCTTAAAAAAAAATCTTGGTTAAAAATGTAAATAAACATTTCATGTTAAAAGTCTCAAGGGAAAATTAATAATTAACAGGGCAGAAGGTTATGTGTAGCAATAAGTACTATTAAGTGGCCTACATTTTCACTGTACATAAGCAAGAAATTAAGAGGCACTCGGGCATCTGTTAAATGTTGTGTAATGGTAGAATGTGTTTCATCTATTAATTAACTATCTCGTTTGTTGACAGGAGAATTCAGTCACTCCAATGCAGTGCATCAATTTGCTTCTCAGTATAGTAATCATACCATAAATTAACATACATCTTTATAATGTGTTAATCGGCACCGTGAATATTTGATAGCCATGATGTCAGGAATAACAAATTAGCCCTCACCACAGATTCATGACACAACATTAAAAAGATGAGACCTTGTATGACTTCATCAAGTAGTGCATAGTTTCTAACTAGACTGTCATCAGCAAGTTTCATCTTCTAGATTTGTTTCTTGTAAAGTTCACTTATTAGACATGCTTGTGATATAACTTAGGTATTTTAACTTTCTGGCACCCCCCCCCCCCCCCGCTCCAAACCCTGCAATACTTTTATTGGAAGACCTTTGCACATGACAGCTAGCTAAAATACATTTTAAATGCCATGGACAGATTTCTGCTATTTATTTTCCCCAAATATATTTGGGAAGGCAACTACTTATGGAATCTACAGTTTCTCAGTTCTCTTTTATAGACATGTGGAATTTGGTTTACAACCCAAGTTTTCAGCTGTGAAATTCACTATGTGTTTTGCATCTGTCATACAAACCATAAGGAGCCATGGTGGCACAATGGGTTAAACGAGGCATGCTCAAACTGCGGCCCTCCAGCTGTTTGGGCCTTCAACTCCCAGAATTCCTGACAATTGAAAAAGTTCATTAGGGCTTCTGGGAGTTGGAGGCGCAAACAGCTGGAGGGCCACTGTTTGGGGATGTCTGGGTTAAACCCTTGTGCCAGCTGAACTGCTGATCTGAAGGACAATGGTTCAAATCCACAAAATGGGAGAGCTCCCATCTATCAGCTCCAGCATCCCATGTGGGGACATGAGAGAAACCTCCCACAAGATGGTAGCACATCCAGCTGTCCCCTAGACAACATCCCTGCAGATAGCCAATTCTCTCACACCAGAAGCATCTTGCAATTTCTCAAGTCACTTCTAACATGATAAAAAAAATACAAACCATAGTCTAGTGTTCTGGTCTAAAAACAAGCAAATGTGCTCTTTAAATGCCAGGAGACAATAAGACTCTTGGTGTTAAATGAGGAACCAGAGCCAAGTTGACACAAATATCCGATAAAATTATGATTCATAATAGTAGCAAAATTACAGTGATGAAGTAACAACGAAAATAATTGGTGTCTTCTGTCGCAGTGATTTGGACCCAGGTTTTAATTTATACTGTACTTTAAAACTACAGTTCAAGATGGTAAACATAGATGGTTTCAGCACCTTGGATAGCTCCTATAACATTCCCAAAATTGGTTGATCACCCCAATGGCACGAGGGCTGCCATTTGCAATTCTACATTAGTAACTTAATTATCTGGAGAGGTGAATGTATGGAGTTCTATGAGATAAATTAAATACTTCCAAGAGTTCTATATAGGAACAGGCTGGAAATTTAATTGCATTCAGTGTTTTCTTCCTATGTCATTCTTGAGCTAGAGAAACTGTGGTCTTCCAGGTGATCTTGGATTATAGTTCCTAAAAGCGTTAGGAGAAAATACCATAGCTAGTATGAATTAGCTATGCTTCATGGTCAAAGACTATGGGTCCATAGTGTGGAAGCAATATCTTGAAGCACATAGATCTCCTATTCCGTACTTTGGACAGAGACACAATCCAGAGACACAAAAAAGAAAAGCACGAGAGGGAAGAAAGGAATCTTAGGAGTAACTGTGGAATTTTCCATATGGTGGAATGGAAAGAGGCTGTATGACAGTGTTATTTTAAAACACTGCTTAGAACACACATACTTTCTTTTTGTATGTTCAATGATGTATATTTTAATTTGGTTTAAATTTTTTGATTGTTTAATCTTGTTTTAACTGCATCTTGCAGATTATAACAATATCTTTTTGTTGTAAGACACTCTCAATCCCAATTTGCAGAAAAGGTGGGACAGAAATGATAATAATTTGTCCTTGTATTGCTGTGCATCATTCAATACCAAATTCAGTCTGTTAACAATAAGCAAAGAAGACCAATGATTAAAGGACTACATGGAAACTATTGTGTTTTTAAAAATGTATTTACATAGCTACTTGGGAATGAACAAAGACATAACTGTATAGCAATTTGTATCCATGAGATTACGTTGTGGAGTGTGGCTCACTGTTTGCTTTCAATGTATAAATTGACAAAATAAACACCTTAAAGTGTTAAACATATATGAATATTGAAGAGCTTTTAGTTTCTGCCTTGTTTACATTTTGACACAGGTTTCTACAGACAACTTATCTTTCCTGGCAGAGAAATGATGACCAATGTCCAAATCCAGAGGGTTGGACCTTGCCTGGCTAAACTGATCAGGCATTAGACCATCTCATACTGATGAGAGATCAGACCATCTCATGCTGTGATATTGCAAGCCTGAAAAATAGGAAAGCAATATAAGCTCAGCAATACCTCTGCAGTAAAATAAAACAATAGATGGAGGAAAACTGAAGATGTAGAGCTACTGTGGGATCATGGTTGGCCTAGAACTTTAGGAGATCATGATTCAAATCCTGGGTCATGGAAACTCACTAGCGCAGTGGTTCTCAGCCTTCCTAGTGCTTTGACCCCTTAATACAGTTCCTCATGTTGTGGTGACCCCCAATAATAAAATTATTTTCATTGCTACTTCATAACTGTAATTTTGCTACTATTATGAATTGTAATTTTGTCTGGGATTTGTGTCAAATTTGTTCTAGTGAATGAAAATACATCAGCATCTCAGACATTTACAAATGGCCCAGAACTCCCATGACCAACAGAAGGGTTGGTGGGCATTGACTTTGAGTTTTGGTGGGAGGATTTTCCGTCTGTTTCCAAAAAGGAAGAGAAGGACAGAGGAAGTCACAGGAAGGAGGGAGCAAGCTTGTTTTCTGCTTCCCTGGAGACTAGGACCCGGAACAATGGTTTCAAACTACAAGAAAGGGGTTTCCATCTGAACATGAGGAAGAACTTCCTGACTGTGAGAGCTGTTCAGCAGTGGAACTCTCTGCCCCGGAGTGTGGTGGATGCTCCTTTTTTGGAAGCTTTTAAACAGAGGCTGGATGGCCGTCTGTCAGGGGTGCTTTGAATGCAATATTCCTGCTTCTTGGCAGGGGGTTGGACTGGATGGCCCATGAGGTCTCTTCCAACTCTATGATTCTATGATTCTAGTGAAGAAAGCAGCTAAACCTTCACCAGTGATTTTAGTGTAAAGGATTTCAAACCAAGCCCCTTCAGATTTTGGGAAGGAGGAGCTTAATCAAATCATGTATCAGAAAGCTAATATGTAATGTTCGTTATGCAAATTAGATAATAAAACAACACTCTAGAAGCATCCTTAGCATAATGAATCATGCAGATTGTGTAGATTTGCAGGCAATTATTATTGAATAGAATACCTACTACTGAATATAACAGATTTGGGCAGAATCCAGGCTCTGTTATGCAGTAGTCAAGACACAAGAAAAGGTATTTGCATATATTTAATCTTTACTTGTGGCAGCAACTGGAAACTAAAGGGGAAGACAGTTATATGCACTCCTCAAAAGCAACATGACTACAGGTAACAGGTTGTAAAATCTACAGTATTGGACCCCCTAGGATGACATCTGAGTGGGGACCACATTTCTAATCTGTGGCATATTAGATTTTTTTAACAAAACAGTGGAAGAAAGTGTTGTGTTTTAAGAGAGTACTCATGTCAATAAGAAGTGTGTGCGTGGCTTTTCCTTGGTTTCATTCATTTTTTAATCTTGGCAGCAATTTTAAAGTGAAGCTTCCTGTGGCATACATCTGCATCAGTTTAACACAGTCTAAATCTATTGTACCATGCTCATTTTTAAAGTCTAAAAAAACCTACTTTCTAGGGATTACAATCTCCTAGCCAACACTGTCAGTGGCCATGCTGAGCAGCAGGATTCCTTCAATTGCTGTCCACGCAAAATCATTTTCCCAAAGTCTCCATATGGTACAGTTGATGTCTGTCACCAGACTGAGTTAATTACCTGTGCTATAATTTTGTTGAAAACCAGATGTCTTATCAAGAAAAAATTGGGATTATTATTCATTCCAAACATCTATATTTGGTAGCAGCTAATGAACAGTACGTGGAGCAGAATTCAAATATTAATGAAGCCTCATTGTTTGCTTCAACAAATACAAATGATTTTTCCGATACATCACTGACACCTCTTCTATCTTTCATTTCTTATTTCTGTCACATTCTGCATTGATACTGTTGGAAGGCGAGGCTACAAACCTCTGGAAGGGCACCCATATATACATGGTGTTTTGTGTGCTTGGGGATACCTTTTAGTAGGGTTTGAACTGGAAAGAGGTGATCCAAAAAGTTGAATCCTCTCCCTAAAATGATCTTAGCACCCTGGATAACTTTGATAAAATTCAGAGTAAAAACCAGCATAAATCCACTGATTCCCTGACATAATCTTCTTTTCCAGTGATCAGTGTACTTTGCAGCCCAACAAGCTATAAGCAACGTAGGTTGGCAAAAAATGACCTTTCACCAGAACTCCTTATGTAAACCTGCATTCAGACTGCAAAAGCACAAGTGGCTGGGGTGAAGTAGAGAAAGGATCGGCAAGCCTGAGTTTCTGGGAACAGCCCTTGAACATAATTGCCATTTCAATCTTTGCTTCATTAGCTGTAGATAGCTGTATGCCAGCTTCTTTCAGCCTCATAAGGTTGTGGTGAGAATGAAAACAGATGAACTGTGCTGGCTGTTGTTGAATTAACAACACTGCTTTCTGTGCCAATCATTTTAGGACATACATGATCTGTATCTACACTAAAAGTTTATAGAGGTTGGATACAATTTTAACCATCATAGCTCTGCCTTTTAGAGATGTGTTAGACCAAGACAAATGCAGAGAACAAAATAAACTTATCTACATGGCATTCACTGACCTTGCAAAAGCATTTGACGCAGTGAATCGCGATTCTCTCTAGACCATCTTCCTAAAAACTGGATGCCCTGATAAATTTATGAACTTCCTGTGGCTTCTCTATGATTACATTATGGCAATGGTCTTGGACAGCAATGGCTCCCAAAAAGACCCATTTAAGGTGGAATCAGGTGTCAAACAGGATGTGTTATTGCCCCAATCTTATCCATCTTCATCACTATGATACTGCACCTTGTTGATGGGAAGCTTCCTACTGGCATGGAAATCATCTGTTTGACAGATGGCAAGCTAGTTAATCTCAACAGACTGAAACCCAAAACCAAGGTCACAACAACATCTGTTATAGAACGCCAATATGCTGATGATAATGAATTCTGTGCTCATTCAGAAGAAGACGTACAAACCACTCTAAACGCCTTTGCAGAAGAATGCAAAAAATTTGGCCTTTCATTGAACACTGAGAAAACCAAAGTGCTTTATCAGCAGGCACCAACCAAACCCTCTGAAATGCCAGAAATACAGCGGAACGGTGTAATGTTAGAAAACATTGATGATTTCTGCTACCTTGGCAGCCACCTCACCACATCAACACTGAAAAACAACAACACCTGAGCTCTGCAAGTATAGCTTTTTTTTTCCAAATGATACAGTGTTTGAAGATTGAGACATTCATAGGGAGACCACAATGCTTGGTTATAAAGCTATAAAGTTCTCACAACTCTGATATATGCATGTGAAATGTGGACCTTTTACAAATGTCACTCTCAACTTCTGGAACGATTCCATCAGCATTGTCTCAGAAAAATTCTGTCTTTCCAAATCTGTTTGGGAATGCAGGCAGAAAAATGTCAGCATGCTGAAAGAAGCAAAGACCACTAGCATTGAAGTGATGATCCTCTGCCATTTATTTCGCAGGACTGGCTATGTTGTCTGAATGCCCAATCACCATCTCCTGAAGCAGTCACTCTGCACTCAACTCAAGAATGGAAAACAGAATGCTGGTGAACAGTAAAAAAAATTATAGATCGGCTCAAAGCTAACCTTAAAGAACTGGGAAGACTTGGCCCTTGAGTGTTCAAATAGTGCTGTAGAATTTGAAGAGGAATGAATGGAGGGTGAAAAGGAGAAATATGTCAAGAGGAAGGTGCATCAAGCCAACCCTTGTTGGGACTGGTTTCGATCTGAAAAACAATGTCTGTACTGCGAAAGAACATGGAGATCAAGAATAGGTCTCTACAGTCACCTACGGACCCAGCACCAAAATCCTACACTTGGAAAGCAATTATACTTGACCATGAGTGATAGCCTATGATGATGGACCCTAAAAAATAATTCTACTAAATTTCAGATATAGTAGTTCATAATGTTTTTGTGCTGATCATCTTTATAGTTTGCAAATGCATTACGCAAAAACAAAAAAGGTTTTGATATTTTTGTTGAGAGACAGAGAGAGAATATTTTAAAAGTTGCTGTTGACTGCTCAGTCCTTTCAATTCACTCCACGATGGACTTATTCCACCCCCCACCCCCCCGGAGGTTCATATAGCTATTAAAGATAACATATATGATGATAATGAAGACAGTACTCTTGAAAAGAGAGTTCTTTTTCTTTCTCGTTCAGACAATACTCTGGATCACCATCACTAGAGGCTATACTTTATGCCCCTGAACTGGACCAGGGACCAGGTGGAGGCTACATTCCATGCCTCTGAACCACCCCAGTAGCCGGACTGTGGCTGCACAGCTGAGTGGTGCCAACATTTGCTTGTGGCCCTCCATCTGCCATTTGCAGTACCCACCAAACATGGGAAATGGCACTAGATATCTACATAAAAACTCCAACCATCACCCAAGTCAAAAAAGAAGCACCATCAAAGCCTTGGCAGACCGTGCAAAAAGAATCTGCGAACCCCACCTCCTCCAAGATGAACTGAACCACCTCAACTGGGCTCTCCAGGCCAATGGATATTCCATCTCAGACATCAGAAGAGCTGCAAGACCAAGAACAAACCACGAGAGTAAAGATGATGATCCACCCAGAGGAAAAGTGTTCCTGCCATACATCAAGGGAACCACTGACCGCATAGGGAAGCTGATGAGGAAACACAACATACAAACTATCTACAAACCCACCAAGAAAATCCAACAAATGCTACGTTCAGCTAAGGACAAGAGGGATCCTCTCACCTCTGCAGGAGTCTACCGTATACCATGCAGCTGTGGACAAGTCTACATAGGGACCACCAAACGCAGCGCCCAGACACGCATCCAGGAACATGAAAGGCACTGCAGACTACTTCAACCAGAGAAGTCAGCCATAGCAGAGCACCTGATGAACCAGCCTGGACACAGCATATTATTTGAAAACACAGAAATGCTGGACCACACCAACAACCACCATGTCAGACTACACAGAGAAGCCATTGAAATCCACAAGCATGTGGACAATTTCAACAGAAAGGAAGAGACCATGAAAATGAACAAAATCTGGCTCCCAGTATTAAAAAACTCTAAAATTATAACAGCTAAACAACAGAGAGGAAGAAACCAGGCACAGATTAACACCTCCCAGCAACAGGCTTTCCCAGGTTCAAGCAGGCCTTCAAATGCTAATGAAGGTGATTAGCCAAACACTCACACCTAATTGCAGCAGGGAAGAGCTCCTTGCCCCACCCCAGCCATTCCACAGATATATAAACCCAGTTGTCCTAATTCCAACAGACCTCTGAGGATGCTTGCCATAGATGCAGGCGAAACGTCAGGAGAAATGCCTCTAGAACATGGCCATATAGCCCGAAAAAACCCACAAGAACTGGGCACTGGACTGCTTGATATCCAGAGTGACAATATCCAGGGTGCCTAGGAGAGGGGCAAGAGGAAGGAGGAATCACTCCCTCTTTTCCCTCTCCCTTCTTCAATTGCCTTGTTGCTCTGGACATTGATCATCACTCCAGGTGCCAAGCAGTGTGCATCAGAAATGACACAGCAAGACGGGCAACATAGGTGCCACCCCCAATCCCTGGACTACCCAAGCCCAGGATAATACGATGGTAATGTAAACCAACCATGGCTGATTCCTGAATAGGAAGTGGCACAGTTGATTACATTTGTCCAAAGTTGCTGGTTACTCCAGAGTTTGGGGAGAGCTCCGGAGTAGTCAGTGAGTTTTGTTAACACAGCTCTAGATTGCGTTATGCCAAATCAGTGCTTTGCATTGTATACCAACATATAGCTGATTCGGCTCCCTTTGGGATAAAGTGCAAGAGAGGGTGCACTTAATCTCATTTGATCACCCAATACATTAAGTCTAGAAGAACTGTGACCATGTTTAAATCCTACTGTAACAGACTTGAAGAAGTAGTCTGTCATTCTTTACTTGGGAATCATATATATTTATACACGAATTTACAATGTGGATTATACAAAATACTGTTATATCCTTTGAAAACCTATCTATCCACCAGTCAAAATTTAGCTTGCCTTTTGTGTACCTTTTTCACTTTCATGGCTATTTGGCAATGCTTACAAAGCATTTGCAGTAAATGCTTTCTGTTTCTGTCATTTTTAGAGGGCATCATTTTTTAAATTTATGATTTTAATATAAATTTGCACCCTGGAGGATTTATCAGTGAAAGTTTTGTTTGAACTATAACAAATCCAGTCCTTTTCTTGGGAGGAATTATTATGTACCATAATTTTGTCTCTTACATAATATATGAACATGCTAAACACACTAATTTTATCTATTACTGTTTATCTAATAATTTTCTACAAATGTAGGCTCCTTTTCAAGCACATGCCCTATATTACTTCACTATGTGCTCCACATTACACGATTCCTAGGAATGGAGAAAATTTGGCCCTGCAATTGTTGTTGAATAGGAGTTCCATCAGCCCTTCTCAGCCTACAGTAAAGAGTACTGAGGGCCCTTCCAGACAGGACTTAAGTCCCAGGATCTGATTCTAGGTTTTCTGTTTACCTCAGATTAGCTGGCAGTGTGAGCTCATATAATCCAGTTTAAAGCAGAAAACCGATCCTGGAATATAGGGCCTGTGTGGAAGGGCCCTGAGAAATGCAATCCAGCATCATTTGGAGGGCCATCTCTTTGTCCTGCTCTAATAAGTGGCCCATGGTATCATCATGATGAAATTTGTACAATTCCCCTCTTATATTTCCTTGTATTTTAAATTGAATTTCAATTTAGTTGTCTTTCTAAAGGTACTATCAGGTACCTTTAGAAAGACAGGATGAAAATTCAACAAATAAGTAAGTGTTCAGCAGGTATATGCTTAACCATATACCAACATGAAAACAAACAACTCTGAAACCTTTCATTGTGACATGTAAGATGGGGTATCTTCTGATCTCAGTGAGGATTACAGTATATTAAGATTCATGCACTTCATGAATCTTCTGGCTCCAGCAAGAACTCCAGTCCTCCCCATCCCACATGGGATAGACTTCAGTCTTCCTTGATTGGGCCAAACTACTAAAAAGCTGAACAAGTTATCATTTCCAGTGAGTCATATCATCCCATGACATGCAAAGTAAAGCATTATAGCCTCATTTACTCATCTTCACTTTTAGTGAGAGGTCAAGCTAGATTTGGTCTAAGGCCCATTTATTTATCTTTTAAAGCAAAGCATGGGCGTGCCTGCAGCAATGCATGAACTTTAATAATCCGTGGACTTGCTTCCAGCATCACATTCCAAATTAACTGCTTTTCTTCTTGTCAGCTTTTTTCACTATGCAGCTTTCACAACCAGAAATTTATAATCTGACTTTGAGATTTAATAATATGTCTGTATACTTGGAAATCGTATGTAATTCCTTCACATTCCTTTGACCACATTCTCCATTTTGGCTGATGACTGAGCCAAAATACAACATCTTTGTTATCCACTTTACATTTATGTAAAGCACCTGTGATCATTACTTTGTCTTCTTAATATTCACCTGTAACTTGGCCATCACACTTCCTTTCTCAGTAGCCATTCCAAGTCTTACTATTTTCTGTGAGTAATATAGTGTTGTCTTTATGTAAACTGTTTATGTTCCCTTCCCAAGATTTCATGCCTCTTTGCTCTGAGGCTAATTCTGTTCTCCGTATGATATATTGCTTAGATGCTTAGGCAATCTGTTCCTTAGCTTTCGTGTGGATCACAACATCTTCTCTAATTGCTTCCATTCGTATCTATGTTGAGCATGAGTTGACCAGTGTACCATTGTATGACCATCTTCATCTCTCACATTATATGCCATATAGAATGAATCAGACCATCGGGTGAGGGGACTACCAAGAGGTCTTGACCATCCTCGCAGGTATCATGTTGCCATGACATTGCTCCAGTGCCCATCTGTTCTGTGCATCACGTGGCCTGCAAAGCAGTGTTTGATTTGGGCAACATGGCATAGAGGATCTTTCACTTTTGATATTTTTCAAACATCCTTGTTGTGCAGTATGATATATTCTGCATATAAATTAAAGAGAGAGGGAACTAAAACCCACCCTTTTCTGACTCCCTGGCCAATGGGAAACCATTCTGTTTTTGTGTATTGTATCCCAACAATTAACTCTTTCCAGAGTATATCTTACACATCAAAAGAATTGAATGTGGAGGTACTTCTATTTCTTTTAGAGCAATAATAATTTCTCATGATTTACACAATCAAAGCCCCTATTTTAATTTCTATAAATGCAGGTTTATTTTTTTCCTGACATTCTTTGGTATTAATGTATGCTTGTGATATGATCCCCCATGCCTGTCTGAACCAGGAATTCAGAACCACTATCTTTCTAAAGACAATGGAGCTCACATTTCTTCATCTTGCTCCAAAGCAACCAAACCTGGAAGTCACTGTGTTTTTTCTTTCAATTGCATGTGCCTTTCATTTACTAAAGTGATGTACTCAGCAAGCCTTGCTTCGAGGGGATGGAAATGTGGACTGCTTTAAGATGCCCAGTAGCTGGCATAATTGACCTCTACTTAGTCTTTTCAACAGGCATTGCTGAGACCTCCAGAGCTCACTGTGATGTCCATGAAAATAACATCCTTGCTGCATGTTCAGGTATAGAAAAATGGATCTCCATTGCTCCCACAGTCCCCAGTATCATGTGCTGGGTAGGAGGTTGTACAGGAGATTGGTTACTAGCCATCCCCTGCCACGCATTGTTGTGGCCCAGTCTGTGTATATGTGTTTTTTGTGTGTATATATGTGTATATGTGTGTGTATATATTTGTGTATATGTGTATATATTTGTGTTTGTGTATATATGTGGTTTTGTGCATGCATTGTAATTTTTATTATTTTTTGGCTTTTAAGTCTCTTCTATGGTGTTTTTCAGTGTTTTTATGAGTGATGGTCACTCCTTGGCCTGATAGGTGTATTGTGTCCAAATTTGGTGTCAATTCGCCCAGTGGTTTTCGAGTTATGTTAATTCCACAAACAAATATTACATTTTTATTTATATAGATGAAGTTGGTGAAGAGTTCCAACCTTTGCAATGACTGAAAATGTGGGTTATGGTAGTATACATTTCGCATACACTATCACGTAAAGGTTCGCAGCCAGCTATCTTTGTTTATATTAATAAATTATTACTGACATCAACATAATAGCAAACTCATTTCTCATAAGTTGGAATTCTTGTACACTCCAAATGGGGTCATCAGTGTAGGTGACTGGGGAGAAGACTTAAGAAAACAGACTTAAGAAAACATTTGCACAAAATATATGGTTTGAGCAAAATGTATGAAAGAAGGGATGGAAGGCAGCAGCAGCATGAAGACTGGCATGAGTGAAATACTGAAAAGAAGTATTCCATGCTGCAACCTTTTGTTGCAGATTAATTTTGTCTATCTTAATCTTTTCTCAGGGCATAATTAATGCCAGTTTTGCTGGAGTTTACCAAGGGCCAAGCATGTTGGTGTGCTGCAGCATATAATAGCTGGGGATTTCATCCCACTATATTTGATGGATTAATAACTGTGTGGGAGTGGAATTATAATCAATGGGGTCAGAGGGAACTGAAATGTAGACAAGTATAAGCAGCAGTAATTACCTTGATAGTCCTACCATGTGCTAATGACCACAGTTGTAATTATCACTGTTTGTACTTCAGTTGCCTTTGATTACAGTCCCCAATCAACTCACCCACATACCTATCACAAAACTTGCATAATGTTCTGTCAGTGATAATATTCTCTTTCTGGGTTGGAATATTGATGTTTAATGGAGCAATCATACATGGTTCCTAATCTCTAACCCATTAAATCTTTGGTGCCTAGTTTTAAAAATATCAGCACTTTTGAAATATTTTTGGGGGGAGGTTACACAAGCCATAAGAAGAATGCTAGTTTCTGAAGTTTACACGGAAGGATCCTCCTCCTATTGCTTCTTACTGACCTGAGTTGACTGTCTTGCATAGACAAACCAGTTCATACTCCATGAAATAAATCCCAACTGCTCACTGGAGGAAAGGATATTAGAGGCAAATATGAAGTACTTTGGCCACATCATGAGAAGACAGGAAAGCTTGGAGAAGATAATGATGCTGGGGAAAATGGAAGGAAAAAGGAAGAGAGACCGACCAAGGGCAAGATGGATGGACGATATCCTTGAACAGACTGGTTTGACTTAGGAGCTGGGGGTGGCCACAGCTGACAGGGAGCTCTGGCGTGGGCTTGTCCATGAGGTCACAAAGAGCTGGAAATGACTGAATGAATAAACAACAACAATTCCTTATGAAGACTCCCATAGCAGAACTGTTACTCCTCCCATGTATATCCTTTGCAGCTTGCTTCGAACGATACATATTGTACCTTGAGCACCGCCAGTAAATATTCCAGATCTTTGTCATCTGTTCATTCTTTTCACTCCTTAGTGAGCAAGACATCCTTACATTGCCATGGGGACATCTGTTCTGTCAAAACTATCTGCTTGTTTAATTTCAAGCACTTATGTAGCTATCGAAGGCTGAGAATTGTTCTGACATTGGCTCCTGGGGAGAGTGAAAACTAATTTCTCATTTTAAAAAAGGAAGCACAAACACACATACATTAATTTCTGCGTGATGCTCCCAAGTGACATTACTTGTCTCTCTATGGCTGGTGAATAGGAAACAGACGCCATCTGGAGGACACTTTTAAAGGATGCCCAAGGCAACTCAACTTACATGCAAGCTATTTTCAACACGGGCATTCCACAGAGATTGGACTCTTCTTCTTACTATTGGCAGCGTCCTTTACACTTTCCTTTGCATGTAGGTAAAATGTTCTTATCTGTGCAGCAATGAATTGCACTCAAGCAAACAGAAGGAATGACCAGGGCAACAATGTAGAGCCGTCTCTGCCTGGGGGTGGCTTTGTTATTCCGAAAAACCTGGGAAGAGTTTCTTTCCCACCATGTTTCCTTGCTTTCGAAATAACACTTGCCTGAAACACAATCTTTTTTGTGTCTCCATTTCTATCAAATCTGATCTGTGGCCAGGCTCATCCAGACTCGCTGTGAAATAGCATTTCCCGTCACATTAAGGATCAACTGTCATCTTTTCTTAACCCTCTCTGCTGTAAACAAGCACTCGCTGGCAGAGGATCATAAACAGAGCTATAATCTGTGTGCCTCAATTTTCCAGATGTCTCGCCAAGAAAGGTATCTCTCCATGACATCATCCCATTTCATCTATTTCCCTGTCTCCTTGTTCCTACAGAGCTTTTATCCTCTTTAAAACATTTCTTCTACGTCTATTTTCCTTGCATCCTTTCAAAACCATTTCTCTGTGCTGCTTTAGCGACTGTTAGCCTGGCAGCAGTGAGTCATGGAAACTCCTTAAGACTAGTCGCTTTCTATTTATTTCACCAGCCATATCCTGTTATTTGTCTGCTTCTCAACTCTTCTTGTAACTGGACACTTTTTCCTTGCCTTTACAATATTGCTTTGCTTGCCTGATGTTTCTTTTTTAAGGCTTGCTTCTCTTCACACTCATAGAGTTTCCTCTTAATTATCTGGCCAACTGACAGAAAGAGAAAACTTCATCATTAACAGACTGGCTGAAAAGCACTATGCATACACTATTGTAAAAGTTTCCAAAGACAAAGTCCGCTGTAGTAAAAAGCAACTAAGATGGTTGTGGTATCCTGAAGGTGAGCACATTTAGTATGGCATAGGCTTTCATTATTATTGTAACAGGGTAACTGACAGAAAACCCACTACTATTTCTGGCTTTACATATTAATTCTTCACTTACCTGCTCCTTTTAGTATAAATAATACTGAAACATGATTAGGCAAGGAATAATAACAACAACAACAACAAATTTAAACCACAATGAAGTCACAGTTATGATTTTTGGGAGAAGAACATATGTGGGATAGGCAGTATAGTATAGTGATTTGAGTATTGGACAGTGATTCCCTACCTTTTTTTGACCAGGACCACTTGAACAAAGACCACTTTGACTAGAGACCACTCTCCAACATTAGTATCGAAACAGTTATGAATTGGTTTTTGATCAACTTTAGATTTGGTTTGGTTATTTGGGATGCTGATTCAGAAAATTGCATTGGATAGAATATATCAGCTCTATTTTCTGGTACAGAACATATGCCATCCAGTAGTTGCCATCTGCTCACCCATAGAAAACCATATTTAATAATCTAGAGCTGATGTGGTAGTAGTAATCTTTTGTGGATAGCCAGCCTCTCCCCTCCCGACTTTCCCATTGCCTCGGCACTATAAGAGGGTTTCATGAGACCTATCACTCTTGTTGCTGCGTGCTTTTGAGGCATGGTGTAGTAATGGTGAGGCCGCAGACCATATCTTCATTCTTGCGGACCACTTGTGGCCCATGGACCACAGGTTGGGAATCAATAGACTAGAGACTTGTCTACATGAAGAAACCAATCTGAACTCTTTCTAAGTCCAGTAATAAGTGCCTGCATGGCGCATTGGAACTTCCACTGAGAGTTCTCTCTTTCACCTGACTTTGTCCCACTTTAGATGAAGTCAGGAGATGTTTTGAAGTTTGCAGAAAACTATACATTATCCAGTGGCTGGATGGACACTGCCAAGACCGCACTTTACTAGTGCTAAACAGCACATAGGAAGGGGATGGCTTACCTTTTTGTTGGCACTACCACTCCCCACCGGCCACAGATCTTCTTGTCCATTTGGATCTGCTAGTGTCCAAATGGGGTGCCTGCATGACCAGTCAGAAGGAAAGAGTCCCATAATGTCTCAATACAAGACAAAGCAAAAGATGATTAATGTCTTTTGAGCGTCTACGAGTGGATATGTTCATCCCAGAGGAGAAGACTGAGATGCAGCCTGATTTCACTCTTCAAGGGCTGTCACAGAGAGGATGCAATATTGTACTCTTTTGACCCACAGGATAAAATCAGGTCTAAAGACTTGAAGTTACAGGAGAATAGATTTTGATTGAACATTAGAAGTCATCTTGTGATGTCAACAGTGGTCCAGAATGGGTGGAGTCTCCATCTCTGGATGTCTTCAAAAAGACACTGGACAGTGTTCTACTGACTGTGGATACTCTAGCTGGAGATCCTACAAGGATCGTTCCAACTCTATGATTCAAGCGCCATACATAATTACAGTTATGGTCTTTTAATAATCGCCTTGAGTCTTCTTCAGAGTACAGAAGGGCAGGATCTAAACAGAGTAAATAAATAAATTAACAATCAACTTGCCTTTTTAAAAGGAGGGAGCATTAGCTTGTCCTTAGCAAACACTGACAAGTCATTTTTGTCCATTAATTAACTTTTGTTCAAACCACAGACTAGAGTAATGAGAAAGCAAGCTCCTGAGAATATGCATTCTTTGGACACTAGTGGGTATTACTATCCAACTGATCATAGATTTTAAGTCTCCCAGATCCTTGTTTCCTCCCACATCTGGAGGAAAACTTCATAATACATGGAAATTTATGTGACAAAACTCTGAGAAAATGTCCTTAATGCAAAAAACAGCTCTGGAAGCGACAGTTTTGAGTGATGGAGTGCCAGGGAAGGATATGCTTAACACTTTGTTCAGAAACCACTTTTTAAATAGTACCCTTTTCCACTCTTTTGGTGTATATCATAATACAGGGTTGAGCTCCCTATGTCTCTCCAGATGTTCTTGGGTTGCACGTTTTAGCATAGCTAAAACGTAAAGATTATTAGAAGCTACCCCCAGTGGCACAGTGGGTTAAAGCACTGAGCTGCTGAACTTGTTGATTGAAAGGTCGCAGGTTCAAATACAGGGAGTGGCGTGAGCTCCCACTGTCAATCCCAGCTTCTGCCAACCTAGCAGTTTGAAAACATGCAAATGTGAGTAGATCAATAGGTACCACTCCGGTGGGAAGGTAACGGCACTCCATGTAGTCATGCTGGCCACATGACCTTGGTGGTGTCTATGCCAGCTCTTTGGCTTAGAAATGAAGATGAGCACCACTCGCCAGAGTTTGACATGACAGGACTTAATGTCAGGGGAAAACCTTTACCTTTATCTACAGTCCAACAACCTCTGGACACAGGGATGCCATTCTTGTTTCAAAAGGTATTCACCACTCAGAATTGCAGTCCCCTGGAGCCGTTTTACTTTATAGAAACATGCCAGAACTTTGCAATTACACATATTTCCATATCATCTCTAGCTTACAGGGAGCCTGTAGGAAGAATGGATTGGCTCCTATCCACCAGAGGCTTCACTGTCCTAAACTGACCTCGGGACTCATTGTTATGCTGTGATCATGTGGTGTGTATAAATCATGATATGTTATGATGAATATATGACCCCAAGAATCCTAGTTTTCATTGGCTTTCTTTCGAACACAGCAAGTTTCTAGCTGTATAGCTGGAAAGACTTGTTTGAAAATGTGTGTAATACCCACTGAAAGCCAGAAAGCTGAGAGATGACTGGAACAGATTCTTAATTATTCTATTCTGAATAAAGCTTCAGTATATAGTTTACTACCCCTTCTTGAGTTGAGCAAAGTGAACATAAATTGTGCATATATTTAGAAAATCAAGAAAATTGAACAGAGCAGCTAAATGTAGAGGTTGCACCAGCAAGAAAAGAGAGATCATTTTGTTATTTTTCATATTTATTAATCATTATTAATTTAAAATATCTTTATTTCAGAAAATGGCATTCATAACCTTTTGGGAAAACTAGGAATATTTTGGAAAAGCATGACCTTGTTGGAGATCATAACCTTTTGTAAAGTATGATCTTCCTGAGAAGAGTTAAAAACTTGCTTGAGTCAATCTTCTCCTTAGTGGTAAATATCAACTAGTATCCATACAAGGCAATTAGGTTTCTTAGCTGTTAGACTGATATACTTAGATATCTCTTTGAACTCTTAGGAACCAAGATATGCCAATGTGTGCGTGTGCACACACACAAACAAAACAGCAGAGTTTCAGAAGTGTTATTTCAGTTGCCCCCAAAACATCTATTTTCCCTTAAAACATCTTGGTTTAAATCATGCTCTCAAGAGACAAAAAATAAGTGGTCTTCTGGTTTACTCACAAACTTAATGTATTCAGCATACAGGTATATTTCTTATCCATCAGCAGTTACAGATAGGATTTGAAGTAGTTTCTCTGTGCAGATAACACAGGACATCTTTCTTAGAATCTTAACAGTCCAAAGTCTAAAGTATCTCTCTGGTCTGAGAGACTAATAGAGTCTGTAAAGCATTCTGTTTCTACTGACTTCTAAAATGGAGTCTGAAATCTGAACAAGCCCAGATATGATCATGTGGTCTGCAGTCATCCCACCCCACCCCGCCACAACATAGAGTTAAGGAAAACTGCATACCAACACACACACACACACAATATAGTAAGCAATCTGAATTATATACAAACAAATTACTAGTAGAGGCTTGAAGAAACTCGCTATTTCCAACACTCTGTATCACCTCCCAGTCCACAATGGCTCCCAAGAGGATGAACAAATGAAAACCAATTTTAAAACAGCACAAAGATCATTTTAATTTAAAAAAATTAAAAACACATTAAACAAACGCTAAGAATTCCAAAAAGCAGTTTTAAAACAGTTAAAATCAGTTTATGCTACTGAATGCAGCATAGGGCCAGCCTAACTTCAACGAGTAGGGAGATACTCAGGCCCCATCTACATTGCCATAAAAATCCAGATTATTGCTTTAACTCAGATTATATGGTTGTGTAGACTCATATAATCCAATTCCAAGCAGATAATCTTGATTATTTGGTAGTGTAGAAGGGGCCTGTGAAAGTCAGGCTTTGGTGGTACTTTACCCTTCTGTGCTTTTATGAGACCATGGTGTACATACACATCACAATGTTGTGTTTGGTAAACTATTGTCTCCTAGATGAACGTGCTTCTTCTTTAGGGTCAACCATTATGATCCCTTGCCTCCAGAAATTAGATTTGTGCCAACTGTGGATGGGACAAGACTGCTCTAGTACAACTCCAATGGAATACTCATGTGCACATTGTTTGTGTTCAAGCATGCAATATGCAAACATAATGCAAAACCTGACAATTTGGACGAAAATTAATAATAAAAAACAAAATTAAAACTATAAATTGCATGTAAAGACAGAAAGGGGAATAGAATAGGTCTTTTGTCCTTTTTAATGTCCTGCTCAGGTAAAAACTTTAAGCTATAACTCCAATGAACTAGTAAAGTTTTATAGATCCATGCATATATTTTAAATACTTCTCATCAAAAGCTTTCATTTTGATGAGCTCAGTGATCAGGCTCCAGTCACTTCTGCAATGTCTTTGGATAAAGCCTTTAAAACTAATATGCTGAATCTGTTTAGTCCGGAGCATTTTCTTTTGTATTTTTTGATTGCAATTCATTTCCGTATGAGCAATTTTATTGTAATTGTCCAACTTGCATTATGTTGGATATCAATTGTTCATACAAATAAATAATTAAAATAACACTATATTGGATTATAACTGTAACAATTTTGTGTTCCAAGCACTTGTGTTTTTTTTAATTTCATTTGTTTATTAGGGCTGGGCGGTTTCGTTTTGTTAATTCGTAATTCGTTAATAATTCGTTAATTTTCTTGATTACGAAGCGATAACAAACCATTCTGGAGCATTTTTTTAAAAAAAACGAATTTTTAAATACATTTTGTAAATGCTTCGTAATTCGTTATGTATTCGTTTCGTTATCGTTTTGAGGTCGTTTCGTTATTATTTCCGCATGTCTGGGGCAAGTTTTATAGTTGTTTTTTGTTTAATTAGTGAAAAATTTTATAATATCACACCAACAGTCAACAACAGAGGGAGAGGGAAGCTTCAGAAGTTCCCCCTCTCCCATTTGGAGGTTTTTTAGCGTATTTCGCAGTCGCGTCCGCCATTAACGAATCGATTCGTTATTGTTTCGGAAATCGTTTCGTTAATGTTTTGTAATTTTTTCACATTTACGAAATTTCGTAAATATCGAACTTTTTAAAAGGAAAATTTTGTAATTATTTGAAATAACGAAACGCAAAACCCCCCAAAAAATGAATTGATTTTAGAAACAAATTTTTCCGTTGTTACCCAGGCCTATTGTTTATGTGATGAGGGTAGGAACCTTTTCTGTCTTAGGGCCCTTCTACATCGCCATATAATCCAAAATATCAAGGTAGATAACCCACATTATTTGTTTTGAACTCAATTATCTGAGTCTACACTGCCAGATAATCCGGTTCAAAGCAGAGAATCTGGATTTTATACAGCTGTGTAGAAGGGGCCTTAGTAATGCTAGCTGTAAAACATTGTCTACACATTCTCTTGGTAACTTTGCCCCTGCCCTGTTCCTTAGATTTTGGTATTTGCTGAAAAGTTGGTTTCGATTTAGGACAACCCTATAAATGAGAGACCTCCTGCTATTAACCCTTTGGCTAAGATCTTGCAGATTCAGGGCCATGTCCTCATTGATTAAGTTTTGCAGTCCCTTTTGATGGAGGTTGTAGATGTAAATGAATAGGTCCAGTTTCTGAACCAAAATATATCCTGTAGTATAATAAAATGTCACTCGAGCTTGTGTAACAAGTACCAGTATCTTTACTTTCGTTCAAAAGATCAAACAGGGCAACAATATATAATATCAGTTTCTCTTCACACAGAGAACAGAGAGAATAAACAGTTCTTTTAAACAGTTTTAAAAATATGCTTCATGCCTTAGAAATTAGCAGGCTTCACTGAGTTGGCAGCCATTTTGTCCCTGGCTTTTTCCAGTCAGCACTCTCTTCACTCTCCGAGGTGAAAGTGATATTAAAACCGTTTGTCTCAGCTGCAAATCAGAGGCAGTAACCAATCAGAATTCTGGTTCTTGGTATGTTCAGCCAATCAGCTGCCATCACATGCCTTTCCAGTCAACCCATTTTATCATGGTGCCTTTTTACAAATCTCCACACCTTTGTGCCGGTTATGGACTGTAAGAAAGTGTTTGTTGTTGTTGTTGTTGCTGTTGTTGCTGTTGTTGTTGTATTGTGGTCTTAGCAAGTATTATTGTCTTTTCTAGTGGGTCATGTTGTCTCTTGATATAGCCAAAGTATGATAACCTCAGTTTTAGCCATTTTGATTTATGATGAAAGTTCAGGCTTGATTTGCTCATGGACCAATTTATTTGTCTTTTTGGTAATCTATGGGATCTACAGAACTATCCTCTGGCATCATATTTCAAATGAGATTGTGTTCTTCTTTTCAGCTTTATTCACTCTCCAATCATGCATCAAATTGCTATGCCCTGAATGATTCTGACTTTAGTATTCTAAAGGCTCTGATTTCTTAACTATAGTCTCCACATTGATTTGTGATTGAGACAGGATGCCTAACCTTTATTTCTAAGTGTTCAGGTGAGATTTTATGTTACTGCAATGCTAGAAACTGGGAGACAGGAAAATTTCATTGGGGGACAAAAACATTATTTTCAGGCAATACACCCATTCCTTTTTTTTTTCATAGCGGAGTATTGTCATTTATTGGGGAACATGGACCTTCCAAGGAGGAAAGGTGCTTCTACACTGTAGAATTAGAACAGTTTGACACTATTTTAACTGCCATGGCTCAAAGCAACTTCCATATAGCATTGAATATGGCAGTTAAAATGGTGTCTTTCCCCTGTTTTTGCTCCATCCTGTTTTTATGTGAGAATGGTGGATTCTACCATTTCTTATTAATGAGACTGAGAAATATTTTGTTTATATATCACAATGTATGCATTGGTAAAAATTAAACGCCAACCCACTATTAAATCAGAGAACAATAAGATTACTCCTTCTTTAGAGGCTGGATGGCCATCTGTCAGGGGTGCTTTGAATGCGATTTTCCTGCTTCTTGGAAGGAGGTTGAGCTGGATGGCTCACAGGGTCTCTTCCAACTCTATGATTCTATGATTACAATTGCTGTGTTGGAGTCTGATAGTGTAATTCTCCAGAGGTAGAAGTGAAGTTCAGGATAACTTTACTGAAACTTCTACCATATTCACCAGTCACTGACATCCAGGTTTTTCATCCCGGTGTTATTCACATTATAATTCAATCATGGCAAATCTTTAAACTGCCTGTGCACCTCTTCTAACAATGTCCTCTGGATGCCTTGAGAATTAGTGCTGTTTTTGACTAGCACAGCCCTTTCTGTCTCTTTCCAAGGCTATGAAGGAAATCATTTTTAGTGCTAGATGTAGGCGGTACACAGTGGAGTCTCATGTTTGATTTGGCTCCAAGAAGAGGACAGGAAATAGAAGATGTGGATAGAAAAGCTTATTGGAAAAAAGAAAGAAAGAAAATGAGCTATTAGGGAAATTGGCACTTAATAGCGCCTCTTCTTAGATCCAGAAATATAAGAAGTGTGAAGAACTTAATTGTATTATTGAAATAGCTTCATTGGGCACTGCTGCCAGATATCCACAAGGAGCCAGGACATTAAATGGAAAACTTTGGGCTTGTTCATGTTTTCTCCCACAGGGGAGAATGTAATGTTTAACATCCATCAGATCTGGAGTACTGAGTGCTCTGAATGCACTTAGAGGGTGACACCTTGATGGCAGACTCCTTCCTCATCTATATAAAGGTAAAGATTTCCCCTTGACATTAAATCTAGTTGTGTCCGACTCTAGAGGGTGGTGCCCATTTCCATTTCTAAGCTGAAGAGCCAGCGTTGTTGTCCATAGACACCTCCTAGGTCATGTGGTTGGCATGACTGCATGGAGCACTGTTCCCTTCCCACTGGAGTGGTACCTATTGATCTACTCACATTTGCATGTTTTCAAACTGCTAGGTTGGCACAACCTGGGGCTAACAGTGGGAGCTCACTCTACTCCCCGGATTCGAAATGCCAACCTCCTGGATAGCAAGTTCAGCAGCTCAGCGGTTTAACCTGTTGCATTACCGGGGGCTCCCCTGATCTACACACACACACACACACACACACACACACACACTATTTAATCCATTTAATCAAACTATTTGTATCTCAGTTTCTCAGTGCAACTTCCAAGTAAAATCCATTAAAATCATTTAAAGCAATGCTTAATTTAAAACCAAGAACAAAAATTAAGTAGACTGAGACTTCTTCAACAATTTTAAACAGAGGCTGGATGGCCATCTGTCAGGGTGGTTTGAATGCAATATTCCTGCTTCTTGGCAGGGGGTTGGACTGGATGGCCCATGAGGTCTCTTCCAACTCTTTGATTCTATGATTCTAATTTAACAGGTTTAAACAAGTTTAAAATGTTGAAAATAATTTCAAAGCATTTGCACTTTAAATAAACCAGTTAGATGCTAAGGGCTTTAGTAAAAAGCCACCTTTTTGCTTAGTGCTGGAATTTGTATTCGGAGCCTACAGTTTAAGATGCAGTGTATTGGGACATTTGTTGAGAGTCCCTATGCACAGCACTGTGATTGGGAATCCAGGACAAACTGATAGGCTTCTTGTTCTGCTACTTCACTACTGTATCCTCCAACTGTCCTGATTTGGCAGACACAGTCCCAATTAATCCTTTGTCATGCCTTTTCCTCCCCAGCTGCTTTTAAAATGACCCAGTTTCTCTATCCTGCCTCCATTTCCCTCCATTTTCCACATCTTACTTTTATCGCTGCAAACTTAGTTCAAATGAAAAAGTAGTGTACGCGGAGATATAAGAAGACTGGTTGGAGACTTGCCTTTCTCAGTAGATTCAGATGAAAGGAAATCGTTGTAGCCTCCCACAGTTTGGGTATTTACCCAATAATAATTTTGCCTTCTTGGCCACACTGTGATATTGCTTGGATACATGTGCTCCATTTTTAATCCGTGATATATTGGAGAATAAGCTCTAGCTTCCTCTTCACATATCAACCTGGAAAAGAAAAGGGAACAGGTAAATTTTGGGGCTCACTGGTGACATACCTTAGTTGGCATGAAGAAGGTCTGTAAAATGAATGCACCATCTCAAGTCTGTAAACTTTGTCATCCAGCACTTGGATTTCTGGGAATGGAGATGGAAGAATGACATCTTTTTCACTGGGTTCCATTAAAGAGTGGCAGCAATGTAATGACTAGTTTGGAGGCAAGTTCCAGCTGGTGATTTATCTCCCTGGACAAAGGGATATTGAGGAGATAGCCCACAATCATAGAACCATATAATAAGGTCTGAAGAGACCACATGGGCCATCTAGTCTAACCCCCTGTCATGCAGGAAAAGTACAATCAAATATCCCTGATGTCTGAGATCTTCACCAAGATCGGGAGAGTGGCAATAATCACCCAGTAGTTGTGGGGAATTAGAGTGGTTTTCTTTTTGAATGTGTCCCACATCTCCTTCGTGGAGCCCTTGGTGGTGCAGTGGGTTAAACCCTTGTGCCAGCAGGACTGAAGACCAACAGGTTGGAGGTTTGAATCCAGGGAGAGCAGGGATGAGCTCCCTCTGTCATCTCCAGCTCCGCATGCAGGGACATAAGAGAAGCCTCCCACAAAGATGGTAAAACATTAGTACATCCAGGTGTCCCCTGGGCAACATGCTTGCATATGGCCAATTCTCTCATACCAGAAGCAACTTACAGTTTCTCAAGTCACTCCTGGCATGAAGAAAAAAAACAACTCTTTTGTGGCAGTGGAGAAGGGACATCATGGGGCAAACTATATCAGCTCACCCTAGTGAACACAAGCTTTCAATTAATGCTAAACTAGCAAATTGTACTCTCTTTTCTCAACTATCTTTGCAATAACAGCCAGACTTATTAGATAAAAAGAAATCTTCAAATCAGGGTTTCATCAAAGCCTGGTGAATTTCCTGCATTTTGTATTAATGTGAGAGATCTATCTTCAAAACTTTTGAGGACTATCTTCAAAAACTTTTAAGATCATAGACTGAAATTAGAAAGTCTAATATACTATGTGAAAAAAGAACATTATTTTTTTTAAGTGGATGCAGGACATAGTAATATGAAAGGATGAAAAACATGTAAGTTGGAAGACTGGGTGTTTGTGTAGAACCTTGCAAGTAAAACAGTGTAAAGAAAGAGACTAAAAGTGGATTTGTTTTGGCTGGCTGTGATGGCACACTGAAATGAATTGGAATAATAAAAGAGGCCAAGTGCTGTGTTATATCTACATGGCTTTGGAGGAGGCATTGAAGAGACAGATGTGTTAACTCTTTCTGTGCCAAGATATGAATAGAAGAACTGATTTTACTAAGGAGAGGAACATTGGGAGATACTGCTGATGTTTGACTTTAAATGGGAAAGTGGGAGGAGTTATTTTGCATTAAACTTAAGAGGCAAAGTGTAATTGTTGTTGTTCAATTTTATATATTTGAATTCGTAAACAAAAACTTTAAAAACCCTAGCACCCAATGAGAAGCACAAGAAATGTTCTTGGAAATTTTAGGTATTTTTATCTGCCAGGAGACATCTGCACACTCAAAATGGGAATACAATCCCAAAGCAAACTTGAAGAATCCAAACTTGAAGAGCCCTGTCTTCTGTATCAAAATGTGTACAATTGAGCCTTTTTGTTTCAGTGAGCGTATATAGTCCTCTTTTTATCTCTGGACTAGAGAACATTTTGTGTTTACAAATCAAGTTCAGTCAAATGCAATGTGTAGTTGTTTCTTGTATTGCTATGCCCTTAAATAAAAGAAGATCCCCAAATGTTGGGCTGCATGACAGAGCAGAAAAATTAAAAAATAGAAAGTGCTGCAAAACCAACATATCCACATCTACACAACAACAGATTGAGTAAGAAATGCTGTTGTGGACATGAAGTAAGATGTATCCATAGCAATATCCATAGAATACTGAGCAATTCTTGTGTGTTTGTCCTTTAATATATCTTGGACTTCAATTTTCATAAGTTCCTGCCAACAGAGGTAGTTGCTGGACTTTCTGGTAGTATATCTATACTACAGACAGAGTAATTTGATTCAACTTTAGCTGCCATGGTTACATCCTACAGACTCCGGGAACTCTAGTTTGGTGTAATTCAGGGGAAGTGGACTGGATGGAGCGATAATGTAATCATCATGAAATCAACGATGCATCAAATAAAATCAAAATGTTGTACCTTTGTATAAAAGGTAAAGGTAAAGTTGTCCCCTGACATTAAGTTTAGTTGTGTCTGACTCTGGGGGGTGATGCTCATCTCCATTTCTAAGCTGAAGAGCCAGCATTATCCGTAGACACCTTCAAGGTCATGTGGCTTTGCTGTTACCTTCCCACAGAAGCAGTACCTATTGATCTACTCAAATTTGAATGTTTTTGAACTGCAAGGTTGGCAGAAGCTGGGTCTAACAGCGGGAACTCACTCCACTCCCTGAATTCAAACTGCCAACCTTTCAGTCAGCAAGTTCAGCAGCTCAGTGACTTCACCTGCTGCACCACCAGGGAGCCTTTAACTGTATATATGTACAGATCCAAAACATCTGAAGGACCAAAGATTGATAACTACTCATCTAAACTTCTAGGAAAAAATGTTTAATTGTATTCTCATTCATTACTATTGAACTACCTACATTATTTCTCCCTGGAATATATAATTTTTCTTCCAATTGTAGGAGATCCTCCAGGGCAGGTTTTGCAGGAGAGAAGGAGAAGATAAAAGTCCCAGTGTGAAAGTAATTGGATTTTGTCCATGAAAGATGAGCAAGTCAGCAAGAAGGTTAGCTAGAATTATTATTCCCAACAACTTGCTTATTATATCTTGCTTCAAAAAATGTTCAAGGATGTGAGCCCCCACTGAAATCTGAAGCATCACAGTCCAGACACATGTTTATCTCCTTACTGAGATAAACTAGATCTTTTTATGGAATCATAAAGTTGAACCCGGGTCATCTCCAAGGGCAGCTATTCAAGGAGTCCAAATCAGCTTCATAAAAGTAAGAAATACCCTGAAATGTAATACCAAAGAGCCAAGAGAGATATATTCAGCTAGTTGGGTAGTGTAAATTGATCATGCACTACTGACATAAATCCATTTAAACTGTAGAACTATTATTTAAGCGGATAAAGAGGGGGAAAGTAGAAGTTTCATAGTCAGCCAATCAACTTCAGTAGTAAAACTAGAGATGAGCCTAGCTCTGTATTTTCACATTACTCATCAGTATCACATATCGCATCCTGTATTTTTCATCTTGCTTCATTGCTTGTGTGATAAAGTGCTTTCTGGAATTCATCAAGTTGTTGTGCTTAGCTGTAGGAAAAGTGATGCAAAAGAGTGTGAAGGAGAAAGTTAGTGAGTTGGAAAGATTGTTTTTCCTATAGCTTTTCCCTCTGACGTCAAGGTGCTAATGTAGTTATAGTGGCATGCTATAGTTTTGGTCCGATGCATGCCAAAACCAACATGGGCTTTCTCTGATCAAGGCAAAGGTAAATGGGGAGTCATTTTCACAGGTAAAGTTACTTGGCTGTTTACTTAAGAATGCAATATTACAGTTGTGTCAGACTATTTTTCTTGCAAATGGTCTCATTTCAGGTTAAATTAGGCACTGAAATAGCCACTTACGATAGAGCTGAATTGCTCTTTTATGAAATGCACAAGGAGAAAAGTAGCAAAATGGATTTTTGTAATAGGATTCATCAGTGTCTTGTATTTTGTTTCTCATATTTTGTTGTCCTCAAGCTTACTTGCAAACTTTGCTCCTCTTTACCCAGATTAAGGAGTTTTCTTTTAATGTAGCGGTCCTCAAACTTTTTTAACAGGGGGCCAGTTCACTGTCCCTCAGACCATTGGAGGGCCAAACTATAGTGTTTTTAAAAAACTATGATCAAACTCCTATACACACTGCACATATCTTATTTTGCTACTGTTATGAATCGTAATGTAAATATCTGACATGCAGGATGTATTTTCATTGTTACATACTGTACATAATGCATAGTCATTAATCACAAAAACAATATGTAATTATATATTGTGAAATATTTATTTCTAATTAAAAATAAATGAAATTTGACTTCATGCATGCCATAGCATGGGTAACAGTCTTAATATAATAACAGGGAACTCATGAATATGTTTACTGATCAGCCTATCGGCCAAACTCCCATGACCAACATAAAATACTGGAGAGGTTTGGCTAAAATACACTCAGACATGTGGGAGTTGCAGTAGCTTCTGCAAACAAAGAGCATTCTGAATTCCCCAACAATGGCATTCAACCAAACTTGGCATACAGAACTCCCATGACCAAGAGATTCATCATAGTTTGTGGCAGCCACACAAACAAAGTTTCTGGAGGAGAACAACTACTTTCAAAGTAAGGGCAACACAATTAAACAAGAAACAACACTTTCAAGCCAGGAACAGAGTGTAATTTGGTTACAGAGTGTAATTCCAGGTGGGAAGGTCTAACCAAAGCAGGATATCAGAAAAGGAGGATTTTATTATTATTATGTTTATTTATACACTGCTTTTTGTCTCCACAAGGAGACTGTGGGCCCTTCCAGACAGGCCCTATATTTCAGGATCTGATCCCAGGTTTTCTTCTATAAACTGGATTATATGCGTCTGCACTGCCAGATAACCTGGGATAAACAGAAAACCTAGGATCAGATCCTGAGAGAAGAGGGCCATTTCCTCCTCCCCCCCCCCCCCCCGACTTGTTGCCAGACAATGTCACTGAAAGTGATGGCAGACCAGCAGACTCAGGATTCACCTGGAAACAGCCATGACACAGAAAATGGGAAGGGATGGTAACCAGTACTAAAATGGGTTCAGAGACACTGGGCACTTGTGACCCCTCCCACCTCCACAGCATCCGGGTATTTGTGTGTGACTGGGAAAAGCATCTCAGGACTGATCTGGTGTATGGTATGCTGGATCAGACCCAAATTAACTGGTCTATGTAAATCTACCCAGGATGTTGAGGAAAAAAACCTAATGACAAATAGTCATAAAATACCTTTTAGGTATTTTGAGTCCCAAGTATTATAATATTCTTGAAGCACTAGAGTGGAGTCCCCGGTGGTGCAATGGGTTAAACCCTTGTGCTGGCAGGAATGAAGACTGACAGGTTGCAGGTTCAAATCCGGGGAGAGTGTGGATGAGCTCCCTCTGTCAGTTCCGGCTCCCCATGCTAGGACATGAGAGGATCCTCCCACAAGGATGGTAAAACATCAAAACATCTGGGCATCCCCTGGGCAACGTCCTTGCAGACGGCCAATTCTCTCACACCAGAAGCGACTTGCAGTTTCTCAAGTCACTCCTGACATGAAAAAAGTAGCACTAGAGTAATGATTTCACATTTCAACAAACTGCAGAGTCTTTGATGCAGAGTCTTTGCTGTTTCAGGACTTGGGGATTTCTTAAAACATGTGCTCTTGTGTTGCATCTCTTTTGCTTCAATATGAATAAGGTAAAAGCTAGCATATACAGAGGTGGACTCTCAGGTAGAACAATCAATGACAGAAACAAAATGTGATTGATTTGTATTTGATATGTTATTGGCCCTCCTTTTAATTTAAGTCATCTACCAAGTAAAATACATTTGAAATTGCAAGTTGGAAATACCTTTTATTGTGTTGCAAGTGAAAGACAATGGAGTGGAAATTGATTGTATATTTGTTTTTGTTTTTAAGGAAGAAGAAAAGAAACAATTATTAGAGAGGAGTGGGTATAATTTTCTGAAAACGATCTAAGTTGTTTTTGGATTATTTCAGGTCATTTCTGACCTATGGCTGCTCTAAGGTGAAGCAATCATGGACTTCTTTTCTTGCAAGATTTGTTCTGAGGGGCCTTGCTTTTGCCTTCCTCTGAGGCTGAATGTAATTTGCCCAAGGTTACCTAGTAGGTTTTTTTTGGATGAAAAGAAACAAGATATTTCATACCTTGGCTGAGTCATTAATCAGAATAGAGAGTGCCATCAAGAAATCAGAAGAGGTCTAAAACTTGGACAGGCATCTTTGAAGGAACTAAATAAAATCTTGAAGAGAAATAATATATAATTGAATACTAAAGTCAGGATCATCCATGCCACCATATTTCCCATGTCTATATATGGTTGTAAAAGTTGAACAACAAAGAAATGTGCTATGGGAAAATAAACTCATTTGAAAAGTGGTGCTGGAGAAAATTTGCAAAGATACCGCAAAGTGCGGAAAATACAAACAAATAATCCTAGTGCAAATCAAGTCTGAAGTCTTCCTTGATGCTAAGATGACTAAACAGAGGTTATCATACGTTGGTCATATCATGAGAGGACGTGAATTACCCAAAAAAGACAATATTGCTTGGTAAGACAGAAGGAAAAGACGACAATGTGGATAGTTTCAACTAAGAAAGCCAAGGCTCTGAATCTGCAAGATCTGGGTAGCACTGTTGATGATAGGGTGACTTGGAGGCCTCTCATTCATTTGATCACCAGAAATAAAAATCAGTGCAAGTATTCAAGAGAAATCCTGTACTCTTAAATCCAGCTGCAAGTCCTTGATTAATTTGTCATTCAACAAGACATTTTGAAAGCCCGAGTCTTAATTTTCTGACTGTCCTAATAAATATACCTCACCCTTAATATCTGCATGTACGTAATTCATGAGGTGTTAAATTACAATGCATTCTGGTGCCCTTACAAATATGAGCGGCTTGTATATAGAATAATTGTTTGGTAGTCTGGATCTTTTTGTTGCTTGGTAACTGTCAAATGTTTTTTTTTTCCTCAGGCAAGAAAAGGTTGACCATAAGACAGAAGCCTCCATAATGAGGATTGTGCTAATTTACAGATTAATGACAATTTCAAATAATGTAGCATTCTGTACAATGTGTAAACATGTCCTATTAAAACAGCATGAGATGCTTTTGTATGAGAAATGCAAATGATGCCTACCAAAGGATAGCTCTAGAAGCATTATGTTTTTAGGATTATGCATACTGTGAACGCTTTTCCGGATCTGATGAAGAAATTACCTAGCAACCCTGGAGTAGATTTTGTCCTAAATGATACAATTTAATGTGAATTCTAAATGAGATTTTAAAGCTGCAGTCTTGACGCAAACTCTGACTTGGATTAAGACATGCCATGGCCTTGAATTATGTTGCTTAACATGTCCCAAAATACAGCCAGCCCTCCACATTCACTGGAGTTAGAGGCACAGGAAACCTTGTGAATGTGAAAAATTACAAATAAAAAAACACTATTGGCTTATGTCAACTTAAGGGAACATCACTCTAGGAATCTCTAGATCCTCCAGTGTGACTTTATCATAAAGTTCTGCTTGGAAGTGTCCTCTCTAAATTTCTAGGTCCTCCAATGTGGTGAAAGTTTACCATGGAGTCACATCGGATGATCTAGAGTAGGGGTCCTCAAACTAAGGCCCGGAGGGCCTGAATACGGCCCTCCAAGGTCATTTACCGGGCCCTCACTCAGGGGTCAACCTAAGCCAGAAATGACTTGAAAGCACACAACAACAACAACAACAACAACAACAATCCTATCTCATTAGCCAAAAGCAGGCCCACTGATATTGAAATATTAATAAGTTTATATTTGTTAAAATTGTTCTTCATTTTAATTATTGTATTGTTTTTAAGTGTTTTTGCACAACAAATAAGATATGTTCAGTGTGCTTAGGAATTCATTCATTTTTTTCCAAATTGTAATCCAGCCCTCCAACAGTTTGAGGGACTATGACCTGGCCCTCTGTTTAAAAAGTTTGAGGACCCCTGATCTAGAGCAGTGGTTCCCAGACTTTTTTTTTGACTAGGGACCACTTGAACAGGGACCACACTCCAACATTAGTACAAAAAGGGTTATAAATCAGTTTTGGTCAACTTTAGATTCGGATTGGTTATTTGGGGGTGCTGATTCAGAAATCTATATTTGCATAGACCACATCAGCTCTAGTTTCTCATACAGAACATATGACATCCAGTAGTTACCATCTGCTTGCCCACAGAAAACTATATTTAATAATCTACAGCTGATGTGGAAGCAGTAATCTTTCATGGGCTGTCAGCCTCTCCCCTCCTTACATCCCCATTGCCTCAGCACTATAGGAGGGTTTTGCAAGACCAATCGCTCTTATTGCCACATGGTTTTGAGGCAATGGTGTAATAATGGTGAGGTCACCATTACTTTATTATTTTCATTCTTGGGGACCACTGGTAGTCCACAGACCATAGGTTGAGTAATCAAGTTCAGAAAAGTCAAACCCGCAAACTTGGAGGGATGACTGCATTACCAAAATATGTATTATTGTACATAGAGCCCGTCACTCTCCATGGGGCGCTGGGAGGATTGCCGGGGTGGGCTTCTGTGCTCGCCGGCTGATCCCTTCTCCTGGCTACCATGGCGCCTCCAAAAGAAAATGTCAGTTTGCTTTTTAAGTTGTACTGCCTCACAGTGATGACCTTGGTGGTGGCAACATACACAGTGGCTTTGAGGTACACAAGAACAACAGAGACAGTGTTGTACTTTTCAATGACAGCTGTGTGTATAGCAGAAGTTATCAAGCTATTCCTAAGCCTGGGCATTTTAGCAAAAGAGACTGGAATTGCAGGAAGATTGTTGACATCACTGAAAGACAATGTCTTGGGAAGCCCCAAAGAACTACTTAAACTAAGTGTCCCCTCTGTGGTGTATGCCATTCAGAACAACATGGCCTTCTTGGCTCTTAGCAATTTGGATGCAGCCATTTACCAGGTCACGTATCAATTGAAGATCCCATGCACAGCCTTATGTACAGTCTTAATGCTGAACCACGCTCTCAGTAAACTGCAGTGGTTCTCAGTCTTCATGGTCTGTGGTGGAGTCACACTCATTCAGTGGAAGCCAGCTCAGGCTACAAAAGTTCAGATGGAACAAAATCCTCTGATAGGCTTTGGTGCAATTGCTGTTGCTGTTTTATGTTCAGGATTTGCAGAGGTGTATTTTGAGAAGGTGCTCAAGAGTTCAGACACATCTTTATGGGTCAGGAACATTCAGATTATTGTACCATGTGTTTTGTTTTTGGTTTTTAACTTTTTAAGTTTTGGAACTTTTCACAGTCCAACGTGTAAAGGGACATACATTTATTTAGCTCATACCTATAAAACATAATTTTGAGGGGAGATCAACTGCAATGAGACGACTGTTGAGTAGAAATGCAAAAGGCAGCCAGCATAGATATAGTGGTTTAGATGTTGGACTAGGATTCTGGAGACTAGAATTCAAATCTTCTTTCAGTCTCAGAGGAAGCAATGGCAACTGTCCCCCTGAATAAATCTTGTCAGAAAAATCTACTAATAGGTCTTCCCTAGGGTCACCATAAGTGTAAAATTGCAAATAACAAAGAGATGCAGACGAGTCTGTTGTATAGCTGACGCAATTTCAGATTGGTCCCTATTTACTTTATCACACTACATTGTAACAGTTGCAAGAATTTTCTCATTTTGCTTTACTTGGTCACACATGGGTTTTTTTGATTGGGAGGGGGTATTGGACCTGTATGATACAAAAGAACGAATCACGTTGATCTTTATGCAATTCCTCTCAAATTTAATGTGTTTTCCTCAAAAACTTATTTTGAATAGCTTTCATAAGTTTAGATGAACAATTTTGGAAAACATATTGTCCCCCTGAGTACCTGGTTTGCTTGGCTGTGAAGATTAACATAGTTATTGCGCTTGAGATCAATTTCTTTTTTCATTGCTTCCCAGTGGTTGTCTTTACAGTTTGGAGTTAAATCAAATTTCAAGGCTCCATTTCAGGCAAGTTCTAGTACAGTGCTTGGCAATATTGAATTTATTTAGGTAATTTGAGCTTGTTATCCTACTCTGTTCTGAAAGATCAAAACAAGTTATGACAAGAGAAAAGCACAAAAATAGCCCAAACACATAATAATAAACACTAAAAATAGCTGCTCCGATGTAACAAGAACAATCTGCATTTGAATGGCATTGCCTTACAAGCTGTGATCCACATCATTGTGGTATTTCTGTACCTCAAAACTGCAACCCCTTTTCTTGTTGTGTGCCTTCTGGGTGTTTCTGGCCCGTGACTGCTCTAAGATGAATCTATCATGGAACTTTCTTCACAATATTTGTTCAGAAAGGTTTTGTCTTTGGTTTCCTCTGAGGCTAAGAGAGTGCTACTTGCCTGATGTAATCCAATGGGGTCCTATGATTCAGCTCCCATATAAACTGCCATGTAATCCAGTTTGGAATCTAGATTATCTGCTTTGTACTGGATTATATGGCAGTGTAGATCAGCGTTTCTCAACCTGGAGGTCGGGACCCCTGGGAGGGGGTGGGTCATGAGAAAGTTTCAAAGGGGTTGCCAAAGACCGTCAGAAAGCACATATTTCTGATGGTGTTAGGAACTTCTTTGGCAGAGAAGGCTGAAGATCTCTCCGCCTGTCCTTCTCTTCCTTTTTGGAAAAAGATGGCAAATCCTCCCACCAAAAACCCTCCTCCTGCTGTGATTGGTCGGCCTCTCAACTGGCTTCTAGCCAAGGGCAGGACTGTTTCTGAGACTCCAAGTGGGGAGGGAAGAGCAGGCGTGCTCAGCTCATGGTAGCATGGTGCACATGTGCGGGACAGTGTGTGAGGTTGGACGGAGGATTGCACCCACAAGTCCCTTCAAGGGAGGGGGAAAGTGCAGCATCAGAAGGAGGAGGAGGAGCAGAAGCAGCTTAGGTAACTTGTAATGCCATTTATTAGGAAAAAGTCAGTCTTTCCTTTTGTTTTTAATGCTCCCATTATAAAATGCAGAAAAAAATGTAGAATTACAACTCCCAATATCATGGGTCAATTCTCTCCAAATCCCACCAGTATTCACAGTTGGCCATGTTTAGTCTGTGTGCCAAGTTTGGCCCAGTTCCGTTGTTAGCTGGGTTCAATGCTATTTGTATGCGGGTGAACTACAACTTTCATATGCCAAAATCAATCACCCTCAAACCCCGCCCGCATTCACAGTTGGCCACGTTGGGTCTGTGTGCCAAGTTTGGGTCAGATCTATCAATGGTGAGGGTCACATGGGTTCTCTGGATGCAGAGAGAACTACAATCACTATCATGTTGGGTCAGTTATGTTCCCCTCCTGCCAAACCCCACCAATATTCAAAGTTGGTCATGTTTGGTATTTATGCTAAGTTTGGCCCAGATCCATCAGTTGGGTGGACATTACTCTGTTGATGTGGGTGAACCATAACTCTCAACCTCTGAGGTCAGTCCCCTCAAAACCCCACCAGTATTCAAAGTTTGGCATATTGGGTATGTGTGACAAGTTTACTAGTTCCATCACCAGTTTGGTACAGAGTGCTCTCTGAGTCTTGGTGAACTACAATTCCCAGAATTAAAAAAACAGCCCGCCCCCCTCAACTCCATGAGTATTCAATGTTGGTCATGTAGGTAGTGTGGCAAGTTTGGTGCAGATCCATTGTGGGCTGAGTTCAGAGTGCTCTTTGATTGTAGGTTAACTATAAATCCCAGCAACTACGACTCCCAAATGACCCAATCAATCTCAACCCCACCAGTATTCACATTTCAGTGTATCAGGTATTTGTGCCAAATTTGGTCCACATCAGTCGTTATTGAGCTCACGGTGCTCTATGGATGTAGGTGAACTACATCTCCCCTAAATCATTGCCAATTCCTCCCAAATCCCTCCAGTATTTTCTGTTGGTCATGGGGTTCTGTGTGGGATGTTTAGCCCAATTCTATTGTTGTTGGGGTTAAGGGGCTCTTTGATTGTAAGTTAACTATAAAACCCAGCAACTACAGCTCCCAAATGACAAAATCACACCCCCCCCCCCCCAAACCTACAAGTATTCAAATGTGGGTATATTGGGTATTTGTGCCAAGTTTGGTCCACTGAATGAAAATACATCCTGTCTATCAGATATTTACATTATGAATCATAACAGTAGCAAGGTTACAATTATGAAGTAGCAATGAAAATATTGTTATACATGAGGAACTGTATTAAGGGGTTGCAGCATCTGGAAAGCTGAGAACCACTGGTGTAGACTCATATAATCCAGTGCAAAGCAGATAATCTGGATTCAGAAAATGGATTATATGGCAGTGTAGATCCAGCCTTAGAGGGGATTAAAACCTTGGTCTTCAGTCATAATCCAATGCTCTAACCACTACACTGTATTTGCTCTCCCCAGCATGCTTTGCCTCAGCCTAACTTGACCTTGAAGTCCACTGACATCTGAAGAGCCACATGATGCTATAGGTGTGGTTCCCAGCCTTTGGTTCTCCAGTTGTTTTGGACTTCAACTCCCAGAAATCTCAACCACCTTACCAGGTATTAGGAATTGTGGGAGTTGAAGTCCAAAACTACTGAAGTACCAAAGGTTGGGAACCACTGCTGTACTTGAATGAGCTTCAACATGTGTCATGATTTCATTGTTTTAATTAATGGTTTGTTTGTTTTTTTTAAAAAAAACAGTTATATTTACTTTTAGCTAAAGTTTTTTTACTGGAATGTATGGGCTTGGTAAAGTATCTATTGCAGATTCAGATGAGCTACATGTGAGGAGTATATTCTCTAGACCAGTGGTTCTCAACCTGTGGGTCCCCAGATGTTTTGGCCTTCAACTCCCAGAAATCCTAACAGATGATAAACTGGCTGGGATTTCTGGAAGTTGTAGGCCAAAACACCTGGGGACTCACAGGTTGAGAACCACTGCTCTAGACACAACAGGGTGGATGAAAAACAATCTTAAACACTAGCTGAATTTGTTCGTCTCATCATTAGCATAAGAAAGAGAAAGACCGTGTTTCTGTTTCTTCATCCATGGTAATCCCATCTCACTCCCCCCAAATTCTATTCACCTACATAAAGTCATTGTTGGATTTACTTCTAGAACATTTTAGAAGAAGACCAATCCTCCTCCTTCCCTTGAACAAAAAACTGTCAAAAGGAGCAAATAAAAAAAGCAGACATCTCAAACTGTGCATGCACATGTTACTTCAAGTTGCCTGTAGACTTACGGTGACCCCATGAATTTCCAGAGTTTTCTTAGGCACGGAATATGCAAAGATTGTTTTGCCAGATCCTTCCTCTGAAATATAGCCTATTTCAGAGGAATATTTGTTAGTGGTTGTTAGTGGTCTCCAATCCAAGTACTGACCAGGGCTGACCCTGCTTAGTTTTCAAATGTGATCTGATGTTTTAAACTTTTTTAGGCCAAGAAAAAACAAGTGCATTTATTAAAAATCACCAGGGCATATTGAACATAGGAATATACCCACTGAGAGAGCTTAATGAGGGAGTCTAAGGGGTTTTAAAAAGTTTTTTTTTCAAAGCATAGGAGTAATTTTTATAAACATCTCATAAGGCAACTAGCCAGTGTCTGAATTACTTCGGAGACACACTGTTGTAGCTCAGAACAAAATAAGTGCTTGGGGTTGCTTCCTAAACTTAGCAACAGATGTTCTTGCCACTCTCTGGTCTGCAAAGTGTATTCTGCACTATATTGTATTCTTTATTTTTTCACTGCCCATACAATTCCTCAATTCCACACACTAAATATTTAATTTGTTTTCACTGTTTATATTTCTGTTGCACCCTTCCTCCAATCTGTTTAATGTAGCTTTCTTCACCTCGCTTTGTTTTCTCAACATTTCTGTGGTTCAGGCTAAGAGGAAGAGTGATTGGCTTAAGGTCAACCGGTGAGTTTATTGGGTCAATAGGGATGACAACTTGGGTCTTGCAAGTTCAAAACTACCACCACTACTGCACAATCGCTATAAAGCTCCTCTGTTTGACTTCTATGTAGTGCCCCTGATGTCTTATTGCTTTGAGGAACCATGGGAATCTAGGATCCCCATGGTTCCAGCCATGTCTACCTTCTCAGTCCTCATGAGAGTACCACAGAAAGTCTAATAGAGGTCCAGGATAGGCATTAGTGGTTTATTCTGCCACAAGCTGGATTCTCAAAAGTGTTTCACTCCAGAGCAAGATCCACTCTGACTTTAAACACCATACAGTTTAGTTAAAATAGCAAGCAGTTTATTAAAGGTAATAAAAGCCAAAGCATTAAAAAGTAATCCACAGTAAAAATGGATTAGGATTAGGAAGAACAAGGAGCAATTAGTCCAAAGGGAAATAGTCCAAATAAGTCTATGAAACTAAAGGCTTGATTTCAAAAGCAAAATAACAGGAATCAAACAAAGACAAAGGTCTAGGCACTTGGCATGAAGAACTTATTGTGAATCCAGTGTTGCTTCGTCTGAAGCTAAATTCAGTACTTGGCACTTATCTCTCTACTTTGTCAGCTAAGAATGGATTTTTGCTTAACTTTGATTTCACTTCTAGCTTCTGCTCTAATCTGACTGAGCACCTTAATTTCTGATTTTTTTTGTCTTTGCTAGCTAAAAGCACTTCTTCTGATCAAGGCTTCATTAAAATTGGCACCTGGAGATAACTGACCAGGGGATTGCGGAGCAGAGCCTTTCTTGGGTTCAAGACCTTGAGAATCCCTTTGTAAATCTTTTGCATATTTTTTCTTTGTTCATTTTTTCCTTTTGTTCATTTGTTTTGTTTTCTACATACACTATGAAACAATAAAAATAATTAAAAAGAGAATTCTTTTGCAGCAATACAGGCCTCTCTAACCCATCAACGGAACTCCATTCAGGCTCCACATCTCTAAAACCAGGCCCAACAACAACAACAAAACTTTATTTATATACCGATCTATCTCTCCAAGGGGACTCAGAGCAGTTTCCAAGTGACATAATCAATGCATACAAAGAGAACAGCATGAACATAAAATTAACAAGACAAAATAACCATTAAAAACCACAATAGCACATATATTTAAAATAATCCTGCCTGTTCAAGGGAGTTTAAAAGGCTGGGCTAGTGCGATTTTAGAGGGCCCAGGAAATTAGGTAGAGTCTATGGCTGTACATTTCCAGGGCCTAATAGAAGAAAGTGACCTGAGTAACTGGTAGAAAAAGATATGGTCAATTTCTACAGTATCTGAGGCAGAGCTAGAACTAGTCGTTCTCAAAGATTTGTTTAAACCACCAGGTCTTCAGGCTCTTACAAAAGGAGGGGAGGGATGGGGCCTGTCTTATTTCTCCAGGAAGGGCATTCCAGAGGTGGGGGGCCACCACCGAGAAGACCCTCTCTCTCGTCCCCACCAACCATGCTTGTGGCAGTGGTGGGAGCGAAAGAAGGACTTCCCCAGAAGATCTTAAAGTTTGCACCGGTTCATAGAGGGAGATGCGATTGCGAAGATAGGTGGGGCCCGAACCATTTAGGGTTCAGGAAACAGACCATCACCCCCATTCCCTTCAGGAACAACTTCATGGACAGCATCCCCATTTCCATCAGAGGAATCAATTTGAACATGAACAATATTGTCATTCCCATCATCCAAAGCAACCTGACCATTAGACACAATCAGAGGCTGAACAGGCTGACATACAACAAAAGTTGCTAAAAGATGCCAGGTGCAAGCTGTTGATATCCTTGCCATTTATGACCTTATTTTTTCTGAAAGCTACTAGATATGGACTATTATTTATTTATTTACTTTATTTTTATACTGTTTTTATCCTGATATAGGGACTGAAGATGGCTATACACAGAGGGCTTTTGGACTAGTATTCTCAAAAGTAAGCAAGTAACTTTTAAAATTTCTCCCTATGTGCATAGCTCTGGTTGACCTATATGAGATCCTTTAGATTGGGGATAATTACTGTGGAGCAATTTTGTCTTGAATACATCAAGCCATGAACTTTGCTGTGAATTTTGGCATGGAAATTCCTTTTGCTGCCCTATGCTGAACCCTGAAATGTCACCTTTGCTAGATGCATCAGCCTTGTGACCTTTCTCAGCTTCCATTTCTTCTCACAGATTGTTTGAATTAATTGTTTCTTGCCCACTGTCAGGAAGGCAGCACTTCACAGTAATCTCTTATGCCTCTGAAGGAGCCTGTGGAGCTGCTCCTGCAGCATCACTATCCATTTTCTATCCACTCACTAAAGTAGGCCACGCCGTGGATGCTTCCAAGTGGGATATGTGACACTATGGACTGACTGTCTGACCGGGTTACTTTAAGAAAAAGTGTTTCCATAGCAACACTGACAGATAAGCATCCATTATTTCCATCGTGTCCATTTTAAGATTAGACTAAGGTTGCCATAACAGCAAATGCAGCATAAACATTGTTTATTGATGCTCAGAACAGATATTCTAAATACAAAACCCTACAACATTCCCATCACATGCAGTTATCAGGGCTAATACGGCAAGTGATAACAACCTGCCAAAATGTAATCTGAAAAAGGCTAAAATAGGCTACAGTTTACAGACCTTGGTCTATTTGTCTTCATTCAAGATGGTAACATGCCCAAATTAGCAAATGTTCCACTGTTGACTTGAGATGAGAAGATACTTTCAATTAAAACGTGGTCAGGGCTGAAGGATATAGAACAAAAAAAGCATGCACAGATGTCCTACCAATTAAAGGGACACGGACCAGTCAGATTAATTTGGTACCTGGCAGATGCAGATTGGAGATGGTTTGGTGTTCTAGGCGGAGAGGCATGCCCGTGGAAGTCACTTTGGGACTTAGTTGGGTTTGGGTGACCAGGGTATCATTGAATTGTGGGGTAAAAGGAGGCCCTGATGGAGAGAGGGAGGGAGGGTGCTGCTACCACTGAGGAGAGGTGGAGGCCTCCTCCAGATACCTTGATTGTTCGTTTGGAAGGCAATGTCCTGTTAAAAGGGAAGTCACTGATCTTGCCAGTCCTGAGAGATTTAAGTTACATTAGGTGTTGGTGCAGAATTAAGATTTTCTGGCCAGCACTGTTGCCACACCTGAGGTGGCTGGGGGCTTGTAATCCCCAAAAGTTCAATTTGGCCTGAAGGTAGTCAATCGGGAGCTGAGAATTGCCATGGGACTAACTGGGGTCTGGGTGATCCCCAATATGGAGAATGTGCTCAAATGGCCAGAGTTGTATAGAACTGATGGAATACACCACTTGAAGGAGGGGAATGTCCTGTTTGTGAATGAGATAAAGTGCATGTTAGCCAACCTAGTGGGAAGAAGGAACTAGGCGAATGCCTGTCCCTTTTGGTGGCATTGTAAAGGTGAAACAGTCCAGGTAGGCACTATGGCACCCCTTTTAGGGGGCAAAGGGTTGACCTCCATAACAGCTTCTATATGTTTTCCTGAAAAGGGGGCTAAACTTGGAGTTTTTTTTCTTGGAGCTGAAATGAGGATTCTCACTCTTTAAAGAAATTGGGATTTGGGAGGGAGCACCTTCAGGATGGCCTTCCAATTATGATCAGCTGCAAGCTGCAGCCAAAGAATTTGGCTTTCAGGGTCTTTATTGCCCATTTGGAGGTGGTCAGAGGGAGTAACACCTGGCCCAGTGACAGTTCTCACTAGGTGACTTATAAACCAAGAGTTAAGTCTTAGAGATTAAATCCCTTAACTGTGTTTTTGTTCACAGGTTATTCCAGAAGTTTTTATAAATACATTGGTCAGGAAATGGCTCTTGAGATCTATCTTCCTGTGTCTGTCTCATTTCATAGTGGGAATTCAAAAACAACTAATAGCAAGCTGGTTAAATAACAGTTTGACAGTAAGCTAAATAGCTATCTAACAGTGTGTTGACCCTTAATGACAAACAAAATCGATAGCATAAAAATGTTATCCCTCAGTTAAACTGAACTGAAAGGACAGCTCTGTATGGGCCTGGGTTTTGGTGACTTTAATAACTATGTGAGAGAGGAGCCTATATTCCATGAATAAGCTTAGTTTTAAAGCTGACTTATTATAATAATGCCTCTGAGATTGAACAATGAGCAACTACATCTCTATTGCAAATTATGCTTTAGAGTGAATTCATTATACAGATTAAGTATCCCTTATTTGGAACTCCAAATTTTTGAATGCTAGCAAATATAAAATTATTCATATGGGTAGTTGAGATAGTGATGCCTTAGCTCTCTGGTGGTTCAGTGTATACAAATGTTGTTTCAGTCACAAAATAACTCAATCTATTGTATATATAATATTATCTTTAAACTGTTTGTATATAGTGTATATGAAACAAATGAATTTCATATTTAAATTCATGTGCCATCTCCAAGATATCTCATTATGTACAGTGAGTCCTTGGTATTTGCTGGGATTTGAGAACCCCTCATCCCACCCCACTCCACATTACTCCATGGATACCAAAATCCATGCATACTCAAATCTCATTCAATGTCAAAAACAAGCTTTGTTTTTAAAATATTTTCAAGCTATGGATTGTTGAATATGTGGCTCCAGAAATCATGGATACAGAGAGGTGACTTTTTTACACAAATATTTCAAATTCTGAAAAGAAATCCAAAACACTTCTGGTCCTGGCCATTTTGGATTAGAGATACTCAACCTGTATCGTATTAAACTTGGAAGAGTTATACTTCCAAGTTTAATACTATACAGGTATTGGTCCACTTTATCAAGCTGCTGATCAGATTATAAAGAGAATATGTTGTTTGAAAATTGGGATTAATAATGTTGATTCTATGATTCTATGTTATAAATGAAAATGGATGTGTAGAAAAGAATATTTTAGCTGATGAAATTTTCTGGATTGATTTCCACAACAAAGGGAGAAACTCTACAACAGTGGTCCCCAACCTTTTTTTTGACCAGGGACCACTTTGACTAGAGACCACTCTCAAACATTAGTACCAAAGGGATTACAAATCAGTTTTTAGTCAACTTTCAATTAGGTTTGGTTATTTGGGGTGCTTATTCAGAATATCACAATGAATAGACCACATCAGCTCTAGTTTCTGATACAGAACATATGCCATCCAGTTGCCACCATCTGTTCGCCAACAGAAAACCATATTTAATAAGCCCCGGCACTATAAGAGGGTTTTGTGAGACCAGTTGCTCTCATTGCAATGGTGTAGTAATGGTGAGGCCGCAGACTATATTTTAGTTCTTGCGGACCACTGGTGGTCCATGGATCACAGGCTGGGAACTACTGATCTACAAACTTACCTCTGGTGAGTGTAAAGAAAGGGGGATGGCACCACTGTCCTGTCTGGCCAGTGGATTAGGCAATGCAGAGCAAAGTTGGTTTAAAACAAAATTCTCACAAATATCAGTAGCAATTGTTGTGTCTCGTGGGGACTGTGAACCATCCATTCGAGGTGAGCCCTACTTCAACTATTTACACAATAATAGTCTTGTCCCCTACTTAATTAAGAAATTCTGAATTTGGAAGGATGAGAAGACATGGAAGCTGTCCAACATAACTTTAGTATTAAAGCAAGCATTTACAACCCTAAAATGTTACCAAATACATAGTGTCTTCTTACTGACTCTTTAAAACTAGGCACTAATTCTTGGATAATGTTGGTCACATAGCTACTCCCCATCCTTCTAAACAGGAGGTCTAGAAGTTTGCATGGCTATAACCATAATGCAAAATGGGGGAAGTGGCCTTGACACAGAAGCTGGAAACTAGAAAAAGTTAAGCAGGTATAAATCCTACTGAAATCAGCAGAGCTTAAGCACATAAGCACATGAAACTCATTATGTGTCAACAAGGGAGGAAGCATTTGTTGTTATGGCTCCCTGTGTTGTTTCAAAGTCAATGTTCTCTGAATGAACTATCACAGCAAGAGGAACAAAATCATTTTGCCTCTGAAGAAGATGATGCAAAGAAATGTATCAAGCATGCCTTTTCACAGCAAGTATCTCCACAGCATGGCATATTTTGAGGCTTTCTTTCCCCTTGCCCCCACCTTTAGATAAGACTGAGAGAGAGAGCAAGTTTGAAGACTACTTGGTATTATTTTCATTAGCGCAAAAAGATAGGAATTGGGGAAAGGAGGAAGTTATTTGCAAGTTATTGTTTCCTCTCTTCTTCCTAAGCACAGATGCAAAGCTTTAAAAACAGGGACTGAAGCCAATTATGTTGGCAAACCAGACAGAAAGGATTAAAGGTTTATGTATTTTTAATAGTTTCATGGACGGAGAGAGATTAAGGAACCCGGTACTCCTTTGTATCTCGTCACTCAAGTCAGTTTGCCCAATCTGCTGACCCATTTGGGACTGTTAGATTTAGAAGTACTTGGATTTCTGCAGCTGCCCACACTTTCTTCAGAAATCCTGCAGCAGTTGCCAAATGCTCACAAAATCTTTGTCTCAGCAAAATCTGCTTGGCCCTATATATCAGAACTGTAAGTCTCAAAAAAGCAGACAAACCTTGTCAGCAGCAAGGAAAATGAAACACCAATTAAAGCTAGAACATATCAAGGTTTAATAAAGTTTTAATGTGCTGCATGCTAATGGCTAAAGGACAAAATAATAAATAAGAGTAAATCATGAAAGGAAAGGTGGGATTTTTACTGGTAGCCATTTTATGTAAGTTTTGGGGGTAATTGGAGGGCTGGAGGGGAGGAGAGAGGTGGGCCAAGAGCCCAAAAGGTGTGGAATGGCTGTGGAGACTCATCCCTGGATAGTCCCGGGAATAAGTCCCCATGGGTCCAGTGCCCAATTAGACCTCAACCTCAAGAAGGCCTGGATCTAATGGGGTATCTAATTAATTTGGGACAAACCAAGAAAACCTTGGTTTGTTCTGAATTAATTCATTTTTACTAGAAGCATTGTTTGGATGTCTCTGGTAAAAACTGAGAAAGGTACCCTTTTTTGGGCCCATTTGTATGGGCCCTTAATTTCAAAAGCTTTTCTGCCTCACATTATTACAGAGCCTAGTTATTCCCATTTCCACCTTCCTCAAAGATTCACCTCCCTGTAGATGTGCAATTACAGTTATTACTAGAATGCTATAATGGAAGGGGACTTATTTGGCAATAAATCCCACTTGCTGTACATCAAATGTAAAAGGTAGGGGACTATTTAAGTGTAAATCCCACCAGCTGTAGGCCAATTAGAATAAAATGTGGCTTCTTTAATTAAAATAAAAAAACTCAATAAGCTGGAACTATCTTCTGGCTGAAAACCCTTTCAAAATAACACTGGCTACCACCACAAATTAAAAGTAATGTTAAGCCCTTGGCTTACTTGAAGTATCTTTAGGCTAGAATGTGTTGGTTTTGCACTTAAACTTTGTACTCTGAGGTAAAAATGAAGAGATTACTATTTAAAATATACGCTGCCACCATTTAACCTTTGATTTCTTTAGTAAATTGCTTTAAAACTTCTCACACAGAAGTACACATGAGGCAGATGTTGTGAACAAATAAAAAAACTGTTTATTTGAGAGAACTTGAACAATACAGGCATTAATCTTAGCTGTTTTGAAATATTGACATAAAAGCGTATGGTTTCTTTAAGCAGTTCAAAACTTAGTTGCATATAACACTCCTCTCTCCCTCCAGAAATTACTGACAGGACTCCTCTCTGCCCAGCAATCCCTAAACTCCTCACAGACAGTCCTTTTCTCCCTGGATCTGTCACTTCACTCCCCCAACTATCCTTCCCAATAGCTGTAAATCTTCTCACTAACTACCTCTACTGGCTAACTGACCAACTTCAGGCTCCTCTAACTCTTCTCTTCTTCACTCCAAACTCTAACTCTTTTCTTCTTGACACCCAGACTCAAACTGACCTTCTTCTCTGTCACCCAGACCCAATCTGAGCTGTCAGATTTTAGATCGGCCCCTTAAAGTCATTTTTTCTTTTCTCTAGTTAAGCTCCGCCCACTCTCTCCCAGCCAATCACAGACTCCCCTCATTTTCCTCCAAGCTGCTTCTAAAACGCCCCTTTCAGGAAATGAGAATCTAAGATGGATTCCCCCAGGCACCCTTCTAAAATGACTGTTGGACTTCCTGGGCCTACTTTTCTGAGCCTTTCCTAGCCTAACAGGTAGGGAATTCATCACAAATGCCTCCATACTATGGAAAGCCTATGATTTGTAGTTTGATGGGAAACTTTAAATTATCTGATAGGGCACTCTTTTGACATAGTTCAGGGGACTGGAAATCAAATAACTAATCCTAGGATGTAAATTAGACAGATAAAATGATATTAAATTATTAATACAGCGTTGAACAGGAGCACTCATTGTTTTTAAAGGAGGTATTTTTTTCTTTTACTTACTTGAACATTCATAATAAAAGGTATCAAAACTACAGACATATTTAGGCATTCCCTTCAATGTGCTCAGCTATATTTACTGCAATCTTTGGGGGAGGGGGAGCAGAAAGTAGGTTCTGATCAGTGCTTTGAAAATTTTGTATATGCATTTGTGAAAGCTACATCTCCCAGCATCACCATTGGGAGATTCCGAAAGTTGTTGTCCAAAAAGTAGCACTTGCAAACTGTTTTTTAAAAATATGTCAAAAAAACCCCCAAAACAGCTAGCCAGGATCCCTTCTCATAGATTTGTCACCCTCCCACCAGGGATGAACAGCTTCAGAAACTTCAAGAATAGGCACATTTTTTTTCCGATCAGGAGTAGGGTTTATTCAGGCTTACTGTTCTGCCCCCCACACTATCTTTACTACTTGGAAGGTGAACTAGCTGCGCAGGAAACAGATCCAAGACTATATAGTTAAATCAAAACAAGTATTTATTAACTGACAAGAATTTTAGACTTTTTATCCTCCTGAGTCTGACTACAAAGTCTTTATGAGGAGAAGCAATGTCTTTGAGAGACAGAGAGGCTCATGAATCTTTATTTCTTCTTATTGTCTCTTTTTTGTATGGTGTTCAACTGTCTCTAAGATGGTCTCAATATTTAATTCTGACTGGACTTGAATACAGCTCATGCAGCTCTGACTGGATGTGCTATTTTGTCCACCTTCCGGCCTTCCTCTCTCTTCACCTTCCACTCACAAAAAGTCTGACTTTTCCAAGAACCAGAGGTGCCTTGCCAGAGGCTCTGCCTCTGAGGGGATTCTTATAAGGGCAGGGCAATGGAGACTTCAAATGCAAAGGGGGTGTCTAAACCGACCAGACTTTCTTTTATTTTATTCTCATTCCTCATGCATCTGGAACACTTTAGATGCTGATCAGTTTATTTATATTTGTAATTTCCCTCCACTTTTACATTAGAAAAACCATGGTGAGACAGAAGGCTGCATATCAACTATTACGCACACAGAAATAACAGCAGCTGACATTTCACACCATTATAAAAATATTCTGATGAATCGCGCAACTTAATGACCAAAGAAGGCACTTTTATTAGCTGGGCTAACGGCACAAAGCTTGTTTTAATGAGATCTCTGAAGATTTGATCTCTAGTGAGAAGGCCTATTACTAGGTTTAAATCCCATCTTATCTGCAATTAGCCTTCAACTTGTCTCAACAATACTCTGAAGACTTACTAGCTTCCTATGTTGTTAGCATTTTCTGAATACAGGGAAAAAACACCACCAAGCACTCTCTGTCCCAGAATTGTTAGAGGCTCTAGTCTGTTTCATAAAGGAAACTGTCCACACAAGATGAAAATAGAGAAGCACACTATTGGTACATCTCAATGTGGACTGTTACTACATTTCATTAAAAAAATTGATTCCATGATGCAATGAACGTCTAGAGCTCGTGTTCAAGAAATTCCTGAAATTTACTTTATTGTGGGCCTGCTCGCTCTTAAGAAAAGGGAACCATCCTGTTCTCTGAGTAGACTGGCAAAAACAAGAGCTTACTCTGTCTTGGGAGAATCTAAAAGGAAGTACTGACTCCCTTTACTCTCTCCATCGTAGGGCTGCTTCTTGACTTTGGGAATTGCCTGGGTGGGGAAATTGTGGCGATGCTTGCCAGGGGCAGCTGTCTCTCTGAGGTGGAGATCATGCTTTCTTCTCTCTGCAAAATGATCTATCTGTGGGTCATATCAAAATCCACAATTTTGTCCCCCAAATCAGCTCTCGACTTATGTATGGCTTTGACTTATACATAAGTATATACTAGTACTTAGTGTATACTAAATACTTAAGCTCGAGAGCAGGTCTTGGAGTCCTTGTGGACAACAAGTTAAACATGAGCCAACAATGTGATGCAGTGGCAAAAAAGGCCAACGGCCTGCATCAATACTATAGGGTCTAGATCCAGGGAAGTCATGCTACCCCTCTATTCTGCCTTGGTTAGACTGCACTTGGAATACCGTGTCCAATTCTAGGCACCACAATTGAAGGAAGATGTTGACAAACTGGAATGGGTCCAGAGAAGGGCAACTAAAATGATTAAGGGTATGGAGAACAGGCCTTATGAGGAGCGGTTTAAAGAGCTGGGCATGATTAGCCTGAAAAAGAGAAGGCTGAGAGGAGACATGATAGCCATGTATAAATATGTGAGATGAAGTCATAGGGAAGATGGAGCAAGCTTCTTTTCTGCTGCCCTGGAGACTAGGATGTGGAACAATGGCTTCAAACTACAAGAAAGGAGATTCCATCTGAACATGAGGAAGAACTTCCTGACTGTGAAAGCTGTTCAGCAGTGGAACTCTCTGCCCTGGAGTGTGGTGGAGGCTCCTTCTTTGGAAGCTTTTAAACAGAGGCTGGATGGCCATCTGTCGGGGGTGCTTTGAATGTGATTTTCCTGTTTCTTAGCAGGGGGATGGACTGGATGGCCCACAAGGTCTCTTCCAACTCTATGATTCTAGTATATATATGGTAGCATGCAGTGTGTAGCTATAATTTAAAATTACCATATAATACATTTTAGGTATGCAGCTGTGATCCTTGCTGCTTGATTGTAGGAATTCTGACACCTTTTAGGCCTCTCGCAAGACTTCTTGTTTTTGCTGACCTCAAAACAGCCATACTTAAATAAAGGGATTTCAAAGGGAGATTGAAATGAGAAATGACTGAATCAGAAACATCAGAAATTCAACAAACTTAAACAGGGAAATATGGAGAATGTTTAGGAATTTATTTATGAAAGGACAGAAGACAATGAATGGATTAGTAGAAGATTAGTAGAAGAATTATATAAAGTAATAATAAAAGACGAATATGTAGTAAGAACATTACAAAATAAATGGCATAAGAAAGGACCACTCTCAAAACAAACTATAGAGGAAATAAAGAAGGGGTGAAGAAAATTAAAATGGAAAAATATAAAGATATAGAGAGAAAAGTGGTGGGAGGGGTAAGGAAGGGTGGTGGGAAGGGGTGGGAGAAAAAAAATAAAAAAATGTAATATGAACAAATCAGTAAAGAATATGAATAGATGCTATAGAAATATTTTATCATAATGTAAGCCTACAATAGACATTTATTATCTGTTCAAATATGATGTTATTTTGTTTTCAATTAAATCTTTTTTAAAAGAAACATCAGAAATTCTGGCTTATAATATCTGGCATGAATCAAGATAATGGGCTTTTTAAAGAAATCTACTAGAAGTGTTAACTAGCTTACCCTTATTTGGATATTTGTATGTATCGTACATGTTGATTTGTTGTGTAATGTTTTTTGCAAATTTATGGCTTAATAAACTTGTCAAAGACCAAGGTTTTCATTGAGCAGCCTAAATATCCAAAAGGCACCCTCTGATTCCAGAAGCTAAGCAAACTCAGCCCTGGTTAGTACTTGTATGGGAGACTGCAATGAATCACAGGTATTATAGGCTGTATTTCAGAAGACAGAACTGGCAAAGCTTCCTCTGAGAATTCCTTGCCTATAGGATTAATGGGGTCACTATAAGTTAACAGGCATCTTGAAGGCATGGAAAGAGAGCAGAAGAGTTTTCATTGCATTCCTCTGTTACTCATTACTTAGAATTCCCTTCCCATCTGTCCCTCCACACACTTACCAACTGACGATAAGACTCCGTAGGTCTTATGTGAACTCTAGTAAACCTGTTAGTCTGTGTTGTTTTAACTACCACAATGATCCTTTTGGATTTTAGTGTACTTTTGATCTTATATGGTATTTGATGTTATGTGATGTGAGTGATGTTTAGCAGAATACGAGGTTACACACAAATATTAAGGCAGGACGTGATTTGGGATTGTGAAGGCAGATATAGCTTGCCCATGCCCCCTTGACACAACATTCTCCTTCTTTGGAATGGATTTTGAAGCACCTGATAGGTATAACCTCTGCTTCTTCTCTAAAGTTACAATCCTACACGAAAAAAACAAGCACTCCATAGTGATTCAGGGCTGCTTCACCTGGCAGATTCCCCTTTGCCCTTAACACTGGAAATTATGTGTTTACCACCAATTTTACCCAGATTAGACCAGAGCAATTCATTGAAATGTATGCTCTCAAGTTCAAAGCAATTCGGAAAAATAATCTGCAATTGCAGCTCACTGACAAGGAAGATTTGCTAAAGGGAAAAAGGAAGAAAAATAAAACCTCGAACATGGTTTATTTGTTTGTTCATGGAATCTAACAAGCAGGAAAAGAAGGGTGATGATTTGGCTCACTGTTGTTGTTTTACAAATGGAAGAACTCTGTCCAGGAGCAGGAGGCAGCTGTGACAGGTGCATCTAATTAATGAAGTTTGACACCATTTTAACTGCCATGTTTCAGTGCTATGAAATCATTAGAGTTGAAGTTTTATATAATTTTTAGATTTCTTTGCCAAAAGGACTGGTGCCTCACCAAGTTACAAATGCCATGATTTCATCATATTGAGCCATGGCAGTTAATGTGGCATCTAATTGCATTAATTCTACAGTGTTAGGTGCACCCTTTGTCAATAAGGCAAAACATACACTCCAGATTTTAATGCAGACTTTAAATATTCAGCATCCTAAATGACTCTTTCACAGATCATGTTAAAACACAGAGTGAATTTATCTATCGCAATAAAGAAGGGTCTGTCCAGAGATCATTCTGGAAAACCCTGGTTTGTAGCAAATGAATTCGATAATAGGTTTATTCCATGCCTTCTTGGAAACTCACTATTTCCAGGTCTGGACTGCAGAATACTGCGGTTCAGACAGTATTCCCACAGTTTACCAGGCTAAATAAGCCTAGTAAACTGTGGGAATACCCACCCCCAAGCCTCCAGACCGCTTAGAAAAGTAATGAAAACTTACCCACAGAAATGACATGCCAAGAGAGCTGGCTGAAGCCTGTAATGGAGGCCTGGTAAGTTTTCATTACTTTTCTAAGGGGTCTAGGAACTTGGAGGGAGGGAGTAGGGCCTCCAGATGTTCTCTTGGGCTAGTCCAGAGAGAATGTCTAGACACCCAACCCAGAAAGTATGCATTTTCTGGGGTGGGTGTGGACAGCCCCCCGGGAAAATCCATGTTTTTAAAACACGGATTCTCCTGGGATAAAGGCCTGTTTGGATCTGACCATGGAAGCCATTATCCACCTCTGGAAGAAAGGAGGCAATGCAACTCCCTCACTCTTCTGCAGGGTCTTCCGATGTCTAATCTGCTCCAGAATTTAAGAGATTAGAGTATTGTTGCTGTGGCTGTTGTGTAATATAAAGCCATTTTCTTTACTTATACTGGCTTGGCAATATGATAGATCATAGAGTGGTGCAATTTTATCAAAGCTAACTTATGTTAGATGATCATCTGATGATGATACATAAAACCATTCATTAAAAGGGGCTTTTATTTAGTGTTCTGTGACATCACAAATCAGAACAATATCTGAGGATGATTTATGAACGCCCCTTCTTCTTCTTCCCAGTTCAAGACTCAACTTAAAAGATTTTTAAAAAGAGTTATATTGACCAATGGAGAAGTTCACCCAGGTTTTTTGGGGTCAATTTCTACACATATACATGAGTGCATATATAGTAAATAGAAAGATAAAAAGGAATGTTCCCTGCAGCTTGAATTTATGTAGATAATGTACACTGAGAACTTTAGTTGTACACTGAAAAATATCATGCCCTAGATCTAAATAATATGCTATTTGATTCACATGTATTCTTGTATCATTAAGAGTTTTGACGGCTGTAAGTTTTTCCAGTGCAGCATTACAATGGTGGGGAAAGATGCAATGATACTAATTCTGTGAATGATAATAACAATAACAATAATAGAAATTCAAAAGCAATGATTTGCCATCTCACATCCTATATTACAATTTTAAGAGTTAAAAGTGTTTAAAGTTGCAAGACAAAAAGTGCTACAATATAGAAATATTAAAAGTTAAATATGTAGGCTTGAAATCTTTTCCTGGGTATTCAGCAAGCTAAACTCAAAATCAAAGACATCAAAGAACTATATTATACTGGGAACTATATTAAACAGGAACTTGGTTATGTGATGCCACCCTAGTGACTCACTTTTTGAAATAAAAATAAATGGGAATACCACCTTTAAAAAATGGAAATGTGGTCATCCCAGCCAGGCCAAATTTCCCCCAACAGAGAGCCAAATCAAGAATTTTAACTCTGTAACTGAATTAAAATGAGACCTAGTGAACTTATCCTGTGATTTTCTGATGAGCAAACAAACAAATCCAATAAAGGCAGAAATAAGACAGCAGATCAGATTTGGTCTGCCTAGAAACTGAGTTGCTGTTTGCTTTAACCCAGTATGGGGGAGACTTTATTCTATGTAACAATGGGTGTACTGAATGAAAACAAATCTGTGTAAATGGCCTGCAGTTTTGAATTGAGAAGGATCAAAACTGTATTATGGAAGAGGAGGAGGAGGAGAGGAGGAAGAGGAAGAGGAAGAAGAACGTGGCGGCAAAAGAAGGCTGTCCATGGACAGTTCCTGGGAAAAATAGAGTGCAAAATTGACAAGCAAAAAACATGGATGTGGCTCACAAACGGAACTTTGAAAAAGGAGACGGAGGGCCTGATTCTGGCAGCCCAAGAACAAGCAATTAGAACAAATGTCATCAAACCCAGAATTGAAAAGTCGACTAGTTTCCAAGTGTAGACTCTGCAAGGATGCAGATGAAACGATGGATCACATATTCAGCTGTTGCAAGAAGATCCATGCAGATGGACTACAAGCAGAGGCAAAATACTGTTGCTCAGAGAATCCACTGGAACTTTTGCCACAAATACCATCTGCCTGTGACAAAGAACTGGTGGGATCACAAGCCTGAAAAGGTTACAGAAAATGAACACGTAATACTACTTTGGGACTTCCGAATTCAGACTGACAGAGTATTGGAGCACAATACTCCTGACCTCATTATTTTGGAAAAGAACAAAGTATGGATCATCGATGTTGCAATCGCAGGTGACAACAGAATTGACGAGAAGTAACTGGAAAAGCTTACACAATACAAGGATTTAAAGATCGAACTGCAAAGACTCTGGCACAAGCCAGTAAAGGGGGTCCCAATGATGATTGGCACACTGGGTGCAGTGACTAAAGACCTTGGAGCATGATGGAATCCTGATCTTTGGAGGTTTTTATTAAAGTCTGGATGGTCCTCTGTCAGGAATGCTTCGATTATGTATTTCTGCATAGCTACAGGTTTGACTGGATGACTCTTGTGGTGTTTTCCAACTCTATACTTTAATGATTCTATGAAATAGAACATAGAAATACAGTTAGAGGGCGATAAACACCCTCTATCAATATATTTGATTGATTTACAAGGCTTCCTTGTCTCTCAGGAGACTTAATCCTCTATTTCATATAATGTCTATCATTTGGTCCAAATATGTTACATTTTTTAAAACAACAAAAATGACTGGTCATTTTCAAGTCAATGTTCATTTGCAAATCTCCTGGCACATTTCCTGATTAAATTGTTGGTAGTGTATGAAGTTGCTCTTTAAAAATGCAAAGCAGTCCAATAGCTGCATCCATCATCTCTCCCTGACATATCTGTGCCTTATACTCCGAGTAACATTTTTCAGTCTGTCTGGGTAACCCTTCAAAGTCTTCATATGCAGCAAAACCTGAAATTGCATTTCTGGGATTTCCAATTAGGAAAATCTACAACTTTTAAAACAAGCAGGTTATTTCCCTATGTTTATTATAATCTTTAAAAGATGAACTTGTTGCTGTCTTCCATCTGGTGAACATGAAAAGTGATGACTGTAATACTTGTTTTTACATGCAGTGCAAGAGTTGGCTTCTGCATTTACATAATGTGACTTTGACTGACTCTTGTTTCTGTCTTGTTTCCTCCAGCCCATAATAAATATTAATATCCTAGACTCTAGTTATAGGGGACCCATTTTTATCTCTAAAACAGCGGACCACAACCTGAAACATGAGGAATGAAAGAGAATCCTTATGAATAAAAATTAAGTGAAGAAAATGGAATCGTACCTGGATCAATCTGATCTGCTGTAAAACAATAAATATAAAGCAACATTTTAACCTGTAGCATAGCTGGTTAATTGCCAGCAGCAATAGATCGCTGCCAACCAGAAGGTGACAAGTTCAAAGCCCAAATCGGATTGAGCAACCAACTGTTAAGGCTAGCTTACTATCCACCTAAGCCGTTCAAAAACAGATTGCCAAGACAGTATATTTTTCTGCTTCCGAGCTGCTCAAAGAAGATCCTTCACATGGATACCCAAGGAACATTTGAATCTCTCTCAAAGGACATTGCAACTGTACATATGTTGCTCTGCATAACAAAGAGTAAACACCTTATTCTTTACTGATCATCTCCGTGGCATATCTTTTTACTAGCAAGACAGTGTGTGGATTGGTAAAGATGTGAACTACGTGTGATTTTCATTCTGCTACGCATGATTTTCATTCTGCCTTTATCTGAGCCTACTGAGAAGTCCTGGGAAATACCTCTTCCTCTGTCCTCCTCATCCTCCCTGAATTAATTGTATGGAAACTATTTTTGCATTTTTGCTATTGAAGTAACCCAAAGATGAAGGGAAAAAATTAAAAAGAGAGGTGTGAGGTAAAGGAAAAAATTGGGCTTTTTTCAAAATAGCTGAGGAAATAGGACAGTGAGGATCAACCTAGATTGTCCCAGTTAAACTGGGACAGTTAGAAGGTACAGGAAAAGTACTGAATTTCTTCCTGCAAAAGAAGGCACTGGAAAAGATTCAGAATACAAAAAAAAAAAAAAAAAAAAAAAAAAAAGGACAGTGAGAGTGTGAAGCCCCCGGAGCAGACTTCTTGCTCTTCCTATTTTCCCAATTATCTGTTTTCTGAACCATCCACAGTTCAATGATCCTGAAAAATATGAACAGTGTAAGACCTAACCACAGAATATATAGAATCAGATATATCCTGGAGGGAGAAAAATCAATAACAGAGTGAAAAGACATAACAAGGGGGAATGATCTTAAAAGTAGGTTGAGTTAAAAGACTTCAATCATAAGGCTTGGCTTTGCTATTTATATAACGCAAGGAGGCAATTTGATCACTAACATCACAATCCATATCTATTCTGAAGAGAGACCTATTGAGTTCAATGGAGCTTACTCCCTGGTAATTCTGTGATTGGACTGAAAGTGAGTCACAAGACAGGCCAAAAAACAGCTATAGCTGTCTGAAAAATAGATCAGTGCGGCACCAGGAAATTTCAAGACAGCTTAGGAAATGGATTTTGGGGGAGTGATCACACTGATAAACAGTGGAAGGCAATCTGGCCAAAGAAGCTGCCTCCGTTTGTATAAACTGCAATGAGAAAATGCATTTAGAACTAATACACATTTGGCATCAAATGCTGGTACAATTAAATTATACCTCAACAAACCTCTTCCAAACTGCTGGTCAGGCTTCAGATTGGAAGTGCTTCACTTGGCTTGTGGTTGTATGAGTATGTATAGGAATTGCGAAATGACATTTTCTCCTGGGTATCACAAACCACACCAGATAATACACATCACTAAGCTAGATAGAAAGAAGAGTGCCTTTGATGCCCCCATCAGTTAACTTACAGGTTTCTTTTTTATTATAATGTATAGTGCTTACAGTTTTTGTAGACTTTGTTTGTGCTTGCACAGCTTCTTATGTTCCCTGAAATTATAGTCATATTCTGTACATTTTTGTCAAGATGAAATTATATTGAACTAATAATTGAAAAGCAGTCATACTTTACAGCTAATTGGTGGATGCTCATTTTTTGCTCTCGGTACAAAAAAAAAGTTGTTTTAAAGAACTTTAAAGATACCTACCTTTTTTTTCTTTTTCTTTCTTTCTTTTTTTTTTTTTTTTTGCTGAAGGGTGAGTAATAATTCAGTGCAGATTCAGTAAACAAAAAAGGCACTTTCAAATTACACAATCACAATTTTCAGTCTATTTTAGCTGCCATGTCAGCATCCTTTGGAAACTTGGCGGGTTTAGTACAAAGCTCTCTAGCTGAGAGGTCTAAAGTGCCAATCCAGGAACCCAGTGCTATAATTCTGTTATGTGGATGATCCCACTGTAACTAAGCTAGTAGGCACAACACTCTTTCAGTTTCCCTGCCCTTGAACCAATGCCATAGCATTTCAATGCTCTACCCTTGAATAGGGGCCGTGGCACCTTAACACTTATCCTTCTTGTTGTAATTCAACCAATGTTTGTACCTAATGCCAATGAGGAAGTGGAAGTAGATGATGGGATTTCTGGGCCTGCTGAGCCTGAGAGCCAGCAAGAGGTTTTAAAGCAAGAGATTTTAAGTCCTGAAATTGAGCATTCTGTGTCTCCTGTAGTTAGTGAAGGCCACATTCCAGAAAGGGGCCCAGCTTTCTCTCGGGAAGCAAGTTCAGAAGATGAATTTCCAGGTGAGGAGACTAATGAGCCAAATGATAGGAGGCACAGCTTTCGTGACCTCCGAGCTGATTCTCAGACTTGTTGAAGGTTAATGCATTTTTTAGAGAAAAGGTTTGCAAGGGTAAATGGAATGGTTTCATGGTTTTATTAGAGAGGCAAAAAGGATTTCGCCCCAGTCTGGTCAATGTTGGATTTTAAGCAACACCTTGGGTTGAGCTCTAGCCAAGCTTTTCAAGGGGCTTTTTATGTTTCATGTCCAGGGGCGGCTCGTCCATTACGCGAAGTAAGCGGTCGCAGAACACTTTTTTTGCCAGGGGCGCAGAGGCACCTCTGTAAATGCCCCTCAATTGCCACTTGAGGAGCGCCCCCTCAACTCACAACAGCCCTAGCAGTCCGGGGGGAGCCTCAGCTTTCTTGCCTCCTCTTCCCAAAGGGGCCGGGCCCTTGAGCCTCACCTCACCCCTCTCGTTCCTGCTCCACCCCGCCACCGGGTGCGTGAGCAGAGCCGGCGCTCAATCTTTCTCCGCGTTCGATCCCTTCACAATGACCGGCTCCCTTTCCCAATCCACGGCGCTCCACCCGCCTCCTTTCCTCTCCCAAATCCGCGGGTGGGCCAAGGGGTGGAGCCGCCACGCCTGGCCCGCTTCGAGTCCGGAGGTGTGTCTGAAGACCCCAGCGTGCGCACCAAAAATCGCCTCTTCTCCTGACTTTCTCTTCAGCCATTGGGACCGAGAGATAGATAGATAGATAGATAGAGAGAGAGAGAGAGAGCCCCTCCGGTTGGAGGTATCTCCCACCTCCGCTCCCTCCTTTGTTTTTGGGCCTACCTTCAGGAAAGGTGGGCATGCCCACCTCTCTCTCTCTCTCTTGGTCCCAATTGCTGAGGAGAAAGTCAGGAGAAGAGGTGACTTTTGGTGCACACGCCGGGGTCTTCAGGCATGCCTCCGGACCCAAAGCGGGCCAGGCAAGGGAGCAAGTGCAGCAAGTGTAGTTACTGGGATGTATAGTTCACCTACAATCAAAGAGCATTCTGCACCCCACCAATGATGGAATTGAACCAAATATGGCACACAGAACTCCCACGACAAACTGAAAATATATATCAATGATTGGTTGGGGGGGGGGGGCGCCAAAATACTGTTTGCTTACCGTTGAAAATTACCTAGGGCCGTCTCTGTTCATGTCTTCCAGTAGTTCAAGCTTAAAGGGTTATTCTTGAGTTCTGTGTTCTTCATTTTATGCTGCCTTGTTGTATCCCGATTCTTTTGCATTCCTGGTTTTTGATTCAACTCTTGTACCTTAGATTTTATGGACTACTGAATATTTTTGGATTTAGATGTTTCTTACTATTTTGAAGAATATATAATTTTTATATATTCTTCAACAAACTACTTTTCTGATTTATACCGACTGGAGCATGGAGGTTAAGTATAGAGGTGCTCTTGCCTTGGAGCATAACACTCCTCTTCATTTCTGTTCACATAGAAAAGCATCTCGTATGTAAAGGGTTTGATACAATTTTGTTACAATATTCAGAAGTCAGAGTGGCGATTGCACAATAGAGGGAAGGAAAAAACGAACAAACAACCAGTATATGTAAATGAATAATTTTCAGAAAATTTTAGAAAGTCCCCAGGGTGAAGAAATAATATAGCATAATATATATAACAAAAAGACACTTAAATATACAACACTTTTAATTCAGGATCTCCACAGCTGTATCCAATGACTCCCCATTCCTATTTTTGGAAGGTTATAACAACTAGGAAAAGCTACAATTGAATTCTGACCATTTTGTGGCCGTAATTCAGGTTGGATCTACACTGCCATATAACGCAGTTTCAGAATACAGATTATTGAACTGGATTATATGAGCCTTTCCGCTATCAAATACCTAACAAAGGTATCACAACACTATGGATTAAGATTTAATTTATGGTCAAAATGACTGCCAATATATGTATAACAGAGAGGCAAGTCATGATTTTTTGCCTGGTTTGAATGAAATATTTAAAGGTAAATTTCTGAATTACAGTTCTTTCCCCGCTTGAATTTTCAATACAATCATGTATCTTATATATACCTCATTCACAGCGAGAAAAAAATAGCTGTTTCATAAGAACGCTATTATGTTAAAACACAAAAGGAAAACTGGGTGCCTCTTCAAATGCTGTATTCTCTTTTGCTTTTTTAGAAAAATCAAAGTGTATGAAGATGTCACGCCTCAAACAGACTCTACTAACTTTTATTAGTAAGTGATTGCCTCAAAGTGAGAAATGCAAAGTGAGAAACACAGTTACATGGTTTTCTGTAGCAGAGCTGAGAATGGTTGATACCTCTTAGAAGATGGGAAAGGGTCCAGCTGCTGAGACAGCACACCATCGCTGCAAACCATTGGAAAGGCATTTAGTATTAACTCCAAAGGCAGTTTTAAGCCTCCTCACTTGCCAGAAGGAGTTTGCCAGGAGAAAGATATATTTTAAGATCTTGATACTGAATTTTTCATGATCTGCCACTTGCGGTTGATCTTCACTTTAGTCTATCATTCATCTGTTCCATAAAAAAACCAGATGTTAGGTCTGCTTATTTTGATTCATTTTTCTTCTTCTTTTGTATTGTGGCAGAACTCTAAATAGTGCCAGAAATCTAATCTCAACTGTAGTAGCATACCATCTCAACTACTCCATAGCCTATGAATCTAGGATTTAGCTCATTTTCACTTTTTTGCCACCCATCAGGTGTTTCTCTTTCTATGGAGTAGAAAGACAATATCCCAATTGATATTTCGATATGGAGATTGGAGAATTCTCCAACCAGCATAGACACTGAGCAAACTGGCAAGGAGGATTTTGGTGGCTATAGTCCAAGATCATAGAATCATAGAATCAAAGAGTTGGAAGAGACCTCATGGGCCATCCAGTCCAACCCCCTGCCAAGAAGCAGGAATATTGCATTCAAATCACCCCTGACAGATGGCCATCCAGCCTCTGCTTAAAAGCTTCCAAAGAAGGAGCCTCCACCACACTCCGGGGCAGAGAGTTCCACTGCTGAACGGCGCTCACAGTCAGGAAGTTCTTCCTCATGTTCAGATGGAATCTCCTTTCTTGTAGTTTGAAGCCATTGTTCCGCGTCCTAGTCTCCAGGGAAACAGAAAACAACCCTGTGGCTTCCTCTCACATATTTATACATGGCTATCATATCTCCTCTCTGCCTTCTTTTCTTCAGGCTAAACATGCCCAGCTCCTTAAGTTTCTCCTCATAGGGCTTGTTCTCCAGACCCTTGATCATTTTAGTCGCCCTCCTCTGGACACATTTCACCTTGTCAATATCTCTCTTGAATTGTGGTGCCCAGAATTGGACATAACTTCCCTAGATCTAGACACTATGCTCTTATTGATGCAGGCCAAAATCCTATTGGCTTTTTTGCCGCCACATCACATTGTTGGCTCATGTTTAGCTTGCTGTCCATGAGGACTCCCAAGATCTTTTTCACACATACTGCTCTCGAGCCAGGCATTGTCCCCCATTCTGTATCTTTGCATTTCATTTTTTCTGCCTAAGTGGAGTATCTTGCATTTGTCACTGTTTAACTTCATTTTGTTAGTTCTTCTGCGTGGTACTGTGAAATCCACACCTGTGGTATTTCCCTGCGTCCACGCAGCTGACTCGGATCTTTCTTGAAAGCTTTTCCTAATTAGGGACTCCAGCCCCGCCCATCTACTCCTAATAAAGCCAGGCAGCGGGGCTTGGAGCCTTAGTTCCTTTTCTCCGTGAAAGCAGCAACAACTTGGTGTTCTCTCCTAAAACAACTATTGGTTTGACTCAAGGACTCCAGTTTGACTACTTTTGTCTCCCATTATAAATTGGATTTAGCTGCCAAGAAGGAGACAGGTTTTGGGAGAGCAGTACTTTTTTCTGCACCAGCATGACACCCATCATCTGTGGGACTGCTCGCTAGTCTACCACAGGTGTGGATTTCACAGTACCACGCAGAAGAAAGTAAGGTTGCTTACCTGTAACCATGTTTCTTCTAGTGGTAACTGTGAAATTCACACAACCCGCCCATCCTCCCCACATTCTGTCATGCCTTTTATCTCCGACTGTCTTTCACGGTACGGAACTAAGGCTCCAAGCCCCGCTGCCTGGCTTTATTAGGAGTAGATGGGCGGGGCTGGAGTCCCTAATTAGGAAAAGCTTTCAAGAAAGATCCGAGTCAGCTGCGTGGACGCAGGGAAATACCACAGGTGTGAATTTCACAGTTAACCACTAGAAGAAACATGGTTACAGGTAAGCAACCTTACTTTTTAGCCTATCTCTCTAATCTGTCAAGATCGTTTGAATCCTGCTCCTGTCCTCTGGACTATTGGCTATCCCTCCCAATTTGGTGTCGTCTGCAAACTTGATGATCATACCTTCTAGCCCTTCATCTAAGTCATTAATAAAGATGTTGACCAGGACCGGGCCCAGGACAGAACCCTGCGGCACTCCGCTCGTCACTTCTTTCCAAGATGAAGAGGAAGCATTGGTGAGCACCCTCTGGGTTTGTCCATTTAACCAGTTACAGATCCAGGTAACAGCCTCTCTGAACTCCAAGAGGGCCTTAAATACCCCAGGGCCTGACCCAGATGAAAACTGAAGTCTTCACTCAGGTAATTCCCATCAGCCAATCAAACTAAACCATGCAGATTAACCCTAATTGGCTATCATATTTACACATCCTGACCAGGTAAGCAACAGGGGAAAAGCTGGCTCCTGTCATATGGCAGACCCCTTTATCTTCCACTTCACAATCTCATATTGACACTTGCACACCTAATCCATTTAGAAAGTGGAATTGCTGAGCACTGAGCCTAAGATGTTCTGCGTGCAAAGTATGTGTTATAGTACAATTGAACTAAAGTTCCTATTGTGAGGTAGGACATAGGAGGTGCGCCAGATTTGAATCTCACCTCTTCTGACGACCTCCTCCTCCTCTACTTGAAAAAGACTGCAATGTTTCTGTGTAAACATGATTCTGAAGCTTAAATTTGTACTCCAAGCAGCACTGAAAAAGCTCAGGACATTCTATTTACATGGGTAGGACGTATATCATAAGAGTCCAACTAGATGATGCATTTAAGACCTCATCAGAAAGCCCAGGTGAAGTGTTATGCTTTGCCAGTCTTCCAAGAGGAAAAAGTGTCGCTCCATGCACAGATCCTTCTTTGCAATGCTTTCCCCATCACATGGGGAAAGTGTCGCCTTTGCAGGGAACTTCCCTTGTTGGGGTGGAAGCATTCAGTAACATCTATGCTGGATATCACACAACATCATGTGATGGCGGGCATCAGTCCTGATCCCCCAGATTGGGGCAGGAACTAAAATCACCTTTTCTAATGTGATAGTTAGTTCATAGTTGGCAGCTAGGCTGCCTTCAAAAGTGAAAATTTTCTATTCATGCTAACAGGCACTTTCTCTTATCTCAGTATCTTGCAATCCAAGAAGCTTTTGCTATTTTTGTCCCATGCAAGCTTTTCTAACCATGAAAAGATAATACTCCACCAACTGGTGAAAAAAATGAAAAATTCCAACAATCTACTTTTTGTTACACACAGAGTGAGAGTTATGCCATTTCACTTGGTAATCATTTTTTGTCAGATCCCATCCATAAAATTACAGCATGCTGCTCATTGTGCATTCACTCAAAATGGCACTAGGAGAAAAAGGGCAGGAAGAAACAGAGAGATCAATGTGGTGATAATACCAATAATTGGTCTTCCTCTGCCTGCAAATCTAGCCAAAGAGGAGAAAGAACAAAGAGAAGAGATTGGAAATGCCTTCTCTTATGGGAAGATTAAAGTGTTAAACCATTTTAGTACTATTAGAGATTTTCTGGCTATAGCATTCCTATCTTGAGTCACTGCTGGTTGAAATCTCTAATAGCAGAGCCTGCCCTTCTAGACTGAAATCTCTATTAGGATGCCATTCCTCTCTGGAATAACTTTGATTAAGGGCAAGGGACAAAGATGTTCAAAGCACCTATTAACACAGACTAAACCAGGCCACAATTGTGAATGGTGGGAGAAATTAACTTCACAGATACCTTTTGCAGTTTTCCTCTGTTTCTTATCTTTTGTTGCTTGTAAACTTGGAAAAAATATGTATTACTGTGTATACTCAAGTATAAGCCTAGTTTTTCAGCCTTTTTTTTAGGCTGAAAAAGTCCCCCTCGGCTTATACTCAAATCAAGGTTATTTATTATTTTACTCTGTTATTATTATTTTATTACATTTATTATTATTATTATTATTATTATTATTAGATTTGTTATTTTACTCTCTTTATTATTTATTATTATTGAAAGAATGCATAAGCACATTTACACTGAAGAAGGTTAGAATAGCGGTTCAATCAGAGATGGGCAGTGTTATCTTAAAATACAGTTTTATGTAAATATTCAAAAACATTTAACCTACTAATGGCTCAATTAATGTAATTGTATTGGTATCTATTTTTATTTTGAAATTTACTAGTAGTGGCTGCATTTTCCACCCCCGGCTTATACTCAAATCAATCTGTTTTCCCAGGGTTTTTTTGTGATAAAATTAGGTGCCTTGGCTTATATTTGGGTTGGCTTATACTCAAGTATATATGGTATTTACTGTATTTATATCCCACCCTTCTCACCCCAAAGGGGACTCAGAGCAGTCTTACAATGGCAGTAAAAAAATACTGCCATTCAGAGGGTCCTGTCTTTCTCAGTGGGTCTCAGACTGAAACCTGGTTGTAACTCAAGGGTTGCACTTTGTTTTATGATTCATCAGTGAAAGATAAATATAGGCTTGACTTGCAAGTCTCATTTTTGAGGCATGCATCTCAAAGTCTTGCTGTTGAATGGAAAATGTCCTCAACTGGGAATATAGAACCCCTTTAATATGGGTCTCATGCTTGAATAAGGGCAGGACGGATAGTTTATTAATCATTTGTAGGACAGATTGTTTATTAATTAATGGTTTAGTTAGACTATTCATTAATTATCCAGTTAGATCCCTAGCTGTGCCCTTGGCATTAGACAGCATTCCAGCCCCTTCCCTTAATGGTTGGGCATATCCTATAAATGTCTGCAGAAAGTTAGGAAGTAATTTTTAAAGATGTCATGATGAAGCTGTTTAAAACAGAGCACTGACAGATCAATCTTTGGGAACTGAGAGAATCATCTGACCACTGCTCAATTATAGATGATCTCAGCATGTCATTGTCTCCATTTTACATAACATGCTGTTATAGCTTTTGAATGCAAATGTTTCATTACGAAGTATCTTTGTTTATCCTAAGTTAATCTAAGTCAATAAAATACCTGGTGGGAAATGCCTCAAGTGCATTGTGTCTTAAGCCATTTGGACAGCATTTGAAGCCTTTTCTCTTCTTCTCTAAAAGCCATTTTTTCTCTCTCCCCCCCCCCCCCCATCCCTTCTGTACGATTAAATTGATAACTCTGTGGCAAAGCAACTTACTAAAACCAACAACAATTGTCTTTAACTCACCTGGCTTTTGTAACTAGTGTAACATGAAGCTGCAAGATGTAGAAATCGATCTATCCTCCTATTCCCCTCACAAAGATTTAATCTTTAAAAAAGTTTCAAAGAGTGCATTACACATAGACTAACCCTGAAGCATGGCTGATCCCATTATCTCCTAGTTCTCCATTATTGTCCTTACCAAGGCAATAGTTTCACAAAACTGTCTAGAATAGGGAACCCACCATCATTTATACTGCAGGATAGTTAAGCCCAGTGCAGTGGCAGTAACTCTAAAATTAGGACAGTAAATAAAGAGCAACACTAAAAAAAAACAGGGGAATTCGAGACAAGAATCAATCAGGGCCAGCTAACACTTCCCAACAAAGGCTCCCCAGGCAGCAACCAGTCATTCTTTGAAGCTGTGAGGCCATTAGATGCTAATCAAGGTGGCCAATTGCAACATTCACACTTGCCTCCAACAGACAAGAGTTCTTTCTCCAGCCAAGACATTCCACAGATATATAATCCTGACTTGCCTAGTTTCCAACAGACCTCTCAATCTCTGAGGATGGCTGCCATAGATGTGGGTGAAACATCGGGAGCGAATGCTTCTGGAATATGGCCATACAGCCCAGAAAACTCACAGCAACCCAGTGCAGTTTGCTCCCTTTTCACACCTCCATAGTGACACCATTGCTGTCACAATTCTCCAAGGCTCTTCAAATTAAGTTCTAATTCCAAATAATGAAAGCAAGAATGGATACTGAATAACAACAAAAAGCAATGTGAGAATAGACAACTTCATCACTTGGTGAGTGAATGACTTCTAATAGCTACAGTTTTTCCCTATAACTAGCCAAGTACATCACATGAGTGTTTCTGGATAGAAAGACAGCTATCATAGGTGTTCCAGTGTTAGGTCAATTACTGTGATTTTAAAGCACAGATTAACATAAACGATATTTCAAGATATTTGCAACAATTCCAATAAGATATGAAAATGTCTGTGAATCCATTGTTTTTGCTAAAATGCTGTTTTCAGAACAGATTTTTTTTTTTTGCAGAGAATAAGTCTTGAACTGCAAATAGTTTCCCAAAACTGGTCAGATTGTGAGGATTTTCTTGCTAAAGGAAGAAAATTGTAAAACTCACTTATGCTTTCTCCAAGAATGAAATTACCAAAGAATTACATCCCAAGGGGGCTACATTTACATCCTTAAGAAAATAGTCATGAAAAGGTTCCAGGTATTGGAGAAATGCCGTAAAAGGGGGGGGGGGGAGGTAGAAACTGAAAGTCAGAAAGAACTCTGTTTGGAATTGGAAAAGTAGGGTGAGATAATTTATTTTGCCTGTAACTTTGGCCCCATCTACACTGCCAGATAATACAGCAAACTGCATTATACGGTTAATATCGACTCATATAATGCAGTCAAAGGGGTCTTTAGCACATTCTTAAACTTTTATTCTTTGCCCCAAACTCTTATCTTTCCTATAAACCTGATTTATAATGAAGACTTTGGCTTTCTACACATAATAAGCTGTGAAATCAATTTTAAAACACCCCTATGAACATTTCCTGTGAAAATTACTACAACAACTTGCCTTTGCAAAGCCAGTCTTTTGCTCCCTTTATTTAAATCTTTTTATTAACTGCATTAATTATGTTGTAAGGTGCTTCCTTAACTACCACCAATGAATCCATTGCCACTGCACTATAAATAGTTCAATTTCATTAAGAAGAGCTAAGAGGAATTGAGTTTTGTTCTCACACGCAGATGGCCCCACAACCCAACTGACTGCAGAGCCTTCCACCTACACTTAGTTTTTTTCCTTGCCTTTTAAAATGCTTACACTGAAAATTTCTGCTCATATCATTAAACTGCTTGTTGCGGCTTTTCCAGCCAACATGCGCTCATGAAGCCCAGTAGATAGTTGGCTGTTAGCTACCTTTTAACTAAAATAGGTCTCTTCATTCCCTCCCAACCCTTTTAAAAGAAAGGACATTGTCCAAGTGAGAGTGAAGATGATTTAGCCATAAACCTTGAGTTTGTTGCTCTTCCCTTATTCATTGTATCTTTGGTGAAAGTGATAAAACACAACAAGGGCAACTCTAGACTATGTTTCAACTTACAATGCTTGCAAGATCACTTATGAACAGCATTATGTACTCAGGTATTTATGAATACACACATGCATGGTCCTTGTCTTCTTTGGGAGAGTCATGATAAGCTCCATGATAACCTCCAAAATAAATTTATCATGTATTATGGTTAAACTGTTCAATTGATATGATTTGATCAGACAAGGCATAATATCTCTTCATTGTTTTGTCACATCTTGTTGTTGTTTATTTGTTCAGTCACTTCCAACTCTTCGTGACGTCATGGACCAGCCCATCCCAGAGCTCCCTGTCGGTTGTCACATCTTACTTCACTATTAATGCCATCTCATTTCTCTTAAGACTTTTATTACCTGAGTAAAGCACTGTGTCCCATTCCTATCCACTTTAGCTCACTTACCCTGAATATACTGAATATGCATGCCCAGTGTGGAATGCATCTCACCACATTAAAACAGTGGATGTGGCTTTTAATGAGGCATGCCGCATTATCATAGGATGTCTATGCCCTACAACACTAGAGAAATTATACTGTTTAGCCGGTTTTGCACCACCTGACATCTGTTGAAAAGTAGCAGCCTATAATGAAAGGACCAAGACATTGACATTTCCCGTCCATCCTCTGTTCGGATATCATCCAGCAAGACAAAGCCTTGTCAAGATCTAAGATCCTAAGATTTACAGAAATACTCGCAGGAACACCTCAGTGAGTGAGAGTCTAAAAGAGGTAGGCTAAAACCCAGAACCTCAATCAGTGGCTGATACCAAATGAGAAACCCCCTCCTGGGTACACAGAAGCTGGGGTGACTTGGAAGGCGCTGAACAGACTGCGCTCTGGCACCACGAGATGCAGAGCTAACCTTAAGAAATGGGGCTACAAAGTGGAATCCATGACATGCGAGTGTGGGGAAGAGCAAACCACAGACCATTTACTACAATGCAGCCTAAGCCCTGCCACATGCCCTGCCTAAGCCCTGCCACCTTCGTACAGCCACACCAGAGGTACGCCAAGTGGCCAAAGGAAATTTAGTATAATGCCAAGTTTTTAACTTTGTAGTTTCTGTGTGCATTATAACTGTATTCTCAATTTGCTTCTGACATGATAAATAAATATTCATTCCAGTTTCCCAGAAAAAAAAACCCCAAGACATACGAGAATGGGGATCTGATGACCAGAAGCTGTAAAATGGCTTGAGGAGGGTTGCATGCTGCCTCCAGGCTAAACTTTGTCCAATCTTGTTATTTAAATTAGTCACACTTAGCTGAACAGAAAACAAAACAACAGTACAAGCATTATACCAATACTAAATTTTCCAAACAGCAGTTTAGATAATAGATGGCCCATTTCTTTCTGCCTTTTTCCAACTGGAATTTAATGCTCCATGGGAATAGTTTAACTGAACATTCAACTAAACTTTGCTGAGCATCTGATTTCTGGTGATATATTTCTAATCTAGCACTCCTTGCCAAATGCCCTTTAGTGGAACTGAATGAGCTTTCTCTAGCTGACAACTCTCTTTATTGTTATCATCATCACAGTAGGCCAAATTTTCATTTTAGTCAATTTTTATATAGACAGTTGAAATGAATTGCCAAACATTTGAGAGTATAGGCCAGATTCTGCAGCTCAATACATTACACTAAGACTGACTTATTACTCTAGTCTTACCAATGAGTCCAGAAAAGCATCACTAGCATATACGGGAGGGGAATATTGCCAACACAGCCTGCTTACCATGTATATTGAATAAAGATAAAGCCTGAGCTTTTTTCTCTTATGAAGACTTATTGAAATTTTAATGAACTTGGCTTTGAAAGAAGAGAACTCCATACTAGATCAAGTTCATCTGTTGGGTAGGTTTCTCTGCCCTTTTCCCTGTTCTGTTTGTTTTTTGAAGTGCTGTTATTTCAACAAACCAACCACCTCATCACATTGAGAGGGGAAAGCATGGGTGACCATCCCTTTAAGAGTAGAAAATCACCCCTCTTATATTGTCAGCAGTCCCGTTTTGCATTCTGCCTCCCCATCACACTCACACTTACACGTGGAAGCTTAAGAGCTAGCAATACATTCATCTTACATTCATCACAAGGGCAGTATTACTTTTTTTGTTTTTAAACAGGAGAAACAACAATATCCAAAAACCAAGAGATCCCTTGCCCTTCCCAAAGGCCCTTACATGCAAGGAGACTGACACCATTTTAAAACCACTGCTTTCCATTGCATCCTAGGTTCTGCATCAAAGCTCATAAGAAACTAGAGACAGTGATCCAGGTTAAAACCATTGCTGACAGTTGGGCAATGAAACAGGATGTGAAATTGTGATGGTTCCCATCACACCTGTTTTTCAGTTGTAAAAATGGGAGTAAAGTGTGATAAGAGGTGGAAGCTTGGAACATAATTGCTGGCCTGTGTTCAGAGTTCCCTCCTTTCAGGACATTTCTGCCTCTCTTCAACCCTGGAACACATGATGAGCTTCCTGCTTCTCCATGCTTGATGAGCTTCCTGCTTCTCCATGCTTGAAAAGGATTCAAATGTCCTTTTGGGGTAAATTTCTCAATGTGATGAGGTAAATTGCCAGAGTTCCCTCCTTTCTGGACACTTCTGCCTCTTTTCAACCATGGAGGGCTATGCATGATAGCCAGAAGTAGTTTAAATCATGTGATGAGCTCAGTACTTCTCCATGTTTGAAAAGAGGCTGAAGTGTCCTATGACTGGAGATTTTTCAATACTATAAGGTGGCAAAACTCTGTCATTATGGCTGGGACTGTTCTCTTTTCTGGCCTTTCCATTCTGTGTTTCCCCTGAAGTTTGTCACCGACCAGCCTCTGTCTTAATTGTGTTGGAGATGTAGGGTATGTAACCATCAGATTACAGTCTTCTGTTCTTCTATTTCTACTGGAATTGTTCAGGGGTACTCTTTCCTATCTGCTTATCTTTGATTTTTTGATAACTCTTTTTCTTCCAGCTGTGGCTTCTCTTCACCCTCTAATGCCCCTCCTCTCTACTTTTCTTTCTGTTTTCTTTACTCTTTCTTCTGCGGCCAAGGGAGAACTAAGCCATGTCCTGAGAGAAGCGCAGAGAATATGCTTTTCGACCTCAGTGTGATGAGGTTGTAGGTGACTTCCTGCTATGTTACAAGGATGTTGCTACAAGTGGCAGCCCCTTGCAATGCCATTCAATGTGATGCACTAAGCATCAACCACAGCTGCACATTTATATAAGAAACAAATGAGGCATAACTAATGAGGAATAAGCACACACCTTTCCAAGCTGCACTCTTGCTGTAAGATTTCTCCCCTTCACCCTGGAGATTGGAGAACAGGGGTCAGGCCCTGGGTTCTGGTGAGCCCCGTTGCTATTAAATTGGTTCCCTCTCTGCCCAGTCCCAGGCTATGCTCCCTATGATTGTTCTATACTCACAAAACAATGAACAAATTGTTGTTGGACTACAGTTCTCAAAATCATCCTTTCAGTATGGCTATGCTAAATGGGGGATTCAGTGCATTGTAGACTAAAAGAGTAACTTTGCTATGATCGTGTTCTGTCCTCTACAGCCTTGATTTCCATTTTATCTTAAGGAGAGTACTGATATTTGCTCACAGATGAAAATGTGATGTGGCAGCTAGAAAAGCCAATGGAATTCTAGGCTGCATCAATAGCAGGATAGTGTCTAAGGTAAAGGTAAAGGTAGTCCCCTGACATTAAGTCCAGTCATGTCTGACTCTGGGCGCAGTGGGTTAAAGCACTGAGCTGCTGAGCTTGTTGATCGAAAGGTCGCAGGTTCGATTCCGGGGAGCGGCGTGAGCTTCCGCTGTCAGCCCTAGCTTCTGCCAACCTAACAGTTTGAAAACATGCAAATGTGAGTAGATCAATAGGTACCGCATCACAATTCAAAAAGGATATTGGCAAGTTGGAACACGTCCAGAGAGGGGCGACCAAAATGACAAAAGGTCTGGAAGCCAACACCAATGAGGAAGGGTTGAGGGAGCTAGGTATGTTTAGCTTGGAGAAAGGAAGTATGAGAGGGGACATGATAGCCACATCAAGATATTTGAAAGATGTCACATTGAGGGGGCAAGCTTATTTTCTATTGTTCTGAAGACTAGGACATGGTGCATTGGATTCAAATGGCAGGAAAAGAGATTTCCCATAAACATTAGGAAAAACTTCCTGCGTTTATGATTCTATGATGCTTTGAAAAGTCAAAGCAAATCAGGGGACAAAACTCTGCTACTAGATACAGCAGCAGACCATCTGTTAGCATGAGGAGCCTGGTCTCCTGATTTACTTTGTTCATTTTGTCTTGCCAGCTCAGTTTGTACCTCAGCTTCCATCCCAACAAGGAGCACTCCAGGGTGTCTTCTTTCTTTAGCAGTACAACACATCTCTATCCCAGCAGTTTCTCAGTCAACACCATCTGGAACTTCATTAAGCTGAAGAAACCCCCCAAATTGTTTAGAACATATAACTAGAAAAAGAAACTTATTTCATAGTAATGTTAATGTGACTTTCCAGTGGGGTTTTTTTTTTTCGTGTCAGGAGCGACTTGAGGAACTGCCAGTCTCTTCTGGTGTGAGAGAATTGGCTGTCTGCAAAGATGCTGCCCAGGGGATGCCAGGATGTTTTGATGTTTTACCATCCTTGTGGGAGGCTTCTCTCATGTCCCCACATGGGGAGCCGGAGCTGACAGAGGAGCTGATCTTCCCGGATTCAAACCTCTGACCTATCGGTCTTTGGTCCTGCTGGCACAAGAGTTTATCCCTTTGCACCACCAGGGGCTACTCCAGTATGATGAAGAGTCTAAAATAAAAGGTCCCCCCCCCCCCCCAAGAGACAATAAAATATCTTGTACTGTAGACTTGCCTAGTTTGATTCCGCCTCTGGTTACCTGACTTTGATGCACCAACTCTTCTGAAAAATCAATACTCAATTGCAACCTGAACTAAGATAACTGGATTGTAGTGTCACTGTTTGATGTTGGCATGATGCTTCTTAGAGTAGCAAACCTTAACAACAGTGACCAAGGAGCAAGACACATTTATCTTAGGCTGGATCTATAGTGCCCTATATCTCAGAATCTGATCCCAGATTATCTGCTTTTCACAGATTTTCTGGGAGTGTAGATTCATAAAATCCAGTTTAAAGCAGATAATCTGGGATAGAGGGCAGTGTAGATCCCCAGCAGTAGGAGGACTTAATTCTGGGTTGAAATGAGTTTGCTGTAAATCACTTGAAGCTTGTGTCCCTGGTTTAAAGTAAGTGATCATAAAGACAGTAGACGTACAAGTATAAAATAGAAAGTGTTTTCGTCTTCCTTCTTCTTGCTCCCCAAATCAAAGGAAAGCTGGACACGTAGTTCTGGCTTTGTCACTGCTACAGGCTTATTTGCAGTTACCAGTGTACTGAGGCCCTTAAACAACCCCTCGCAATACTTGCTCAATTAATTAGGAAGAGAGGTTGCTCTTGGCACACAAATCCAGGATCTTCAGTTATAAAAGTAAGAGCTGTGTCATTGATCTGCAGGGAGTTCTCTATTAACTTTGGCCAGCAGGCTCTCTATTATCCGCTAACCCAGATTTTGTAAAATCCATTTCCTTTTGCACTCTTCAGAGAAAGTACTCAGTACTGAAAAGAGAGCCAGACATGTGTTTTAGGGACAGAAAGCCATTAGAAGTACTCAGCTAGAGAGGGTATCAAAGCCTGTAGTACATATTATCTCTTATTTAGTGCAAGACTGAAAATAGAGATGCTTAAAAAAATCTCCATGGTATCATTGCATAGAACTAATATAACTTGGCAAGAAAACCAAGTAACTGCGTAGTTCTACAAGAGTGATCCATAGATCAGTTGAAAGCCACAGGGTAATCATGGCCGATCCTAGGAGACTCAGTAAGCCATATGGCTTTTCAGGTTGTCTTCTTTCCTTTCATTCATCCACAAAATTTTCATTATCAGAAGCTCCATGTATATCAACCACCTTATCACAGTTTTCTCAAAGGAACGATTATGGGTAGCTGCCAGTAGGCAGCAAATGAGAAAGGCTTGAGGGAAGAGGAATCTGAAAAACATATAATGCGGATCATAATGCAAACAGACTCATAACGGGAAAGCTTTCTCTCTGGTGGGAAAAAGTTCAAGAGCCCTGCAGTAACCAGCTTGAGAGCCTTTGAAAATTTGTTACTTATTGTCAGGGATAATTGGTAGTTGTGCATTTTAGAGTGTATGAATTAATAAACAAAGGCAATATGATAAAGTAAGATTCTCATAACATCAATAAGAATGTATTGCCAGCATATGCAAAGAAGGAAAGATTACAGCTGCTATTTCAGTTATTCATTATGCTTTGACTAATTGAAATAAGGTCTCTAGAGGATCCTTTTCTAGGTACCACATCCCATCTTACCATATAAACCAGCATTTTAAATAGAGAAGATGATATGTGTTTTACAGTAATATTCAATTTTGTCAAAAAAAATACACTCTCTGTTGTAGCTAAATAAAACAATGATATTTCCCATGTTTAGTGAGACTTAAGTTTCATAACACTGTAGAATGAATACAGTTTGGCGTTACTTTAACTCTCATGGCTCAGTGATATGGATTCATGAAAGTTGTAGTTTGGTGATGTCATGAATACTTTTTAAATCTTAAAAATGTTCTTTTATTCCCTTTTCAGTGAGAGAGTATATTAGGCACTTTAAAAAGAAATATGGTAGACACACAGACTATATAGCTGCATTGGTTACACAAACAAAGCGGATATTACATTTTAATTAGCATTCACATGCATTCATGCATATATTACCATTGGGTTGTTGTAGGTTTTTCGGGCTATATGGCCAAGTTCTAGAAGCATTCTCTCCTGACATTTCACCTGCATCTATGGCAAGCATCCTCAGAGGTTGTGTGGTTTGTTGGGAAAAAACTCCAACCATCACCAAAGTCAAAAAAGAAGCACCATTAAAACCCTGACAGACCATGCAAAAAGAATAATGACCTTTTGGTCAGTGGTGATTTAATCCAGCTGACTCCTAGTCAACTGTGCCACAGCAGAAATGAGAATATTGTCTACTAGGAAGGTTCAGGAGAGATATTTATCAAAAACTCTTATTTACTTTTTGCAAATAAGAAGAAAAAGAAAGAAAGAACTTCTGGGTTTGATTATTAGAAATAATAGGATTTTCCCCTTTCTTACTCTCTTTTTTCTTGAAATATTAATTTATGATAGTTTAGTTTCCCATCTATTCTTTTTAATCTTTCTGAAATTTACTGTAGCTTAAAATTCTTAACAAAAATATTATTTAAAAACGAAGTAATAATATTCTTACTGCTCCAAGTTATCCAAAATTACAATACAGCCTGATTCATCACACTAATAAACAAAACCTGGTTTTAAGCCATTATTCTTTTTTTACAAGTTTTTCAACTTTTCAGCGTGATATCTCCATTACTCTTTTGAAGTGCTTAATTCTAGTGACAAAACAAAAACAAACTGTAAATCACGGGAAAAGGTAATTAGATTATTTTGAATAATCTATGCAGCTAAAGATTTTGAGATAAATGAAGTTTAGGATATGCATTTAGAGATTTATGCCGCAACCCTTCTCCTAGAAACAAACACATCTGTTATAAAAGCCTATACAACTAGCATTGAAGAATCACAGTGAGATTGTGTCAATGCAGAAAAGAAACCTTTTGGAGCATCAACAAGTAGTTCATCTAGTTGACCACATTTTTAGCCTGGAGAACTGACATGATAACAGATTTTACCATAGCTACAATGGAATGAATGGCAGTGGAACAATGCGGATCAGATTAGATTGCACTATCTCAGGGATTCTGAAAACCCTTCCAGACAGGCCCTTTATCCTAGGATTCGATTACAGGTTTTCTGCTTTAAAGTGGATTATATAAGTCCACACTGCGAGATAATCTGAGATAAACAGAAAACCTGGGATATAGGGACTGTCTGGAAGGGCCCTCAGAGAATATTAAAGAGAAGAACAGAAATGTTAACTCAGTCATGGAAACAAAAATCAAGGCTATAAAAAGTGTTCACACACACACAACACAAAATCATCTTGAGAAAATTACCAATTCCATACAGTAGTTGTAATGTGTTAACTAACTTAGTTCATTACAATATCTTGGATCACCAGATACTCCCCGTTTTTCAATCTGAATAATAATTGTACCTATCAGAGAACATTGACAAAGTTATCATTACTGATTCTTCCCTTCTGCACATGCTGCCTGCATTTTCGGAGGGAGGGGCTTTGAGAATTGTCAACCAATAAGTATTGTGGATGTCAACACTATACAGTAAAAAAACAGAATATGTAGTCTTTCCAGATACAGCCAGAGTGAATTTTGCTCCAGCTATAACTTGTATGGTCAATGCAGAGGATGATGAGAGCTGCAGTACAATATGAGGGGCATATGTTTTTCATCTGTGCTATACAGCAATGTTTGAACTCTACATATCAACAAATCACTTGCACTAAGATTTATATATCTGTCTTTGTATAGCTAGTGGAATGGAGTGTTTTCGATGTTGGACTACCATTCAGGAGACCAAAGTTCAAATTCCCAGTCAACCATGGAAACCCATTGGGAAGTCCAACTCTTTCAGTCTCAGCAAACCCACTCTGCATAAATCTTGCCAAGAAAACCCTGTAATAGGGTTTCCTATAGTTGCCATAAGTTGGAAACAACTTGAATGCATGGGACTATAGTAGCATAGTACTGTATGCATCTGTTTAGCTTGCCTGGTACTTCAAGTTAGCAATTAATTCTTGCTGCCAATTTTATCAGCAAGCAAATCTGTAAAAATACACTAACTCCTTTATTCTGTCATTTTGGGACTGCTTTTCCCAATGAAACTTTAAGCAAATGTTTAGGAAGCTTGCTGTATTTCAGTGATTCCAATGGCTTCAGTCCAAGAGATAGCTGGGCATATTTATTCACGCTCCAATGAGTTCAATGGGATTAAAGTACACATCACTGCACAAAACTGTGGAAAACATTCTTGTTACTCTTATATCCCTAAAGCTAACCACAATAGTCAAACTTAATACTTTATTTCATGATTGCATTTGCATTGTTTGTTACTCATATAATAACCTTTTCATTTATAAATGATAGATTTTTTGTCTTTCAATTAAAAGCAAACTGTATTTCCTAGAGATTTGCAGATGCTTCCAATTCTCATTTATAACAAGGAAACATGGTTTATCCGATCTTCCACTTTGGAATATCAGTGCTGTATAATCAAATTTGCCAATATATATATATTTTTTTTGGGGGGGGGGGAGCATTGGTTGCTGATCATGTGTTGCACACACCACAGGTATAGAATATATTATCTACTCCTCTCTGCTATCTTGCTTCCTGCTCCATTTTTCTAATTTAATCTTCATAAAGAACAACACAAAATATTTGGGAGAGATTTATGTTGGGAGTCCAGTTCAGTTGTTAGTGAACAACAATTTGGAAAGAAGAGACAGCAGGTAAAGAGTGCAATTTAATCTCATTTTAAAGGTCTGTGTTCCCTTTGATTTCTTTACAAAACAGCATTTCACCCAGAAGTTACACCAGAAGATACATGTGGATCTATAGGAAAGAGGGAGGAAAGGGCTGCTGAAAGAGTGCTATTATACTCACTTTCCATAGAAGACAGACAGATTTCATGTAATCTAGGGCAGTGGTACTCAACCTTTGGGCTGAGGCCCAGCAGTGAACTGCAAGAACAAGATTCAAGTTTGCGAACCTCCTTCCTCTTTATTTTATTTTATTTACACTTCTTTCTGCAGACCTGACCAGCACTGCCCCCTTTAGTACTAATGTTGGAGAGATGTTCCCGGTCAAAGTGGTCCCTGTTCAAGTGGTCCCTAGTCAAAATGGGCCCTGGTCAAAGTGAGACCTGGTCAAGTGGGCCCTGGCCAAAGTGGGCCCTAGTCAAATGGGCCCTGGTCAAAGTGGGCCCTGGTCAAAGTGGGCCCTGGTCAAAAAAAGGTTGGGAACCATTGATCTAGAGCAAGACAGAATATTCTACCTGATGGCTCTTGAAGAAGGCCTTCAAGAAAATATGGCAAATGGATCATGAAGAGCCAGGAGGGATCAAAATCATGGTGGACAGCTACAGATGGTCTGTGTGCAACAATCCCATTTTCAATCCCTTACAAAAGCCCATAGACTACACCTGGTCATTTCCCCAAATCAAATAGAATCAAAGAGTTGGAAGAGACCTCATGGGCCATCCAGTCCAACCCCCTGCCAAGAAGCAGGAATATTGCATTCAAATCACCCCTGACAAATGGCCATCCAGCCTCTGCTTAAAAGCTTCCAAAGAAGGAGCCTCCACCACACTCTGGGGCAGAGAGTTCCACTGCTGAACGGCTCTCACAGTCAGGAAGTTCTTCCTAATGTTCAGATGGAATCTCCTCTCTTGTAGTTTGAAGCCATTGTTCCGCGTCCTAGTCTCCAAGGAAGCAGAAAACAAGCTTGCTCCCTCCTCCCTGTGGCTTCCTCTCACATATTTATACATGGCTATCATATCTCCTCTCAGCCTTCTCTTCTTCAGGCTAAACATGCCCAGTTCCCTAAGCCGCTCCTCATAGGGCTTGTTCTCCAGACCCTTGATCATTTTAGTTGCCCTCCTCTGGACACATTCCAGCTTGTCAATATCTCTCTTGAATTGTGGTGCCCAGAATTGGACACAATATTCCAGATGTGGTCTAACCAAAGCAGAATAGAGGGGTAGCATTACTTCCTTAGATCTAGACACTATGCTCCTATTGATGCAGGCCAAAATCCCATTGGCTTTTTTTGCCGCCACATCACATTGTTGGCTCATGTTTAACTTGTTGTCCACGAGGACTCCAAGATCTTTTTCCCACGTACTGCTCTCGAGCCAGGCATCCCCCATTCTGTATCTTTGCATTTCATTTTTTTCTGCCAAAGTGGAGTATCTTGCATTTGTCACTGTTGAACTTCATTTTGTTAGTTTTGGCCCATCTCTCTAATCTGTCAAGATCGTTTTGAATTCTGCTCCTGTCCTCTGGAGTATTGGCTATCCCTCCCAATTTGGTGTCGTCTGCAAACTTGATGATCATGCCTTCTAGCCCTTCATCTAAGTCATTAATAAAGATGTTGAACAGGACCGGGCCCAGGACGGAACCCTGCGGCACTCCGCTCGTCACTTCTTTCCAAGATGAAGAGGAAGCATTAGTGAGCACTCTCTGTGTTCGTCCACTTAACCAATTACAGATCCACCTCACCGTAGTTTTGCCTAGCCCACATTGGACTAGTTTCCTTGCCAGAAGGTCATGGGGGACCTTGTTGAAGGCCTTACTGAAATCCAGGTACGCTACATCCACGGCATTCCCCGCATCTACCCAGCTTTTAGCTCTATCGAAGAAAGAGATCAGATTAGTCTGGCATGACTTGTTTTTGATAAATCCATGTTGACTATTAGCGATGACTGCATTTGTTTCTAAGTGTTTGCAGACCGCTTCCTTAACAATCTTTTCCAGAATCTTGCCCGGTATGGACGTGAGGCTGACCGGACGGTAGTTGTTTGGGTCATCCTTTTTTCCCTTCTTGAAGATTGGGACCACATTGGCCCTCCTCCAATCTGCTGGAACTTCTCCCGTTCTCCAAGAACTCTCAAAGATGGTTGCCAATGGTTCCGAAATGACTTCCGCTAGTTCCTTCAATACTCTGGGGTGTAGTTGATCTGGCCCTGGGGACTTGAACTCATTAAGAGCGGCCAGGTATTCCTGGATGACTTCTTTCCCAATTTGGGGTTGGATGTCCTCCAATCCCTCATCCACTCCATCTTGCTGAGGTTGAAGACTCTCTTTTTGTGAGAAGACCGAGGCAAAGAAGGCATTAAGTAGTTCTGCCTTTTCCCTATCCCCTGTCAGCATTGCCCCATCTTCTCCTCGAAGAGGTCCTATCGCCTCCTTGTTTTTCCTTTTTCTACTGACATAAGAATAGAAGCCCTTTTTATTGTTTTTAATGTCCCTGGCAAGTCTGAGCTCGTTTTTTGCTTTAGCTTTGCGGACCTTTTCCCTACAGGTGTTGGCTATTTGTTTGAATTCTTCTTTGGTGATTTCTCCCTTTTTCCACTTCTTGTGCATGTCTCTTTTGTGTCTTAGCACAGTTAGAAGTTCTTTGGACATCCATTCTGGCTTCTTTGCACTTGTCCTATTTTTTCTCTTTGTTGGCACGGTTTGCAATTGCGCTTTGAGTATTTCACTCTTGAGAAATTCCCATCCATCCATAGCAAATGCCTCATTTCTATTTCTTATGTTGGACAATTTGGAGTTGCAACATTTCTTTGTCCCCTCCCCAAATAACAAATACATGGCAAACTGTGATTCATGGAGATCTCTGAAAGTGAGGTTTTCTATTTTTAAACCAAATTTCTTTGACAGCAAGATTTAAACAGTTTGGGGGACTTGCCAAGGGGGAGGGGCACAAAAGTTGTTACAAATTGTGAATGAGTCATGGCTCACACAATTCCCAGCCCTACTGTAAATAAACAATATCCTGTTTGAGGGAATGAAGAAGACTCAATGACTTCTTCCAACAGTTTTCACATGAAACATGTTCAATGACATCATAGACGTAAAGGGTGAAAGATTTATACAATTGGAGGAGAAACCAGTCTTGCAATCTGGGCAGCAAGGTCAGGTCTGATTCTGATCAAACCATTGGGTTCACCAGGGTCAATGTGGTCTCAATTCAGATGAATTATTTGGATGCTGCAGTAGGTTTGGCCAATGTAGACATGCCCTTAGAGGCCCATTCCACTTTCATTCCACTTTCACTCTTTCAAGGAGGGTCTTCATGTCCTTTGGTAGTCCAAGCCTCTCACTCAGCGTAAAGTTTTATCGTCTGTATTCACAGTATCCACCATTTATTATATTAAATCTAGAAAGTGAAAGTGTTTTATTAATGGCAATCATTCTCAAGGCTTCCCATGGCTATAACTGGACAGTACAAACATGTATCCATGGGACTGGTATCTAGTTTAGCCTATTAAATATGCCCCTTTTAGGAATGTTCGACATATGCTTACACAGAGTTACCATAAAATCACCCTAGGATAAATCTCCATGAATTTTCTAGTAATTCAAGGCATATCTATGACACCTTTCTTTGGAAGTTGTTCAATTAAATAAGATTTACTTTTACCCATAGTTTTATGTTAGGCCTCAGATGTGCCCAAAAGGTGTCCAAATACTCTCGTGTTCCCAGAGGACATTTAGGGTCACATTTTTAAAAGTTGGGGGTCTATGGTCCTCGAAATAGGGGGTAATATAGCCCCTAACATCCTAGAACATCAAAGTAGAATAAGTAAATGCTTTTAGTTAGACGGCGAGCAAAGGAAACTCCTTTATCTTTAAATATAAATGCTGATATTCTCATGTATTTCTCACACTACATAAACTGTCATCTCATGACAAGCCTGTTTGTCCAAGACATGATTTATAGGCTTATATTGCATTTGTAATGAAGTTAAAGCAGGCTTCCATCATGTACCACTGAAATAAGAGAAAATGCACCATTTGTTGGTATTTTTCATATTTCCCCCCTTTGCGTCAGATACTTTATACTGCCTCCATTTCCTGAGTGAGTTATTGCTTGCATTAATCTTTCCAACAAGCCTGAACACACAATCTCACTACAGTTCCTGACAAAGCAGATATTCCCAGAAAAGGTGTAGGTTAAAAACCTTTTTGCCTGTTTTGGTTCAAGTCAATGGAAGGTGATTGGAAGTGTTCACACACAGATTGCACTGGTCTTCACAAATAACTTTGACATTATAACTATTACACCATAGCAACTCAGCTTATGTCATTTGTCCTTTTAATTAGAGATGCTAGGCACTGTATAGAAAACATGATTTTCATTGGGAGAGATCATCCATAAGCATGGGCCAGGTTGTTAACAGTATGCTGATGACACCCAAAATAATTCCCCATCCCTTCGAAAACAGCTTCAGCTAAGGATAGTGTGTCTCCTCTGAATGAATGCTTAGAGCAGGTAATAGGCTGGATGAGGAAAAACAAATTGAAACTGAATCCAGACAAAACAGAAGTGCTTGCCATCAAGGGTCATCATCTGGGGACAGAGATGTGTTAGCCAGTTTACACTTCCCCTGAAAGACTGTACTCACAGCTTGGGAGTACTCCTGGATCTGACTCTCCAAATGTCAGCCCAGATAGATACAACAGTCAGGAGAGCTTACTATCAGCCTCAGCTGATATGCCAGCTGTGCCCTTTCCTAGACTTGGAGGACCTGAAGATGGTAGTGCACACACTGGTAACCTCAAGGTTCCACTTCTGAAATGTGCTTTACATTGTACTGAGTTCGGAAATACAGCAGCCAGATTGGTTACAGGAACATCTAGGAGTCAGCAAACCACACATATCCTAACGTCACTCCATTGGCTGCCAATTAGTTACTGGGCAAAGTATAAGGTATTGGTTTTGACCTTTAAAGCCCTACATGGTTTGGGTCCAGGTTACCTAAAGGATCATCTTCTCTCATACAATCTGCCCCACACACTTCGGTTTTCTGGGGGGTGTCTGCTCCAACCAGCCAGAATCTGACTGGCAACTACCAACCAGAGGACCTTTTCAGCTGCCCCACGACCGTGGAACAACCTGCTGGAAGAACTCTGATAGCTAAATGTGCTGCCAGAATTTAAAAACAATGTAAAGACCTATTTATTCTAGCAGGCCTACCCAAACAATATTTAAACATGAATTTTAAGTGTCCTTTGTTTGATCTCCATTTGTGTGAAGAGGGGAAAGTATCAGCATGATTTTAAAGGGTCAGCTGTCCCTGGCTACCACCATTTCCTCTTCCAGGCATTCAAAAGTCCTTTCAGCACTTTATCCAGAAATTATGGCATAGTATTAATACGAGTGACTGATGATGAAATTGGAGTCCACCCTAAGAGAATCCAAAGGAAGCACCAACCCACTCTATTCTCTTAGCTCTTCTTTGAGAGGAAGTGCCAAAGAGCCACTGTTACTACCATTTTTCCTGTCCAGAAATTCAAAAATGTTAGAAGCAGAACAATGAAAGAAGGGCTAGGTCAATGTTTCTTTTAGTTTCTCCCAGAATGGCCTAAGGCAAGGTGCTCATCTTTCACCACTCTACTCACAGGAGGGCATGATTCCTTTTTGATATGTACATTGACCCATGTGTAAATAAACCCAAGTTTTCAGGGTCATTATTTTAACTCAAATTTATGAACTCATGTACTGTATATACAATAAATAGAAATGTAATTTCTGATTCTGTTGTTTCTAGTTGTGTTATTACTAATGATATCAGAGAGGAATTAAAGTATCCCTGTCTTCAAAGCAGATCACATGTTGCATTTTATTACAGGAACTCATGCCAAAGACCACAATAAATAATGGAATAACCTTAAGCAAATCCCATAAATGATATATATTACAAAGAACAAAATACGTATATGTTAACAGCTCATGCAGATAAAGGGAACAAGAATAAATAATCATAGAAATGCCAGCTTGAATTAAATAGCAACAATTCATAATATAGATTATAAACAACTTCATCCAACCATAGCACGATGAAAAGAAACACAAAATAAAGTCAACTTGATAGCAAATAACAAACACTGTGTGTATATATTTGCAATGATTCCCTTGTTCCCTGAAGTGGTCATGATATGCAGTCTCTCTCTCCCTCTCTCTCTCTCTCTACACACACATACACACATAGAGAAGTTAGAGAATTTTAGAGTTTGATTATCGTGACTACTCTTACGAACTTGAGAATCATTGCTCAGGACTTCTTCACCAAAATAATATTCAGGATTTGAGGTTTCCAATGGCTAAAAATATAAACACACATTTAATGCAAACAGTACCGGCAATAATAAGAATACTGCAAATCTAATATAAAGTGTACCTATTATTTAACATACTGCATAATTGGCCCCTCCTCTTTCCTATCCTTTCCCTGATTGCCCCATCGTTCTAGTTGATGTCACTGCAGGTGGCAGCTGACTTGCAGGAGACTATTGTAACATGGAGAATGAGAGGGGATTGAAAGTGCCATCTTATATCCCAAGTCCACCTAAGTCTAGCAAACATAGGATGACAAATAGCTGTGGCCGGTTTTGTCTCAGAACTGGACAAACAGTTTCCGTGTATCCAGAGTTGGAATATCCCATGACTGGTTAATGTGGGTCGAGGTTGATACCAGATCAACTTCATGTGGCATTTGATCATAATGGAGGTGACCCAGAGTCCCTTCACAGTAGTGTAGATGTGCCCATGGGTCCAAAGGATATAATGAATTCTGATTGGGGCATAGGCAGAGGGTGTTTCCAACACTCTCCTACTCGCTAGGACAGTGGTTCTCACCCTGGGGTCCCCAAATGTTTTTGGCCTACAACTCCCAGAAATCCCAGCCAGTTTACCAGCTGTTAGGATTTCTGGGAGTTGAAGGCCAAAAATATCTGGGGACCCCAGGTTGAGAACCACTGCGCTAGGAAGACTGTGACTTTCAGGAGCAGGACCTTTGTCACATTTCCTTGTTGCAACTTATGGCATTCTGTTCTCTGACTGCCAGGAGAATGGACCCCCTTCTTTCTGTCCAAATAGAGATGCTGCTTATCTATGCATAACTAGGTGGGAACATATGGAATCCCAGCAATTGTTTTCTTTTGTACAAAGTAATTATTTTTGCAAATTTCTTCTCAAGGAAAATAGTTGAAAATAACAAAACTTTCACAGCTCCACTCAGCAGGCAGAAAACCTTTGAAATTCTTGGTTCTTACATCTGAGAATGATGTATATGAAGATTTACATCTTGCTTTGCTAAATGGTGCAGCAAAGATTAGCTGTACTGGAATGCCTACCTTGGTACGATTTAGCACATTCCCATTGCATAAGATAAAATGTATCCTCGAAAACTCTTTACAAGTTTACAAACATTTACAAGTTTCCTATTAGCAAATGTGTCTACTAACTGATTGCTCCCAGTCTTATCTTTTACATTATTCCAACTCTGGTTTCTCCCAAATGGACAAAACTATGCAATTGATCTTACAACCCTTTGTGATTATTTAGATATAATTTGGTGACACTTACCAACATTTTCTACAACAACAACAAAAACTGAACCTGGCTTCAATGCAAGATAACGTTTTGCTTAGCTAGTTTCTGGGTAGAACTTTATTATGAACATAATACAAAAGCTTCGGATACTTTAAGAAATCAGAACATCTCCCTGCTGCCAACTCTTCAAGAAAGACATACAATGCAGAATGAACACAATGCAGAATGAAACCTGATCAGATTTAGGCTCACTGCGCCCCCTAACCTCCGCAAAGGTGGAGGACCCATTAAGATGGTCCGCCCCAGGAGGCTTATGGATCCGAACGGATTCCTGACGGCTCTTGGGGAGTTTCCCGCCACCTCGGTAGGTGACCATGTCGAGGCCTTGGTCGCTCTCTGGAATGGGGAGATGACCAGGGCAATTGACAGGATCGCTCCGGAACGTCCCCTCTCAAGTAACCGAGCTAAACCAGCTCCTTGGTTCACTGAGGAGCTGGCAGCGATGAAGCGAAGGAAGAGGGAACTAGAGAGCGTGTGGCGCTCGGACCCAAGCGAGCCAAATCGAGCACGGTTTGTGTCCTTTTTAAGGGCATATGCCGCGGCAATAAAAGCCGCAAAGAAGACTTTCTTTGCGGCTACTATTGCGTCTGCAAAAAACCGTCCGGCGGAGTTGTTTCGGATTGTCAGAGGTCTTTTAACTCCCCCTACCTTAGGTGGGAGCCCTGACAACTCGGACACGCGCTGCGAAGCATTTGCTCGGTTCTTTGCAGACAAAGTCGCTTTGATCCGTTCTGGGCTGGATGCCACATTAAATGCAGTCTCTGTGGATGTGACACAAGCACCTGTTTGTCCTATTTTGTTGGATTCTTTTCAGTTTGTGAAACCCGAGGATGTGGACAAGATACTTGGAGGAATGAGGCCCACCACGTCCATCCTAGACCCCTGCCCATCCTGGCTTCTGAAAGAGGCCAGAGGGGGATTGGCTGAGTGGGTAACGGTGGTGGTTAATGCCTCCCTTCGGGAAGGCACGATTCCAGCGAGCCTAAAACAGGCTATTATAAAGCCGCTGTTGAAGAAACCATCACTGGACCCCACTAAATTTGACAACTTTCGGCCTGTTTCCAATCTTCCCTTCTTGGGCAAAGTCATGGAAAGCGTGGTGGCCTCACAACTCCAGGTATTCTTGAGAGACACGGATTATCTGGATCCGGCACAGTCTGGTTTCAGACCGGGACATGGTACCGAGACGGTCTTGGTCGCCTTAGTGGATGATCTCCGCCGGGAGCTAGACAGGGGGAGTGTGTCCCTGTTGGTGCTTCTGGACCTCTCAGCGGCCTTCGATACCGTCGACCACGGTATTCTTCTGGGACGCCTTGCAGAGATGGGCCTTGGGGGCACCGCTTTGCAGTGGCTCCAGTCATTTCTGGAGGGTCGTACCCAGAAGGTGTTATTGGGGGACTCCTGTTCAGCACCACAGCCTTTGACCTGTGGTGTTCCTCAGGGCTCCATACTGTCCCCCATGCTGTTTAACATCTACATGAAGCCGCTGGGTGAGATCATCCGGAGTTTCGGGGTGCGGTGTCACCTGTACGCAGATGACGTCCAACTCTGTCACTCCTTCCCACCTGCTACTAAGGAGGCTGTCGAAGTCCTGAACCGGTGCCTGGCCGCTGTAATGGTCTGGATGAGGGCGAACAAACTGAAATTAAATCCAGACAAGACAGAGGTACTCCTGGTCAGTCGCAAGGCCGAACAGGGTATAGGGTTACAGCCTGTGCTGGACGGGGTCGCACTCCCCTTGAAGGCGCAGGTTCGCAGCTTGGGTGTGACCCTGGATTCATCGCTGAGCCTGGATCCCCAGGTTTCAGCGGTGACCAGGGGAGCATTTGCACAGCTTCGGCTCGTGCGCCAGCTGCGCCCGTATCTTGGGAAGTCTGACTTGGCCACGGTGGTACACGCTTTGGTCACATCCCGCCTTGACTACTGCAACGCTCTCTACGTGGGGCTGCCCTTGAAGACGGCCCGGAAGCTCCAGCTAGTCCAGCGCGCGGCAGCCATGTTGTTAACCGGAGCGGGACGCAGGGAGCCCTTGCTGTCCCAGCTCCACTGGCTGCCGATCAGCTACCGGGCCCAATTCAAGGTGCTGGTGCTAACCTACAAAGCCCTAAACGGTTCCGGCCCAAAATATCTTGAGTACCGCATCTCGGCCTACCAGCCCACGAGGACCTTGAGATCATCCGGGGAGGCCCTTCTCTCGGTCCCGCCTGCCTCACAGGCACGCTTGGCGGGGACTAGAGAGCGGGCCTTCTCGGTGGTGGCCCCCCGGCTCTGGAACTCCCTCCCTGTTGAAATTAGACAGGCGCCCTCCCTCATGGCCTTCCGTAAGGGCCTGAAAACCTGGCTCTTCGAAAAGGCCTTCAATTAGGTGCTATGTTTGGAATGACCACCGGAATGGACTATGACGATGAGACTGATTATGACCCAAACAAGACGAAGCGGATTTTTAGTTTAATGGCTGTGTTGTTAGCAAGATGTGTGTTATGATCCCGATTTATTGTAATTGTTGTCTTCATGTTCTATGTTCTGTACACCGCCACGAGTCGCCTCCGGGCTGAGAGTGGCGGTTAACAAGTGCAAATAATAAATAATAAATAATAATAAATAAACACAAGCAAAAACTGTCTTCCAAACCCAATTTATCACTTAAAATTGTGTGATCTCCCTGCTCCTGTTTATAAAAATGAGCAACTTAATGCATGCATTATGTCACTTGAGCCCGTTGTTGCAAGGAGCTCTGTTCTGTCTGAAACCTTTTTCCAGCAGCAAAACAAGCTACATATCTTTGATGATAGGCTGTGTAATGTTTACTGTTCACCTAGGAGACTGAAGGAAGCTGTGTGACATCTCTCAGATTCCTCAGCCTTCATAAAATAAATTGTAAACAGCGAGAAGCACTGGCTCTAGAATGTATTTTTCAACACGGAAAGAGGGTGATTTGGAAATTACTCACCGAGGGCCATTAGCATTAAGCAAAGTTGCAAATGATGTGCAGTTGGAGGAAAGGAGGTGAGATTCAAAGAAACTTTGGAGAAGCTGCCTATCAGGTGCATGCATTAGTATTTCAGCTGTACTGGGGATAGGTTTTATTTTACACACAGCTGTTAAAAAGTGCCTCCATCCAAAGTAGCCTTCAGCAGATTTTGAATATCATTTCTATCTGACAAAAGAGGTTGCTGTCCTGAATTAGAAGAAAGAGAAAGAAGATGCCAAAACTTCACTTCCTCTGAAGACAGGGCTTTAATGTTTGTGGGTAGATGATGATGCATACGAATATCCATTATTAATGCCTTTCCCTTCGAATACAGAGCAAGAAGAGTTTATAAAAGTTACTGGAACAAGAACATCTCAACTGAAAACTCAAGAAAGCCACCAAAATATGAAATTCACACAATGGTTGTTGTGGACAAGAGACAACACAAATACACTTGGATACTAGAATGTGGTTCAGTCTCATAGCAATATCTTTTCATACCTCATTTTAATTGCAGGGGATCAGCTTTTAAAATAATTTAAAGATGAAACCCAGAATTTAATCACTTCAAATCCATCTCAATTGCATACATTTACCAGATTCAGATTGGGGCCACAAATGTTTACTTTAGAGTAAAAGAACAGAAAGTTCTTAAACTACATCCCACATATTTACAACTGTGTAGTTGAACCTTTTGATCTTTATAAGAAGAAACAAAAATAAGTAATTCACTTGTCCTTCTTGCAAGGACTCCATTTGAATTAAAAAAGGGTTGCAAGGCATTTCCATTTCCTAAGGCAATGTTTCTCAACCTTCCTAATGCTGTGACCCCTTAATACAGTTCCCCATGTTGTGGTGACCCCCAGCCATAAAATTATTTTCGTTGCTACTTCATAACTGTAATTTTGCTACTGTTATGAATCGTAATGTAAATATCTGATATGCAGGATGTATTTTCATTCACTGGACCAAATTTGGCACAAATACCCAATACGCCCAAATTTGAATACTGGTGGGCTTAGAGTGGCATTGATTTTATGATTTGGGAGTTGTAGTTGCTAGGATTTATACTTCACCTACAATCAAAGAGCATTCCGAACTCCACCAACCATGGAATTGAACTTATCTTGGCATGCAGAAATCTTGTGACTAACAGAAAATACTGAAATTGTTTGATGGGCATTGACTTTGAGTTGTAGTTCACCTACATCCAGAGAGCACTGTGGACTCAAACAATGATGGATCTGGACCAAACTTAGCACGAATAGTCAATATGCTGAAATGTGAACACTGGTGGAGTTTGGGGAGAATAGACTTGACATTTGGGACTTGTAATTGCTGGGATTTATAGTTCACTTACAATCAAAGAGCATTATGAACCCCACCAACAATAGAATTGGGCCAAACTTCCCACACAGAACTCCGCAATCCCTCTGACACCCCCTCATGACCCCCCTGGGGTACCAACCCCCAGGTTGAGAAACGCTGTTGAGAAACGCATTTTTTTTTCAAATTGACGTGTTCCTGTTTTCTGATCCTCGGGTTTGAAGCACAGCTGAAATAGAACGCTTGAATTGATAATATTGTATTTCTCATTTTAAAGCAGAGTAGTGTGAGCGACTTGCAGTTCATTTAGTTCATTTGAAGGCCATTCTCTACTTTGCGAGCATAATATCTTTGCTCTGAGAAAATAGTGGAAAAAGTTTTTACTGATGAAACTTACCATATGGATTCACCAAGATTTTATTTGCCAGACTTGTAAAACAAATGCACAACAGAAAAACACAGACCAAAAGACATCTTGGTGTAATCCCAGAACTACAATAAGATGGGTTTCTTTGAAGTGTTTCATCAAGTTTAACAGATGCAAGTAATGCAAATAGCCTCTGACATTTCACTGATATTTTCCAACTCCTAGCATCTGTTCCCTGGATTCACCATCGTACTTTAAAGTTGCTCTTTCAATACCCTCTTTCAATTCTTGGTCCCACTGTATGTATGTGAATGTGCTTGTGTTTCAGAAATAATGACCCAGAGAGAAAATTTAAAAAAAAAATTTTTTTAAACCGTTCATTTAACAAACCTAGTGGAAGGTCTTGCTCAAGCACATGATTCTGAAAGGGAATGAAAATTTTCTAATAATTCAAAACAAATTTTGATGCAAATAACTTGAAAGTGAAATGTTTCCATAGAAATTCCCCTATCCCACTTTTGTGAGCATATAGACAACAGATCCTGTCTGATCCCAGAAGTTAAGCAGGTTCAGCCCTGGTTAATACTTAGATGGGACACCACCAGAAAAATTCAGGTGCTTCATTCCAATGAAGGAACTGACAAATCTACCCTTGAGTATTCCTTTTTTAAGAAAGCCCAAAGAAATTCATGAGATCACCACAAGTCAACAGGGACCCTGAAGACACAAACGCACACACTGTAAGAATACATCTTTTTTTTTAAAAAAAAGGAAATTATTGAATTATTATAGATTACAGCGAAAGTGGGGGAATAATTTCAAGAGAATAGGAAAGTAGGAAAATTATGAAAGAAAAAAAAACACCCATCACAAAAAGAAAAAGTGATTGTGAAAAAGGGAAAAAAGGGAAAAAAGGGAAAAAAATAAAAATAGGAATTGGACTTCCTTCCAATTCTGCCTGTATAGTCTCTTTTTGTCTATGCATTTTGTATATTCCATTTTATACAATTGTTATAGTCACGGTCCCCCTCGATGGACTGTCACCTTGTCGTGGTGAGGGGGCTTGCGCGTTCCGATGAACCTGTAGGCACAACAACTGGAGTCGTGCACTCCCAGGAGTGGCTGCGGGGGAGGTTCCAGACCAAGCACAGTCCGAAGACCCAAAGACCTCAACGGCGGAGCAGGCGGAGGATAACATGGCACATGTTACAACGGCTGCGAAGGCGGAAGAAGGCTGCAACAGACTGAGAAGCCACGGTCATTGTGTTAAACTACATCACCAGTGGAACCTCACTCTGTGAAGTCTGTGTGTTGATCAGTTGTGCACTGACCTCCACACATTAAAAAAACCCACGCACAGGCGTCTTCCAAAGAAAATAAAAACAAACCAACCAAAGTCCCATGGCGATCAGCGAGTGGCGACGGGGGCAGGACTGTGAAATCTGGAAGCCCCTAGTCACAGACTGGCACATGGGCGGTGGGTACGGACTCAGTCGTTCTACCTCAAGGTCCGAGGCAGTTGAGTAGTTCGGCAGCTGTATCCGCGACTGAGCAGCCCTTTTTAGGACCCACTCTGCTCACCCCACATGGGGAGGGGGCTAGAAAAGGTGCCCTAAACATAGTCTGCCTCACTTATCCCTGACTGGACTGCCGCGTCCAGTGGGGTCACCACCCTGCGGCCAAAAAAGAAAAATGAACTTCGGTACGTGGAATGTACGGACTCTGATGGACAACAGTGTCAGTGAACGCCCCGAACGCAGAACTGCCATCATTGCAAGGGAGCTGGGACGCTTCAACATCGACATAGCAGCCCTTCAGGAGACCCGGAGAGCAGGAGAGGGACAGCTGAAGGAAGAAAAAGGAGGCTACACCTTTTTCTGGAAGGGACTGCCCGAAAAAGACCAAAGAATGCACGGAGTTGGCTTCGCCATCAGAAATGATCTGATGAAACATCTGCCCGAAGCACCCACTGGCATCAACGAACGACTCTCAACCCTCCGAATCGATCTTGCCAAAAACCAACGGGCAACCATCATAAGTGCCTATGCACCAACACTAGATGCTGACGAAGACATCAAGGAGAAATTCTACTGTCAGCTGGACACCGTCCTATCGGGGATACCTAAGGAGGACAAAATCATCCTCCTGGGGGACTTCAATGCAAGAGTCGGGCGAGACTTCGACCTGTGGCCAGGGACCATCGGAAAAGACGGGGTTGGAAACAGCAACTCAAATGGCATCCTGCTTCTCACCAAATGTGCGGAGCACAACCTTGTCATTACCAACACGCTCTTCCGCCAGAAAAACAAGTTCAAGACATCATGGAAGCACCCCCGGTCAAAGCATTGGCACCTCTTAGACTATGTAATCACACGCGCTAGAGACCGCCGTGACGTGCTCCTCACAAGAGCCATGACAGGTGCTGACGACTGCTGGACTGACCACAGGCTAATTCGATCCTCGATGGCTATCAAGATCGCTCCCAAGCGCAGACTCCAAGGAAGGAAGACAAGGCGCAAAATGAACACCCAAGCCCTTCAGGAGCCCTCCAGACGAGCCCATCTCCAAACAGCACTCAAGAACCATCTACCCACAGTACACCCCGAAAATGTTGAGGAACATTGGAACAAACTGAAGACCTCCATCATCCAAGCCTGCGAAGAAACTATTGGATACCAAGCCAAGAAACATCAAGACTGGTTTGATGAAAATGACATCGAGATCCAACAGCTAATTGACAAGAAAAGGAAAGCCTTCCAAGCATGGCAGAGAGACATCAACTGTGCTGCTAAGAAAAAGATCTATGCCAGTGCAAAAGCTGAGGTCCAAAGAAGGACAAGAGAGCTCAAGAACATCTGGTGGACAAAGAAGGCCGAAGAAATCCAACACCTGGCAGATACTCATAATGCTCAGGGATTTTTCAAAGCCACAAAGGTCATCTACGGACCAAGAAACCATGGCATACAGCCTCTACGCTCATCAGATGGAACCAAACTCCTGAAGGACCAAAACTCAATTGCACTACGTTGGAAAGAACACTACCAAAGCCTCCTGAACCGCAGCTCCAATGTGGCCGAAGAGGTCCTCTCACAAATCCCACAACAACAAACCAGGGATGAGCTTGCAGCACTGCCCAGTTTGGAAGAAGTCAGCAATGCCATCAGCCAACAGAAGAATAACAAAGCCAGTGGACCAGATGGGATCCCTGCTGAAATCTTTAAAGAGGGAGGACCTGAGCTGACACACCAACTCCACCAGCTCATAGAAAAAGTGTGGGTGACCGAGAAAATCCCAGCAGACTTCAAGGATGCCACCATCGTCACCCTCTTCAAAAAAGGGGAAAGAACAGACTGCGGAAACTATCGAGGTATCTCCCTTTTAACCTCCGCTGGGAAAATCCTCGCAAGAATCCTTGCAAACCGCCTTCTGCCCCTCTCAGAAGACACCCTCCCAGAATCCCAGAACGGCTTCCGCCCCTCCAGAGGAACCGTGGACATGATCTTCACTGCACGACAGCTCCAAGAAAAATGCAGAGAACAAAACCAACCTCTGTACATGGCATTCATCGACCTTGCAAAGGCATTCGACACAGTGAATCGCAGCACTCTCTGGACCATCCTCCACAAAATCGGGTGCCCAAGCAAATTTGTGAACATCCTGCGGCTCCTCCATGATGACATGATGGCAACAGTCTTAGACAGCAGTGGCTCCCAAAGTGACCCATTTAAAGTGGAATCCGGTGTCAAACAGGGATGTGTTATTGCCCCAACTCTATTCTCCATCTTCATCGCTATGATACTTCACCTTGTTGATGGGAAGCTTCCCACCGGAGTGGAAATCATCTATCGGACAGATGGCAAGCTATTCAACCTCAGCAGACTGAAAGCCAAAACCAAGGTTACAACAACATCTGTTATAGAACTCCAGTATGCTGATGACAATGTCGTCTGTGCGCATTCAGAAGAAGATCTACAAGCCACTCTAAACACCTTTGCAGAAGCATACGAGAAGCTCGGCCTGTCATTGAACATTTAGAAAACCAAGGTGCTGTTCCAGCAGTCACCAGCCAATCCCTCTCCAATGCCAGTGATACAGCTTAATGGTGTAACATTAGAAAATGTTGATCATTTCCGCTACCTTGGCAGCCACCTCTCCACCAAAGTCAACATCGACGCCGAAATACAACACCGCCTGAGCTCTGCAAGTGCAGCATTTTCCAGAATGAAGCAGAGAGTGTTTGAGGACCGGGACATCCGTAGGGATACTAAGGTGCTTGTCTATAAAGCTATTGTCCTCCCAACCCTGCTCTATGCCTGTGAGACGTGGACTGTCTACAGACGTCACATGCAGCTCCTGGAACGTTTCCATCAGCGCTGCCTCCGGAAAATCCTGCAAATCTCCTGGGAAGACAAGCGGACAAACGTCAGTGTGCTGGAAGAAGCAAAGACCACCAGCATTGAAGCGATGGTCCTCCAACATCAACTCCGCTGGGCCGGCCATGTTGTCCGGATGCCTGACCACCGTCTCCCAAAGCAGCTGCTGTACTCCGAACTTAAGAACGGAAAACGGAACGTTGGTGGACAGGAAAAGAGATTTAAAGATGGGCTCAAAGCCAACCTTAAAAACTCTGGCATAGACACTGAGAACTGGGAAGCCCTGGCCCTTGAGCGCTCCAGCTGGAGGTCAGCTGTGACCAGCAGTGCTGCAGAATTTGAGGAGGCACGAGTGGAGGGTGAAAGAGTGAAACGTGCCAGGAGGAAGGCGCGTCAAGCCAACCCCGACCGGGACCACCTTCCACCTGGAAACCAATGCCCTCACTGTGGAAGAAGATGCAGAGCAAGAATAGGGCTCCACAGCCACATACGGACCCACAGGGAAATCCATAATGGAAGACCATCTTACTCGTCCAACGAGGGATCGCCTAAGTAAGTAAGTAAGTATAGATATATTTTCAATAGATACAAGGATCTATAAGAATACATCTTTAAGTTTTGAATACATCTTTAAGTTTTGAAGTTTTGATTTCAAACTGTAGTTAATTATGGTTAGTGCCACTTCAAATATAACAGAAGGAAAATACAACAAAATTATGTTGGCCTAAATGTGGCAAAACAGGAACCTTTATGCATATGTGGTGGGAATATGACAAGCTACAAACCATATTTATAGGAAAATAAAGGGTGAAATTGAAAAAAGATCTGGGCTAAAAACAGAGCTGAATAAAAACATTTTTTACCATGAAAATGGGAGGGAAAAGTTGTAATATATATTAGGCAAATATTATAAAATATATGATAGAAATGGTACAAGCAACAGTTGCACTGGAATGGAAATAATACAAAAATGAGAAATAAAAATGGTACAAATATATATCTGACAATATGCTCCAAGATTATATAACTGAAAGGAAAAATAAGTATATAAATGGATATTGTAAGGGGAAGTGGGTCTCAAATTGGAAAGAACTGATAGACAAAGTGAAGGGAAAAAGAAAATAGAAGGAACTAAATCAGACTATCACAATGATCCAGCAAGTAGATTAAAAGCCAAAATTGAATCACGTAACCAGAAAAAAAATTCGGGAGGGGTTGAAATTTTTGCAGGCGGGGGGGTTGAAACCGGGATTGTGGGCAGCTGGCTGAGTGTCAGCTGCATTAAGATCACTCTGACCAAAAGGTCATAAGTTCGAAGCCAGCCTGGGTTGGAGTGGGTTTCCACCAATTGTTTGTAGCCTGTTGTCGACCTTTGCAACCCGAAAAACAGTTGCATCTGTCAAATAGGAAAATTAGGTACCACCATAAAAAAAGTGTGGGGAGGCTAAATTAATTAATTTATGAGGCCATAAAGAAGACTCCAGCAAAGTATTCCAGCAGGGAAGCATGTGGGGAATGCGGAAGTGCTTCATCAGCACCGCAGATGGACGATGAAAGCGACAGCTCCCCTGGCGGCCAGAAAAAAAGTTAAATAGCCTCTGTGCATGTCTGTATATGTTTGTATGTCAAAAATTGGCATTGAATGTTTGCCATATATGTGTACACTGTAATCCACCCTGAGTCCCCTGAGAAGGGCGGAATATAAAAGCTGTAAATAAATAATAAATAAATAAACCTGCCTCCTAGCTCACGCTGAAGCAAAGAGCACAGCAGAGGGCATTCCAGCCTTCAATAGCCTGCATCCTCTGTCAACCATCTCCACCAAGTCTGGCCTCCTTAATGAGAGCACTCAACACACACACACACAACTTGGTTGCTTCGCTACATCGGCTATTGCTGCAAGTAATGACAGTGTGAATAAACTGTCAATATTTGCTTGAGATAGTGCTTGCAGTTCTGGAGGGACTCTTAAGTTTTTGCATCTCATAGACAGCATGGGGATTTGGTTAACCAGTTAAAATTCATGAGTAAACCAGGTTTTTTTTAAAAAATCTGAAACATTTCGGGGGGGGGGGGGTTGAACCCCTAATCCCCCCCCCCTCGCTACATGCCTGCACGTATGTTCCGGGAAGGTGGTGGGAGAGAGGGAGGGGGCAGGAAATAAGGAGAAAGGTATAAGTAGGAGATTAAGGACCTCATCACATTAGGAAATACTCTGTTTCTGAGACTGTTTGAGAATGATTTCCAATAGGTCCCATCACATGACGTCTGCCCCATCCCATCAGTATTCTCTTGGAATCTGTCTACAAAGTCTTGCAAAACTGATTATTTGCAGATAGAATTCTAATCGTGTTTTTTGAAATGCTATAGATTCTTCTGTCGCCGAAGCACTGTTTTTGTGTGCAATAGGGAAATCTGTATGCATCCCATTAGCAATGATTCTCTGTAAAAGGTGATAGAGTGATGTAGGGGTGTTATGAATGGATTGTGAGAAGCCAGCCTTCTGTGGTGTGATGAGTCAAAGCACAGTATTTCAAATAATAAGAATTTGGACACATTCCACCTCAATACAGTATGCATCCAGTCCTAAAGAAAATATATGATACATACTGATATATATGGATTATATCCCAATGTGATAAGGTCCTAGTATGAAATTAGAAAGGAGTCAAAACTGAGCTATACTAGAGTAGTATGTAATCTCCTTTATATGTATATATCAATTTTGTTTCTTTAATACTGCTATAATATAGTGGAGACAGTTATACTCTACTCATACAACCATTTTAATAATAATAATAATAATAATAATAATAATAATAATAATAATAATAATAAATTGTCATAATTGGAAAAGTAATGGTTTCAACATGACTAGGAATGGGGCAGGATGCCAGTACCCCACAAAGATAGACAGTGGCATTTACCTTTATCTGATGGCTCTCTGCTTCCTGGTTTGCACCATGTGACTGTGCTAACGAGGAGCAAAACCCCTCCTCTGAAGCTGCCATGAAAAGAAACCAAGTAAAGCAGCCTGGATCTCAAGGAAAGTGCAGTTTTCTGTATTTGGGGGCCTAATTTAGGGTGCTGGGGGGCAAGGGGACAGCCATTCTGCTTGCCCAGCTGCTTGAGTGTGTGATGGCTGTGGGGACATTACCCTGTATCCCACATAAGGATCTGGGATGGCTGTCCCCACTCCTCCAACACAGGGGAAATTCCAAATCCTGGAGCAGGTTCTGGATTTCCCCCTATGTTTTTAAACCTGGGGTGCAGCTGCATTAAGAGGCTTAGCTTTAGTTAACTCACATATGTTGTATGGATGTCCACAGGCTGATGTTAATCTATACTGGACTATATGGCAGTGTAGAACGGCCCCTACACAGACACTATAATCCAGTTTGGAAGTGGATTAAAACAAACCAGCTTTGCTGTGCAGCACTTACACAGACACCTCAGGAACCAGTCTGAGACTGGAACAGTGTCCACAAAATCCGCTGATTGTAAATATAAATCGAAATCAGGAATCACAGTAGACAGCTGTTAGAAAATGCAGGGGTTTTTTTTCTGAACCAGTTTGCTGAGATGCATATTTGTGTCAGTTCAGGATCACTCTGGTTTCAAGCTCAGTATGGGATATACTATTGTCAGCTGCAGTGCATTATCTGGCTTATTCTGGACTTTCGAGATTTTTAACACACTGTGACTGTTTAGCACGCATTGAAGGTGTATGTTTTATGGGCATCTCGCCCTTGAGCTGGTTTCAAACTGCTTATAGTGCCTGTGCAGAACTGCCCCATGATCCCATGTACACTGACCATTTAATATACTTTCAAACCAGTATTGAAGAAAATGGTTTTGCTGTGCAGAAGATGAAATAAATAATAGAATCATAGAGTTGGAAGAGACCTCATAAGCCATTTAGTCCAACCCCCTGCCAAGAAGCAGGAACATTGCATTCAAAGCACCCCCGACAGATGGCCATCCAGCCTCTGTTTAAAAGCCTCCAAAAAAGGAGCCTCCACCACACTTCAGGGCAGAGAGTTCCACTGCAGAACAGCTCTTACAGTCAGGAAGTTCTTCCCAATGTTCAGATGGAATCTCCTTTCTTGTAGTTTGAAGCTATTGCTAATCCTGGAATTAGTTTGAGGTCTGGATGGTGATGACACAATCCATACAGCACTAATGCACATTACGGACTTTTTTTCAAGCTCTTTGTGAGAGTTTGTTTTCTGTTCCCTGCAGTTTGAAGCTAGCTTTGAATTGCATTAAATGGTCAGTGTATGCCATTTAGTTTCTTAAACACTAACATTTCATAATGCAGGAATATTTGATATCTATAGTAGAGTGCAGTGTAGCCAGTGCTATATATGAGCTTGTGGAAATACAGAAGATGCTCTGGTAAAGTTAAACATGGACACAAATTTTTATTGTTGCAGGTAACACTTCATAGATGAAAGAGTAGATAAACAAAATAAAGTTATCTAACTTTGGTAGAAAAGTCCCTAATGCTGGCTCTCATGCCTGTGTGTAGAGCATCTTGAGGCTTCCTTCTCAAATAAAAGATAATAAAACACTAAAGACTTCAGGGAAGAAGTGGGAAGTGACCTTTAAAAGCAGGCAGAAAGCAAAATACCCTGAACTACATTGATCTAAGAAACAGAGCTGAAACTAAGGCAGCAAGCAACCCCACAACGTTACCTCTATCCCTAATTTTCCTATATGCAAGTGATGCTTCTTCATTCCTAACACATCTGAACTAGAGTCTAATATCAACTATGTTGTCAGATTAGTAATACACATAGACAACACCATGCTACGCATACCATATATTCATGCATAACCATACAAAAGTGTGATCAAGTGTTGAACAGCATGTATTTGATGGGGCTGGAATTACTTTCATTAATAAGGAATACAGTGTGGGTTACTGTGAAATTGTAACTCATTGTTTGTGTAGATTGATCCATCAGAAGCAGCAAGGTATCATTTTCTCAGCCACCTAAATGGGCAATTTTGTATTTTGGAGTATTTGGATTTCAGAATTCTGGATAAGGGATGCCTAATGTGGAATATCAAACTTCCCCTAAGTTACAGTGAATTAGCTATGAGTTATTGGGCTCAGATCTAGCACCTAAGATTTTGGGGAACCCCATTCCCTCACATTCCTCACCAGTTTCCCCTTGGGCCATGCTAATTGAAGAACTAGGGAAGCTGTAATTGAAAAAGTAACTTCTTCACCTTCTGTTGCTGAATAAACATGTTGTTGTTGTTGTTGTTGTTTTGCCTTCAGGTTGTTTCTGGCAAACTTAAGGTGTCTTCATGGCCAGTTTTGTTTAGAGACCTTTACTTTCCTCTGAAGCTGAGAAGCCGTGACTTGTCTAAGGTCATCCAGTTAGTTCCCATGACCAAGTGGAGATTGAAGCCCAGATCTCCAGAGTTGTAGTCCAATGCTCAGGTAACTGGCTCTCCAAGTAAACATGAGTTGAGTATGAAATCCTCCACAGAAGTAAAACAAAGAGGTAATATTTAGTTATTGGGAACAGCTTGTACGCACATTTTATTGTGTTTGTAGGTGCAACCTATGGGATTTTCACGTTTATGTTATCAGGCACCTTATCTCTAAAACCCACAGTAATCTTAGGTAATGCGCACACAAACACAGCAGGCTTTCTGGATTGAACTATTGTAAAATCTAGGTAGAAAAAACACCAGTATTTCTTGGAAATCCATTAACAATATGCTACATGGAAAAAAGAAGTGAAAAAGGAGGAGACTTAGCTGCACTTAAAACCCAGAGGAATAAGAACATACTGATTTCAAATTGTACGAACGGCTATACTCAGATGACGTCCTATGGATTCTGGATGTACATAAAGGAAACATTTGTATGAAATGTAACAATAACAATCTTAAGCCAATTCTACTTGATTATCTTATTGTTTATTCACATAGACATATGTAATTTTCTTCAATCTGAACCCCTGGAGCTTCTGTATTTGACATTAAGGGAGAAAATGTTTCCCCTAAGCATTACATTTTCAGTTACATAACATTCAGCCTTGATCACTGGTGTCTGAAAAAGTGTTCTCTTTCTGAGAACTCAGAGATACTTATTTCAACTCTTTTTTGTGAGCAGAAGGCCTTTACCAAGACCCCTAAACCCAGGAAAGTAGCTTTGTTCTGTGGGATAGTTTGCTGGAAAAACAAGATCAGGTGAGTGTATCTTTTGAAAATCTCTATTTTTTTCCAGTGGTTTTAGACAATTTGGACTGGTGAAAGAAACCTCTTCTGGTCTTCTTTTCATTCTCCTTGATACCAATGACCTCATCAGATGGGCTGATTTGCTCGTCATATGCCGCTTGCTCTCTACATTGACATGGAGCCGGACTCCGTGCCTAAAGAGGAAAGCAAGCAGTGCATGCTGCTGCGGCAGCAAAATGGGAAGCTTCCTGCGTTGTCTTCCCAGCAATGGGGGGAATACGGGCAGCAACATTTCCCCTGTGGGATGAGAGTCAAGGTAAGGCGGGTGATGTGGGGCCTGGAGCAAGGGGTTCTCCATGCTGCCTACTGGGATACCATGGATTCACCACAATGCATGGTGAATCCATGGGCCTTTGTGATTAGGTCTGTAGTGCCGTTTCTTGAAATAATTTCCATAATGGCTTTGACTTCTTTTGTCTCTAAAAGATTTAAGGTCTCTCCAAAATCCCCTTTTAGGATAACCCTGTAGTTTCTGTAACTAAATATTATAAGGAGTAGGCTTTATTATTGCTGCTCTTATACACGGTGCCAGTTCATAACTGTGCTATTCATCAGCAAGAGTGAGCAGGTTTAAGTGGTGACCTGAAGTGGCTTAACATAACAAAATAAACAAAATAACCACATAAAATAACCACAATAATATACTATCAAAAGTTTTTATTAATGAAACAATAAAATTACAATATTAATTGTAAACTCATTCATAGCATAATAAAAATACAATCCATGCCATTACAAAAACCCTTCTGTCCTAACAAGTTAAAAATCCTGATTATACAGAAAGGTTTTTGTCTTGAAGTGCAAAAACAGGAGAGGAGATTCCATCTCCAAAGCAGCCATAGGGTCTCATCACATTTCCTTTATTACTCTGTTTGAAACCCACTCCAGCCAGTCTCCTGATGGTAACTGATTGCTGATGCTCTCTGTCACATCCTTGCTATATTTGCACTTTAAAATGATCATTTACATGCCTTTTTTGTCCACATTAATGGCATCTCTCCTTACTCTTGTACCTCATTCCTTGCTTTATGACTGGTTCATCTAATTAAAAAAATTGTAGCCATAATAGTGCTATGACAGAACAACACTACTGTGGTTTCCATATTATACTGTTATGTTTTTTTTTTGTCGTGTCAGGAGCGACCTGAGAAACTGCAAGTCGCTTCGGGTGTCAGAGAATTGGCTGTCTGCAAGGACGTTGCCCAGGGGACGCCCAGATGATTTGATGTTTTATCATCCTTGTGGGAGGTTTCTCTCATGTCCCCACATGAGGAGCTGGAGCTGATAGAGGGAGCTCATCCACCTCTCCCCGGATTCGAACCTGCTACCTATTAGTCTTCAGTCCTGCCGGCACAGGGGTTTGACCCACTGCGCCACCGGAGGCTCCACTGTTATGATGATATAATGGCAAACCAAAAAATTAAGATAGAAGCAAAAGATTAAGAAATCAGAAGAAATCAGAAGAAAAAAACAACCAGAAAGAAACCAGAACCTAGAAAATCAATTTTCCCTACCAGAAATATCCTGAGGAATACCTGAGGGAGGAATAACCGGGTCACATTCATAGCCAGCCCACAATAGATCATTCATGGAAGAAATCGCTATGAGATACCGGTACCTCAGCTGGCTTGTGAATTCTTGCAGAGAAAAGAGATAATTAATAGAATGCTTCCAGTTGGGAATAGCAACACATTTTTCAATTACCATGCAACACAACAATGCCTAGAGAGCAATGACATACTATAAGGCTGGGGCAAAACCAGGATTTATGTATTGCTGTGATAGTATAATAGTATGATGTGATGATACTCATGGAGAAGGCTCCCAGATGTGGTGTTTAAGTGATGGAAATAAGAAAAAAAACTCCAAGGTTGGGCATGTTGGAGTTTTACAAGCCTCTTATACTAGTTATTTGTTATTATATTGTGATTGGTTACTATATTGTATGTATATGATTTAGAATGCAGTTTTTCCTTAACTCTTTTTTGTTTGAGGTTGTGGGGGAGAAGGGGGGCTGCAGACCATGTGACCCGATCTGGGACTATTCAGACTGAGACTCCATTTTAGATGTCAGTACACTAAGGAGAAGATTCACTCAAATGAGTATTTAAGTCTTCTTAGGAAGATCATACATTAACAAAGGTTATTATTATTCCAAATAGTGTGAATGCCAATTAATCTCCAAAAGGGTCACACTTCCAAAATGCTATGGAGATTCTAGGTTTTCTAAAAGGTTATGATCTCTAAAATGCAACATCATGCCTTCCCAAAAGAACAGACTCATAACACAAAGGATCCAGATATTCCTCAACATTACTTTTGTGCTTCTTTGATTTGCAAGCACACACAGAAACACACTCATTCTTTCATTGTAACAAATACTTTAATGGAATAGATCTTGTGAGAAAAATTCACATAAAAATATATTGGGATTTTAATAGTTTTGTTCTTCAGGCATAAATCTTCTCATGTAGCAGCAGCTACTACGTTTTTAAATGGTTCTGCTCTGTTGTAGTTTTGCCAGTACACTTGCTATACAAAAAAGGACGAAAGTTGTAACATAGACAAGGCATTCACAACCATAATGACGTGCGAGGCCCATTTTGTCTTCTGCACAAAAGAGAGCGTGGTGTCCTTTGGACCCGGGAGTGCGTGGTTTCACTATGGAGAGAGTAATAATGCAGGCAGAACATTACAGCCTGTTCTGAATGAAGAACCAAATATGGAATACAAACAATTGTTTCATGAATGCTAAATTGAGAGCTTTTATAAATTTGCTGCGATTACCAGGCAAGATTGTACCTTGACATGTGGTTAGATTCAGCTCTAGATGTTGCATTCAAATTTAGCCTAGTATCACATTTACAAGCAGTGGAGTTCATCTGCTTATAACTTGATTTCAATAGGGCAGTGGTTCTCAACCTTCCTAATGCTGCGACCCCTTAATACAGTTCCTCATAATGTGTTGGCCACCAACCATAACATTATTTTCATTGCTACTTCATAAATGCAGTTATGCTACTGTTATGGATTGTAATGTAAATATCTGATATGCATTATGTATTTTCATTCACAGGACCAAATTTGGCACAAATACCCGATACGCCCAACTTTGAATACTAGTGGGGCTGGGGGAGGGGGTTGTTATTGATTTTGTCATTTGGGGGCTGCTGGGATTTATAGTTAACATACAATCAAAGAGCATTCTGAACTCCTCCAACTATGGAATTGAACCAAACTTGGCACACAGAACTTCCATGACCAACAGAAAATACTGGAAGAGTTTGGTGGGTTTTGTAGTTGTAGTTCACATACATCCAGAGACCACTGTGGACTCAAACAATTATGGATCTGCACCAAACCTGGCACAAATACTCAATATGTCAAATGTGAATACTGGTGAAGTTTGGGGAAAATAGACATTGACATTTGGGAGTTGTAGTTGCTGGGATTTATAGTTCACCTACAATCAAAGAGCCCCTTGAACCTCACCAATGATAGAATTGGGCCAAAATTCCCACATAGAAATGCCATAACCAACAGAAAATACTAAAGGGATTTGGGAGGAATTGACAGTGATTTGGGGGAGCTGTAGTTCACATAGCTCCGGAGAGTACTGTGAACCCAAACGACTATAGATCTGGCCAAATTTGGCACCATGCTGCTATGCATAGTTCATGCCTGCTCTCCTTTCCCCACTTGGAGTCTCAGAAATAGCCCTCCCCTTGGCTGAACGGCTGAAAGCCTCCAAAAGTTGGGCTTTCAAGGGAGCTCCATCAGGCATGATCCGTTGCAGGCGAGGTGAGTGGGGAGGGTAATGGAGGCCTCCAGAGCCTGACAAAGAAACCCTTCACAAAAAAACCCTCCACAAGACATTGTCCGCCTGGGGCTCTAGAGGGTCTGTTTGAAACTCTAATGTTTGAGTCCCACCATCTTGAGATCCCTGCCTAAGAGAAGCTCTGTGGTGGTTTTCCTTTGAAAAGCTTCCATTTCTCCCTAGGATTCCAGGGCCTGGGGTGTTTACATGGTCACCAGGGAGACATGGCAGTTCCTTTCAGGCCTTAAGCTTCTGTGGCTGTTGGTGCTGGCCATTGCTTTCTGGACTCAGGCATGAGCAGAGGTGCTTTGGACAGATTCAGTGGTTCCCATTGCTCCTCTCACCTGGCATCCCCATCAAGATGTTCCTGGTACACACCTCAAGGTTGGGATTCCCCCCCCCTTTCCTGCCCCTTTGGGGCAACCCACTGGGCAATCCTTCTCTGACTGAGATGTCTCACCCCTTTTCTCTCTCTTACAGTAGGCCAGGAGGAGGAGTCCACTTTTCTGTAGTGTGGACACTGATCAAGGGGAGATTTCCATGACACTTCCAAGATGAGCCCCCAGCCCCTATTTCCTTTGACCCCCCCCCTCCACTGTTATTTCTACACAAGGACCAAGGGTCCCCCTACTCAAGAGAAGCCCCTCCCCAACAGAGATGGCAGGGATCCCAAGTGATTATAGAGGGGGTCCACTTTTGGCCCCCACACCAGCTCTCAGAGAGTATTTAAGTAGTTGAAATTTCAAATCCCAAGGTGAGAGTATACTTACAGATTGAGTGGCAGGAGAGGATTGTGAAAGGCAATTTGTATGTGGATGGTGATTGGTTGATGGAGGGAAAGGAGGGAGAGAGTGCACATGCAGCTTGAATGGCAGGAGAGGATTGTGAGAGGGAATTTGCATGTGGGTGGTGATTGGCTGGTGGAGGAAAAGGAGGAGGGGCCATTGTGAGGGAGGGGTGTATATGCAGAATGAAAGTGGACAGTAAGTCCTACCCCATGTCCCCAGATCGACTGAAACCGGACACATGGGATGGCAGTGAAAACTATTGCAGTTAGTTTGGTTCATATATGTCAAGGCTCTGTTAAGCTGGTTTTCCTCATTATGCCAGTTCAACTGAGTGTGCCCTTTGATTGCCATGGAGCTGATCCATGGCCTTTCTCATTGAGTGCTCAGTTTAGATCTGCCCAAGAACTCCCGGGCTGACTTCATCTTCTGTGCCTTGTTGCCTGTTTCTCCTCAAAAGTCCAGCAGCCTCCAAAGTACCCCATGTACCGTAAGAAACCATCAAGTGGGTGAGTAAGAAAATGAGGGCTTAAAATGGGAAAGGGAAAGGAAATCATGTCTCTCCTCTTTATGAGGGGGATAGATTTTGACTCATAGCCATGCCAAAACCTCTTGAGTTTCCATGTGTGCCTTGGCTGGAAAGGCCTCATGGGTTTCAAGAAGGGATGAGAATTCTGAATACCTCAGATGTTGTTGAACTGCGAGTCCCAGCATCCCCAGGCAGCATAGGCAAGGGGAAGAACCTTGGAGGTTGCAATCCAACCATACTTGAGGATTCCCAACCCTGGTTTCTAATGTGAATTCATTTGCTAATGAAAAAGCAGAAAATAAAGCATTGTGTTCCCTCTTCTTTTCCCTCAGCAGGGCTCTGGAGAAGTCATGGGAAAATACCTTGTAAACCGCATCTCGGCCTACGAGCCCACGAGGACCTTGAGATCATCTGGGGAGGCCCTTCTCTCGGTCCCGCCTGCTTCACAGGCACGCCTGGCGGGGACGAGAGAGCGGGCCTTCTCGGTGGTGGCCCCCCGGCTATGGAACTCCCTCCCTGTTGAAATCAGACAGGCGCCTTCCCTCATGGCCTTCCGCAAGGGCCTGAAAACCTGTCTCTTCGAAAAGGCCTTCAGCTAGTGCTATGTTTTTTGGAATGACCACCGGAATGGCTATGACTATGAATTTGACTATGACCCCAAACTAGACGAAGCGGATTTTTATATGTTGTGTTATGGTCTTGTTCTACTGTAAATTGTTGTCTTTTCTATGTTTTGTACACCGCCACGAGTCGCCTTCGGGCTGAGAGTGGCGGTTAACAAGTGCAAATAATAAATAAATAAATAAATAAATAAATAAATAAATAAATAAATAAATAATATCTTTGGGAATCTACAAGCTGAGTCAGGGCACAGTCCAAACCTTCAATTAAGAGAGGTACCTTCTTCCCAGCTTCAGGGGTATGTGGGCACGCTTGTGCATGTACCCAGAATAACCAACTTCCTCCAAAATTGGGCAGTTGCCTTGAGGCAGTGGGGATCTCAGTGAGTTGTCTTATTCCAGGGGTTTTTGCAAACTTCCTAGTGGGGTTGACCTGGCCTTAAGGGGCTTGACTGGAGAGGAAGAAAATGTGAGGTCTCTTGGAGTGAGTTCTTATTCTGACCTTGGGCTTGTTGGTTGCTTCTCCTCTCAGTTTCCAGAAACTGTCCAGAAGAAAGTTTATGTCACAGGATTCAGCAAGCATTCAAGTAAAGAAGGGAAAGGGGCTATAAAAAGAGAAAATATTTCCTCTGTCTTTACTTAGGTCGATTGAGTTACTCAGGGCCACTCCAAGGCCTTCTGCTGTCCGAGCCAAATTGTCAAGGTCAAGGTTGTCTTGCACCATGTTATCCTGGATCAGGTCTTTGTGGCTGACTGCCATGGGGTTGATCCAGGACCCTTTCTCATTGAGTGCTCAGTTTAGATGTACCCAAGGACTCCCTGGCTGTGAGTAATTGCCTGTTTCTCCTCCAAATTCCAGAAGGCTTTAAAGTATCCCAGGTACTACAAGGAATTGACAAGTGTGTGGGTGAGTAAAGAAATGGGGGCTGGAAATAGGGAAATCTTGCCTCTCTCTCTAGGAAGATGGATTTTGACTTGGGGCCACTCAAAGATCTGCTGGGTTGCCATGTGTCCCATGGCTGAAGAGAACTCACTTAATATCAAGCAGGGATGGCAATACTGCTGGAATGGTTGCCGAACTGCAAGTCCCAGCAGCCCCAGGCAGCATGTACAATGAGGAGGAATGCTGGGGGTCTCAGTCCAACCATATCAAATGCAAATTAACATCAAATGACAAAGAAATATCACATCACAGGGGAAATCATTGAGCCCCCCCCCTTGTTTTCCTCAGCGAGACTCCGGACATCCCGTTTGCCAAATTTGGGCAGTTGCCTTGAGGCAGTGGGAGGTCTTCGCACATTATTAAAATCCAGAGATGCTTGCAAACATCTTGGCAGTATTGGCACAGTCCAGCTCCTCAATTCAGAGGTACCTTTCAGGTTCAGAGACTCATGGTAGCTTAGTCCTGAGGATGAGGCTAAAGAATATTCTTGGGTGAAAGACAAGATGTTGCCTTTTTCCACTGGCTTGAGGGTAACCTCCCTCCTCCTCCCTGCAATGCATGCAAACAGAGAGGTTTTTATGGAAGACCAGTATTGCAAGTCTGCCCTCTACACTGTATTCCAGAGTGGATTGTGAGGTGGAGAAGGGATTTGCATGTGGGCGGTGATTGACTCGCTCATTCCACCCTCATTCTTACTTCAGCCCCTCCCTCCTCTTCCACCCATGGCAATTGCCACCCACATGGAACTACTTGTCATATATAGTATAAAATTATGCTTTTGGTTTAATTGTTGCTTTTTTACTATGATATTTTGTGAATATGATTTTTTTAAGTATTGGGTGGGAACGATTTCGGGGAGAGGGGAGGAAGCAACTTTAGGATGTAGAAAGAAGGCCTGAGAACCAATTTAGAGAAGTACCTTTTTTGCAAGCTGTATGGCAGGGGTGTCAAACTCATTTTTGCCAAGGGCCACATCAATCTTATGTTTGCCTTCAAAGAGCTGTCTCACAATTACAAAGTATGTAAATGTTGCCCTGGCATTGAAAACCTAATACATGGTGTTTAGTAGTAGTAGTGGTTGTGGTGGTGGTTGTACTAGTAGAATAATAATAATAATAATAATAATAATAATAGAAAGATGAACATATGTTACCTTGGCATTGAAAGTCTAATACATGGCATTATATAAATAAATGAATAGCAGCAGCAGCAGCAGCAGCAACAGGGGATGAAACCGTGCCCTTTGTTATTAATTGTAAAGATTTCCTTAAATTTATTAGTGTTTATTTTAATTGTGGAAACAAGAAAAAAGGATCCCATATACACAGGGACCAAAAGTCTACATGGGTCTTCAAGAGACAGGAATAATTGGATGAAGAATATATTTATAACTAAGGTCAAGAAGCCCATAGAAATGTGACCTCCTTGTGACTGTTGCCTGTCAGAGGTGCCAATGTGAAAGAGTCTTTGGAAAATTCCCCCCAAAGAATTGGACTCCCTGGGATGAACAAGAACCTTTTTGGGAGCCTCATCACTCATATCTCCTGGCTTGTGAAGGAACTATTGAGGCCTCCAAAGCCTGAGGAAAAAACCCTTCACTTCAAGATAATACAATAATATGTCTGACTGGGAGCTCCAGACTGTCTGTTTGATCCTGTGAGGTTCATCCCTACCATCTTGGGACCATCAAGACAAAGGAGCAGGGTCGGGAAAGCAGGTGGCAACCCTGATTTCTGGGCTTCATCACCCATATCCCCTGGCTTGTGAGGGAACCATTGAGGAGGGAACCCTTCACTTTAAGAGGCTACAATAATATGTCCACCTGGGGGGCTCCAGACTGTTTGATCCTGTGAGGTTCACCCCTAGCATCTTGGGACCTCTGTCTGCCTGTCAAGGCAGAGGAGCAGGGCCAGGAAAGCAGGTGGCAACCCTTACTTCTGGTTCCATTCTCTAGACAGGTTCTAGGGCAGTTTTCCTTTGAAAACCTTCCATTTCTGCTTAGGATTCCAGGACCTGTTTGTTTACATGGTCACCGTGGAGACCAGGCAGTTCCAAGCACACCTGAAGCTTCTGTGCCCGTTGGTGCTGTCATTGCCTTTCTGGAGGCAGCCATGGCAAGTAAGGAAGGGAATGTGGCTGTAAAAGTGGGAAATCTTTCCCCTGTCCTTACTTAGAGTAATGGAGTTAGACTCAGGGCCACTCCAAGATCTTCTGCTGCCTCAGTCAAATGGCAAGAACGTGATCCTGATGAGGCTAAGGAAAACCTTTGGATAAAAGGCAAGACTGAGAAGTTATTTTCCTCTGCTGGCCTGAGGGCCCCCTCTACAGTCCAGGCAACCAGAGAGGGATTTATGGCAGGCCAGGTATTGCAGGGTCTGCCCCTTACATTATGTGGCGATTGAGTGTTTGGTGGAAGAAAAGGTGGAGGGCCCTTGGGAGGGAGGCGTGGCAAAATATAGTTAAAACACTTCAGAAAATGTCATGTAAAATACTTACATTAAAACATATTTGTTTGAGGCATTTTGCTGAGGGTTCCCATTGCTCTTCTTGCCTAGTCTCCTCAATTCATCACCATCAGGATGGCTTTGATAAGGCACTTCAGGGTTTTGACCTCTTCCTTCTTTCTGGTCCCTTTGGGGCAACCCAGTGGCCAGCTCTTCTCTGGCACTGAGATAGCGCCTCCTTTTTGTCTCTATTGTAGAAGCGAAGAGGTGGAAACTATTGTTTTGCTGTGTGGACACCAATGGAATGGAATTTCGTGTGGGTTTTTAAAGTCAGCCCCACAATCCCACATTACCTTCTGGGACCTAACCTCCATCTCGACACAAGGGCCATGGATTTTCCATGGAAACTCCCTGCCACATTAGAGATGACTGGGATCCTAACTGATTAGAGGAAGGGTTTGCTTTTGGTCCCCAAGTCAACTTTCAGGGAGTTCTTACACTGCTTGAAAGTGCTTATCCCAAAGGATATACATGCAATTATGCAGATTAAGTGGCAGAAGTAGATTGTGAGGTGCAGAGAGAATTTGCATGTGAATGATGATTGGCTAGTGGGTGGAGAGTAAGAGGGGCTCTTGGAAGCAAAGCATTTGTATACCAATTGCGTGGGTGGGGATGCTGGGGGTTGCAGGGGGGTTGTTGGAGGTTGCAGGCCAACCATATCCAGGGATTCCCAAACCTGGTTTCAAGTACCAATTCATTTGCTAATGAGAAAGAGTAATTGTAACAGGGGGCAAAACTATGAGGTTCATCTTCTCTTTCCTCAACAGGACTCTAGGGAAGATTTTGGGAACACTTCTGGAGTATGGGTGCATGGGCACACTTGTGGCCTTGTAAGTTTGGGGCACAGAACAACTAACCAGCCACAATAGAGACTTCCTTTTCCAAAATTGGGTTTCTGTCTTGAGGCTGTGGGGGTCTTATTCCAGGGATGCTTGAAAATTTCCTGGTGGGATTGGGCTTATTTGGGGAGGGGAGGTTGACTGGAGGTCTCCCAGGGTGAGTTTCCTGTTCTGAGCTTTGGTTTGTTGGCTTTTTCCTCCTTCCAGTGTCCAGAAATCACCCTCAGAAGATTTTTTTATATATCACAGAATTCTTCAAGCACACAAGTAAGGAAAAGAAGGGGGCTGTAAAAGGGAAAAATCTATCTTAGGACAATATGTTTAGACTCAGGGCCACCCGGAAACTCCTGTCTGAACTGAATGGCAAGATTGCATTCCTGATGAGGCTAGGGAAAACTCCTGGAACAAAGACAAGACTGATATGCTGTCTTTCTCTGCTGGCTTGATGTCCTTTCATAGTCCAGGCAACCAAAGAGGGTTTTATGGTGGACCAGGCATTACAACAACAACAACAACAACAACAAAACTTTATTTATATACCGCTCTATCTCCCCGAGGGGTCTCAGAGCAGTTTCCAAGTAACATTGCAGGCTGTGCCCCTTACCTTATATGCAGGTTGAGTGGCAGGAGTGGATTGTGAGGTGGGGAGGGAATTTGCATGTGGGTGATGATTGATTGGCTCATTCCATCCGCATTTTCATTTCATCCCCTCCAAATTCTGTATCCACAGAGTCTGCATCTTTTCAATGTAGTTTTTTGTTTGCTTCAGAAAGCTTTGGAAAATGGATGGATATTCATGAAGAATCCAGTTTATTCTTAGGAAATGTATAAGAGTGCATATACTGTATTTCAGAAATTTGGTCGTCACTTTTCAGTGCACTCCCATGAGGATTTGATCAATAAGCAGTGCAATGAAACTGACACAATACTCGGATAATAAACCATTCCCTGAAATTGTTTCCTCATTTTTTGCTTTGCTTTTCTGAGTCACTTGGTTCTCCAGGGTAAGTTCAGTTGAACTCAGAGAGACGTATTTGTGATCAGATTGCTTACAAATCTATGGAATTTGTAAGCAGACTATTGGGTCTGCTTTCAAAGAAACATTCTTCACATTATTGGAAAACATTTTGTTGATGCCCCCATTTGGTATAAACAAGCAAATGGAAACATCTGAGCTGAAATTCCCTTGGAGAATTAAGAAGGCTTAACCACCATTGTTACACAGCTATAGAGTAACTCCTGGCCCAACCTCCCTCAATTCCAGCACACTAAGAAGCCCATTGGAATTTGTTCTCCTATCTATTGGAAAAAGCTATTTTATAGTCTCACCCCATCCCATGAGCAATTCTTAATGTAATAGGCAAGAAGCAGAGTCCCTGTTGCAATTCCCTATTGCATCAGCAATTGGGAACATCAATCAGCTGCTTCCTGATTGATGGAGAAACAGACTCCCACTGATTGCAGTGGCTGATGTCCAGTAAGCTGGCATTGGGAGACTTTCATGGTACCTGTGTAGTTTACACATTCATGACTAACAGTATATTCTCATTCTCATTTCCAAGATGAGTGGACTGTCTTCCACGCATCAGTGGCCTAAGCTAATAGTTAAAAGGTGCTTGTAAGCCTTTTTCTGAACAAACCCCAGCAGTCACAGGGAGACGCTAGTTCATGCCAAAGGTATTGCCATGTAATTGCTCTCCGGCTACAAACTCAGTGGTGGTGACACGCACTCCCAAGGCGCTCATATATGTGTTTCTGCTTATTGTTCGGTGGTTCTTAGCAACCTTAATGATGCCTTTGCAATTCTTGTCAGCAGTCCAACAGTGTATCTACCAAAGAACCAATCTGTGTTTCCTTACACGTAAAACAGCACAGAGAAATAGCAGCAATAATTAACTCCTCTTTACCACTTTGCAGTAATAAGTAGCTTTTGCTGCCATAACACGGATACATCCTTCACAATTTCATCGATGAGATATATATAATATGAGCAAGGAATGTCTTTTTCTCTTCCTCTCCATCCCCCGCTCACTGTGTGTTAGGGATGTCACTATTTATGAATACAGTATACACATTTATTCAGGACAAGTAACGTGTATGGAGCCATACAGAGTCCATCAGGACAGGTCACTGCCCTTACAGAAATCTAAACTTCAAAACAACAGAAATCAAGAAGGCATGGCAGGTGAGTGATATCAGATGTAAATAAGAGGGAAAATCCGGTTGTTTCAGTTATATGTATGTACATACGTTTGAAACATAGGCTAGATCCGTACCACGGAATTATAATGCCACCCCATTAACTCAGTGCCATTAACTCAGTGCCATGGCTCAATGCTATGGAGTTCTGGAATGTGTAGTTTTGTGAAATATTTACCCTTCTACTTACCCACGTATACATATGTGAAAGGATGCCATAAGGAAGAGGGAGTAGACTTGTTTTCTGCTAACCTGAAAAATAAGGACCTCTTCAAATGTCCACCGGTGATGGTGCTCCTCTTTGCTGCAGGGCGTGGGGATTCAGGTGACCCATGGTTGGCTCACCTTGCCTCACATTGCCCACCAGGAGGATGATCACATGGATGGATGCATAGAGCTCACATGGTGCATATGGCTTCCCCCATAGATTGGGCAACATGGGAAGCCTCCTGTGTGGCCTTGGCGATGGTGGCATGCCAGTTCCACCCCTCTGCATCTGATGAGGTCATAGGACTCAGAGCAGTGGCTTCAAATTATAGGAAAGGAGATTCCACCTGAATATTAGGAAGAACTTCCTGACTGTAAAAGCTGTTCAACAGTGGAACTCTCTACCTCAGAGTATGATGGAAGCTTCTTCCTTGGAAGCTTTTAAACAGAGGCTGGATGGCCATCTATCAGGGGTACTTTGTGCTTTTCCTGCATGGTAGGGGGTTAGACTGGATGGCCCATGTGGTCTCTTTCAGCTATGATTCTATGTCAGAGAGAATTATTTGCCCTTCTCTCTCTGGTAGCTGTGATAAACAATGAAACCAAGGATTCTATAGGATGGGCCCATAATAGATAAAGTAGTATTAAACTGCTATCATTCTGCAATGTTGGTGGGCTTAAAGGATGCACCTACATTATTGAATTATTTCAGTATAAATGCTGTGGCTCAAATGATATGAAATCATGGGATCTGTATTCTGGTAAGGTACCAGCACTCTTTGAAAGAGAAGGCTCGATATCTTGCAAAACTACAAATTCCAGGATTCCAAAGCACTGAGCCAGGGCAGTTGTAAAACTGCATTATTTCTACACTGTAGATGTACCCTGGCAAACCATTCAAAGTCTGTAGCTGAGCATTCTGCTGATTAATGCTTTAATGGCAGAGTGGTTCATCTTACTCAAGTAAAGCCCAACCACACTCTGTTCCCCTCTTATAATTAAAGCTTATGTCTAAACTAGATTAATGATTGGGTGGGTTGGAAATAGGGTGAGTGAAACCATTGACTGTAAAAGATGTGGTCCAAGCCTCAAAACGTGAAGAAAACTGAAACAAATTTAACTTAAAATTAGAGGACTTCCCCATTATTATTATTATAATTTTCCAAAAACCTGACCACAGAAACCATTTTCAAAATATACTATTCCACATTCTTTTGCGCTTCACATTTTAGTTGCTAAAAGCCATGTTAAATTGTCTCCCCCAGCCCTGGCAGAAGCACTTGCTGTATTCCATGGGGCACATCTGAAGGCAGAAGAGGGACTTCTCTGGTGGAAAAAAATTAAAACATTGGGACCTTTTCTTTACTCCTCTCAACCAAAGCCTCCCCTCAGTGTGCTATAAAGTGATAATGGACTTATTTCAAAATGACTATTAGGTCATTTGGGGAAATATGTAGTGCAAGCAAGCAAACACTGTCATCTTTTTTTTAAAAAACACTCATCTTTTTTTGTGTGTGAGAGCTGTTCAGCAGTGGAACTCTCTGCCTTGGAGTGTGGTGGAGGCTTCTTCTTTGGAGGCTTTTAAGCAGAGGCTGGGTGGCCATCTGTCGGGGATGCTTTGAATGCAATTTTCCTGCATCTTGGCAGGGGGTTGGACTGGATGGCCCACAAGGTCTCTTCTAACTCTATGATCCTATGATCCAGGGACTTGCAGTTCAATCATATGTCCTGTGGGACCTTGGAATTTGCTGGGGTTTGGTTCCAGGACTTTCCTGTGAATAACAAAAAACATGGATGCTCAAATCTTATTATACACAGTAGTCCCTAAATGGCAAAAATCAAGGCTTGCTTTATAGATTTTTTTTTTCAAGCTGTAAATATTTGAATCCTCTGATACAGAATCCTTGGCTATGGATGACCGTGTGTGTTCATTCAGACGTACTTCAACTAAGCTCAATAGCTCTTATTGTTGGGAATCTTTCTATTTGGTTCTAGACTAAAATCACACCCATAATTATGTTTTTTTCCATGACAGGAGCGACTTGAGAAACTGTATGGCCACTTCTGTTGTGAAAGAATTGGCCATCTGCAAGAATGTTTCCCAGGGGATGCCCAGATGTTTTACCATCCTTGTGGAAGGCTTCTCTCATGTCCCGACATGAGGAGCTGAAGCTGAGAGAGAGAGCTCAGCTGTTCTCTCCTTGGATTCGAACCTCTGACCTGCCGGTCTTTAGTCCTGCTAGCACAAGGGTTTAACCCATTGCGTGACCAGGGGCTCCGACTCCCATAATGTAAAATGCATAAATGTTCTAAGACATTCCTGAGAATTGCAAGGTACTACAACCTGACAGGTTATTTTGCATACTAATGGGCAAGATGTTAGGATTTGAAAAAGAACACTGTAGCGAAATTGCCACTCTATGTTAAATTTGTAGTGTATAGCTCTATGTTTATATATGGCAGATAGGGAAGAACAGGCACAGACAGGGTAGCAACAGCAGAGATAGGATTCATTTGCATATGGAAGCCGATTGGTTATATGCAGATTAGCGTAGGCCCAGGATTTGAAAAGGTTGCTATGCCAAAATGACAGTTGGGAAGAGAGAAGAGCTAAACATTCCAAAGGGGCGGAGTTCAAAAATTGGCTGTCAGAGAGTCAAAAAAGAGTTAGTTAGGAATTGCTGTTTGTGAAGAGAGTTAGGAAATTCTGTGAGAGAAAAGAGTTAGGAACTCCTGTTAGAAATAAGCAGTTATGAAGATGTGTTAAAGACTACTGATATAAGGAAACAGTTAGTTAATTAGAACTTAAGTTTTAGGAACATAAAGAAAGCCAGTGGTGCTTTAGTCAGAATATAATTTCAGTCAAGAGTGTGTAAAGCAAGTAACATGTTTGTGAATGTGAAACATTGAAAGTCTATTTCAGAAAAGTAAACCAAGTATATTATACTGACTGTTAGCCTCAAGATTGCAACAAAACACAAATGTAACCACAAGCGTTGGATCGAGAAGTTATAAATAAACTGTGTTACTTTGTTATACAGAAGTGTGTCTTAGCGCCTGTACAAAGGTTAAACAGAACACAGAAAGTCCCAGCTAATATAAAAGAAGAAACTGAATCAGTATAAGAGCAAAGAGGTTTTTCTTAAATAAAGAAATAGTCTCTCTCCCTCGCTACAAACACCATGATATGGTGGGTTAACTGGAGAGAGATGTGTCAGGAGCTGATTGGCTGAGTGTGCCAGGGGCCAGGGTTCTGACTGGCTGCTACCTCTGGCTGGCTGCTGAGACCAACGGTTCTAACTGTCATTCTGCTATTTGTTCTCAGTTTGGACAGTGAATAGATATTGCTGGTTGCCAACTATCTTAAAAAGTGAGCATTTTAAGGCAGGAGGCTTATTTCAAAAACTATTTAAAAAGGCTATTTTATTCCTCTGATTCCTGCCTGTATTCAAAGAGACCGACGTGTATATTGTTACCTTGTTGGAACTTTTGAATCAAAGTAAAAATACTGTTATTTGTTTCACAAGCCTGAGTGACATTTTATTATACAGCAGGATATACCTTGGTTTAAATACTGTGATAAAGCTTCTACTTATTCTGCTTATTCACATTTACCAACCCTCACAGGTTATGGCCCAGTATTACCACCAGTATAAACCAGTATAAACCATTTAAACACCTGCTTGTGCTAAGTGTCATTGTAAAAACACAGTAACAGTAATTTGGCGGAGTTGTGCATTAGCAAGGAGACAAACCTCAAATATGGAGGCAAATCTTGCGGCATTTCCCATGGCCAGACTTGGGGCAAGTAACTACTCCACATGGAGAATCAGAATGGAGAGTTATTTAAGGAAGGAGTCACTTTGGGAGTGCACAGCAGCTCTGATACAAGGGCAAAATGCAGTTGAACATCGCAGAGCAAATGAGAAGGTGAGATCAATGTTCATTTTAAGTGTGGATGACGATCAATTGATCCACATTGCTGGCCTGGCAATGGCCCATGAGATTTGGGTCAGGCTGAATGAAATACATGCCTTCAGTTCGGCAGCGTCAGTAGCTGTATTAGCATGGAAGTTATACCGGACCCATTTGCAAAGGAATGGGAATTTAAAAGAACGTTTGCAAATGCTACAGACATTATTTTTACAGCTGGAAGAGAGCGGTTTTAATCTCTTTGAGGAGAATAAATGTTACATTGTACTGTCCTCAATGGATGATTCATCAGATAGTATTATCAGTGCCCTGGGGTCACTACCTCAAAGCCAGATGAACCTACAATATGTATGTGATAGGCTATCGGCTGACTGGAAATGGAGGGAAGACCACGATCTGGAGCATGGGGGAAGAAGACCGATGGAAACAGCTGGAACAGGGCCTGAAAGGGAGACCGAAAGGGTGTATGTAGCATCTCAGGGGCATCTAAGAAGAGACTGTCCAAAGATACAGGGTTAGGTAGAACATTGAAACATGTGTTATATGTTCCAGACATTGAATATAACCTCCTATCAGTAAGTTCATTACATAAGAAGAGGTATGATTTAAACATCTCTGGAGACAAAGTTACAATTTTAAAGGGAAACAAACTTTGTAGGACTGGTAAATTACAAGGTGATTTGTATGTGTTAACTCCAAGGGGTAACCAAAGCGAGATAAATATGATTAGCAAAATTCACCAATTCATCAACTCTATACACGAGAGAGATGTGTATAGAGATGTGTCAGGAGCTGATTGGCTGCTGCCTCTGGCTGGCTGCTGAGACCAACAGTTCTAACTGTCATTCTGCCATTTGTTCTCACTTTGGACAGTGAATAGATATTGCTGGCTGCCAACTATCTTAAAGAATGATCATTTTAAGGCCTGAGGTCTATTTCAAAGACTATTTAAATGGCTATTTTATTCCTCTGATCCCTGCCTGTATTCAAAGAAACTGATGTATATATTGTTATCTTGTTGGAACTTTTGAACCAAAGTAAAGATACTGTTATTTGTTCCACAAGCCTGAGTGACATTTTACTATACAGCAGGATATACCTTGGTTTAAATACTGTGGTAAAACTTCTACTTATTCTGCTTATTCACATTTACTAACTCTCACACAGGACACATATACCAGAAGCTAGGGCTGTTCAATACAACCATCATATTGATGGCACAGTAGCAATTCCTACTGATTTCTGCCATACATACTTCATAATTGTAGTGCTATGATTCTACTTCAGTTGTCATGCCTACATCCTATAGAAAACTAGGAATTGTAATTCTGTAAAATCCAGGAGCTATCTGGCAATGAATTCTAAATACCTCATTAATGTCAAATTTCTGGATTTGATGGGATAAGGCATTGCAGTTAAAATGGTATCAAAATGGTATAAGTGGAAAATGTGATGAGCCCCGAGTGAAAGAGACTGGTGTCTAAGTATAGAAAGCTCCTGTGTTAATGTTTGCATCAACCTCCTCAGGTTACTTGTTAAATCCTCACTTGTTTTAAGAAAAGAGACTTACAATAGAAGAAGCTGTTTGGATACTACTAAATAATACATTTTTGAACTTCAAACATCTGTTTACAAGGGAGCTCCAAGAGCTAAGTTCAAAAGTTGGGAGTTCTACTAGTGATGCCCAAGGCAATGTTGGAGAAATCGTTGAAAAGCTTGGGACCTATACTGCTCCCAGGCATTTTCCTGAAGTGAAAGATAACAGTGTCTATGTTTGAGAGTATGTGCAGGAAGAGATAAAAAATATGTCTCACCTCATCCATTTTAAATAAATTCTGAAGGACTGCGGTGTGATTCTGGCAATGCTGGCACAAAATTGGATGTGTGCACCGAGAAAACAGCCGTATGCATTCTTTGCAAAATTAAGAAATGGCCACATGATAAAGGCCTAGCATAAAAAATATGGGCAGGGGCAGAAGGATGGCAATTTGGAAGAAGTTATGTTTAGAGCACAACTGGGGTTTTTAATTTATGTTTGCTGATAGCAACTTTGAGCCCCTATATCAGGAGAAAGGCAGGGTCAAAATAAAGTAACTAAATAATAATAAATAATAAGTTTGCAGCTCTGTGACTGCAACAAGCCACTGATTTGAATTTCCCCTCTTAATATAATGTTTCTTTTTCTCGCAAGGCAAGGCCACTTTGCAGAACTTTCCACTCCTACATGGTTTTGCCGTGCTTAGAAAAGTGTTCAAAATCAAATCTATACCTCCCTCTTACATAGTAAACACAATAAAAAAGCCTTATCATTATTAAATGCTTATTTTTAAATTATAATTTTTCATATTTGTATGAACAATACTTCAGGTTTTGAAAACACTGAAGTACAGTAGTGAACTACTTTCAACCTCCGAACTCTGGGAGTGTTGCAATTCTTACATAAAGAAACAAAAAAAGGGGGGGGCATATATAAAGAGGGGAATGCACAGATTGGGAGGAGTTAAATCCCTGAAGCGGTGGTAGGCTCAATGCACTTTGAGCATTCCCATAGCGCTTTAACCAAGACTTGGTGCAATAAGGAGAGAGGCAAGTCAGGTGTACTCCAGTCTCAAGCATGGCAGGTTTGCAAAGGCAGAACCCATTTTAGGAGCCTCTTGTGATAATGTCCACAGATGAATGGAATCAACTTATTTAGTGATGTAAAATGTCAAACAGACTATGAGCATGGTGTTGTGGTTTGTAGGTTGTCAAATAAGGTTATCTTAATTTCTTTGAAAAATCTGGGTGCTTTACCAAAATTACAAAAATGTTACGTCCCAAAGTAGCTTCTTCACCTTGCTATTTTGTAGGGCTGATTCTGCAGTTTGCATTTGGGCTAAAAACAACTTTAAAACACCTGCTTTTAATCATATCCCTATAAGAAAATATAACATTTTGTTGCGCTGTCAAAAGCTTTCATGGCAGGAATTACTGGTGTGAGTTTTTTCTGACTATATGGCAATGTTCCAGTAGCATTTTCTCCTGACATTTTACCTCCATCTGTGGCAAGCTTCGTCTGAGGTTTGTTTAGACCCCTGAACAAACCTCTGAGGCAGCTTGCTGCAGATGCAGGTGAAACGTTAGGAGAAAATGCCACTGGAACATAACCATACAGCTCAAAAACACAACACTAATAATAATAATAATAATAATAATAATAATAATAATAATAATAATTTATTTATATTCTGCCCATCTCCCTGAGGGGACTTGGAGTGGATTATAGCAATGCTTTGTTACAGTGAAATACAATGAAAAGCAAATAACACAAACAAAGGCAAAAGCTTCTCCTTTCATTTCTGGCTCTGGAGGCAGTGCAGCCCAGAACATATTGTTGTTCTTTCAATATAGAAACTGTATCAATCACCCATTATTTAAGGAAATGTAAATGAGAACTTATGTCTCCCCCCAGCCCTAGTTTTGTCCAGGCAAATGTGCAATACAATATGGGCTACCCTGAAGGAAGTTATTGGCGGCTTCTACACAACCATTTAAACTAGGTTAGGATGTCAATGAAAGAGACCTGGTTCCCTGCAGAGCACCTACGCAGGCACCCAAGGAACTAGTTGGAGGCAGGGATGATGGTCACAATGATTTGTTGATTGCAGATTAATCTGATCCAAGGATTATTCCCCCCCCCCCCCCGGTGCCTTGTCTTTTGGGTGCATTGATAAGACACATCCTCTTTGATAAGAATCCTCACTAGATGAAAGTAGCAACAAAGGGAAAGTGAGTATTACCATGGAAATGCTGTGATTCCCTCTCCAGCAGGGAAGTGGTTATTTACCTTCAGCAAGTGTTTCCATTTTTTCTCTTGAATGCTTCAGCGCTAGCCTTGTCCTCACAAGTGCTCCATGTTTTGATCTCACATTCCTGCTTTGCATCGGTTATACAGTAATCAGCTGCAGTGGATTTTATGCCTTGAACCAGAATTTTCAGTGATTTTTTTAAAAAATATGCTCTTTGTGGCCAGGATGCATGTTGCAGCTTGCATTGGGTGTATACATTTTGAGGACATCCCATCCTTAAAATGGCTTGGAACTGGATTGTATTGTCTGTGTGGAAGGGCCCATTTTTACATGCACCATGGGAAAACAGGAATCAGCTGAGAATAATACCTTTGTTGTGGACAGTGGAGGTTTGCTTTTTGGGAGTGAAATGAAATCATGCTCCTTTGCTAGCATCTTACAGGAACAATTTCAGTAAGGCTCTCCATGCCACTTTGATCTGACAATCTTCACTCTTTAACCTATGTTTTTCTTCTCTGTGTCTCTGCCTGAACATGTGCAATTTCTAGCCCATATGCAATGATTACATACAGTCTCTCACAGGTTCTGCATCCATGGATTCAACCATCCATAGCTTTAAAATATGCCTCTCCCTGAATAAAAACCATTTTAAAAGCATGCTGTGATTTTTTCCATCTTAAATATGAGGCACCATTTTATAATGGTATTCTAATGAAATTTGTGCATTAGTGGATTTTGATATTGGAACAAAACCCAAGGGAATGAAAAGGTCATGTTGTATATTCTATCTATCTCTCTATCTCTCTATCTATCTCTCTATCTCTCTATCTATCTCTCTATCTCTCTATCTATCTATCTATCTATCTCATCTTTGGAATCCTGGGTTCATTTCTGCATTCGATGTTCCACAGATAATCTGACTATATTTGCTTCCTCAAGGCAAGATCTCCCCCCCCCCCCCGCCATCCACGCTTCCGAAATGCACTCCGAGTCCTACTCCTCATGTGCTGTTGACAATGCATCTATCCAAATTCCAGCTTACTGCTGTTGCCTAGGCAACCAACACCATGGCACAAAAAGCCGGTAAACAAAATGAACCAAAACACCTCTTTGCAATTTGTCCTCCCCTCTTTCTACCCGTCCTTTTTTTTCCTGTGTGCGCAAAACTTGTACAGCTATAAAACATAAATAGTACAGAAACGGCATGCTGACACTGTTCATTTCCTATTAATTCTTGAAGAGATACACGAGAGAGGCTGGCTTCTCTTGAAGAAGTTATAGCTGCCACCTCCACACTTCCAGCCCCAGAAATTAGCCTCCGGTGACTCTTTTGCAGTGTGACAGGTGCTCAGATTTTGGCAGCATACAATGTTTCCTGCTCAGACACTTTGATTGCCCTCACCTTCTTGGTAATGTTCCAAAATCCACAATTGTTAGCCCCGTCAGATTATTCCCGGCTTTCTGTAAGAAGTCAGAGTTCTCTGTTATTGCACAACTATAATCATGCTATTCTGTGATAGGCGGGCACATGCATGAGAGCATATATTTTGCATGGCCTTTATTCATGATAATTCTATTGGCCGTTTGGAGAAAAATGGCTGCTATATCTGCAGTCTTATGCCCACTGAGCTGCGCTCCATGGGATTTAACTCTAATGGGATTTAAGTGCATTGAGCTTAATGAGGTTTTCTTTCAAGTAGACATGTATAACATTGTGCTGAAAGTGGCAGAATTTGTGGGTGTAAAATGATTTGTGTAGAAAAGATAATGCAGCTGTCTTTGATTGTATAGGTATCAAGTGGGGGCAAGGCAGAGGTGGATAGATTCAGGATGCATATGGGCTCAAGTAAGATTACATGGCGACGCTCTTCTTATTACATGTATTCATTGATGGATTTTAAATAGCCCAGGACTCAGCTGCGGGAGTGAAAATGAAGGCTGGCACTGAGAAGGTGGCTCAAATGAAAGCTTCAACTACATCCAGAATTGCCTAGCAACCCAAATACGGAAGCTATAATCCTATATTCATTTATTTGGAAAGAAGAGACGCTGAACACAGAATCCCACTGGGAAGAGAAAGGCTCAAGGAAGGGATTGAGATCCAGTGGGATCTTCTGCCAAAGGAACCAGAGAAGGAGATGATTGTTGATAGTTCAGCTCTTCGCCTGCAGTTTCCAGCATCACCTACATCAGTGGTTCTCAACCTGTGGGTCTTGGCCTTCAACTCCCAGAAATGCTAACAGCTGGTAAACTGTAGGCCTGTCGGTTTTAGTTCGTTAATTCGTTATTTCGTAATTTAATCGTTATTTTTACCATATCCGACGCGATTTCAAAACATATTTTCAAACCCGGAAGGGTTTAAAAATATCGAAACAGCAGCCCCATTTTTTTTACGAGCTTCAGCTCGTCTCGTTAATGGGATGGAGGCTGCTGAGTGCTGCTGGTGCCTGGGAGCCAATCCGGCGCTCCCAAGCACCCCAGCAGTAAATGGGGCGGGCGGGGCGAAGGGGCGGCGCGAGCAACACAGCTGGGAGGAGGAGGAGGAGGAGGAGGAGGGCGCAGAAGCCGGAGCCGATTCATTTTCTAGTGTGATGAGTTGATAGAGGGAGGAAGAAGGGACTCGGAAAGTGAGGAAGAAGAGGCTGAAAGGGGGAAAGAGGCTGGGAGAGAAGGAGGAAGGGGATTGAGAAAGGGGGAAGAAGAAAGAAGGAACCGGAGGAGGAGGAGGGAAAGGGAGGCACAACTTTACCCGAAGAGAAGTTTTCAGGCGGGCAGCGTCTCCCGGGTAGGGCGAGGCGTGCGGCTCCCCATCGCCCGCTGCTTCCCGCTCGCTTCCCGCCCCTCGCCGGCGGCTCCTCCGCCCCTCTTTCTCTCTCCAAAGCCCTCCTTCCCGGGATGGAGGCGCTGCCAGGCCCGTCCGGGACGCAGCGAGGGGACTTTAGCAAAGTCTGGGGCGCCGCTGCTGCTGCTCCTGCTGCTCCTGCTGCTGCCTCCTCCTCCTCCTCCTCCTCCTCTCCTTGCTGCTCTGCTGGCGCGCGGCTGCCCTCCTGCCATCCATCATCTTCCTGGGCAGGACAGCCGCACGCGCGGCGAGGCGGAGGGAGGCGGGCGGGCGGGCAGGTGGAGAAGGGAGGGCCAGGGAAGGGGAAAGGAAGGGAAGGGAAGAGATAGCGAGGGAAGAAAGTTTCAGAAACACGTCCCCCTCTCGGGATCGGGGAGAGGGAGAGACCGAGCGGGGACCAAACTTTTCTCCCCCTCGCTTCTCCTTCTTTCTCTCTCTCTCTCTCTCTCTTCCGCACTTTGGGGCTTTCAAGTCAGATGATCTCCGGAGCTCAAACCCATTGCCTGCTCTGTTTTGCTCCTCTTCCCCGCCTTCTCCTCCTTCTCCTCCTTCTTCTCCTCCTCTTCCTCCTCCCCGCCCCTGGAGCCCCTGCCAGAGAGGCTTTTTTTTTTCGTGTCAGGAGCAACTTTTGTGTCAGGAGCAAATGGAGTTTCAGTTTATCTATGGAATGTCCAGGGTGGGAGAAATGAAAGCCATTCAATGCTAATCAAGGTGACCATTACTGCAACATTCACACTTACAAAATGTTTTGTAAATATTTACGAAATTTCGTAAATAACAAAACATTTTTTTGGAAAGTTTTGTAAATATTTTAAATATCGAAACAAAAAAACACCCCAATTACAAATCGATTTTAGAAACAAATTTTTTCTTGATCAAACAGGCCTAGTAAACTGTCTGGGATTTCTGGGAGTCATAGGCCAAAACATCTGGGGACTCACAGCTTGAGAACCACTGACCTACACTGTTCTGAGGGATTCCTCCCAACCTCTGATGGAGCTTTTCAGGGGATACAAACTGATGCAAGAGGAGAGAGACACTGGTGAAAATGTCCTCCACATCCTAGCAGGGATATCACTGAAATGAATTATACGTACTTGCAGGAACACCAGTCCTAACCCAATGGGATGTAATTCCTGGGAATGTATCACACAAAGAAGACAAACCAGAACTGTAGCTAAACCACGACCAGTTTGCCTCCCCCCTATGATTCTTCTGTCTCTAACTATTAATGGGTAAAACCCATTAAAAGTTCCCAATCTTGCAATGTTCCTACTACCTGCTTTGGTGTGATAGGTCCCTTCCACACCTGTGCTGACAGAGGATGTGGCTAAGAAGGCTCCTTCTTCCCCCTAGTTATTCCCAAGATAGCTGTTTTCTTTCTATTTTGTATTTATATTGGGTTCTTTTTTGTCTTGTTTTTAAAATGCTGAAATCATACAAAAAGAAAAAATGAGGAACAGCAGTAGTATCAGAAGGTAAGTTATAAAGGTGAGCGGAAGTATGACAGTGGGCCAACAAATTGGCACAATTGTGCTAACCAAGAGAGGTGTGATATTGAAAGCGGACAACTTGCTATATATACACTATCAATGATAAGATGGACTGTAGTGAAATACTGCATCAAATATGAGTATATGAAAGAGAATATTATTATTCTGGGTTGTTGTAGGTTTTCGGGCTATATGGCCATGTTCTAGAAGCATTCTAATTCATGTTCTAGATGTTTCTAGAACATGGCCATACAGCCCAAAAAACCTACTACAACCCAGTGATTCCAGCCATGAAAGCCTTTGGCAATATATTATTCTTTTTGATTACCCAGAGGTGGTTGTTTTTTTAAATACATGGCATGCACAAATCAATTGGCAAGATTTATTGCAGCTTTAGCCCAGCAGGTTAACCACCAGCTGCAATAAATCTTGCCAATTGAAATGTTGGCAGTTTGAAGCCTGGGCCAGGGGTGAGCACCTGACCTTCAGCCCAGCTCACTGTCTACTAGCAGATCAAAAACAGTTGTGAGTAGATAAATATGTATCACTTAAGCAGGGAGATATTTTAATGGCACCATAAGGAAATACCAGAAATACCGGCAATTTGGCAAAAGGAGGAAGTCTGTGAACAGGGCTCTTTGGCATGGTGGATGGAGCGACAGCACCCCCTCTTCCCCCCATGGCCGAATCGAGCATAACCTCCAAGATGCCGAAGATGAGAATAGCTTATATACCTCTATGTACCGTGGATGTCCTGTCAGTGTATAACAGCATTGAATGTTTGTCGTATATGTATTTTGTGATCCACCCTGAGTCCCCTTCAGGGTGAGAAGGGCTGAATATAAATACTGCAAATGAATAAATAAATAAATAAATAAATAAATAAATCTGGTTCATTGCTGTAAGAACATTGTTACCGATTCTGAAAGATGTGGTAAGAAGCAAATGAGAAAGTATCTTTATGATTTACTAACAGAGTGAAAAGAGTGGTGTTTTCTAGACATTGCATGGCATCTGGAATGTCCCTGCTCATTTATTACATGATGTACCAAGAACAAAATGTGAAATGGCTTCCTATGCCCTCTGGCTCATACTCATTGGTGCTGAAAAAGATTATGGTGGCCATTGATTTTACTGGAACTACTTTTGTAGCAAGTTTTTGAACATTCAGTTCTATCAGGATGATACATGTAGTACATCAGATTTCCTCCTTTTTAAATTTGTACCAAGGCACACTTTCTGGATGAAAATGCAAGGCTTTGTAAAAAAAATACTTTTTGAATTACAGGTTTTATAAGCCAGAATCCTTGACTGCAGCTTTCTAGGAACCATGGACCAAAAATGTAAAATTTCCAGACCTTGAACCAACAGGGTCTTGTTATATATTAATTGTGAGAACATAAAAAGTTGGTATTGGAGCAGGCTTTTCTGCTTGAACACTCTGTTCCCACTGTGTGTAACCAGCTACCCATAAGGGAGCAGGTCATGATGGCAATATCTTCTTACTCTTTATCCTCAACAACCGGCATATTGCCTCTGATATTAGTTATTTAGCCTTATTTTCCACGAATGCTAGTCATGGAAGTCATCTCTTCATAACTTGCCTTCCTGTAGTATTCCCTACACAGTCTTATTTTTATTTTATTTTTACCACAATTGCACCATTTTAAGTGCCAAAAAGTTAGAAAGAGAAAGCAATCACCTTGGGAATAGTGAGAGGAAAGAGGAGGAGACTCCCACTCAATAATGTAGTTAGTGGACAAGTCGTGGGATGAGGATCTATTGAAAGGTTTTGCCCATCAACAGTAGAGGGAGGTCCATGGTATCATCTAATAGCTACCATAAGCAAAGGTGATGGTCTAGCTGCAATGACTGTTTTCCTGGCATGTGTAACAAAGTCTTTTATCTATGAAGGCTTATAGTACCACCCTTGTTTCTCAGTTAGTCTTAAGGTGTACAAGATCCCTTTGCATTATAAACCTTCCTGATTACTAAAAAACCCCCCACACTGAATTTTGAATCCCCCCGCACTTTGAATCCAGCGAGTGGGGTGAGCTCCCCCTGTTAGCCCCAACTTCGGCCAACCTAGCAGTTCGAAAATGTGCAAATGTTAGTAGATCAATAGGTACTGCTCCGGCAAGAAGGTAACAGCATTCCATGCAGTCATGCCAGCCACATGACCTTGGAGGTGTCTACAGACAATGCCAGCTCTTTGGCTTAGAAATGGATATGAACACCACCCCGCAGAGTCGGTCACAACTAGACTTTACCTTTACCTTTACTTTTTATACAGTTCAGGGCTAAGCGAGCTCTTCTGCAGATCTGTAGTCCATTGAATTTCACATAAAGGATAAAGATAATAGTTTGATATTTATCTCTGTATGCCTCTATCCACAATTTTGGAATAATGGCTTTCAGATATATGAAATTTAGGATCTGTCTTTGTAGGCACATACATAGAAAGAGCATCTGGACCTGAATGGTGACAAAAATCATTGACCAAAATACTACATAGTGAGAAATGTGTAACTAACATCTCCTGGTGTGACACCCACCTAGCCCTACTTTGCCAGGCATTAACTGCACTGAAAGAAGGAAATACATTCTGGCAGTGCTTGAGGTATAGATGGCTGATGTTTCCACAATAATCCCTCCTTATGTCACTAAATGAATCTGTGATATGGAAGTGCTACAAGAGTCCTGTTTCTGTTTGTCACAGCCTTAGTAAATGTCAAATTTCTTACTGATTTCTGGTAATGTAGGTTGGAGAGGCAGTTACAAACATGGCAGTAGTGTTGTAACAGAGAGTGAATGCTAATCATTTATAGGTGCATAACTCCAGGTTATGCACACATCAGGGTGATGCTGAATTATGGCCATGACTTTTCTCCTTATTTAAAGTACATTTATAAACGCCACAAACAGCTGTGAAACAGGATGCCTACCAATGGAATCAAAATTCATAAGCATACCCTCCAACTTTACACATGTGTCTCAGCAACTTGAGAGCATGGCCATGCTGGGTTGTTGTAGATTTTTCAGGCTGTATGGCCATGTTCTAGAAGCATTATCTCCTGACGTTTCACCTACATCTATGGCAGGCATCCTCAGAGGTTGTGAGGTCTGGAGAGAAATGACAGGAGAGAATACTTCTAGAACATGGCCATACAGCTCAAAACACTTACAACAACTCAGGGATTCTGGCCATGAAAGCCTTCGACAATACATGGCCATTCTGTCAAGAATTATTAAGGAATAACACAAAATTCCAGAGATACTGCCACAGTTTACTTTTTCCTTGTCAACTCTCTGCTGGCAAAGAAAGTCCTACTTTCCTCACCTCTCTGCAGTTAACCTGTGGAGGGTGTATACCTGCAGCTCTTGCTTGTTAAGAGCAAGTTACATCCAGATATGGCTGCAAAATCCATAAAGAAATGGGCTGTTTTCAACTGAAAACATTGAGTGAGTGATGCAAGTTGTTCATTTCCTTCGAAACAAATAAAAAATTAAACAGCTTCAAATCACTTCATTTTCTTAAAACACAAACAAAAATAAAACAGCTTTACACACTTGCATTAAGCACCTGTTGTGTCCCTTGCTGTTATTGTTTTCAATATGAAGGCAATCTGCAAAGTATTTGTTCCTTCCCAAAAATGAGATTGCTTTGCCACCTAGTGGCAATTTTTGGGAAACACTGCCTTCCTGAATTCTGTAGCAGCAGCATTCTCCAAACTGATGCTCTGCTCTGTATATATGTGCCTTCCAGTCGTCTGTTGACTTATGGTGACCTTATGGATTTTAGGTAAAGTTAAAGGTTTCCCCCCCTGACATTAAGTCCAGTCGTGTCCAACTCTGGGGGTTGTTGCTCATCTCCATTTCTAAGCTGAAGAGCCGCCGTTGTCCGTAGACACCTCCAAGGTTATGTGGTGGCATGACTGCATGGAACGTCATTACCTTCTTGCTGGAGCAGTACCTATTGATCTACTCAAATCTGCATGTTTTTGAACTGCTAGGTTGGCAGAAGCTGGGGCTAACAGCGGGAGCTCATTGCGCTCCCCGGATTCAAACCTGTGATCTTTTGGTCAACAAGTTTAGCAGCTCAGCGGTTTAACCCACTGCACCACCAGGGGCTTCAATGGATTTTAGAAAGGGTTTTCTTATATAAGGAATATTCAGAGTTGGTTTTGCCATTTCTTTCTTCTCAAAACTAGCTTACAACATGTGGCATATGTTGGCAGTATCCCATACAATTACTAACCAGTGTTTACTTAGCTTCCAAGGTCAAAGCAAATCTAGTGCCTTTAAGGTATTTACTGGACTTCAGTTCCCATAGGAGCCCTCAGTGGCACAGGGGGTTAAACCCCTGTGCCGGCCTGACTGAAGACTGACAGGTTGCAGGTTCGAATCCGGGGAGAGGCGGATTTATCAGCTCCAGCTGCTTGTGAGGGGACATAAGAGAAGCCTCCCACAAGGATAATAAAAACATCAAATCATCTGGGCGTCCCCTGGGCAACGTCCTTGCAGATGGCCAATTCTCTCATACCAGAAGCGACTTGCAGTTTCTCAAGTCACTCCTGACACAATAAAAAAAGTTCCCATATAATTTAATTGGATGCAATTCACTCCTAATTACCTGAGAAAGAGATCCCCCCCTCCAATAAGGGGAAGGGATTGTTCAAGTGGGCCTTTGTGAAATATGCTCAGCAGTCTCATCACAAGAGACTTTGGGCCCATTCACACTAAACATGACATCATGATTCCACTTTTAACTGCCATGGGAATAGCCCACGATATCCTGGGATTTGCAGTTTAAATGCAAGCATTTATAATTCTCAGCCACAGAGCTCCTCTTCTGCCTCACCAAACTACAAATCCCAGAATTCCATAGGATCCACACCTGGAACCTAAAGTGAAATAATGGCACCATATCTGTGTCATGGGACTAAGATATTTGTATATATAAGGAACATATTTTTTGTATAACCAATCATGCTTCCAATGACCTCAGGATTGTGTACATTGGGTCTCTTCCCTGCTCCACTTAGAAACCTGTAAATTAGATCAGACTGGCAGAGAGTGACCGGTCTAGGATTATTCAGTGATTTTCATGTGTGAGCAATGATGTGACCCTGGTAATACTTCATACAGAGAGCTTAGTTGGGCTGGAATCATCATTTCATCCAGGTGCCTCTGATCAACCCATAGCAGATCATGGAAAGAACATCTTCTGCTGTTAGTCCCATCTATAACAGAGGTTAGCTGGCTCCTTTTTGTTCCTCTCTCAGTAGGGTTTGTTTGGATGATCACATCTGATCTTCCTCCATCTTCTCTACTAAAGGCTGGTTTATAAGAATCTATGATTACAGTTACAGGAGCTCCCGGTGGTGCAATGGGTTAAACCCTTGTGCCAGCAGGACTGAAGACCGACAGGTTGGAGGTTCGAATCTGGGGAGAGCGTGGATGAGCTCCCTCTGTCAGCTCCAGCTTTTCATGTGAGGACATGAGAGAAGCCTCCCACAAGGATGGTAAAATCAATACAAATATCGCAAATAAATAAATAAATAAATAAAAATATCTGGGGTGTCCCTTGGGCAATGTCCTTGTGGATAGCCAATTCTCTCACACCAAAAGCAACTTGCAGTTTCTCAAGCTGCTTCTGACACGAAAAAACCCCCCAAAAACTTTAGTTACATAGCACAAAGTGCATCCTTGTTTGATTCCCATCCCTCCCACCAGATGCCATGTTGGCTTATTGTAATGAGTCCATTTCCCTGTTGATTGGGAAACAGCTGACTGATCCATATCTGCCTATGAGGGATCTCTGGTGTAACAGTCTCTGTCACAGGCAAACTTGAGTTTGGGTTGTTGTAGGTTTTTTCGGGCTATATGGCCATGTTCTATAGGCATTTTCTCCTGGTGTTTCGCCTGCATCTATGGCAAGCATCCTCAGAGGTAGTGAGGCCTATTGGAACTAGGAAAGTGGGTTTATATATCTGTGGAATGACCAGGGTGGGGCAAAGAACTCTTGTCTGTTGGAGCTAGATGTAAATGTTTCAACTGACCACCTTGATTAGCATTTGATGGCCTGGCAGTGCCTGGGACAATCTTTTGTTGAGAGTTGATTAGATGTGCCTGATTGTTTCCCCTCTGTTGTTTTGCTGTTGTAATTTTAGAGTTTTTTTTAATACTGATAGCCAGATTTTGTTCATTTTCATGGTTTCCTCCTTTCTGTTGAAATTGTCCACTTGAGTTTGTTTGTGAGAAACAAGTAGAAATCTTAATCTGAGAAGGAAACAGACTTCTTTTGCATGCAATTCTACTGTGTGGCAAAGGAGGACTGGGAGACCACTTTCCCTAAACCAGTGAGTTTGTAGAGATTATGAAAACAAATCAGTATGAATGCAAAACTCTAGGTTATTAATATTATTTTCATTATTTGAAACACAACAAGATGAGTCGACAGCAAACATGGTCACTCTGCTGGCTGTTGTATGGGATCACATATTGGACACTTCCTAAGTGTCTAGGACTGTGTGATGTATCGGCGAATAATGCGTGCAGATCCCAGTAAGGTGGCCTTTTGTGGCTGGCAGGTGGTAATTTTGTCAGTGCCGATTGCGTTTAAGTGCAGGCCAAGGTCTTTAGGCACTGCACCCAGTGTGCCGATCATCACTAGGACCACCTTTACTGGTTTGTGCCACAGTCTTTGCAATTATCATAATCATCACCATTATTATAATTATGTTTATTTGTACACCACTTTTTCTCTCCACATGAGATATGCATTCATTGCGACCTTATTGAATTTTGTATGGTGTTATCTTCAGTGTGTAGTTTTCCAGTCCTTTCTCATCTTTCTTCCTAGCAGAAAACAAAATCTACCAAAGGAAAGGAAATGGAACATCTGCGTAAGAAACAGGAAACCTCCTTATGGAAGCAAAGTTACTAACAGAAGTTGCCATCTAGGGTTATGTGCAGACTTTCTCTGTCCTGACAAAAGCTACGAGCCTTTTAATAGCTTCATGACTTGCACTCAACTAGCACACTGTGATGTTCTGCAGTCTATATAAATGTTATTGTGTATATATTGTGTGAATTACAATGGGGAATGTTTTATGGTCCTGCATAAATGTGGATGTAAGTGTATTAGTGTCTAGTAAGTGGGCTGCTAGGAGGGGAGAGAATGGAAAGTGTTTGGCTGAGAGTTTGAAAGGGAGCGTTTGAAAAACTGAAATGTGACAAGCAGGGAGAGTCTGTTGGACTCAGCAGTTGGAGTTAGAAAACAGAGTGAAGCTTGTATGTATCGAGTGTGGAAGTTGGGTAGAATAAAGGGTCATATTCACTGCAAAATCATAGTAGTTCGATGCCTCGTTGGCCGCAATGGTTTCATTCTGTGGGATTTGTCGTTTTGCAAGGTACTTAGAACACTGATGCTGTAGTTGTAGGGAATGCCGTAGAGAATTCTAAGTACTACACCAAGTTATAAATCCCAGAATTCCATAGGATGTTTTTCCTGAGTATGGAGCTGTAGTGAGTAAGAAGAGATTCTGCACGTATGCAAATGGTTTTTCCAGACATGCCGTAGAAGTGCTGCTAGTACTTTTAATTAACACTCCTTGTTACATTGACTCATAACTGCCTTCCCAGCAGCATCTGCCTGCTAGCATTTCACACCTGTCCAGGGTGCGTACTGCAGATACTACTGCCTAGAAAGGGTTGTGCCTAAAATAGACAATGAAGCTGTCAGTTATACTAGTGTTCCAACATTTAGCACATTTCCAAAACCCAGTCAAAGTCTTCTTTGACTCTGTTCAGGCATCTAGGTCAAAATTAGAGAGAGGCTTGAGGACAGGCATTTCATCATTCCCTCTTAGTCTCTCTTTCTCCATTACCTCTCTCTGCTCTTTGAAAGCCCGATACTTCAAAATAAAGTAACATGCTTGCAAAGGGGCTTATAAGGTTATAATATATTGCATTGCATAGTGCAATTGACTGTATCTTGCATATATGTAGTAGAGTTATGAAACACATGTACAGCTATCCTTCCATTGTTGTTGTTGTTGTTGTTGTTGTTGTTGTTATTATTATTATTATTCCTACCCCTACTATGTTTACTACCCAGCTTTTTGCCAGGACTGATAACATCTAAAAGGGCCTTCACACAGTTTTAAAACCTGTGAAAGGTTGCTTTTTAATATCTACATGAAATTGCTGGGTGAGGTCATCCGGAGTTTTGGAGTTGGGTGCCATCACAACTCTACTTCTCTTTTCCATCTAATTCCAGGGAAGCTTCTCAGGTCCTAAAGCAGTGTCTGGCAGCTGTGACAGATTGGATGAGAGCCAACAAGCTGAGGCTTAATCCAGGCAAGACAGAAGTCTTAATGGTCAGTCATGAGTCCAATCAGTGTATAGAGTAGCTGCCTGTGCTCGATGGGGTCACACTCCCCCAGGGACACAGGTCTGCAGTCTGGGGGTTCTCCTGGATTCTTCACTGGCATTTGAGGCTTGGGTGTCAGTGGTGGCCAGGAGGGCCTTCACACAGTTAAAACTTGTGAGCTAGCTGTATCTTGAGAAGCCTGACTTGGCCACAGTGGTCCACACTTTAGAAGATGACTTGGAAACTGCAGCTAGTGCAAAGAGTGGCAGCCAGATTATTCACTAGGGCAAGCTTTAGGGAACATACTATCCCCTTTTAAAGAAGCTCCACTGGCTCCTGATAAGTTTCTGGGCCCAATTCAAAGTGCAGGTGATATTAAGGGAACATGGAATGGTACTTGATAGAAAAGTATATCTGAGCTTAATTTGTTGACATGTCTCACAAAAGATATTATGAATGACATGGTATAAAATATTAGAAGTTTTTTTGGGAACAAAATCCCACCAGCTGTACACCACTTGTGATTGAATGTGGCTTCAGTGTTTAAAAACCCAAAATCAAAAAGCTGCCCTAAGCTGGAACAAACCTCTGGCCGGAAAAAACCCTTTGAAAGAACTCAGGCACCCACCAAATTTAAAAGGAAAGTGAAGCCCTTGGCTTACTTGAAGTATCTTAGGCAAAATTGTGATTGATTTGCACTGAGGCTGGTGTTCTGAGGTAACACTGAAAAGATAACTCTTTTCAAATATACACTGCCACCATTAGTCTTTTGATTGTTGCAGGAACTTGTTTTTAAACTGCATCCACAGAGGCACACATGAGGCAGATGTGAAAAATAAAACAATGATGTTTATTTAAGAGAACTTGAACAAAACAGGCAATAAGCTTAGCTGTTCAGAAGTATTGACTTAAAAGTGTGTAGTTTCTTTAATCAGTTTAAACTTGGTTGCACATAAACACTCCTCTCTCCCTCCAGAAATTACTGACAGGATTTCCTCTCTGAAAGTAATTCTAAACTCCAGCACAGATAGTCCCTTTCTGGATCTATCTCTACCCTCCTCCACCAGCTATCTTCCCTAATAGCTGTAAAATCTTCACACTATCTATCTCTGCTAGCTAACTGACCAACTTCAGGCCTCTCTCACTATTCTCTTCTCCACTCCAAACTCCTAACTCTTTCTCCTTTGACACCCAGACTCAATCTGACCTGACAGTTAATTTTTTTCCAATTTAAGCTCTGCCCACTCTCTCTCAGTCAATCACTAACTCCCCCCATTTCATCGCATATGGCAATGATAAAGCAATGGGTTGGCTGTCATGTAGGTTGCAGCAAAGGCAACCATTACAATTTGAAAATTAAAACCCGGGAAGTCTCCAGGGCACAATTTTTCATGCAAAAGGTACCAAATTCAGTGCTTGCCATGTCCAAATAGAAGAATCATTTAGTGAAGCAAAGTTGTTTCTGCTGATACTGAGAGTTGCTACCCGATGAAACCAAATGAACAGTCTCAGCAGATGAGTATTTAGAGCTGGACATGGATAGCACCTGTTATTCTTAGAGTCCCTCAAGTTGATTCTGACTGATGGCCTAGGATTTTCTGGAAATACATATTCAGATATGCCTTGTCATTACTTCATTGAGGGCGGGGAGATGGTGATATGCTCAGAGTCACCCAGTGGATTTCCATGCTGAGTGGATGTTCCAAACATTGGTGTCCCAGAGTCCTAATCCAACACTGAAACCACTGTACCACAACAGCTCTGGCTATATGTTGTCTAAACAAAGATATTAATTGACACGAGGTCATGATATTAATATGACATGAGGACTGGCAATGTTCAGAAATCTCCTTGAGAATATTTCAACCTTCCAAGAAAGTTTGCTATAACATTACAGGGATTCACATTAAATAAAGGAGCTTCTCAGGAAGTTTTCAGTGTGTAAATCCTGCATGACAACACGAGTGCAATACTAAACAGAACAGAAAAGTGAAGAGACGGTAATCAATATGTGCCAAGAGAGTAACTGTTGTTGTTGCTGTGTAGCAGGTGTGGATGTAAGTTGTTCTTTCCCTTCTTGACACTGACTTCTTGAGTCCATGTGAATAAACCCAAGGAAAAATGGAGTCTGCAGCTTTTGCTTCTCCTATAGGAATTTCTTTGAAGGATCTCATCATCACAAGTAGATCTAAGACTCATGTAATCTACCATCTTTCTATTTCTGAATGATACTGGTGTGTGTTAATGGTTCAGTTCTATTTCATTTAGCAACTGTAGGTAGGTCAAAGTTTTCCCCTGACATTAAGTCCAGTCGTGTTTGACTCTGGGGGGTTGATGCTCATCTCCATTTCTAAACCGAAGAGCCAGCATTGTCTGTAGACGTCTCCAAGGTCATGTAGCCAGCATGACTTCATGGAACACTGTTACCTTCCCGTTACCTGTTGATCTACTGACATTTGCATGTTTTCGAACTGCTAGGTTGGTAGAAGCTGGGGTTAACAGCAGGAGCTCACACCGCTCCCCATATTCGAACCTGGGACCTTTTGGTCAACAAGTTCAGCAGCTCAGTGCTTTAACCCACTGCGCCACCAGGGGCTTTTTATATAATAATACAGTTAGCAACTGTATTATTTGTGAAAGCACAGTGAAAGAGAGCAAGCGAGTGCATTTAAAGGTGGTACTCTTGTCAACTTATGGCAACCCCATGAATTCCTTGGGTTTTCTTAAGCAAGGAATACTCAGAGATGGTTTTGCCAGTTCCAGCCTCTGAAATATATCCTAACAACATGTGGTATTTGGTGGAGGTCTCCCAACCAAGTACCAAACAGGACTGATCCTGCTTAGCTTCCAAGGCATTAAATGAAATGGGTGCCTAATGCATTGTGGTCCAAATAATTTTCCTAACGCATTGTGGTTCAAATAATCATAAGGTTTGTTGGATATTCTAGGAAGAGACAAAATTAATTCTTGTATTCCTAAGGACATTTATAACAGAATATGCTGGGAAAATTGGGAAGAGACAAAACAATGCCTCCCTCCATCTCTCCCCCACACCCTCAAACTCTTGAATTCCTGAACAAAGTTTTTAATTAACCAAGCTGGGAAGATCACTGTTTTACTGCCCAACATTCTCCTGTACCATTTGAGACTTGCTCCGATTTTAGCTTTTCAGGAAGAGCTAAGCTATCTGAATGCATTGAGAAGAGGCTGTCTTTTAATTGATCCCTTTGGAGCTTGCTTCCATTTATTGTGCTCAAAGCAGCTGAACTGAATTCCTGGGATGGTGTCTTGAAATCTAAGGTATGACAGATATATCTCCACTGTATAATTAATGCAGTTTGACACCACTTTAACTACCATGGCCCGGTGCTATGGAATCTTGGAATTTGTAGTTTGGGAAGGCACCAACTGTTTCTGGAGTTGAGTTAAATATCTTATAAGACTACAACTCCCATTATTCTATAGCACTGAGCCATGCCAGTTAAAGTGGTGTCAAATTGCATTAATTCTACAGTAGAAATGCACACAATGCCGAAAGTATTACACTTTTGTTCTTTTTTTATATTAAAACATGATTATGTAAGTAGAGCATAGCATTATTCAGAGGAGGGAGACTAAAATGATCAAGGGTCTGGAGAACAAGCCCTATGAAGAGCAGCTTAAAGAGCTGGGCATGTTTAGCCTGAAGAAAAGAAGGCTGAGAGGAGCTATGATAGCCATATATAAATATGTGAGAGGAAGTCACAGGGAGGAGGGAGCAAGCTTGTTTTCTGCTTCCTTGGAGACTAGGACACAGAACAATGGCTTCAAACTACAAGAAAGGAGATTCCATCTGAACATTAGGAAGAACTTCCTGACTGTGAGAGCCGTTCAGCAGTGGAACTCTCTGTCCTGGAGTGTGGTGGAGGCTCCTTCTTTGGAAGCTTTTAAACAGAGGCTGGATGACCATCTGTCAGGGGTGCTTTGAATGCAATATTTCTGCTTCTAGGCAGGGGGTTGGACTGGATGGCCCATGAGGTCTCTTCCAACTCTATGATTACATATTTGCATTATAAAAAAGGAAAAAAAGACAACGTTTTTTCACATATTTACTAATAACTTTCTGGTCTGACCTGTATTCTTAGCCTTTCCATTACTATAATTGCCTACTACTTGTGTCTATCTGTCTTTTCCTCCTCCCTCTCCCTCTCTTTCTCACCCTTCCCTTTGAGAACAGTTGTACCTTTCTTTTTTTAAAATATTACTTTATTTGTTCAATCATGAAGATGTTCTGATTCAGTTCCTTAAATATTCCTTTTGCTTTTATTCAAGCTATCATCGCTTTCCATTGAGTGTCCCAATTTCCCTTAGGATATCCGTTTATATATTTAATTCACCTTTCGATAATATAATCCAGCAGCATATAGTCTGCTAAGTAGTCATACCACTTTTTTTCTTTCTCATTTTCTGTGCTCTTTCCAACCATTGCTTTTGCAGCTCCTATCATATATTTTGTAATTTCAGCCCATTACTTATTCCTGCCTTTTCCTTGTATTTTCTGGGGAAAATTTGTTTTAAATTTATCTCTAATTTTATACCTAATATATGTTCTATCTTGCTTTTTATTTTTTTAATAAAAGTTTTGTACCTTATCACAATCCCACCACATATGTGTAAAGGTTCCTATTTCCCCACATTTATGCCAACATAGTTTTAATGTCCTTTTTGTAATATGGGATAGTTGTGGGGTTCAATACCATTTTGTCAAAATTTCCTGTTTTTCCAGCATTTGAGTGTTGAAATCAGTGGGCCTCCTTGTTTTCTTTATTACTTTACCGTCCATCCAATCCTTTAAATACAAGCAGTTGGGGTGGTCTTCCCCCTTGTCAGGTTTTAGTATTGTTATTATTTCTGAAGTTTTCCATGTTTCTGGGATTCTTTTGCCATTATTTCATTAAATCACTGCAGTAGTCACTATTCACACACACCAGTATAATGCAGAAATAATCCACACATTCCTTTCTTTTTCTTCCTTCAGTTCAGGCACCAATTCTCAAGCTCACACAAGATCTTACTCAGGAACTAGTAAATAAAGGTTAGAATACTGTGACATATTTTAAAATAAAAAACCATGGTTTTAAAAATTTGTTTCTTGTGATAATCATCAGATCTTGTGGAGTTTTCCAATATGGAATGGGATTTTGACTTTTTAAATTTTATTGAAATTATTGTAACCTGACAAAATTCGGCATTTGTCAATGTATGCCTCCAGGTTGTTTCCATTTTATGCATGGGGCACAATGGGGCACTGTGCAATATGTCCCAAGGGAGTCTCCTGTTCAATGTGTCCCAATGTGTATTGGGGTGCCTTGTGCATTGGGATGCCTTCCACAATGGCCATTAGTGTGAACAGTCCCAAAGATGTAGAGAACTAGGGTGTTGTGGTTTGAATATTGGACTGTGACTCTGGAGGTCAATGTTCAAATCCTAGGGTTTTCTTGACATACCAAACAGCTCTTACCATCAGGAGGTTTTTCCTAATGTTAGATGAAGCCGCTTTTCCTGTAGTTTGAATTCATTGCTCTGCATCTTAGTATTTGGAGCAGCACAAAACAAACTGGCCTTTTCCTTAATGTGACGATTCTCGTTGCATTCATATGTATCTCCTTACTTACTTAGCAATATTGTTCCTTGAAGTGGAGGAATGGGTGGGTAGATGGGAACGAGAGTGGAGACAAGACTTGGTCCCAGGAGATGGACAAAGAGGAGCAGCAATTGATGCACCCCACTAATTGGAATCAAAACGCACAGTCAAAAAAACACTAAATCTCAGAAGAACCTCCCCACAATCCCTGACACTGAAAATATAATCCTAATAAATCAAATAACCAAATGTTTGTTTTCCTTCCATGACATTCAACATCTCTTGCCTGAGATAGCCACATCAAGCTGCCTCATGGTAGGGCCATCCCTTTTGGATATGGCTTGTATAGGTTGAAGAAACACAGCTGTGGCCAAGATCATGTATTGGTAGACATGGCTGTTTCAAATAAGTATCTCTTTGTAGCAGTCTGTATTTTCTTGTAGCATATCCATTTTGATGTTGCTGGTAAGCAGAGGGATCAGCAGCACTGCATCAAACTGTTTCCCTATAGCTAGATGTGTTGTGAGACTCTTATCTATATCCAGCAGTCCATCTTGCAGCACACCCAAATACAGTAAAATAAATGGGCACTTTGCTAATTATTGCCTTACTTTCTGGTGTACTGTAGGTTGCTTCATAGGGAGTGGGGTGTATGGCTGTGGGAGGATTTTGGCCACTTCATGTTTGGAACAAAATTCATATCTCAACAAAGGAAGTGAGCTATCCTAATGGGTTATCAGGATTCAACTCTACATAGGCGACCTTGACATTATTGAACACAAAACAATGACTACACTGAACATGAAAAGGAAATTTTATTAAACATGTCTACATAACATGAGTTGGAAGTTTCATTTAAAAGCACAGGGAAATGTTAAGACAAGTGGTCAAAATAGAAAGGTACTACCGAATTATCATTAGTTTATTTATTTGGCCACTAAAAGACAGAAGAGAATCTAGTAGTGCACCAATGCTTCAGTTCTTCCTGCTCAGCAGGTCGAGCAGTAATCAATCTGTTCCCCATGGAAACATGGGCAGAATAGTTCTGGCAATATTAAATAATAATAACAATAATAAATAGTTCACTTGGTGCAGGCAGTTATGTCTATGAAGGAAAACTTAATTGTGTCCACAGTTTCTACATGTGTTACAGCCCCACAGTAGGAATCTACACCAAAATATTTAGTAGAAGGAATTTGGTCCATACTACATCACGTTTTCCATACGGTAAAAAATAAAGTCCATCAATAGACATTTAGCACCAGACTAACTGACAGCCTGGCTAAAACCTGCAAAATGTCTATAAGAAAAAATGGATGGCTTAGATTTCTTGGTTACTTCATTAGAGTAATTATGAGCAAACTGTACAAGTACATGCAACATACAACCTGGCCTATGTGGAACTAACATACATTATTAAATAATCTCTTTTGTTTGTGACTTTTTCCTCTTTTTCCTTTTCCTTTTTTCTATTTCTTTTGCATTTTTTTTTACAAAAACGTGCATGCAGCTTTGAACAGTTCCAAGTCATGCTGCTCTATTTTGTGAGATCACCATAAAAGGAAGGAGAACTTTTCAATGCACCTGCACATTCTGCAGGTTTTTTTTAGCACATTTACAGAAAAAACACAAGGGATTTCAAGGCCAAGAAAGAACCAAGATGAACAAAATGCAAGGGTTTTTTGTTACCATACCCCCCTCCCTTAAACATAAAATCATTTTTGTTAAAAATCAAGCTTTGTGCTTGCATCAATCTCAAATAAACGTAAACTGAAATTTGATAAAAACATTAGTAAGTGCAGAATATTCAACTGGAATTTCCAGTGACAAACTGAACAACTCATACCATGCTCGAACCAGGGCACACAAGTGTGTCAAAAGTGACACTTGGATCACCCGAGATGCCTGGGTACAGTTGAAAGTGTTGGATGCCTAACTCTATTTCTGGTCCACATTGGGAAAGTCAATTGTACATTTACACGCATGAACATTAAGACTTTTGTCACGGGCCTGATATGCTTTATAAACGTAATTGCCAATGTCAAAACAAAAAAAAGCTTCTTTTTATCAAGTCTTCAGCAATAGTTGCAGTTGCAGATTTCCTTCATGCAAAATCATGGTCAAAACATAAAAATAATGATGTATAATGCAAAAATATTCACTTTTTACAATGGGAAATTAGGATATGCTCTAAGACATAGTTCAACAAAACAATAAATTAGTCATTTATTCTGGTTTTCCATCTGTGTTAGGACTATGAACAACCAGAAAGAAGGGGTGATGTGGCTATTATTGGCATCATATGATAATTTTGGCAGGTGAACACTTCTGGAGATGCTTACAGAGATGTGCTTCAGCCCTTTTTGGTTTGTTTTAGAAAAAGAAAGGAAGGGTCTCTGTTAGCATTCCGACATTTTTTACAAAACAGGCAGGATAACACAGCGAAAGCAAGTTAAACACGAACAAACACCAGGAAGTTAACACTGCTTCTGGTCTCCGTGAAGAAAAGAAAAAGAAAAAGAGCGGGAGAACTGTCAAAAGAACATGTGGTTCCAGTTTAATTTTGAAAGGTCCCTCCTCATTATGATTATCAGAAGAATTGGGGACACTTTGCTAGATGGACTGACTCTATTTTCATATACTGCTTTGTTCGGTCAATTTTAGCCACCCTTTTCACACAGAGGCATATTTTTGGATAAACTACTACAGGCAAAACTGAAGTGATGATTGTCTCTGTTCAAAAGTGCTCCTCGTTGTTCTAAGTAGTTTTTCTCCCTGTTAGTTATCCTGGGTGATAATCACTTCATTGAGGAGCTCCTGTTATTGTGTTCACTAAGACCGAATGCAGGGAGGCCCAGTTGAACTTTCCAGAGATGACTGGGAGGCCCTGCGAGTCAGAGGAGTCAACGTTGAATCCACCAGGGAGGATGGTGGAAACAATTTGTACCAGCCAATCACTACGCTGGATAAATCAAGTTCTTCCAGCAAGATTTGTGCAACTCCCATGAAACATTTGTGATCCATTCGACCATAATCTCCCCAGACTATCACCTGGAAAGACAATAGAAAAAATCAATAGCCATCTAGGTAAGGAGTTGGCAACAAGAATAAAAAGGCAATGTCATTTTTCATGGTGCACAATGACTTCTAATAAGAATCTAGACCTTTCAGCCCTGAACCTGACGTCACTCTGCAGTAAGAAATGTCAATCCATAGTGAAAGCCAACAAAATGCCTATAAGCAGATGGCATTGTTGTTAGTCCGACTGCTGAACAAAATCACTTTACCTTTATAGCAAATGCGAAAAGCACTTTGATCTTCTTTGTGTCAGCTTTGTCTACTAAATCTAGAAACAAGTCCCCACACTTTAATGATATGCATTAGAGCAGTGGTTCTCAACCTGGGGTCCCCAGGTGTTTTTGGCCTTCAACTCCCAGAAATCCTAACAGCTGGTGAACTGGATTCTGACCAACAACATCTGGGGACCCCAGGTTGAGAACCACTGCATTAGAGATTCTTACGTATTAGGAAAACATAACCTATTGTTAATTAAATGTTAACTAATTATGATGGATTGGTCACAAGCCATTGGATTAACAAAGGATAGCCAAACAGCACTATAACAACATACTGTTGGTATATTTTGTGTCTGAAGACAGAAGGGCAATGAGAACACTGGGCACATCATTGCTGGAGGTTTGTAAATTAGAGCCTGTGATAAGAACCAATAATTACTGACCTGAAGGACTTTTCCATGAGGACTTTCCTCAAAAACTAGTGTTTGTTGATATAAAGGATCAAGAGTTTTCCTGGCAATTCTTGTCTTCTTCTTGGCTACACAAGCCCCATTTTCCAACAGGTATACTTTAACATATGGAGCTGGAATGTGTTTTAAGAAATGTCAGTTTCTAAGTCTTAAGTGACGGATCACATTATTATCAAGATATTTATAACAAAATAATAAAAACATAATGAAATTGCCCATTTAAAAAATATCACAAGTACTCTGGAAAACAAAGCATGTTGAGAACAATATGAACAAAAAGAAGATAACAAGTAACTTTAACATTTTTCCCCATGGCGAGACAGATATTGAAAACCATACAATTTCCAAAGTTTCTTCACAATTTGGGACGTAATCTGTGCCAACAAATGCATGTGGTTTTTTGGTGCAGTAAACTCTGCCGCCTGTAGAGGAAACAGAATTTTCTGCACATAAAACAATATTTCTACATTGTTTCATGCACAAAACACTATTTTTCTGCACATAAAACAATATTTCTACACTGTTTCATGCACAAAATGTTATCTTCAACACAGATGAATTACCTGCAAAATTTGTGCAGAATAAATCTATTATACCATATTCTGCATAGAAATGTAATGTCCTCTTTAGAAAATGCTGTTTCCTGCATAAAACAACCACACGCAAAATTTTGCACAGAATAAAGCCTGATCTTATAAGATTTTCAGCCCAAAAAGATTCTCATTGATAAATGATTCTTACTAATATTTACAAACACATATGTATCCATTTTCAGAATATTTCCAAACATTGATTCGATACCCAGCCGTAATACAAGTATTTATTCCAAAAACTATATATTTAAAAGTATAGCATATGTTGGCAGCTGCTCATTGTTTGAAATACACAGGAGATTTTTCTTTTAAGAAAAGATTGGCGAGAGTTAGACTATTTATGAAATAGGAAGAAATGCTTAAAAAAAGTTGGTGTTCTCACGAGGCGGTATTGTTTTAGCACAAAAGTACTGAGCTGGAAAATGATTTCCCTCAAGTAGATGTTCTGAAAACAGTATTTTCATTATACCAGTGAGTGACTCTGTTTATGAGTTTTGTTCTCCTAGCAAGAAAATGGCAACTTATTCGCTTGCTCAAAGGACCTTTGTGTCACTAAAAAAAAACTAAGCTTGGTACCCCTAATGTATTTGCTTTGCTTTTGCCCTGTAAACTTTTTGATGATGCAGTTATAGGAGACTTTACTCACATCATAATAAAGTTTCCTCCTAGTTCTAATATCATACTAAGGAGACTTGTTCCATGACTATTTTAAAGACTGAACAATATAAAATTCCTGCCTTTCAGCATGACTTCTAAAGAACTGACTGGCAATGTTTATTGAATGTCTGGTCTCTACGTTGCTCCTGATAGAGATGAAATTATAAAATGGACTTATATATGCTGGTAAGCCAGTGAAGGATGTGAATTGATGATAAAGTTGTACATTTCTGCTAAACTCCAAATCATCCATTCAACAGTTCTGTATCATTATACTTTGTTACATAATTTTACTTAATGTGTCGAGTTATCCGCCACATACACACACTGTTTCTAGGATTACAGAGCTCTCTGTAGCAAGAAAATGGGGAAGGGCAAACACTTTCCTTCAGTCACTTTTTGCTACCACTTCCATTATTCTTGGGAATTGTCTTAGAAGATTGGATGAATAGGGCACATCCAAATTGGTTCCTCCAAACCAAATACACTCCAAGCTGCTCCTTGTCTTCTGCAACAAACAATAGGAATTGCAGCAGAATGGTAAATGCTGCAATTTCCAGACAACACATGAGATTTCCAGTTTCTTGTTCAAACATTAGACTGACAGCAAAAGAAATTGTGGGGAAAATAATATCGATGAAAAAAAACTGGTAGCAATTAGTGGCATAGGCCACTAATATTATAGGCCACTTATAAGATATTATAAGACCAAGAAGTCTTGACACCAAGCACAGCACTATCACAATGGATTGATAAAATGTCTTGCAGATCAGAAAATCCAACATCCATTATGAAAGGATGTACTTACCAGGGGTAGATTTAGAACCAGGCTTTTGTGTTAGGCCCCGGGCTCTGATGACTTCTACTTCTAACTGGCCTTTCTTGTCCACCATTCCAATCTGTATATCACCTAAAAGAGGATATGAAAATATCTGTATTATTAGTATCATATTATTAATATCCCTCCGTGAATAACAGTAGAATTATTCACAGCATAAGTACTGTTTTAAAGTATTGCATTGTACACTATTATTGTACAATAAAACTTTTTTTAATTTTCAAATGTATTTTACTAACACCTTTAACCTATTATTTCAGCAGCTGATGAAGACATTATATTTTACCAAGTCCATACAATAAGTCAGAGGATGATTATGGCTCAAACTACTGCAGAATTACTGTGCTATGCTGAGATATACAGGATTGCAACTAGTGCCTCTCCAGATCTTTGTGCTATACCTCAACTGCAAAGCTTATGGGTTTTACTGGGTGGCAACACTGAAAACAGCACTAGTCTAGTCAACGAAGATTCCAGCAATCTGGTACTGTGAAAAAAAGAGAGCTAAGCTCAAAGGCATCCAAATTATTGTTGATGATCAACTTCTTTATTCCTTGGCCCCCGTCTCCAGAGTCTGGAGATCCCTAAAATCCAGGTTTATTTACAAGGAAGGAAAAAGTCTTTATTTGAGAAAATATTAGTGCATACAAATGTTTCCCACAATAGCAACGGATCACCTATTGAACAACCAGCCTGTCTGAACATCACCAATGAGATATGGGGCACATCTACACTGACCACGTAGGTCAGTTGAAACCAGTTTGGGAGGAACCATTTTCACTGTGTGGATGATTAGACTGAGAGGTCTGGAATTGGTTTGAGGTCAGAAAGACCATGAAACCTGGCCTAAAACCACTCTTCACCCCCCCCCCTCATTTCCAGGATAGATGCGCACGTTCTGGAGACCTAGGAAGTGAAAAAGGGGAAAGTGGCAGGAATGAAAGGGATCAATTACTCTTCTTAGGAGGTCAATTAACCCCCTGCTAGCTAGTTATTCTTTTGGGGGATTTTTTTTTTTGGCATTCTCCCAACCCCGTGTTCTGAATTTTACAAAGTGTTTCATAAAGGGCGGGGATCTACAATGTGCTTAGCATTCTGCTGAGCTGATTTCTTCCTTTGATCTGGGATGTATTGGGCTCTGTTGTGGTCCTGTGAGGTTCACAAGCCCCTCAGAAACTGCCCTATCATGATCAGTGCTAATGTTGGCAATCACTGGAATGCCCTTCCAATAAATAATGTAAACTCTAGCTTGTCCCAATAGATACTTGTGACTCACACAAATGATTTTTAAGAAAAGAACTATCTTAGGTATTGAAGAGGTGAATTTATTATTTCCCTAATGTGAAACTTTGCTGCATTTATGAAAGGAGAAAAACTAGTATGTCTTACAGATATGCATAAACAACATGCCCAAGAGAGCTGTATTGTTCAAGACTTGACAGAGAAACCAGCAGGATCTCTCTCTCTCTCTCTCTCTTGGAAAAGATCATCACTTACTGATACTCAGTTATATACATTAAAACACACATTCGAATTTGTAAGAAAATATTCTCAGTGAAGTCCCAAGTGTCTGCACAGTGTTTCTTGAAATCTTTCTTGCTAATATTCCTATCTTACCAGGCATCAGCAGGGGGTGCAATAGACCTTTTCCATCTGGAACAGATTCAGATCTCATATATATGAGGAAGCTTCTAAAAATATTCCTTCTAAGGGAAAAGGGTCTGTGTTGGTTTTCTAGGTTAGAATTTCCCCAAAGTCCATGAAAAATTAAAGGTAGCAAAAGATGGAAAGAAAATATCACTAAGAGATCTTATTGTTATTTTTTTTCATAAGCTATATATGAAATGAATTTAGAAATGCATTGACAAATAAACAGGTTATTGGTGATTTTATATGCAATCTTGCATGTGGTATGAATTTCTAAGGTGCATTAGGTAGCACAATGTATCCAGGGATTTTTTTCAAACTCAAACAAGCTAATCAGTTGGTTTTTATCTAAATGAATAAGAGGATGGAAAATCCTCCAGAGGTGGTCCATCCATCCATCCATTCAGTCCTTCATCATCCCAAGTAGCTGGTATGACTGGTGCTGACCAAACATGGAACCTTTTCAGTGATAGTTACATATTCCTCACAAAAAAGAGAGAATGCATAATAAAAAGAGGTCAAAAGAGCAGTACACATTATCTCCATAAACTGATTGATATGCACAGGTTCAATTTATAGAATCATAGAATCATTGAGTTGGAAGAGACCTCATGGGCTTCCAGTCCAACCCTGCCAAGAAGCAGGATATTTAAAAATATTAAGATCATTTAAACAGAAATCTACCCCCATTTCACTGTAGTTGGAAAGGCAAGGTTCCTGCTTAGATCGGCTGTCCAGGCCTTAACCTTTGCTAAGCAATGCCAAGGCCCTTGTCCTTCCTCCTGGTCCTTTGTGTTTAATTGGAACTTTGATGGCATAGCTCTTCAACAAAGGGTTGACTTCAGAGAGAACTATCTGCTAACAATCCTACAAATCAAGGGCTGCTCTAAATACATCTTGTCTACTTTTAACTCAGAGATCATTTGAGGCGGGTGGAAAACCAAAAGCATTGGTAAGACCTTCTTTGTCTTCCTTCCCATGTTTCCCAGGTCAACACTGTCTCAGCAGGGAACAGTCGGCATTACAGAACAGCCATTTCCCCCCCTGAAATTCTCCCCATGTATGCATTTCTTTTAAATGAATGGAGTCTCATATAATTCTGTGATGTGAATAAGTACCTCCAGACTCCAAGTGATGGCTCATACACTTGATTATTTCCCTGTACACAACTAGAAAATCAGATGGAAGAATGGGCTTCTCATGTTGCTGGCATGCTACATTTCTGCATGGGTATGCTAAAGATTTTCACTAGTGCACATCAAGAGCACGTGGGAAAACCTGCTGGATTATTCTTAAGGATACAGCATTTAACACACAAATGAAAAGGTTTGCTATCTAATTCTACTATGAATTCTAATTGTTAATTAGATTTCGCAGCATATTTCCAACCTGATCCTCACAGTGATTTCTTAGAAGTTATTCCTATCGAGTTGTTTGCCTTTCCTCTTGCTCTTCTCGCCATATGCTCATTCAGAGAAGATAGGTAGCAGCAACAAGGTCCAGTAACTTCAGTAGCCTTAGTTGGTGTCTAATCACAGCAACTCTTGATGTTTGTTCTACAATGATCAACCAGTTCCTGATAATCTAGTGGTGACACATTGTGTCAGAGCACAGGTAAATTATTTATCTTCACCACAGTTCTTAGAATCCTTCCAATCAACATGGCTACTTAGAAAATCTGTATTTGTCACCCAAGAAAATAATTTTTACACATTCCAAACAAATGGAAGTTTCCAGATATTGTCCTGCATACATAAGGTCACTACAGAATCAGAAGAACTATTTTGACAAGAATAGGATAGAGACATATGGAGGAAGCATAACCTATGAATGGCACTCTCTCATAAAACACGTCACTTGCAAAGGAGAAAAAAATCTATCTTACCCATGGCAGGGGTCGCTAAAGTTTGTCGACCTACTAGCTGGGCAGGTCCCAATCCATCAAGAAAATCACTGAATTGACTGTCAGCACCCAGTCGGACTCCAGGAAATATTAGGCTGCAATAAAACAAAGAGCACAAAAACCAAAAATGACCACAATTGTTTTAGGATTTGTATTGTAGACAAGGCTCTACTTTTTCTAGATGGGTATCCCTGAAGAAAATAAATGAAATAAAGAAAGAGAACAATATGTTTTTTTCACTCATACTTCTTGAGGAGAATGTTATGATAACAACAGACTACTTAATGGTGTGGTCTTTCATCATGAAGGCAAGACTGCATTTATGGGAATGTAATATATCCTGAGTGTAGCTAGATAAAAGGAATGAAAAATATGTCATGTTTCATACATATTTCATGTACATATGAACTAGTCCATTCCTGAGAAGAAGAGATAGAGCCGAAGATCCATCACACTGTAACAATAACCACTTCTACTCAAGTACCCCTGGCCAATCACATGATTTTGCCACTTGAGGTAGAAAGTCCTGTAAGTGCCTCTCCTCCTCCTTTAATCATGTGTAGATAATTAATCAAATAAGTAGCAATTTTCTGCCAGTTAATGATAGACCAAATCCATTCCTTGAGTCAACTGATCTTCAATGACTAACTGATGGGTCCAGTCCTACATAGCAGAAACCAGAAGTCTGCTCAGGCTCAAAGCCCTTGTCAAATGTGTCATTAGATGGAGTTTAATCAAAAGGTTGCAGCTTATTTTTGCATTTCATTGCATGTGATCATAATGGGATGAATCGTATTTCTTAGACGGTTTAGAGAAGAATGGTCAAATAGTGCTTGCTGCAATTTTAATATGAAACTGCAAGAACAACACACATTTTGCAATATATCATCCATTTAATCAGCACTACTTTATAATGAAGTCTTTATCTATTGAAGCTGCCTCTAGCTATCCATCAGATTCTGATCATTCTCCTTGAACGTACTTTTAAATGGCCATTTCAAAATGTAGCTTAGCTTTTGCCAAACACACACCTGTGTGCAACTGTATTAGAAACTTGAGAAAAATTGTTAGGTGTTCCAATATTTAATGTAAAATGATGGCACCTTGGATTAGCTCATCCACCTCATTAAAGAGAGATATGAAGATGGTAAATCTGTCACTCATAAAACAAGCATTTAGCACTGTAACCAAGACTCAATTTGAACCTTGGGCAGTCAAGGTTTACCAGAATTTTCTGTGGTTCTTAAAAAAATAGCAAACTCTGAAGATATGTAAAATTCATTTTCTTTTTCCCCCCCCTTTTTAATATAATTTTTATTGTGCATTTTAATATTTATAAACAAGACTGAGCGAGTGCCGGTAGCACTCACCCTAAACATAACATCATAGACACTGAAAACATCCAAAACATTCGAAACATCGTAAACATCACAACATCAAAACATCAAAAATCCAATCGTCAGAGCTTCAAAACCGTGGTCATTTTCTTCACTGAGTCCAGATACCCTAGTTCCCATCCATCCAGAGTGGAATATTGTGGGTTTTAGGTTGAGGCTGTCACAATTCTGTCTACTGTCCACACGTTTCTAAGTTAAGCTTTTGTGCACCACCACCAAGACTAGAACAGGTACACAGGTATATGGGTGAAGACAGGTCACAACTTGTTTACTGGTTATAGCTGAAAAGGGTTGGCAGCCAAACATGGGTCCTGGACTGGAGGGTCTGACAGCCCATTTACTTGAACGACACCATGGGAAGAATCACTGTGAGTACAGGAATCGCATACTAGAGCCTGTACTGGCAACGTACGATGGGGGGCATAGTGCAGGTTCCCGTTTAGGACTATACCGGTATACCTACACCAACACTCCCCTTGTGATACTCTGAGAACTTCTGAAAGGAGGGAGAATATGGCATACCAGATCCAGGACCCATGCCAACCACCCCCCAAGTTGTGTCAATGACAATTAACAAATGGCACATAAGACACATGACACAAGACACAATGGGAGGGGAAAGCTCAAAGGCAACTGACCAAGAGAAGCAACGTGCTATCTAATATAGCCAGCCAGACGGGAGGAGGCTCCCTTTTAGCCCACCTCTACTGGAATCAATCAGAGAGAGACAAGAGGCTCGTCCTGATTGGATGCCAGCTTTGCTGTACATTGGGCATGCACAGAGCACTGCATGCTGGGAGGAAGGAGCCTCCCTCACAAGATGGCACCGGAGAGGAATGCTCAATGCCAAAAGCTAACTGCCTGGTAAGTCAGGCAGGGCTTATAGCAATGGCTGGAGGCTTCCATGTCAGTGGGATAGTGGATCTGGAATCTAACCTGAACTTTAAAGGAGCTATTTTAAATTCCTAAATATATTTTGGGTGTAAGAGTCAACACCTTGGATAGTTTCTTTAAAATTAATACCCCTTCAACATGAACACCACCAGCAACCATTGGAAAAGCACTGTTGCTACTGCCTGCCTCTAAAATTTTGCCTATCCCTGTATTTTTAGCATTGAATTCCCTCCCAATACAGCACAGTGAACAGAAGCACTTGAAGGAAAGATGATTGGCTTCTGGCCTCTTGACCTCCTCTGCCTGAAAGGCCAAAATGCCCTTGAATGCATGTGTAGCCAACTTACTTTCCCTCTGAGCTGTAACTGTTGATACTTCCATCATTGGATTCCCGACTTGGCTGCCGGACCATACGGCTTCTCATTTCTGCAGCCATCCCAGTTTCTGTGCTTCTTTGTATCGTGCTTTTTAGCTTCTTGCTGCCCGTCTCTACAAGACATCAGAAAGAGAAGCAAAAGTAACAACAACCAACAGAAACAACAGCAGCAAAGTGTTAATGCAGAATTGAATTCTTAAGGCCTAAACATACATATAATTTGCACCAATTCTATACCCACTTACTTGGCAGATAGTTCCATCAACTGCATTGGGACTGGGTTTTAAGTAGATATGCATAAGACTGAAATTATGGTCGATGATTCAGTTTTTCCATTAATTCATCTACTGCTCTGAAAAAAAGCATTGTTTTGACGTGCCATTTTTTTCATTATGGGAAAAAAAATAATGCATTTTCCTATTTTTATCTAGTTGTGTTGCTTATTTCCACTGTGACATATTTCCACTTGCTGTGTTGATTTCTTTTTTTACCAGAGGAAAACAAATTCAACTGCATAACTCAGTCTTTTCCATACTTGAACTGTTGCTTGTATTAGTTGAACATATGTTATAGATGTCAGGATAGATATGCATCAAGGCTTTTTATACTTTGCATACATATGTCATTGATAACAGAGGGTAATCCTTCATGCACTAAAATTAAGTGGCAAACTACTCTCGCTCTCTCGCTCTTAGTGCTAGACTGCATATTTTTCAACTGTTCCTATTGCCATTGTTCCTTTTCAATAATTTTTTAAAGTCCCAGTTTCTCTCTTGCCTCCCACTTTCCAGCTTTGTCCTCAGCTTTTCTTCAATGCTGCAAATTCTGAGTTCACAGTGCAAATGTAGTTTCTACTCAGTTGATTCAACAATGGAGTCTTGCTGTCTTCTAGCTTTCTTCCTCATTGATAATTCTGGTCATCTTGACCATGCTTTGATGTTGCTTGACTAAATGCTTCAGTCTTCATCTCTGAAATGCTGTAGGGGCTGTCAATTCAATTCATAAATTAGAACAGGACTTTTTAGGTTCTGTCCCAGTGAATCTTGAAACCTCTCTCAGGTATATCAGAGAATTGTATGTAAGGAGTTCAGGAGAATACTTTCTGAAAAAGCTGTGTGTGACATATGCTTCTCTATTTTTCTGAGGCAATGGTGAGGCTCAACAGGCCTAGCTGGAAGCCTCCATCCAATGATATTTTTGCCATGTACCCCAAAATCCTTTGTAATAACATAGTTACCATGGTTGACAACCAGAAGTTCTCCTTAGCAGAGATTGAGCTGAATAGTTATCTGGTGGCAGAAATCCTGAAGTCCACTGGCCTGGGTGAGTTGAATGTACATCTTTTAAAAAATATTCACACTATCCCTTAAGCGGTAAGGTGTGAGTTCCTAGTTCCTGATCATAAGGTAGTTTAGAGATGAAATTTCAACTTCTGTTACTGGCCATTATTGCATTGGAGAGGACTAACCAGAGACTGGTTACAAATTGGCAGAATGGGAAAGAGTAGTTCAGCATTATGCAGCCATATGATAGAGTAGCTAGTAGGACACTATCTGATCCTGAACAAACAGCTCCCAGATCTCTACTTAGAGGTCTCTATTTTCCATGCAACAGAGCATAGCAGAAAAAATTAGCCTTGCAGCAAACTATCTGAAAATAAACCACTTTAGTTGCTGTGGTGCAGAGTTTGGAAGTAAAAGGTTCCATGTAATATAATGTTGCCTTCAGGGCAAAGTGGGCTTAACAAAGTTACATTTCAAAAATAATGCATACCATGGGAATGATATGGCTTGATTTCTTTGAGGCAAGTAACATTCCCGTTAATTTTCATGGTTACTTTAGACGGATCCTCTGGAGGGAATGGCTCATATTTTGCACCATTCAATTATCACTTGCAAGACTTCCTTTCTGCCTCCTTTTTTTAAAAGGTAGCAAAAAACAGTGGATACCAAGACAATGAGAAAAATAGGAGCAACGAGTTACTCAGTTTAAATCAAACATGCAGGATAAAGTGAAATACAATAAGAATCCAACAGAAGAACATTGCTCTTGCCACCCATTCTTGAGGAATGGGGTTGACGAAGGCCAAGGGTACCTAAACAGAACCGTTAAACACCTCAACAACTTTTTTCATTCTCTTGCTTAGAATTCTAGCAAATATAAAAATTAAACATCCATGCATCTAATATACATTTTATGGGTGAAGGCATGAGGATGGTGACAATGATTATGATGATAATGAAGAAAAAATAAATTATTTCCCACAGGTTCAATTTGATGACAGATATGTGCCAGGTATTTCAATAAAACACTTGATAAAATGTCTCCCCATCTGAGCATGTCATTAGCAACAAAGTCACATTACTACCTATCCACTGAATTAAGGTCCACTCTGTTGATTTCTGTTTCATCAACTTTAGTGTGTGATATTTATCTGTAAACTCACAAAACTAGGCATATACAGTAGTCAGCTATATTGATTGCCAAATAATTTCCACCACTTTTGACTGGATATTACTCTATCTGCTGAAATTTACTGCAAATATCATGATACTCTGTTTATATTACTATTATAAAATGAAAGCAAAAAATCTGAAAGTAAGTCACAGAGCCAACTTCAGTGCAACTTCTTGTCAACATTTTTTTTATTTTCCTTTTTCTATTTACAAATATAACTCAGGTGAAAATGAGAAGTCTAAAAGAAACAAATATCAAAACTGCCACTTTCACGCATTTAATAGGAAAAACCCAGTGCAGCACAGTACACAAATGATGTATGTAGAATGCAAGAGTTAACTGAGATTGCAACTAAACCAGTACTAATTTCTGATTATGCCTGTATTTTATTCACAGATTCCATGATACCACAGTGTTGTTATATTTTGTATTATTTAAAGAAACTGCGTGTATAGCTTACCTAACTGCCAAAAATGGCACTCATCATGACATAAGCATATTTAAACCAAGTTAATACTCTCACGTTACCAAGAATGATTAATCACCAACCATTTCTGGTATATGAGTAATGAAATAAAACCATCTGACTATATTTTTTATGTAATATGCACACACATATGGAACCTAGAAGTCAGAGTTGAGAAAGGAGGGGTTAGATTTGTCTATGATTCAGACAAGATGGTCTGGTGGAAAAAAAACACTGTTGTAATCAACTATTGTTAAAATCAAATTGATTATGATAATCACATTTCAACAGTACTGAATGTGGTAACGTATAACTTTATTGCTTTTCCATGTGTAGCCACAGGTCTGAAATGCAGATAACCTGACACCATGCTCCCAAGTTTTGAAACACAGTTCTGGGTTATTTGCACACGTATGCACACAGCCATGTACAGATAGACGGAAAGTACAGGCAGTCCCTGAGTTACAAACATCTGATGTACAAATGACTCATAGTTAAGGACTGGGTGGGACAACAAGAAGTGACGGAAACCTACCTCTAGAAGGGTAATCCACTCCTGAAAGAGCTATCATAGCCAATTTGTTCAAAATCCAATTATCACAGGCTATCCGGAGCTTGCTTTATATATCTATGGAGTTACACTTAAAAAGTGTACTTATTCTGATTTTCATACAAATTCAACTTAAAAACAAACCTACAGAACCTATCTTGTTCATAACTTACGTCCTCATCAGAAAGGCCAGGCGAGGCATCCTACTTCACCTGACATCACTGTGAAAAGAGAGGGGCAGCAGGACAAATATGTCGCCCCGCATGCAGCTCTCTTTTGGTGACACTACTCACATAACACATGGGAAGCGTCATCCTTCTGGAGAGGACCCGTACTAACTCCACTGGAGCCATCCCAATATGGGCAGGATCCCATGTTGTAGGGAATGCCTCTGCCGATGGTTTCACCCCGGTTGGGGCGAGGCCTATGCTGGAAGTCACACGACGTCATGTGATGTCCAGTGTAGGTCTCCATACCCAAGACATTTACCCAGTCTGATGAGGCTCTCAGGACTGCTTATAATTTAAGAACTGTGTGAGTAAATATCAAGCTACCTTGCTTGGTGGCAGTGAAATAAATCATTGTTATTATTAGCTTCTCAGTAGAAAAATGGGTATCCTGATATTTAGGGAACTTACTTGGGAGAATAACACATGTGTGTGTGTGTGTGTGTGTGAATGCATATATGTTTATATTTGTAGGGATATATTTTTCTCTCACAGGAAAGGAGAGCTAATAGTGAGTGATTTTAATCCAAGTATGCCATGTGCATTGGAAAGGTCATCTAGCTATAAATTGTCATGAAGCCATTTGCTATAAAATGTCCCAGCATAGGTTGATATTATGATGTCATACAATTAGTTACAATATTTTTTCCAACTACTGACATGTTTTATATTCTCCGTCTCAGTACAATTGGAAGCCACACTATGCCATGCCTGCTTCCACCTTCTATGTTGGGTACGTTTATCTTTCAGGACATGCATTAAGGTACCAACCATAAACAATATACTACTGTAAGTAATCTCTAGCACAAAGATTAAAGTGTAATATTATACTACAGAAAACATATTTCAGTTGTTTGAAAGAGCTGCATGCAGTTAGAATTATGCCTGCAAACAAATTGCTTTGTACATTTCTGTGCCTCTTCTCAAACATGCCTAAGAATGTTTGTATATATAGAAAGCTACACACCAAATAATATTCTGTTTACATTTAGGAAGCTATCCAAAATTAGCTTCATTGGTAATCAGAGTATGCAGTGTTTCTTACTTTGATCTGTTTTAGTTTTATTACTTTGCTAAGATTCAATGCTATACAGTATCATAATTGTAGTTTCTTTAAAACTCCTGACTGAACCCGGTTTATTTTTCATGCCTTTGACATCAGATCAATGCATCATACACATCCTACTTACACTTATAGGATGGTAACAAAGTATTACCAGATCACTGTAATTAACAACAGAGGTAACATCTGAGACAACATGTAGGGCTGTAACTCAAACACTATAACTTCTCATATATGATTCATCTCCTGTATGATTTTTAACATTTTTCCCAATGAAGAAGCCAGTGAAGCTTTGGAAACTTGCGTGTTGTGTTTTGTACATTCTGGTCAGTTGGTCAAGGTATTACCCTTTTGGAAATTGCAAGACAGTACCAGCAATAGGATAAAATTATTTGGGAAATATTCCAAATAACAAACAGACTTACCTTGCAGGCAAAAACAGAATGAAAACTGAACTATATTGAATAATCTGTGATAAGGAGTTAAAACACGGATCTTACTTAAGTGAATCTAGGTGGAGAATTCATTTCCTGCAAAGTATACTAGAAAGAGCCTTGGCATGAAGCATTGCTTGGAATGATCAAGCACCTTGACTCACAAATGTCCTTTCTGCTATAAGCCATATTAGGGGCTTGCAAAAAGAAAAATCAATCAACATTTCACAGGATATTTCAGTAAATTTACAATCTAGGAAAGCCCATCGAATCCAATTAAATCCTGAAACAATTTTACTCATTATATAAGGTTTTGGGTTCAGGAATTGTTGCCTATGAATTTAAGTATCTGTGTAATTTGGGAAAAGAGCTAGGAAAGCAGCAGAGATAAACTACAAGAGAGTTCTCATTTTGGATTCTCATTTCCAAATAGCTCAGGGAAAGTTCTGTGCAAATTAAGAAGTTTTAAAACCGGTACATGGTTTCCTTACCTATTGACTTCCTAATATTAATGGCAATTATCCTTTGTGAATATGAGTTTTAATTAGTCCTGTTACTGCTAGGAGTCCCCGGTGGTGTAATGGGTTAAACCCTTGTGCTGGCTGAACTGGTCGACCAAAAGGTAGGCAGTTTGAATCTGGGGAGTGAGGTAAGATCCTTACTTGTCAAGCTCTAGCTTTCCATGCAGGGACATGAGAGAAGCCTCCCACAGGATGGTAAAACATCAAACCTCCAGGCATCCCCTGGGCAACATCTTTGTAGATGGCCAATTCTCACACCAGAAGTGATTTGCAGTTTCACCCCTGAAAGAGTTATCATGGGGGAAAGGTGTCTTCACTGAAGCCAATCCTTGTTTCCACAACAAGCCAATTTCATTAAAACAAATCCAATTATCATAGGGACAGAAAGTGAGATTAAACCTTCTGAACAAGGGCAGAGGCACCTAAACTAACACCACAGGGGTGTTAACTCTTCCCTATACTATCCATATCTATATATATATATCTGGAGTTAACACTTTAAAGTGTTCTGACTTATGTACAAATTCAATTTAAGAACTAACATACATAATACATCTTGTTTGTAACTTGGAGGCTGCTTGTAATCATAAAAAGACTAATGCTAGAATGAAATCAAATAACAGGGAGCATTTATTAGGGTGTGGATACCCCCCCCCCCCCAAGCAGAACTGGTAGCAGTCAACTGAAACCTCAAAAGAGAGGAAAATATGTAGAGTGTTTAAAGTGCCTCTCTGCATCCTCTTCCGCACACCCAAAAGAATTGCATAATAATGTTAACCCTGGAGGGCTGCTGATGTTTCAGAAGTCCCAAATAGCTCTGGCTTTCATTAACCTCTTTAGACCAAGATGGATAGATCTGGAGCAGTTTTCTAAGTTGTTACACAACCATCTCAACTAAATAAAAAGCAGCAAGGTGGGGGGAACATACTCAAAGAATGAGCGAGGGAGAGAGAAAAAGTAAAAAAGAAATTGATTCAGACCAAGCTAAGCACTTAAACAAAGAAAGCAAAAGCAAAAATGTGAGTCTAAATTTCTTCAGTTGTACGAAATAGGGCTTAGAAATGCTGAACTTTAGTAGCAGTGTGTCCGTGTTCATCAACAAAACAAACATATAATTTCCCTCCCTGAAGCTTATTCAGAAGACGTATTAAAACTTCCCAGTGAGAATGAATAGAATTGAACTATTTCTTTCTTTCTTTCTTTTTTTTTAAACACCCTTTGTGTGAATTTAAGTTTGACTGTTAACCAAACAAGTCAACCAAGTTGTTAAAAAACAGGTTTACTTTTATATCCATAAACATGCTGTGTAGTTCTCAGGAAATGCAACATCTTTTCAACAAATACTGATTTGAAATGGAGGTTTCTTCCTCTTTCTATTCTCCAATTGCCAGATAAAAAGAAAAAAAATATACATTTCAATGGGATAAGATCACAAGTTGTAATCATCTTTCTAGTTTTGCTATGCCAAGAGATCTCAGCTAAATGTTAAAAAAAGAAGAAATGCTATTGTGAAATGGATGGTAACAATTTCAATTGTTTATGTGTACCTTGATCTGACCACTATTTTAATTTAATATTTAATATGAACCATAACCAATACAGTAGAGTCTTGCTTATCCAACATAAATGGGCTGGCAGAAAGTTGGATAAGCGAAAATGTTGGATAATAAGGAAAGATTAAGGAAAAGCCTATTAAATGTCAAATTACGTTATGCTTTTACAAATTAAGCATCAAAACATCATGTTTTACAACAAATCGACAGAAAAAGCAATTCAATAACAGTAACATTATGTAGTATTACTGTATTTACGAATTTAGCACCAAAACATCACAATGCATTGAAACAGCTGTGGATCCAGGAGGGAGGCAGACTGCGTTGGATAATACAGAACGTTGGATGAGTGAAGGTTGGATAAGCGAGAATCTACTGTAATTGGATATTGCTTTTGCTGCCCTTATAACCATGTAAAGGTTGTTTCATCGCTTTGGAAACAGTCAGAAAGCTAGATGTAAGACACCTAAGGTTTAAAAACCTTCCCTTATTTTCTGAGACTCCAAGTCCCTCTCTAATTTTGGACAAGAAAAATGTGGGATTATGAGAAGGTTTTTTTTTTTTACCCTTTTTGCAGTTTAAAAAAATTGTATACAGAATCTCTGAATGTTGGAAAATTTCACAGCAGCAACAAATAAACTTTTGCATAAGAGAACAATTTTGAATTCGCAGTTACTGGAGAACAAGCTTTTTATTCTCATGTAGGGGCAAAAAAAAAGGTAACTAGCTGTTTTTGAGAGCGTGTCCCAGTTTTATTTATACTCCTATTCTGGACTGATTTATGTTTGTTACTCCTACATATATGGTCAGAACTCAAATTGTGCTATTTTTTCTTAGTCACGTTTTTCTGCTTATGTCTAATGTGACATAAAAGAAATTGTAGCCATAGCATATAAAAAGGACTATATATTATACTCATCTGAACACAAAACAGAAAGCATAATACATCAAATATTTTGGGTTGTTATGTGTTCTCTGGGCTGTATGTCCATGTTCCAGAAGCATTCTCTCCTGACTTTTCACCTGCATCTATAGCAGGCATCCTCAGAAATTGTGAGGATACCTGCCACAAACCTTACAACCTCTGAGGATGTGTGGCTTAGATGAAGGTGAAACATCAGAAGAGAATGCTTCTGGAACATGGCCATACAGCTCAGAAAACACACAACAACCTAGGGATTTTGGCCATCAAAGCCTTTGACAATACATCTAATTATTTGCTAGTAAAACTATAATACTTAAAATTATTCTGAATTAAAACATCTCAAGACAGTAAGAAAAATCCTATAGGCACTGGCCGTCAGTCTACTTAAATCTCATAGAAGTAAATGGGATTTAAGTAATTTAATAGCAGCATGCAAAATTGCAACCTTACCAATGAGCAAAATCCAATCACTGTTAGAGGGAGACATAAGTATACTTAAGTCTTGGTTTTGATCAAGTCCTTTCAGTTACCGAAGCAAATCCTTGAAATCCTCTAATCTTTTGCTGTAAATAATCCTTGGTAACATAATTAAGTGCTGGAAAGGATTACATGAGTCAAATGACATCCAGGTAACTGAGCCTAGCTAATGATTTTTGAATTCCCTCTAGGATTTTAATGGTGATAATAGGACCAAACAGGATTGGCTTTGTTGATTAATATTAATTTGCTATTCTAAAATGGTAGGCTCGCTCAAGCTTTCAGTAACTGTATCGTAGTGTTTAAGATTTCACAGAATATATCAGTTTAAGGTTTGCAAACCACCACCGACACTAAAAGATTCTGTATCAATTTTGGAATTTATTAGTGAAATCTCAAGAAAACAAGTGCAAACATTCCCCCAAGAATCCAAGAATAGGGCTCACTTACATGAGCAATTCAAACATCTCTTATATTAGATGGCACAATGGTGGATTCTAGTAAAAATGCTAAATGAGAGAAGAAATCTGAATGATGCGGCAAGGATCTGTAGAGGCAAAGGTACCTGTTGACTTATGTTTTTACTGATGCTTCCTGACACAAACAGAAGAGACTGAGCTCAAGCTGTGGTCCTGAGAAACACCTGACAGCAATAGAAGGCAGGAAGCAAATAGTTTCTGCCTCGTTCTTCCTTTTTTAACCCAAGGGGCTTTGTTGAAAAATCTGCCAAAACAAACATCTCAGTCCTTTGTAAATGTGTTCTCTTCTGTACTCAGTTTTGGCAGCCGGCAGTACTTTACACAAAGACCCACCTGTCATTTCTGAACAAGTCTCACAAACTCATGTTTATTATTCTGTGCCAAACAAGACTCTAAAGGCATCAGCTCCTATTTTTCCTGAAGAGGAAGAGATCTGTTTACACATCATACTGTGATGGTGTCTGTGAGATGACAATACCAATGAAAAATGGGATGTAGAGATAAGAAAGGTAAATATTCTTACATCTCATCTAGTGTAAAAGTAAAATACAAAAGAAAAAACGTTCCTCTTGAAATCATTACACAGCAGGAGCTTCAAGGGCTGTTTAAAAAAACCAACCAACCATACCTTGTTGGTACAAACACTAACATAAACGTTGCCCTGGCTCCAGATAATTTGCCAATTATTTCACTGAGCTGATTCCATAAATGTTTTCCATAAAGAATTGAGACAAATATATATATAAGACAAGCATATTATAATAAATCTAAAGAGTAAAAGCAACTCTGGACCTTGATTTCTGAGATTAAAAGGAAATGATGCATTTGTCTGATTTTTAACTGGCTGGTAATTGATCACGGGGTCTTGGTTTGGATCCTGACTTCAAAACATCTCCTTCCCCCTGCAGCTTTCATTATTGTTATGAATTATTAAATGAGCAAAAATGCCTATCGTAGTCAATTAAGGGCACATTTACTTTTTTGATGCAAATTAATTTCGTTATACAGTGGAGGTTTCTGACAATTGTAACCTTTGTCATGATGAGTATAATAGAATAAAATGGCAGAAATTTGAGAAGTAACTCAGTAATTTGATAATTCAGGTGAAGGAAACACACAGAGATGAATACACAAATGCGCGGGTAATAGTTACAATGTGTTTCATATGACTTAGCAAGGAGAAATAATACACAAGAGCAAGAAACAAATTACTCACATCATAGACAGACCAGAAAGACATTTGTGTAGAAATAAATTCTGTTATAATAAATGGATCACTCAAATTAAATAACAGCTCGATAAGGGTAACAGGGGTTGATAAGGGCAGCACGTATCTAAAGATATCTTCAGTTTCTCCTTGATTGAACCAAATGCCTCAGTAGTGGAAGGAACAGAAGTAGTGCCACCACTGCCAGCACTCTTTAGGCACTCTTAATGTGTGGATTGTACCTTTTTTTTGCAAGTAAACCATAATAGTAATTCCATACCCCTGGGATCTTGGGCAACTTTTTGGAAACATGAAATTCATATCTTTCATCTCAGTTCTAAATACAGAATAGACGATACCTAACTTTTACACACGTGTTCTAATATGGCACAAGTATAGTTTTGCACACCATAAGAGCACTACTGTTAATCACCACTACCACCCGAGAGTAGAAGACATTTGCACGCATGAATCAAAGCCCAAAGTTATCTAGGCACATTTCTGCAAGTATGGCACATGTATAATGAGTATTTCAGATGCAATAAGATTTTTGTATGTGTATTTTTGACACCAGAAATATCCTAAGAGAACTATTGTTTTGTCAGACCTAAACACAGTCTTTATCTGTTAGGTTGCACATAAATCATAGATGTATAAGGCATTAATTATTATTTTAAGTACTTCATTTCACTTTAACACACTGAAGCTAGGCAGGAGGGGTGGAATGGGAGGTAAGATAATTAGATGTAAAAACTGAGAACAGACAAAATGACTGAACAGAAATTTAAAAAAAATGTGACATACCTGCAGATTGTGATTACCTTGACCATGAGATAAAAGCCCCTGTTGCAAATCTGGCAGAGCTCTATGTTTTCAGCAAGTTCCCCCTTTCCTTTTTAAAGTCACCTAAAGATGTATGATCTCACCGGAAAGAAGGGCGATCCCGCCCTCCTCCTGATTTTAACAGAACCATGATCTTTAAAACATCTCTTCATTTTCTCTATAGTAGCTCTGTTCTTTCTTGAGGCTATTGGATGGAGGCTTTTAAAATTTCTAAAGTAGCAAGAATGAATTGGAGCTTTAAAAGCATGTAGCGTAGCATCCTGCTACACTCTTATTAATTCACTTCACTAAATCTTTATAAATTGGAGAACTGAGTCAGCATTAGTTAGTTTCAAAGTTATACATTCCTCTTTTTAAAAAAAATCAACTCATTACATTGTTACATATAGTACAACCCATGTATCCGCGGAGCCAATATACACAGTTTCACTTATCCACAGTTTCATGTATTCATTTGAGTATTTCTCCAAAAAATCTCCTGTACAAACCCTCTTCTCAGTATCTCCGTTGTTTGTCCCATTGAAAATAATAGGATTTGCTATTATCCATAAGCTCATCTATCCACACAAAGGCCAGGAATGTATTCCCCACAGATATGGAAATCATATACAAATGGAAGCACACATAAAGCCACAGTGATTGGCTTACTTGGAATTAATATTTATAATTTCTCAGTTCAGCATGAAGTGTTGTCATTCTTATTCCATTTTTCCCTGGTGAAAATGGTTCCCATAGCACTGCATGCATGTTTGGGTAAGCACAGACACACACCCATACACACAAATGGAAGAACACATAAAGCTACTCAAGACATTGTGTTTTCATATTGGACTGTTATCTTAAGAGTAATGTCGTGTGATGTAATGTGATGTGATGTGATGCAGTGTGCTTACATACCCATGTACTTGTTGTGCATGTCTTACTCACCTGTTTGGCTAAGCTGGGATGTGCTTCTGCTTCTTCTAGAGACCATGGCAACCACTTTGGCACTAAGGCTTGATCGTCTTTTCTTCCCACCTGTTCCAAGTGTACCAACCGCCGTGTCTGATTGACTACCATCATTATGCTCCAGCTTATACACCTCTCCACTCACACTTGTGCTCTTTGTGATGATTCTCCCTGAAGTCCCCATCCGTCTGCCTTGCATTTTAGGAGTAAACGTACTATATTTACAAATAAAAACATACATGTACATTTAAATTATTCTTGTGTTTAGAAAAGTCATAAAATCTAGAAACATCAGAGTAAAATAGTACACCCTTCCCACAAATTCTGGTAAATATACTTTCAAATTATTATCAGACTTAAGAATTACACTGTCTTATTCCTCAGTACCAACATTTGGTATTGGTATCATATTCTTGATATTTTCTAATTTCTAGTTGAGATGAGCATCTCAGATCCAATTTCTTATTCTAACTCTGTTTTGTCTCCATTCACATGGATTTGTCTAGAAACGTACTGGGAATGGACTTGATTTTTGTCCAATTAAAGATGTCCTTCAAAATGGGGAATATTGCTATGCTATACTGATTACATTGGGCAACAAACACTTTTGGTGCCTCAGACCTGTTTCTGGGTATATTTGACCTGCTGGTTCCAACAATGGCACCAGTTTTCCCCTATCAGTTCTAGTTGTTGAGATCCAGAACATATGCCATATACCAGTTATCATCTGCTATCGCATAGAAAACCATGATCACCATATCTAAGAAAGTAGAGCTGATGTGGCCTATTCAATGCAATTTTCTGAATCAACACCCCAAATTACCTCAGGAACAGGCCTAAAAACCAAGATACCAAGAATTCTTTTTTAAAAAGCATTTTCTTTTCATTGTTCATGCATAACCAAAAACCACAAAATCCTTTTATGCAGGTTGACTATTAAGGACCAAAACCGTGCAATATAGTGTTTGTGCACTTATTAATTTCCACTTTGGAGGTATGCTGTTCAAAATAAGGATTATAGTAATACTTATTGCAGCAGGATAAATATTCTTTATTGGTCTAAATCAGGAATTGGGAAATTACAGCTTGCAGCATCCATATGGCTCTCTCCTGCCCCACACATTTTATAAGGGCAATCATATGATACCAAATCCCCCCCCCCCCCCCCGGCCAACTCTTCAGACCAATTGAGGTTTTAGGGCCCATTGCAGCCATTTAAGGGGTTATAGTGGTTTAGACCTGTAATGCAACAGAATACAAACCCGAAGTGACATTTTCCAGGTTTGAAACATGGGCAGAAACGGTTTGACAAGCTTTACGAAAAAAATAAAGTGCCCCCTGTTTGCCCTTGATGCAAATGTTTTTCATGCTAGACAGCATAGAGGAGAAATAACTAGTCATCTTTGCAAATTTTCCAAAAGATAACAACATTAAGTTCTTATTAAATATATAAATATGCTGCTCTTTCTTTTTTTTTAAAAAAAACCCAACACAAACATGATTAATAGCTTAGGCTTGCCCAACAGCTGGATGAGTGTGATCCAAGATGGATGAACAGTATGGTCTGAAACCAAATGTTAGTTCATACTGGAGTATGGAAATCTGGTAAATCAACACTTGCCTATATTCTATTAACAAATTAACAAATCAATTTAAACCTACATGTTTTTATGATTGCAGCCATATTGTGCAGTCCTATACAGGCCTATCCAAAAAGTAAGTTATAATGGGGGCTGTTGTCTAGGGAAATCAATATACGATCATAATGTTGGTGGGCACAGTTTATTCTCTTTGGATTTCTAATCCATGATCCTAATAAATAAAGGCAGGCAATTACATGAAAATCAACATTAAATAACATTTAACAGAATATGCATACCCTCCAATACTTCACAGATGAAAACTGGGACATTTGCGGTTAGGCAACATCAAAGTGTGGCCAATGCGACAAATATTATTAACAAAGAAGAAAGCACAAGTAGGAAAAATGGCAGGTTTATCTTGCAAAGTAAACTGAATACAAATTGATTTACACTTTCACCCCAATCTGCTGCAATTGAAGCACACAGAGGCCAAAGTGGGGGAATGGGAGAAAAGAGAAACTAAGGCCCCTTCTACACTGCCATGTAAAATCCAGATTATCTTTGTAGAACTGGATTATATGGCAGTGTAGACTCATGTAATCCAGTTAAAAGTAGATAATGTAGCTAATCAGGATTATATGACAGTGTAGAAGAGGCCTAAGAAGATCTAGATTTAGTTGTAAGCATTAGGGAGGGAGGGAGTGAAGTGGCTTGTTTTCTATCATTTCCAAGGTCTGACTCATACTTGAGATCTCCAATATTCCCTGATAGCTTCGGAAATTGGACATGGTGGTATCTTTCAGAAGGTGTATGTAACACATAAACATTATAATTGCAGAATTTTGGCTGGCTCAAAATAATGGAACACCCCTCCCCCCCCCCCCACACACACACATCATTTGAAGTAGTGGATTCCAAGTACAAGATGACTACAGTTTGCAACCCACCCCCCACCCCCCAAACAAAAACCCATAAGGGCTATACTGGAACTGTGAATATGAAACAGTCACAAGTGTGTAACTTCAGGTTGCAAATTTCAAACTGTGATGTAATATTATGTGCAATATTTACACAGAACACCACCCTCCCCCAACAATATTGCAATAAAGCTTCGAGAACCCCCAGTGGCCACTCAAGCGGCATATAATAGTGTGGTTTGCATAACAGAGTGAAATCGTGTGTATTAGTAATGGATTTAAATAATAAAAATACTCCCATATAAAGTAATGGAACAATTGTGATGGGACCTGATGATAAACACTAGCCTTTGCCTGCTTGTGAGTACTTCACATTGAAACTGTTAATTTGCATATACACCTTTTGTGTTCAGCAAAATTTAGAACCAGGTCTTGCTAAAAATTCCTTTTCTTCTTTGACTATTTAAATTCAGGGTGTATTCCCACAGGACCCATTGGAACCTACTTCTGAGCAGACGTGCATAGGGTTGACTACAAACGGATGTGTGGCACAAATAACTATGAATGTCTGATGTTCCTTGTCTTCATTATTCTATTTAAATTCTCCTTTTTGGCAATGTGGAACAGATCCTTAGGGTGTTCAAATTTATCTATGGAAGGTTAAACAAGATGTACTCAAAGACGATGTCCTCGGTTTCAACTAGATATTTGATTAGAGAAATAAAACTACCAGTAAATAGTCAAAGTTAGTGGTTGCATTCCAATGTTGTTTGTTAAAAATTAAATCTTATTTGACCGATGTGTTCAAGTTTGTGTTTTTTAAAAATAATAATAATCAGTTTCACATAACCATTAAAGAAAGAAGCTTGGATGTTACATTGATTTCATTTCTTCAATAAACAATAGAAGTTTACTCACTCCAGACATACTTTGAATGGGAGAGATCTAAATATATTATATTTTACTATTCTCTAAGTTTAATTGTGTTTTTGTTTTAATTGATTATTTTGCTTGTATGTTTTGTGGGTATCTTGACCCATAAGTAAGCCACCCCGAGTCCCTTCAGGGAGACAGTGGTGGGGTATAAGAATAAAGTTGTTGTTATTGTTATTAAACAAATGCTCAGCTTTCTATTGAAGTAAATCTAACTTCAAATGGAAGCCAGGCTGTTACAGACTCTATTACCCCTCTGCCAGCAGGCAAATGCTCAAAGTACCTTGTCAATAAATAAAGTATTTGGTGTAGTAAATAGTGTGCATTTCACATAATAGGTTTCTGTGAAGGAGAATCCTGAAAATCATGTGAAAAATCATGAAGAAAAAAAATCTCAATCTTGCTTAGCAGGGAAGAAACTTGTGAAATTAATTTATTTGCTTACTTTTTAAAAAGATATTCCATAGGCCACTGGGTGACAACTGAGATACAAATAAAAAAACAACACTTTTGTTCAAGTGTTGTTTAAATAAGGCTTTCTTTAAATAAGGCTTAGGTATCACCCCTGTAATATCTTGAAGTAAATAAATTTGCACAAATGTCATTGCTTTTGTGTTCATGTAAAAGTAGATAATGTAGAAGAAATTACGCTACTATATGCTGCTTTATCTGACTATGATTTTAGCTGCAATTCTTTATTTAGAGATCAAAACCAAGCTAAATAAGATGGAAATCTGAAGGAAATCCTTAGTCTACAAGCATGGAAAGGTTGTTTTCTCACAAATACCATTTTTAAAGTGAACTGGGAAGCCCTTAAATACAGAAGAAATAATAATTGCATTGGAGCATGATGAGTGTTTTTCTTCTGGAAGAGTTGACAGTCATCAATGGATAATCATGAACCAATTACAAGCCAAGCCTAAGATCCACCAACGCTTGGCCCTGGCTTGTAATGAATCCCATCCACCCCAACATTGGCATCTCCTCACTATCTTAGCTATCCCCTCTATCTTCTTTTTGAAAAGTCAATTGCTGCAGTGACAGAGAGATCTAAATGTGAATCTTCCATTCCAGAAATTTTGAGTGTTGCAATGGCAACATCCAGGTTGCTCCAGGTCCTATGGCATTCAATCCTCCAGGGCACATGGCATCTTAGTGTGATTGTCAGGCCTGAAAACATCTGCCAGGGATTCTGTTATGAGTCTTTATTCCTGACATAAGAAGTCTTGAAATATGTATTTTGCCAGCATGTCAGTGCTCATAACAGGTACACAGATTATCTGGTAAGCTAAATTTCTGAAACTCTCTAGTGCCTTAGGATGGTTCCATTTAAAGGTGAAAAATGCCAGGGGAAATTGAGGTCTCTTTCTTAACCTTCCCATCAGCAGTACTGCTGCCAGCAGTACCAGGTAAGTTCTTGGCAAAGGGAAGAGTGTCTAGGAATGGCTTTTTTATCATTTTCTAGATAACAGATTCTTTAGCTGAGCCAATGCAGAATCAGGTCCAATTTCACCATTACTACAGACTACAGAAATGCAGAATTTTACAATACTGGACTATGTTGTCTCAACAGCATTCTCCCAGGCTATATTAAGAAAGGCCTTTTGAAAAATGAGCAGCAGGGATGCAATTCTTCAGTGGTTTTCTTCTGCAAGGAAGAAATTCTGGAAATTTCTTCCAGTTGTGGAAATGCCTTTGTCATCTGGGATTTAAGTTATGTGCAAAATATGCACAAGGTTGTTTTGTGCATTAAATTGAATTTTCTGCATAGAAGAAACCATTTTCTATGCAGAAAGAGCTGTTTCCTTGCATAAAATACAGGTTCCTGTGCAAATCTGTGTATATTATTTTCTGTGTAAAACATAATAAACAGGCAATATTTTATGTGCAGAATAACAACAATTACTTGTAAATTTGCAAGGATTCATGCCAATCCTGGATTTCTCAACACTAGATGAGCTTTTAAAAATAATGTCCATGATAATATTGAATGTTCCTTCCATTCCTAATTTAGAGAAGTTTTCAGGTAGTTCATCGTGTCTACAAAATATGACACTTTTAAAAATGATGTGCAGTTTTCATGCAACATCCACTATGCTGCATGATAATGTGCTCTCTGAAAATAAAGGGTTGTTAAAAGTTGGTGACAAGCTGTAGGAATCTGCCATCCCAAAGGACTTGGTTTGATTGCATATAACCTTTTTATATGACCAAGCTGAATCTTTACCTCAGGACTGGATTGTATTTTTCCAACAGCATCCTCCCAGGCTACATTAACAAAGGCCCTTTGAACATTGAGCAGCAGTTTTAATTGGCAGGTATCTGAGAACCTCTATGGCCCAGAGGAAGTATGCGTGTGGGACCTCTCATACGGAGAACCATCCTCACCTTCTTTGCCTTTTGAACAGTAGTCCCCTGATAGAAATGTTAATATCAGTGTTTGACAATTTTGGTGGACAGCTGAAGTCAGGAAAAACAGCTTTTTTTTATATAAAAAAGTTATGGATGCTGACATTCAAGTTTTTTCATGATGTAAGACAACTTTGCCACTGCAGCAAAGAAAATTTGAGAGAGCAGTGTAAGAACACTTTGGCTAAGCAGCACATTTAAAGTACTGAATATTCTTGTACTGTACTGTACTGTACTGCATTATACTAGAGAAAAAAATACACTTAAAATCTGGTTCCTGCTTCCTGCAGAATTCTGGAGTTTGTAGTTTAATGAGGCTGTTAAAGGCTTCTCCCTAAATTAAAACCCTCAGAATTCTACAGGAAACAGAAACTGTATTTTAAATGTATTTTTTCTCTAGTGTGATGGAATACTATGACTCTTTGGGCTCCTCAAATATTTGCTGGGTGACTAGAGTTTGTGGATGGCAATATTGATCAATACAATTATTTTTTAAAAAAATCAGAACCCCCACTAGAACCCCTTAGTTAAAATGAGACTTTCAAATATATCTTGGATCATTATATTTTGTCCTCCCTGTGACCATGTCTTTGCCAATAAAAGGTATACATTCAAACCCAGTGTGTAGGCAACCCACTGCACTGTACATTCAAAGTCCTCACACATACAAAAACAAAATGAAATAAAAACTTGTCCATTTAAATCTCTTTAGAGTTTTTTTATGCTTATCGGTGCATTGCCATTGGATGGAAAATGGGAATAGCTCATATGTATTAGAATGACTTAGAGAATAATTTAGTTTCCTGCCAGTGAAACTAAAGTATTCTGTAAGGTATTTTTATGTTTGTCCTTGTTGTGTGCCTTCAAATTCCTTCTGACTTTTGGAGACCCATGAATCATAAGATTTTATTGGCAAGATTTATTGGCAAAGATTTGCCTTTGACTTCCTCAGAGGTTGTGAGGGAGACCCTGGTGGCACAATGGGTGTAGTCCTGCTTGTGCCAGCAGGACTACAGACCAAAAGGTCGGTGGCTCGAATCCAGGGAGCGGGGTGAGCTCCATCTGTCAGCTCCAGCTTATCAAGCGGGGACATGAAAGAAGCCTCCCACAGGATGGTAAAACATCCAGGTGTCCCCTGGGCAACGTCCTTGCAGACGGCCAATTCTCTCACACCAGAAGCGACTTGTGGTTTCTCAAGTCATTCCTGCCATTAAAAAAAGAGGTTGTGAGAATATAATTTGACCAAGGCCACCCAAAGGATTTCTATGGCTATGACGGGGATTTGAATCTTGATCTCCAAAGTCATAGTCCAAACCTCACACCATTATATCACACTGGCCCTCAGTTGTTTTATTGCTGGCAGCCTAATAAACAACTTTAAAGAGTAGATGTGCCTTGTCAAAAACTGAGATATTCAAATAGCTACTATGTTATATTATAACATTTAAGATAAATTATTATTGGTGCAGGTTTTTTAAAGGTGAAATAATGCTGAGATCTGGCTCATTGGGAATGAACTAAAATTCATATTTTATTTAACTAAGCACTACTCAAATTAGGTAACATGCAAAAACAGTCCAATTAGATTACAAGGCTATGTTTAGCTACAAATGTAAGTGTAGCTAAATAAACAAATACTTATAAAATAATGAAACATATTTTGATAAGACTTTTGAGTGCAGTCTTCTTTTAAGAAATGCCCAAGTTGTATAAAAGTCATCAGAGAACTGAATGTCAATATTACATAATTACTTCTCAGCTACTTTCTAAAGTAACTCACCTACGTACTCTGGGGAAATACATCTTATCCCGCAATCAAGGCTGTCACAATGGCTTCTAAAACAACAGTTTTAGCACAAATTTCCAGGCATGCCGCTTTCTCAGCAAGAGAAGCCTTTGATAACTGTATTCCTTAGTCGGTCACTCTTATTCCACAGAGTTCTTCAACACAATAAAGAGACACCAGTACTTCAATAATCCATGGTCCTGCTTGCTGTCGATATATGGGTTTAATGAACCTGGTCTTTGGACAGAAAAAATGCCATTCTCCAATGTCTGTTAGATTGCCTTCTGTCTTCTCTGCCAAAACCAGAATTACATACTAATTCTGAGCCCTATGGAGACTTGTGCAAGGAGGTTGCTCATGAATGCTAATAACCAGAGCAAATATCTCTCCTGGACCAAAGGAAAGGCAATCACTCCTTTTTAATGAGGAACATAATATTTCTAAAAATAAACTACTCAGTGTCATCTGAAGTGTGCTATATTTAAGTGCTACCTTAAATTGCCTGTACTGGCTTTTTGAGAGCCATATTGAAAAAAAACTGTTCCTTGGGGGTTGGGGGTGGGATCATGAACTAATACTGATTAAAATCCTGCCCAAACCTGCTTGGATAAATGTAAGCCCCATTAATCTCAGCAGAGCTTACTTGGGAATAGATATGCATAGGGTCAGAAAACCGAATTGCTATGATATAAACCAGATTGAAACTATGGAACTGAATTCAATGTAATATGCAGTACGACCCTTCTATTCACTGGGGATATCTTCCCAAAGTTATCATGAAATCAGAAAACTGTGGATAATAGTGATTCCTACTGAAACGAGCAACTTCTATTGGAAGGTACCATAGTATCATGCTGCAAGACCTAGAGAATTTTGAGAAAGATACTCTTTGATAATTTCCTGCAGAAGCATATCATAGAATTAAAGCTGGACAACCTAGAAAATACCTAGAGAGGACACATTTTGCCAGATGGAGTTAGGTGAAACTCTGAATATCTGTCCTATGGACTGGTATTCAGTGGATGATAACCTCCACTCTTGGATTGTGTAAAGTGGGAATCTGCTTTGATCAATTTTCCTTGTTTGGGTTACTGTTATCCCTCAAGCAACATAGGGCAAATCTACATGGACACTTGACCCCAAAGGGTGTTTGTGAATCAGCTCAGTGGCAGCTACATGATACATGGAACTGATTCTAGTTAATAAGGGCAAATGCCACATAATGCAGTCATTAACCGTGTTAACAAAAGTCTTGGCTTATTCTGAGGTCTCTCCAAGAATTTGGATAAACTGTAAATTCAGGCCCTTGGAAACAGCTGGGCTGGTTCTGCGACCAAAGTAGCCACATAACTGCTTACATGGTCATCCTGTGTTTCCAGGCTTGTGTGGCTTAGGAACACAGAACAAGACCTACCTTCCCTCACCCATCCTCCAGATGTTTTGTACTTCAGCTCCCACAATTCTTAACATCTGATAAGCTGGCTGGGATTTCTGGGAGCTGGAGTCCCAAACACCTGGAGGAGCACAGTTTGAGAGACACTGCTTTAGGACATTTAGGCCCTTTTAAATAATTGCAACAGAAAGGATCATGCATATAAAAGACTGCAGCTAGAGTGATTGGACATTGTGCTGAAAGGAAAGAAGTCACTACTACCTGATTCGTTTCATTTCAGGCTGTAGATTCAAGAGGAAAAGAACTTGAACTCTATAATCACACATACTTGAAGTCTATAATCAACCCCACACACACACTACTGTGTAGATGGACAATTTAAAAGACATGGCTGTGGAACGTAGTGCAAATATCCTTGTTTTCAATGACAGAAAGCATCTGGAATAGCAAACACCCAATCAAAATGTTTAACAAACACCAAGAGACTTCCCATTCTCTTTCTCCTATTTTCACTTTGTGTGGAAATGCTGTATTATATGTGTGTAAACAAAAATTAAATAAATGAGTATTCTTTAAATGACAAAACCTTTGAAATCATGCCCTGTGGGAAGAAGGTTGTGGAAAACTTTCATTTTTGCATGGGAGAAGGAAATAAGCTATGATTTACATCTCTTCCTTTGTTTTTCCATGTCAGGAGTGACTTGCAAGTTGCTTCTGGTGTGAGAGAATTGGCCATCTGCAAGGACGTTGTCCAGGAGAAGCCTGGATGTTTTGATGTTTTACTATACTTGTGGGAGGCTTCTCTCATGTCTTTGCATGGGGAAATAGAGCTGACAAAGGGAGCTCAACCAGCTCTCCCTGGATTTGAATCATTGACCTGTTGGTCAGCAGTCCTGCCGGCTGTCATGAATCTAACCTTTTGCCAGGAAGGCCGAAGCCTGGAAAGTCAGTAGCTGACATGTTCAGAGATAGGCAGGGAGCCAAGAGGCAGGAGGGAAGAGTCAGCCGGAGAGGTGATGTGGTCAAAGGGCATGGTTCTTTAGGTTTACTTCTTCCATATGCCATAGTTCAAATGAGGAATGTCAGCGTATAAATCATTCAAAACCCTGGTTTTGAATGATTTATGATTTATGGCTTGCTACTAGAGAAAATTGTTACTTTAATGAGCAAATATAAATCCTTCTAAGGCCTTAAAACACTCTTTGCTTTCAGTGGAGTACATCTGTGGATGTGTGTTATAGTGTACAATTCCACTGGAAAAAAAATACATTGTGTTTAAATGGCTTCATCTCCACTACAGTCCTACACAGGTAAGAAGCACTATATTCAGCAAAGCTTAGTTAGAAGTAAGCATGTCAAGGATTTGAGCTTCAGGTGCAAGTATATTACATATCTGTGTGTTAGTCTTGTCTCTCAGGAACACATAGTGAGCTGTAGTGCTGCATAGTAATGGGTCCCTTTCATAAGCATCTCCTATAAAACAACTTGAGAGATTGTAGTCCGCCTTCCTTCTTGAATCATCTAATATGTTCATAAAAAGTGATTACGAAATGGTCACATATAAAATTGAGAGTTATCCACCCTATATTCTCATGCTATCATTTTAGTAAAAGAAAATCAGTCCCAAAACCTGGTTCAAATTATCCATGGTCAATATAAGTACTATACTTAACTCTAATATAAAAAAGGACCCATTCCCATCTCTGAAGAGAGCTTAGTCCTTCCTGTGAGAGCATTTAAAAAAGCAGCGATGTGTTCTAATCTTTCTGCAATGGTGCTGTTTCTGGCCTTTTTGAATGCCTAGATGGGGAAATGGCAGTTGCAGCCAAAAGTGGCTGGTCCCCTAAGTCAGCATTGGTGTTTTCCCCTTTCCATCAAATGATCCTCAACCTATCCATGGCCCTAAAACCTGTCCTTGACTTATACATGCATGAGTATATACAATATATTTCTTCTTTATTTGAACAGGGCTCCTACTCTCTCTATGATGACTGTTACTGTTTCTTATTGTGTGAGTGTGTGTTGTGTGTCAATATGAAAAGGCAACAAGGGCCAAACTTCAACCAAGTGCTGCTTGTGGTACAAATTCATTCAATAAACAGGAAGGTCACTTTCTACTCCCCAATCCTCCAAAAACCTTCCATGGAAGTGTTAGGAAGTCTATTTTTTTCTCAGCCAGCATCACAGTGTTTTATACTCATCATTAATGTCAACCAACCATCTTACTCATTATGTATACCTATGCACAAAAATATTCTGAGATGTTATATATAAGTTATAGGTGTATTTTCTGAACCAATTCAGTTATATTAATAAGATTCATGCTTGAGTTTAACTCCTCTAAATTGATGATGGAGGGGGAAAGAATCTCAGTGAACTAAAACAACAAGATGTTCTGTGGCACACTAAATATTTAGAAATGTATTTTCTCACTTGCTTAAATTGTGGCTGATGTATATTAGGTTTAAGAGTGCATAGCAGCCATTAAATAACTATGTTAGTGTAAACACTCTCACACTGTCCACCAGGTACATGCAATAGACTTGGTTTGGTAGTAAACTACTGTTTATATAAGCCAAAGGAATGTATAATAACTGCATACACAAGCTGAGGAAAGAGGAAGAATGTCTTCCAGAAGCCAGGCCATCAAGGCATCGTGCCCACAGAAGTACACTAGGTCAAAAGAGGGCAGTTAAGTAATGTTTAGGCCATGTGGATAACCATGAAGCAATGGGCCTGTAACTATCAATCCTAACATACCACTAATTTCATTTCTTTCTGTTTGTCTAGAGACACAGACATCCCAGACTTGGTGTATCATGGGATTATAATCTGCACTGCCGGGTGTTTGCTCAACCAATCTGCAACCAGTTATTTTGAGCAGTTCCTGTACAGAACAGTGTGTGAAGAAAACTAAAAGGTCCTTTTAAAACATCACAGTTCTGTGAAACTCTTATTATACTATAACCATGAAAGTTAACTCAGGGGGAAAATAATCTGAATGTGTCTAATACAACACAGGAGAAGTAAATGAAGAATGACGAACCAATACTCTTTGGACTCAGGAACAAAAAAATCATTCATTTCACAGAATAAATGGGGCCAGATAAAAATGCATATGTTAACATAGTTTTACTTTCCACAATAGTTCAGATTATGACAAAGGTGTTGGGATTATTTTTGTTTTGTTTTTATTTTTTCTGCCAGAAAAGGATAGTCTGTACAAATTATAGTCATGCTCTTCTAGCATTGCTGGACCAAAAACAGAATTTTGAATTTTAATAAGGCTATCTACAGCAAGAAGACAGATATGTTCATACCTAAAATCAAGTCTCTGTATTTGACTAATGCACTTTTCAAGCTATAATGACTCTGTTATAACTGCTCTATCCCTACGCTGCTATATGATCTATGCACCTTATTGACCAGCCTATTTAAACGTATTTGCACACCAGCTCCCACCCCCACCCCCCATGGGACTTGAAGTATTTCTGGTTGTTCCTTATGATACCTGTCTTACTATTGATATAATGTTGTTTTATATTGTTTTTACATTTTATATGCTATGTTTTTAACTGTATGTGTTTGGGCTTAGTCCCCATGTAAACCACCCTGAGTCCCTTCGGGGAGATGGAGGTGGCATATAAAAATAAAGTTGTTATTATTACTATTATTATTTGAGACACAACAAGATGAGTCCACAGCAAACAAGATCACTCTGCTGGCTGTTGTATTGGATCACACGTTGGACACTTCCCAAGTGTCTAGGACTATGTGATGTATTGGCAAATACTGCGTGCAGATCCCAATAATGTGGCCTTTTGCAGCTGGCAGATGGTAATTTTGTCAGCGCCGATTGTGTTTAAGTGCAGGCCAAGGTCTTTAGGCCCTGCACCCAATGTGCTTATCACCACTGGGACCACTTTTACTGGCTTGTGCCAGAGTCTTTGCAGTTCGATTATTATTATTATTATTATTATTATTATTATTATTATTATTATTATTATTCCTATGCTCCATCTGTAGCTGTAAACAAACAATTTTATGATTGTTGGGGGTGAGATATTATGGAAACAGTGAAGGGTAACTCATTCTTCTACCTGGATTCATGTTTCCGCCTTGGGTAACCATGTTAAATTGTCTAATGAAACCGAGATTACCTTGGTATAACAGAACTAAAGGTATGTATTTTGTGAAAGTAATCTTCATTATATATTCAAAGCTATTAAAATTATAAAACACTAAAGAAAACAATATATATACAATGAAGACAGCACTCCCTGCTCTTACTTTATATACAAATCAATCAGTGCATAAACATAAGCTAAAACAGCACCCCAAAACAATGTAAAATAATTATTTCTAAGACTATTGGGGTAAATACACAAGGGAAGGAAGCTAACCTTTACCTCACATCAGCAACAGTATGCCTTCTCCTTTTCTTGTCTTGCAAATTCATTTTTTTTTCACTGTGCCCCGTCTTGTCATCTAATTCCCATGATATCCTTCTTTCCTTTTTCCCATCAGTTTTGCAGTTCTCTAGGGACTTTGACCTTTCCATAGTCACAACATGCAGGCATGCAAAATTAAACGCAGATAACTCAAAATGAAAACAGGGAACTTACAGGTGCTATTTCTACATTTATGTAAGGTTCCAAAACACTAAAAAAAAACAACAGCAACAGCAAGCCAACTAACCATCTTTGACTTTAAAAATACATGCTAACTGAATGAGGACAATAATCATGGCTTATTACTTCTAAGGGGGGGGGGGTGATGATTATTTTCTCTTTCAGGTTTCACAATGTGTTGTTTTGTTCAGATTTAGCAGTTAATTGAATGCAGAAATTTAGAATAAACCATTCAGACTATCCCATCTGAACAGGGACAATTTAGAAGCAGTTAAATTTTCTCAGAAGCAGATCTTCGATTAATTCAAAGCTATTGTCCTTTTTTCAAGAGCTAAGAAGCCGTTCTTATCGATACAAACTTTTGTGGCTTCAACACTGAAAGAATCTGCTAGATAGTGACATAAAAGAAATCAATTACCTGAAACCATTAACACTAAACATTTACACAATGATCATAATGAACATCTTATCTTTGAATGTGAAAACATATTTTTTTTATTTTGAAATGCTTTTATGTGATTCATACGTAGACCTCAGGAGAAAAGAATCAAAATTTTGATTACGTAACATATAAAATAGATAAGCTCTTCAAGTAGCTAAAAGTAATGAAAAGAAAATCCATCTGTTACATTTTTATCTTGAAAGGGACTATTCCTGATAATGCAGTTGAATCTGTCTAACACTATTAGTATGTTCTGAAATGTTTGCTAAATTTTTTCACGTATGTGGTGCATTGCAGAATTAATGCAGTTTGGCCCCAATTTAACTATGGAAATCGAGAAATTGCAGTTTTATGATATCTTTACCCTTCTCTGCTGAAAAGTGCTGGTGCCTCACCAAACCTCAGGAATTCGATGACATTGAGCCATAGTGGTTAAAATGGATTAGTTCTACAGTGTAGCTGCACTTTTGGTCAGAAATGGGCAATTGTGTCCTTCCAGATGTTTTCCATTACTTATTATCACTAGTTAGGGCTGTAGGTCTATATGGCCATGTTTCTTATGAAGAGAGCAAGTTGAAGACTGAAGCCAAACACGATACTTAAGTGGTTTAATTTTTCAAAAAAGTTCTGGTGTTGAGACACATTGCTCCAGCTCAGCCTCATGACCTCATTGTAGACGGTGCATGTCCTACAGATTTTTGGTATCACAGAGTTAAGAAAAGAGGCTTTGGTGATCTACCTATGGGTGTATAGAAGGCATATGTGTCCAGAGGAGAGCAATTAAAATGATCAAGTCTTATGAGAAGTGGCTTAAAGAGCTGTTCATGTTTAGCCTGCAGAAGAGAAGGCTGAGAGGAGACATGATGGCCATGTATAAATATGTGAGGGGAAGTCATAGGGAGGAGGAAGTAAGCTTGTTTTCTGATGCCCTGGAGACTAGGACATGGGACAATGGCTTCAAATTACAGGAAAGGAGATTCCAACTGAACATTAGAAAAAATTTCCTAACTGTGAGAGCTGTTCAGCAGTGGAACTCTCTGCCCCGGAGTGTGGTGGAGGCTCCTTCTTTGGAGGCTTTTAAGCAGAGGATGGGTGGCCATCTGTCAGGGGTGCTTTGAATGCGATTTTCCTGCTTCTTGACAGGGGGTTGGACTGGATGACCCACAAGGTCTCTTCCAACTCTAAGATTCGATGATTTTATATCAGCTGTCAGCTTATTTGAACAGATTACCTAAACAGCGAGCCACTTCCTTTTCAAGTTCTATCCTCTTATAAGAGTTGCCCTACACTGAATACCAGATAATGTGCTGTTACAACGGGACTAAAAGTGAAAGAACACAGCAAGGTAGATTTACCTCCCTTTCTTAAATGCCATATTTGCATGGCTGCATTGGAAAAGTTAGTATGTAAACTAGTTACAGGCAATGGTTTCCTGAACTGTTGAAGGTAATATGGCAAATATACATAATTGCTTCTGAAAATCTCACGCCAATATACTCTCTGATACAACAATTCTGCAAAGTTTATAATATAGTGGAAAAACCTGCAAAATCTTTTGACAAAAGAAAAAAAATACACGGATATAGTAATGGAAGCAGGTATCTCTCCTACATTTATCTTCTTACACTGTTACCTAAGTTTGCATGTCATCCCTAATCACCTGACTGGACTTCTCTGGTATGATAGAAATCTATGAGAAAGAAAGTTGAGATTTCAATGCAGGCTAAAACCTTTTTATTCGGACAAGCTTTAAAGAAGAACATTTTCAAGAGCCAGTCAAGGAATGCCATGATTTTTAGCTTTGAATATTTTTAATGGATTTTAACTGTGAATTTTAACACTGTTTTATATTTGCATATTTGTATATTTTAAATTATGTGGTCATACTTTTAATGGTAAGCCACTTTGAGTCTCCTTCAGGAGAAATAAAGCGGAGTATAAATAAACATAAAAATAAACATCATCATAATAATACTGTTTCCATCCTTGATTCAGCAGCTATTACAGAAACTTTTAAGTCTCAGGCTGGAGAAGAGGAAGAATGTATGAAACTGTGAGATTTTTGTCTTGCATGTGTGGATGAAATATCTATGTTCCAGTGGACATGTGAACATGCTTTGGTTTACATTATAGTTAAGTGAGTAGCAGCATGGAAGAAAGTATACTGGCTACAACATCATATTAAAAGTTTTTCTAGAATGCTCCAATATGTTTGGAAAGTATAACATGTGCCACTACTTAGAAAACTTTTGAATAGCTGATGAAACTATAAGGTAGAAGGGCACCGTCTCAAATTATGAGACCCGTACCTGCTATTGTTGTTAGCCTGTTATAGCACTGTACTTAATTCCCGGTCCCCTCATATTTTGAGTTTGCACTAGCCTTGGCCCGGCCTTTTTAATTGCTTTAACAGGCAGGATTATTTTTAATATATATGTATTATTGTGATAATTTTATGCTTATGTTGTTTTGTTAATTTATGTCATGCTGTTTACTCTTTATGTTTTGATGATGTTGATTGGAAACTGGGAGACAGAGCGATATATAAATAAAGTTTATTATTATTATTATTATTATTATTATTATTATTATTATTTTGAATAAATATTGGCAGATGGCTTTCCATAACACCCCCCTCCCCAAATCAAAAGTTAACCTGAATTGGTTCTGTTTCTAAATGAAATATATGTTTAGATATAAGTAGTAGAAGCTTAACAAAGTAAAATCATTCCCACTGTACAAAAGATGCTGAGTAGTAAAGACTCACTGCTGCTATGCTTCTACAAATGTTTACTACATAGTATTCTGGAATACTAGACTATGGAATATATTGTTTCTGTCCAGTCCTGACCTTGAAGACATTGTGATCACTTCTATTGTGGCATATGTTAAAAAGAATTTAAGAATAGCTTCACATGTTGTATTCTTTGGAAGCGTTTGACCCATGAACAGCTCCAGTGTGGAAGCACTGGCTCTGGATAACTATGATTGGGGATAACCTATGCAGAATGAATCTTAACCCTGCTTAGTATTTCTATTATGAAAACCAAATGCAATTGGCACAATCACTTAAAGGCTAATTTGGTGACATCTCAAGAAAGGACCTCCATGCAACATGTAAATTGGACTGGAGAAGAAGAAGAATTTATGAAACTGTGAGATTTTTGTCTTGCTTATGTGGATGAACTATCTATACAGCTAACTATGTAATGGATGAACCTGCCTACAGACCCTATTTTGCCAATATTTAAACATACATTTTCAAGGGAAAATGAGAGATTTTAAGTCCATAAAGTTTGTGGCCTTTTCTAGACTATGGTATCTAATCACACTCAACATTCTCTTCATGGTGCACAAACAAGTGGGGAGTTATAACTTCATAAAGGGTTGTTGTAGGTTCATAGCTGACAGTTCATAGTTAGCTCAATGAAACATTGTGTCTCTAGTGGATTATTTACTGCTTCTCATATTCAGTTTTGCTGGTGAGGTCTTTATATTTTATAGAGTTATTAGAGTCCAAAGTTTGTTGTGGCCTTGCTCTTATTTATTTGTTTGTTTCTTCATTTATTTTGGTTTTGGCAGCTAAAAATTACCATTTGCATATATAATATAACTTTCACTGGAGAAGAATGGGCAGTTTTAAGACAATGTGGCAAACTCACCTGATTCTGCCCCTAGGGCGCTCGGATTGCTCTGACATAAAGCTTGTGCTGCTGAGGCGGGAGGCACTACTGGTACGGGAAATAGCTGACACATCACTGACATCACTATCTGATGACTTGGCAGAGACGTTATCACAACTTCGATACTGATCTGCTTGAATATCATACTAAAGATTAAAAAAGAAAATGTGAGTTGCATTGTCCCAGTGTAGAAGACAAATCATTATGGCACAAATAACAATAACAATATAAAGAACACTTTAAAATTATTTTTTGTTGGAAATGCAAAAGTTTGTGTACAGTTTCTACTTTAGTGAGTTGTTCTAAAATACAAATGTACTCAGAAAGGAATTTCGAATGATTCTCTACTCAGAAAAAACTCTAATAAAGTTGTGATTTTTAAAAATTAAAATAAAATACTGACAAGCAGTATTATTTTAAGTAGAAACACTGTAGTAACTAGTGTCATTCTCACCATCAGTGTTGACCTGCTGTTCTTTAAATCTGGATATTGAATGTTAAAATATGAACAGCATTTTAATCTTTATAAATGACATTAAATTATGTTGAAATCTTTTTATGTTTCTGCTCTAAAGATTTTCTAAACAGAAGCTTTACTCCAAAGATAGAAAACTTTGCTGAAAGGGTTCTAATGGCAACCAATGTTCTGCTAAGCCAGATTCAAAGGGGCCTTATTGGTACAAAACACCCTTTAAAAACATAGAAACAGGTGTCCCAAAAATCATTTTTACTTCTATGCATCAATGTTCTTCAAGGAGGTCTTGATATCTACATCACGATACAAATAATTGCACCCGGTGGCACAATGGCAACTGGACGTGCCATTGGTGCCCATCACCTGGAATAACTTCCCATTTTGATAAATATGGAACTGATGACTACATGCTTTTGACATTTTTTTCAAACATATTTGTAAACCATGGCTTTCCTCAAGCATCAACAAGCTGAGTTCTTCCAAGGCTTGTTTTACTGAGCCTTAGAATCAACAATGTTGCTGGGTGTTTATAATGTTTATAGTTTTTCATATAAATCTGACAAATTTGTATTAATTTCCTTAGAATCAGGGAAAAATAACATTATTGGCTTCATCAGAGTAAAGAAAAAAATCAAGGAAATGTCACTATTTCAAAAAAAGGGAAATAAAAGCTAGAGAGAGACAGAGAGAGAAACTAATTTTAAACAAACGAGCCAAAGCAATAGCTACAAGACTAGTAAGTTTAGAAACCTGCCACTATTACCATTTTTTTCAGGTGAAATTGAGGGAATATGAAAAAATCAGGAAGACAGGGAAAGTTATGTTCTTGTGTACAGGTTAGGCTGACACATAAGTCAAGGAAAGGTTTGGGGCCAAAATTATGAATTTTGATTAAACTTGTACATACATCAAGAATCATTCTGTGGAGAGGGGAAGTCACCAGTGCCATCTTAGGTAGTGCCCCTAACATTTCCCCATCCAGGCATTCAAAAAGGCCAGATGTGGCACCACAACATAGTGTAGGGGCTCAGCCTGTGATTGCCTCTTTGTCTAGGCTTCAAAGGAGAATGATGATGAGCCTGTAGAGGTTCCAATGTCTGAATTAAATGATAAGGTTTCTGCTGACTCTCAGGGGTTTGTGAATGGAGATGATGGTCAAGAGAATACAGTTAGCCAGAGTGAGCCTGCGAATTTGGGATAGTTGGTTCACAAGGCAAAGATGCCTCAGTGCAGGCAGAGAAAGAGGCCGAGGTTGAACAGTCAAGGCCAAATAGTGACAGTGAAGATATGTACTAATTGGCAAACCGAGGTAGTCAACCTTTAACTGAAAAGGCCGGATTTATCAGGATCGCCACCTGAAATTAGGGAGGAGGCACTCTGCAAGACTGAGAGAAAAGAGGGGTTAGGGAGAGGTTTCCCAAGGGGAAATGGAATGCTTTTGCTATGGTTTTCTCAATAAATATAGGGCCTGTGAATCTGTAGTCTTCAGTGAGTCCAGCATTTGGTTTTCATGTGCAACCATGTCTTTGCTTCATGCCTGATATCCATGCCTTCCTGTTCATGCTGAGATTCCTATATACTGCCTTGAATTCATGTTCATGCTGAGATTTTTTAAAGCGGTTTGTCTTGGTTTCAAGCTCCTGCATTTGGATTTATTGCTTCAAGTTTGCTTTTTGTTTCTTCAAGGGACTTTGGTCTTTACAACCTTCTGGAACTGAAAGATTTTACTCCTCTGGACTTGTTTACTGGATTTTGGGACTTTTATGTTTCCTGACTGGGATTTTGACTGGATTATATTACATTGTTCAACTGATTATTTTGTAGACATTTCCTTATTACTTGTTCGAAAGCTTTTTACCTTTTTGGCTATTGCTATATTAATCTTCAATAAATTGCTTTGCTTATAAAGAATATTGGTGTGTTTTCGGGTTCAAAGGTGCCAACCCCAGCCTTGGTGTGCAATACATAGAGCGTAAGAGAGTCACTGCTTCTTTTACATTGTGCAGAAATGGATCAAGCTTTTGCCCTTCACTGCTCTACTCACTTTTTGATAAAAGTGGAATTTATATTACGTATATTGATCTGTGATAAGTTGACCCAGGTTTTTTGGATTGGTTTTTTAAAATTAAAATTTTCTAGACTTATCCATGAGTGAGTATACATAGTATTCCCAATCTCACATGGCAGCAAAGATAAGCTTAAGCACTTTCTTAGCGGAGATATTTGTGATTTCACATGTGACAGTTTCAGCAACTGCTTTAACTTCATAACTGTGGTTGAGCAAGAAAAAATTATAATAAAGAAAAGAAATATTTTGCTTTTGTTTATCCAAACATCAATTGGAAAATGAAAGCTTGTATTTATAACATGCTATCACACACCATGTGCTATGATAATGTCTAAGTCATTATTAATGCTGACATGTAACTTGTTTCACTATGTGGGAGCAGATAATTGGAAATGAACCATCACCCTTAGCTATCTAACGCTATATCTGGATTCACTGCAATGTACTATAGATTAAGAACTTTTTAGCTAGTTATCATGATCGCAATATATTATTTCTTGTACCAGTATACGAGGCAGTATGGCTCTCTGTTGACGAAATAAGGCATTGCTGGGAAATGAAACATCTCAATTATTTCCTCCACACGGAGCAAAATGGAAAGAATTTTTGTTACATTTTTGAAGAAAATAGTCATAGCTACAACACCATTTTGTAAAAATTATATATCAATTTGTATGCAAAATAATGTTGCCCTTGTCTTGTTACATGGACTAAAATAAAAGAGAAGCAGAGAATGCTCCTTTTGGGATGCATCAATCTCCTGTCCTCCTGTGCTTACTGCACATTAGTGTTTTTCTTAGGAAAGTGGAACAAGATTGATTTAGCACAGAGAGCATTGTTGAGCAAATTCCAGAGGTCATTATTTGCATTCTTGTGCAGGAGGAGGGAAACACTGTGACAGTTGACAAGGTTGTTGAGATTCCTCTGACATTAAAAATGGAAAATAGGGGAAATATTCTCTACAACCTTACTCTGCATGTTACTTGTTGAGAATTACAAGTGAGAGGATGGTACTGTGTTCAAGCCCTGCTTGTGGTAAGATTTGAGGCCAAGAAAGTATGATTTGCCCAAGGTCCTCAGTGTGTTTCCATGACCAAGTTAGGGTTCAAATCCTGATCCAATACTCAAACCATTACACCGGTTTATTAATACAGATCTCAAAAAGGCTTCAAAATTCTTTAAAAACAGGTGGGAATTTTCATTCGCTCCTTGGTCTGTGTTGTGCAACAATATAACACTGAAAAGAAAAGTTCAGATTGATAGTTTTCTTCATATAATTACACATATGATAAAGTTTAATTCTAAACCTTGTTATAGATTGAGTATATGTATAAATTCAGACAAAAGAGGACCTTTATGTACAATAGGAGATGTGTTTCGTTAAAGAGTCAATGTTTGCAGATACAGATAAAAAGATTCTGATCTTTCCTCTCTTTAACAAAGAAAAGGGGCCCACAACTCTTGCTCTAATGGTTGTTATTTTCTTAGGAACAAACGATGGGCATTGTGCCCTCCCTCCTCCCAGCTACTAAAGGTTAATTCATTTTGAAGATGATTTCAAAGGATGATGATTATTATTATTATTATTATTATTATTATGCCTCAGAATGCACACTAGGGGCCCAAGAATGCCCAAAACATATTTCCTAGAGAGTGTTTAGAAGTACTCCTGGGGAAGGCAATGTGCTTCTCAGAGGTAAGACTGTTTCTCTTTCAAGCTGCAGGTGAGTAACTTCAGAAAAGAGTGGTTCCTTATATAATTTTTTAAGGGATCAAAAGGAGTCTAGCTTCCTAATGATCGGGATTGCATCTAATTAAATGAACTGTAGTCCAAGAAAGCTTGTGCTACAAATTTCTGTTTCCCAGTATATTTCAAAGATACTAATGTCCTCTAGCTTTTTACCACTAGAAAGTCATTCACCACATCTGAGCATCATACTTCACAGTTCACTTACGGCCTTGTCACACAGCCCTTTCTGGTTGTGCCTTTTTGTCAACTTTTGCCAGCAAAAGAAAAGTTGTGCAGGGTGGCTCATGGCCCTCCCTCCTCCCTTCATCAGATAGTAACCTTTACATTCACACCCTTTCCTTCCCCACATCAGAGGGCAGAAAAAGTGAGAACATGCTTTGCCCCACCACCCTTTCTGCCATCACACAGGAATTTGGGAAGAAAAGTGTGGAACCCTTTCCTCCTCATTACGGAGGACAAGGCACCTTTTGGTGCTTTGGCTCCACTTTAGGGGGAAAGTGGGTGGGAATTGCCCGGCATCGTGTGATGGCACATGGCAGGCCCTGTTTAAGCTATGAAATAAAGCATCAAAATGGGGCATTTTTGCTCCATGTGAAGAGGTCTTTTGTCCTTCAATTGAAGAAGTAAGAATAAACATGAGATCACCTAAAATATCTTTCACATTTATGGTACAATTTCCAAAGAAAGCTGCTAAAAATGCTCCCTATGGTTTATGCGTAGTTGCCACTGTAAAAGCAGAGTATGGTATCACATAGTATACATAGAAATCTGATATGCAGGTTTCCATGTAATGTCAGTAATCACACACTTTCTCAGTTAATTCTCAGGCTTCCCAGAATACTGAGTTTTGACTATTGAACTTAGAAGATTACTATTTCCAGAGTTTCTCATATATAATAACAATGGTTAAATCCTGGCCACAAGAGAAAATCAGTATCTGTAATTATTTCAAATGACAAAATTTTAGATAGCTTTGACCTACATCTTAAATATTCATGTGTAACCTTCATTTTTCTAAAATATTATTTTATTTTAATACTCTCTTTACCTTGGAATATTGCTCACGTTCCAGTTCTTGACTAGAACCAGACCCTGTTGTCTGATTATAACGGTGCATTTTCATTTTCATCTGTCTTGTTCTCTCCTCCACTACTAAATTAGCTGTAAAACACACAATGGAATACTATTAAAAAGATATGTAAATATTTTTAAAATAACAAATTGTTTAGATGCAACTTTGAGCCTTAACAAGAAGCATTGAATTAACAAAACAAGGAGAATGCAAACACAAAAAACATAGGCGTGTTAATAACGGATATCATATTGGGATTAGGTTGAAATACTTGTCTGATATATTTTGAAATTTTCTACATAACCATATTGAACCAAAAAATACACATGTCCCCTAAACTATGGAATATGTAGAGATCCCGAGTACCAAAGTTATAAATGTGTACCTCTAGGTTGAACACTCATAACTTCCAATAGGATTCTACCTATCTTAATATTCAAAATGACCCACTTAACTTTCCAAAGAATTTTGTTATCCTATCCAAATGATCATTATTTGACATTTGCAAGTATGGTAGATATGGGTTCCAACCCCCCCACCCCCACCCACCCACCCAATGTTCACCACTGTTTATGTATTATATTTATTTTATTTTTATCCTCCCAACATAGGGGCTCAAGGTAACTACTTGTGCAATGCCATTAGTGTACATTGACTCTGCCTGAGCATCAGTAGTGAAACCATTTTTAAAAAATTAACAAGTTCCTGTCCCTAAGGAACTTAAAAATTACAGTTTAAAATAGGAAAAAAAACATTGAAGAAAGGAGAAGGAAGTCGTAGGAATGTGAGGAAGTGCAGAGATTCTGGAAGAGGGTATTAGAACAAATAAATGTGCTACTCAAGGTAAATTTGTATATTGGGCCGGGACTGTTGGAAATTGGAACACTGGGCCTACAAATGCTGAAGAAAGAAGACCAACAAACTTTGATGGCAATGGTTAAAGCTGCCGATGCTGAAATAGCATTGGGATGGAAGGATAAGAAAAAATGGACAATGGATAGATGGAACGAATACACTTATGAACAAGTACAATAGGATATTATGGGAATAATACAACGAGATATACCATGGTCTATAAAAATACAAAGAATTAAAGAGAACTGGTTAAGATATGAGAAATGGGTTGAAGAAGGGAAAGCTAATGATCAGATAAAGGAAAAAATGGACAAAATCCTGGACTGGCTGCACTTAAAAATGCTTTGTTGTAAAGTTTCAGGGAGGGGGAGGGGAAAGGGGGGGCAAAAATATAATGGTTTATGGATGTATATAAAGTAACTTTATTTCGATGGATTAGATGGATACCTTTCCAATAAAAAACATTTTAAAAAAAGAAAGGAGAAGGACATAACAGAGCAAAGGATGGATGTAGAGCAATGCAGTTACAGGTCAATAAAAGGTAACTACTAGGCTTGGGCGGTTTCGTTAGTTAATTTCTTAATTCGTTATTAATTCGTATTTAAATTAGCTTACAATCCAATATTGAGCCATGCAGGACTACTGTGAGGAGTAACTAAAAATTGAAACAATTTTTCCAATTTATTTCGTATTGTTTCGTATTGTTTCGTAATTGTTTCGTAATTGTTTCAAAATTGTTTCAAAATTGTTTCGTAATTGTTTCGTAATTATTTCCGTATGTCTGGTGCAAGTTTTATAGTTGTTGTTTGTTTTATCAGTGATAAAAAATAAATTATCACACCAACAGTCAACAACAGAGGGAGAGGGAAGCTTCAGAAGTTCCCCCTGTCCCATTTGGAGGGTTTTTTAGCATATTGTGCAATCGCGTCCGCCATTAACGAATCAATTTGTAATTTTACAAAATTTCGTATATTTTGAACTTTTTAAAAAGAAAATTTCGGAATTCTTTAAAAATACGAAACGCAAGGACCCCCCTAAAAACGAAATGAGTTTAGAACCAAATTTTTCCGTGGTTACCCAGGCCTAGTAGCTACAACTGAGAAAGAGGATTAACTGGTTTAATTTAAGGCAGTGGAATAAAGGTTTTCAGAGGGTTTGGAAGGTAACGAAGAGGGTAGCACTGCAGATACATCCCAGGATTTACAAGAATAATAGCTAGGGACACCAAAGAGGGATGGGCAGGTTTTTGGAAAGGCTTACAATGTTATTTTCCCCTCATTATGGCACAGAAGCTTTCCAGATTTCAGCAGATGGGTGAAATGAAAAGATATTTAGGTATATATCAATGAATTATTGGAAGCGAATTGCTTTTTCAGTGTGAAAGATCCTAAACAAAGCATTTATTTTCTAATGTAAAGAAAATACACAGAGATCCATATGAAGCTAACCTCAACAATGGCAAAACCGTTATTTACTATATATCTTCCAAATTTACCATACTATTTAACTCAGTCCAGCCCTATTGTACAAGTATTTCTCAGGATGTAAGGTTAGAGATATGAAGGATGAGATTCAAATCTCTTCCAAGATCCACTATGTTCAAAGGAACTAAAAGCCAAGTATCTCTTACAGGATAGCAATTATGAACAGCTCAATCCAGCACCTAATGAATGCATGACAACCATCGTTGTCTTTTTGGGTGGAGAAGAGCACTGGCACATGGCATCAGATTATAAAGAATTCCCAAACTAAACCTTTTTTTTTTACTATTATTTCCGTAATTGTTCTGGGCTAGTAGGTTATGGGAGTAGTAAGACAAAAGCAAATTTTCACAAGTTTTTCATGTGTGTATAGAAACATAATACAGAGACATTACTGAGGAGGTGTACCAAAATGGTTACAATATTTTCTGTTGAAAAAAAGTCTTGAAAATTAATTCAAAATATCTCCATTACTTAAAAAATTACAAAATCTGAAATAGAAACTATTCGTACATCTACCTTGTAGAGTGAAAGCAGCTTGGCACAACTTTAGTTGTCATGGCTCAATGTTACAGAATTATTAGGGCTGCAGTTTTACAAGGACTTTCTGTCCAAGAGTGCTGGTGCTTCACCAAATTACAATTCCCATTGAGCCATAGATATGACAGGGCTGTCAAATTGCATTGATTCTATAATGAAGATGCACCCTAAGACCATTTGATATACAGTGGTCCCCTGGATATGCAATTAATCGATCATGGATCGTCATGACCCATGTTTATTAAATGGTGGTGATGTGAACAAATATATGCTGAAATGTCACTTAATAATATGGGGTGTGAACATATCACACAAAACGAAGAGCATGATATGGAAGAATTCTAGGAATCTCAATGGAATTCTGAGAATTGTTTTCCCGCAAAGCAACTTTTCTGAATTCCAGCATAAAACATTGTCAAATGTATTGTGCAGTCGAATGCTGGAGAGATGCATTTTTCTGTTTTCAGATTTTGATCAGGGCAGAGGTTTTCCAAGTTAGAACAAAGTATATATACTTAGATTTACACAGAATAAGCTAAATTACTGATAGTATCCCTTTACTTATTAGTCACTGTTCTTTGTCTTCCAGCTGAAAAATATGAGGCTGACATATGTCAAGAAGAACATCACTGAAATATAATGTTGTGCAGCTTTTGCCTACTTCCTCATTCCTGTGTTTTTGAAAATTATCCTGCATAACTTTTGGAAAAATTGTAGAGTTTTCTTCAAAACTACTTTTCTTGCAAACCTCATGGGGTTTTTGGAGTGTGGGAATGGGAAAGGGGAAGAGAAAAAAAAACTACAATTTTCAGGCAAAAAAATCAACATGTAATTTTGTGTTGGATACCTTCCTGAAACACCTCAAAGTACGTAAGCGTGGGTAAAAATTACATAGACTTTTTTTCTCTTGCAGCAGAGAGAAAACAACAATAACTGTTTGTATTCATATGTAAGGAAGACATAGTCAAAGATGTTTATCTGTGTAACTGATTGGATCTCACTAACTTGCTTGCAAAGGTATCAACTCAGGGGCCTTCCACACAGACCTATATCCCAGAATATCAAGGCAGAAAATCCTACAATATCTGCTTTGAACGGGGTTGTTTGAGTCCACACTCAGATAATGTGGGATTTTCTGCCTTGATATTCTGAGCTATAGAGCTGTGTGGAAGGGCCCATAGTCTCAGTGAGCTAGGCACCTGACACATCAAATTGACTCAGAAATTCACTAAGATTCCTGGAAAATTCAATACTTGCCCTTAAATTGGCAATGGAGGCAGCACCAACAGTTAAGATACTTGGGAAGTAGAGGGACATTAATATTCTTTCCTTTTTACCTACCATGTCATTGTGCTAACAGCATATCAAAACAAAAGAGGGCTGATGAAATTACAGGGAGAATTACGAAGTCAACAAAAAGAAATGCTGTTCCAAAATTGAGGAATGCATAAAAACAATGCAAAAATTGTGCAAAGATCTAATCCTGGCAGTTCCAACACTCTCTTCACTCATGCCAGAAGAAACAGGCAAACAACATTAAAGTTCAGTATTCATTTTAGTATTTGCAAGTTTTCTATATCTGTAAAAACAAAAATGCATGGTTACTTGTAAAACCTCATTTTAAACCTTAAAGAAAAAGAACAGCAACTCAAGCCTTGCTGTATTTTCCAGATTCTTACCAATGAATCAGGAAACTCCAGTAGTCTTCATTAAATCCTCCATCTACCCCTGGTCTTCAGACTCATGTACAGACATTCAATGTGATTCAGTTCCCTAATAGGTAACCTGATCAGGTTAAGATGCTTTTACAGCTCTTCTGCTGCAATAGCAAATATCCTGGTGGAAGTGCCTGATCTCATGCTGAACCATTATTATCTCCCTAGCCAACTTTCTGTAAAGCATGCCAGGACAGCCTCCTCATCCATGACCTAGAACTTCAGTTGGGCATAACAGAAATGAAGTTTAGGCCTTCAAAGAAAGAGGGCAGGGAACATTATCAAGGGAATGTGAACACAGCAAATGTAAGGGCTATATGTGTGATTGGATTTCAAGGTTTCATTCTGTGCTATACTGGACTGAAGGCAAATTTCATTGGGGACAGAGTTTTTCTTTGGGGGAAATGTCCTTACTTAAGACCAAATCCACAGCCGCAGGACTGCAGTCACTAAAATACAACTCCAATCTGGGAAATGGAACCTGGACTTGAACCTGGAGTTCACATAGGGTTATTTGTTTTCTTCGTTCATGGAGAATTTGTTTATGTAAAGGGGCATTATGTTCTGTGCATATCTCACAGATTTTGCTGGGTAAAGAGAAAGAGGAGAGCTTGGCTTTAGACAAGATCTCTTGGATAAGAGCTGACTTATATGCAATTGTAGAATTAAACTAGGTTAGTTTCAGTTGGTGAGTACAGCAGATATGAAGAAACTGCTATGAAGAATAAGGAAGACAACTTGTCCTTTTGATCCGTCTTTCTTGACTGGTCATGCAAGGAGGCAATGCAGTTAGAACTCAGCTGCAATGCACTATTAAAGCATCTTTCTCAAAGAGGGAAGTTTTCAATCCTGCTTAAAGGAAGTAATGGCAGAACAACTCCTTAAGAAGTCCTCCCTCGACCCAAACAACTATAATTGACAATTGCCTCCCAACTCCAGGCATTCTTCAATGATACAAGTTATCGAGATCAATTTCAAATCAACTTCAGAGCAGGATATAGTGTTGAGATAGCTATAGGCTACCTTAGTGGATGATTGCTGCCTGGGCATTGACAGGGGGAATGCGTCCCTGCTGATGCTTTTGGATCTTTTAATAGCATTTAATAACATTGACCATGGTATTCTGCTGGAACACTTGAGAGGGTGGAAAACTGAAGGCACCATTCTTCAGTGGTTCCAATACTATCTCTCAGGTGGCTTCCAGATGGTGATACTTGGGGATATCTTTGCCCCCCCCCCCCAAAAAAGGGCCATTATATGGCATGTCACAAGGTGTAATTTCATCTCCACTGCTGTTCAAAATCAACATGATAACAAGAGATGATTTGGAGGAATGAGATGTGTTTTATCAGTATGCTGGTGACATCTAAATATATCAATCCATGTCTTCAAAAACAGCCTCAGCTAAGGATAGTGTATCTCCTTTGAATTAATGTGTGAAAGAATTAAAACAAACTGAAGTTACGTCCAGACAAGATGGAGGTGCTTACTGTCAAGGATCCTAACCTGGACTTAGAGGTGTGTCAGACAATACCAGATGGGCTTATACTCCCCCTGTGTTCACTGCTTTTGCTCTTCCCTTCCATCTTGATTCCAGGATGCAAAGATAATAGAAAACAGCAGGTTAAAGCTTCAGACTTCTGTCTTTCCTCCCAGCACTCCCAAATCGCATTGTAGCAAGATGACAGTAGAGCGGAGTGCAAGGCATGACTGGAAAAAGGCAGTGCAGACAGGTCAGTCTACTTAAAGGGCTATAGAAACCTGACCTGAAGTAGTAAGTGTTGGTCATTTCGTTTCTCAGACAAATGCTGACCAGCTGCACAAAAGGAGATTTAAACTGAGACTAGGAAGATCAAAAGAAATCCCAGTTGAGATTTCTTTTGAGACAAAGAAACAGCTAGGAAGCAAAGAACAAGACTTCGCTGTACAAAAACAGGCTGCTCAATTCTGCTTCCACAGAAGCTATGTGGGAGATTGTGGGAAGAGGAAAACACTCTTAGTTATTTTTTAGTACATTTGCCTTTTATCCTGAACTGGGAACATAATCCATACATCATGGAGATAATTTGAATTTATAGCTCTACAAATCAGTTTTTTTTTAAAAAAAATTACTTTGTTTTGCTCCAGACAGATTTAAAACATATAAGGTCAAATCAGGACTTTGCAGAAGTGGAACCTTGAGCATTTTAGAGTGCCTTGAAGACCAGCATTGTATGCATACTTTCAATGTATTCTCTGCACTAGAGATTTAGAAGAACATGGTAAAGAGCTGGACTTCTACGTTTTGCAAACACCAGAAGTAACTCACATTAATCAAAGGTATTAGAGATGGGTTAAAGATTATAAGAGATGTTGGAATTGTAATAAGGACAGATGTTATTTCAAGTAGTGTCTTTCAAGAGGACTGAAAGAAAGAATATTTTACTGAAAACAATGTGTTATGTTGCTTTGGGCATATTCAAAACAATTCATTTAGGTGGAAACTATATATGATCTAAAGGTGACAGATTTGGTTTAATCCATACACACGCACACACATAACACAGTGTGAGCAATGTCCACTGGAAAGAGAGCATACAGGAACATGACTGATAAGAATATTCAAACCTTTTGCTGTGCTAATAGCTTTGAGATAAAAAGAGATGACACCGGGATGCCATTGTTAACGTGCTTTTAATTTTCATATTAGGAAATATGTAGTACTGATGCTCATGGCCTAGCCCAAACACTCTCTACTTGATTTATTGCCAGAATCCTTTAAAAATGTTAAGCATTCATACTGAACACTACAAATACCTTAAATATAAAAGTTTTACAAGAATGAGCCCCAAAGAGGATTACCATGCCTCTCAGCCAAATTCTAGATTTTTCTAGATTCTACGCAACAACAACAAAAAAACTTTATTTATATACCGCTCTATCCCCCCGAGGGGACTCAGACCGGTTTCCAAGTAACATCATCAATACATACAAAGTAAACAACCTAAACATAAAATTAATAAGACAATATAAGCACAAAAAACACAGTAGCACATATTTAAAATAATCCTGCCTGTTCAAGGCAATTTAAAAGGCTGGGCCAAGGCTAGTGCAATTTGTAGAGGACCCGGGAAATTAGGTAGAGTCTATGGCTGTTCATTTCCTGGGTCTAACAGGAGGAAGTAACCTGGGTAATTGGTAGAAAAAGATATGGCCATGTTCAACAGTATCTGGGGCTGAGCTAGAACTAGTTGCACACTGCTCAGTGTGTGTTTTGGCCACAACTTTTTAAAAGGAAGTCTGTAGACCTTCTAAAAGGTAATATATAGGACATTCTTCTGTCATTTTTTTCTGAAGGAAATAAGTCCACCTCTGCCTTTCAGGCACAAAAGGAATGCAAGAAGTGGAGGAGGATGCATTCTGAAGGTGCAAGGAAAGACGGAGAGCAATGCATTGTGAAGATGCAAAACAAGTCAAGGAAGGAAGAGGGGTGGAAAATTCAGCAGTAAAACCAGAAGAATACAAAAAGAAAGAGAGGAGTGGATTGTGAGGGTAAAAAGAAAGACAAGTGAGGGAGCAAAGGGGACAAGAGAAAGAGCAGTGGGAAGTGTGGTATGCATTGTGAAGATGTAAGGAGAAACAAAAGAGGAAGTAGCCAACTGTGAGAGAGTCAGTGAGAGAAGTGTGGGACAGATGTATTTAGAGAGTGTAAGGAGACATAAGGGAATGTGTAGGAGCAACAGGAGATCAAACAGTGAGAGTAGTAGAGCAGAAGCAGCACAGGAAAGAGGCACTGCAAGAATGCAAAGACAGGTGAGCAAGACAGGAAGAGTGACAGGGGGGCAGGTGGACTACCAAGAAGCAAGGGACAGACACTTCACAAGAGCACAAGAAAAGATGAGGGAGAGAGTACGAGTGACAGAGAGAGCAGCAGAGTACAAGTAGATAGGGATGCAATGGAGAAATGCATTTTGAAGCATCAAGATGGGGCAAAGGATGAAGTAGGAGGGATGGGACAGTGAGTGCTATAAGTGGCAGAGTTCACTATGCAAGGGATACACCGTGAGGGTGAGAGATGAGGCTAGGGTAGAGAGGAAAGAGAGAATAACAATGCAGCTATCCATACAAGGTGGAAAATGTACACGCTCCTGGATTTTTATGGGGGGCATCCAAATGATGCCACAGGTAAAAACAAATTCCTTTGGCACAAAGCAGGAAAACCCTGCTTTATGCCAAAGTAATTTGACAGCTTGAAAACCCGGGTCTTTCCAGCTGTGGGCACTGTGTATTGGGCCCGGAGATCACATGTGCAACTTCCAGTCCCAATCCACACAGCTATCTCAGGATTTTGGGGCTCTTGGAGTTCAAAAAACCCAAACAGCCCCCACCCACCTACAAAACCCCAACAAAAAGGCCTTACAAAGAAAAAAAATAACTCGCCTAAGATGACATTTCCCTGCTGCTGGCCCTCTGGTACGCATAGCAATGATGTGCCATGAGAAAGGGGAGGAGGAAAATCGCTTCTGCTCTCCTTCTCCTGGCGCGACATTTCCATGTGCCAGGAGAGGGCTGGCAGCAGGGAAATGCCAGCCAGGTAAATTATTTCTGGGGCTTTTGTTTTGTATACAGGTGCCCTACTGGAAGGTCTGGCAGGGCATCTAGACACCCCCGCACCAAGAAAAGCATGAGCTTTCTGGGGTGCGTGCGGTCTGTCCACTTTATGATCATCTCCCTAGGTGATTGCCAGGATTGTTTTCTATTGAGTCCCCAAGATCTTGGGTTGGAGAAACACTGCCTGAATGGCTATGGTCAGAGGTAACAATTTCTTCAACAATAGTAGTCTGGATGTCTGGAGTCTAGGAGTCTGGTAAAAACAATTATTTTGATTTTTCAAAAGACATGTTGCATAGATAGATTTCAGTAAAACTGAATTTTCCCTGCAGCAGTTCAGTTAAGGGTACACACACATTGTGAAGTCTAGGATAAAGTGTGATGATACTAATGCCCAGAAATAACTGGATCCACTTGTCTCTGGGAGGTCATCAGGGGTATACTGCTTCTATTTTGGAAGGATTCATTCCCATTTCCTTCAGAGAGATTTGGTGCTCAAGGAAATCCACAGCTGAGAGGTCAAATGAACATTTTTCTAACTTGGCATAGAGTTGTAATCTTGCAGTCATTGGAGAGCAGCTTTTGTTGGACATCATGAACTGTTGGTTTGCGGTGTGTGTGTATATATAAAGAAATCATCTAGGTAAATGATAACAAACCCATCAAGATAGTGTTTGCTGTTCATGAAGTGTTGGAAGCATTGCATGAAACAAAAGACATGGCTGAAAATTCCTAGCATGTGGAATGTCATATTCCACTCATTGTCAGTTTTCATCTGGACTAGATTATAGACCTCATAAAGGTCTAGTTTTGTGTAGACTTTACGCAGACTTTACGCAGCTACTCCAACAGTTTTGGTATCAAACAGTTTGGTATCAAAGTGGGTATAGTGATTTGGATAAGCGCTCAGAAACTGTTGCACAGATGAAGTGCTCCACATTTCTTCACAAATAGATGAAAGGGCTAGTTGAAGGGGCCAAGAGTTTGATGACTCCACAGCATAGGTATTTTCCAAGAAGTCCATCAGAGTGGCATATCTTAGCTCTGATAAGGAATAGACATGACCTGCTGGAATGAGGGCTATAAGGGATAGATTAATTAGTGTGTGTGTGTGGGGGGGGGGGGGAGCCAGTCTGCATCTTTTTTATCAAAGCCATCTACAAAGTGTTCATATTTGGTTGGCAATTTGACAGAAGATTCTGCTGACTGAGTCTTAAGCTGCATGAGCCCTTTTTGGCAGAAATTGCTCCTGGCAAAACTCAGATGTGAATCATAGAATCATAGAATCATAGAATCAAAGAGTTGGAAGAGACCTCAAGGGCCATCCAGTCCAACCCCCTGCCAAGAAGCAGGAATATTGCATTCAAATCACCCCTGACAAATGGCCATCCAGCCTCTGCTTAAAAGCTTCCAAAGAAGGAGCCTCCACCACACTCCGGGGCAGAGAATTCCACTGCTGAACGGCTCTCACAGTCAGGAAGTTCTTCCTAATGTTCAGATGGAATCTCCTCTCTTGTAGTTTGAGCAATAACTCGCTTCTGGACCATGCTATGGAATCATACTAGGTAAGAAAAACATCCCCAGGACCAAGGAAAATTGAGGTATGTTTGCCAAATTGAACCAGACATGTTCAGTATGACCCTGAATCCCAAGTTTCATGGGTCTGGAGCATTGTAAACAGCTATCCGTGTAGAAGAAAGAAGTAATATACGTGGCAATGGACCCCGTTCCCTTGGCAGAGGCAATGAATGCATTAGTTGGCAGTTCCTGTTCCTATACATCTCTCATTTCCCTCAGAAAGTGAAGCAGCAGAGATTTTGACCAACAAGAAGTTTCACTGAGTCAGAAATCTTGTGACTCACTCCCAAGTATAAGAATGCATTTGTGACCTCTTTATGGGTGGTTTAATTTGATAATTTGATACATTAATTTAATCTTACTGCAGTCTCTCTCACACACATATAGCTTCATACGTCCTATAGACTCATTCTTAAATTATGCAACAAAATGTTAGTTTCGTCAATCTTTCAATTACATTCTTGTTTGTAAGCAATGTATGGGAGAAATATGACAACCATTTGAGAACCGAGGAGAAAAGTGTTTCTAAAAAACAGAATTGATACAGTGTCTCTGAGACTCTCATGTGTGACATTGTTTTTGTGTATGATATGATGGCTAACTAACTACACACACACACACACACACCAACAATTTATTTCTATGAACAGCACTAAAAGACTATTATTTTTAGTAGTTGATTGGTCTTACCTCCTAACGATGCTTTTCTTCTTGCATGTTGAGTATTTACAATAAATATGGAGAGGACAGGACCAAATTCTGAAGCCTGTTCTTACTGTATGGTTATTGCACTATGATTCCACTTTAATTACTATGGTTTCATCCTATGGAATCATTGGATTTACAATTTAGGAAGTGACATTTACAATTCTCAGCCAGAAAGCTCTATTGCCCCAATAAACTACAAATGTCATAATTTCATTGGGTGTTGCCATGGAAGCGAAAATGGAATCATAGCGTTATAACTCTGGAGTGAAAGGGTCCCTTATGGCTCCATCTCATATAGCATTGGTTACACCCCACTATGAAGATAATATATGAAATCAGGTCATTGTTGCAACACTACATAATTTCTTACTCCTCTCCAGCATTTGCGACTTCGGCAGATCTCTCTCTTTTTTTACATGACAGGGCTGTCCTTGATAGTTTCATATAAATCATGCCTAGCCACAGTAAGAGCTTTAATGCTGTGTTCAACTATAACTTGGGATATTATTTGTATAGACTGAGAGAATGAATGGGAACAGAAAGCACAAGGTATCTCCAAAACCTATTCCTCTTAGATGCAATGACTACTTACTGGGAAAAAATTGAATTACTGGAATTAAAGATGACAGTGATTCACAGTCTTTAGTCTACCAAGTGTTTTGGACTTCATCTCCCAGAATTTTTGATAGTTGTCCAAGTTGGACAGAGTTTCTGGGAATTGAAGTGTCAACCACCTGGAAGACCAAAGGTTGGGAACCACTACTTTAGGCAATCTGTCTGTTGTTCTAGGCCACACCATGGATCTGAGGAAGTAGGATTAGTCTATGAAGGCTTATACTACCACTTCATTCTCTCCCTTGAACTTTCAGACTAACAGAGTTATGTCTTTGAATTTTATCCTCTCTTACATGATGATTCACTGCTTCATTTCTGTAAAAAATAAGCCAGGTTCACATATTAGTTTATTATCCTGGCCTGTTACCTGTTAGTAAGCCATAGTTGACCCATTCAGGAAGAAAGGGGATCTCTGCTTAATGCAATCCAAAAAGAAAACTCTGAAGAGAAAACTAAGGTGGAGGAAGTTCAATGACAACATATTGTGCATTGTATGGATTCTTCAAGCAGTACTATTTGGCATGTACTTATTGTTTACTGCATGACACTTACCAATAGTAGTAAATAAAAATCCATTTAACATTGTCTGTTTTAACTTGGGTCAGAAATGAACCAAGATTAGAACAAAAACCTATTCTAGCCATGTAAAGACATATAGATGAGGATAAATAACGTTTTCTACTTATTTACATTCTTAGTTGAATGTAATCTATAAAAATGGATTGATGTGAAATTAGTGCAGAATAAAGGTAAAAAAAATATGACAAGTGTTAGTAAAATTGACATGAATATTTACCTTTTGAAGATGAGCTAAAACGTTCTTGCTCTTCAATGAATAAAATGCACGGAATGATGGGAACAAAAGAAAGAAATCAGCAAATTTAAAGTTAGACAAAAAGGTGTTATACATGAGAATGAGAAACGCTATTGGTATTGTTGCAGCATGCATAAAATTAGTGTGAGAAAACTTGGATGGCAAAACCATGGTAAGTAATAAAGTCTGAGGCAGATACAGAGTTAGGCATGCTGAAATCAATTGAAACCATCTTCAAAAGCACACTAAATATTGCTCTAAAAGGAGAAAGATTTGTTTGATCTGAAAAGAAACCCGAGTATCTATATTGGTGTAAACTGTGATTGGCAACTTTTCAAAAACAAAGTTCAAAGTTTGTAAAAAACGAAGGTACATCTCAATGACATGTCAAGCGCTTAAGAAAACAACTTGCAGTGTAAAGGTTCACTAGTGTGAATAGATGTGTTTTCACTTTTCAGTTTTTCACATCATCATTTGAAAATTTTTATACTAAAACAAAATTAAAGTGTTTTATGTATAGGTTTGAAACACACATTGCTGCAAATATGTCCTTTTAATCCATTTCCATATTAAGTGTACTCATGTATTGGACTTAATGAGACCAGTATTTCACAAATATGTGACCATTTCAGAAAGCACTCTCCAGTTTACTTCAACACAACGAAAACAAAATTTGCATTGCAAAACAATGGAAGCACACAGTCACACACACAAAGAGTAAAGCACCCATGGAAGTATGGTAACAAAAGACTGAATTGATGTAAAAATATTTAGTGACTTTTAAAGTAACAATTATCATACTTTTTACAACCCCCTTACAAACCCCTTCCAAAAATAGTTTTATTTAAAATTTTTACTCCTTTGATAGCACATATTCGCTTTTTAAATAAGTGCACCTATATGTGAATATATGTCCCCCCTCCCAGATGTTTTTTCATACCATGCTCACAATGAATGTTAGTATAATCTGAAAACAAAATACCAAAAGGCACTTAAACAATGTATTGATGTGAATAAGAAATAAGTCATCTTAAAAAAATAGAGTTCTTCCATCTGAAATCTATAATGAAGACTATTTAGATACGGTTATTCATATTGTTTTTTCAACTATTGTAGTTCTATAGGGAATTGCATTTCATTCTCTCCAAATCAGAATCAACTATTTTAAACAAGCCAAATTACATAAAAGAATTAACACAAAGACACTTGAATTTGAACAATAAAAAAATGATTTTTCCTATTAAGAGGCTAATCTGAGACATTCCTGTCAGAATTCTTATTCTGATAACTAAATCAATACAATGGCCCTATATTTCTATATAAAACATTATGTAGCCACCTAGGAAGTGGACACATGTCCGCAAAGAAACAAATACTCTTCCATTACTGACTTATGATATTCTAGAATTATCACTTCATCGTTATTATCTACAACTAACACAATTATATACCTTCAAGAAAATGTTTGTATTTGAATAATATGGAATAAATTTACTCACTGGTTATGATACATCTGTTCAATCAGAGTGATATTTCGAAAAGTAATACTTTTTCAAATGGCATGTTTGCTTGTGTGCTAACAACTCAAGACGTTTAAATGCATTTAATTCAACACCATTATAGAAACATGTTTGAGAACCTCTTTAGTATCATCCTATAATATTGATGCAGGGAGAAGTAGTATGTTTGAAAGAGATAGTAGTAAGAAATTGTCATAACCCACTTGCACACAAACTATAATCTTCACATGATACATTTACATTCCATAAAAATTAATTTGATTTCAAATCAAGTCCATGCATAAATAACAAATAAAAAAGTGGAACCCTGGTATTACAAATATCTGCAATCACACCTTGGTGGTCAAAAAGTTCAAAAGAAGTGCAGAGATCCATAATGAATAATAATGGAATAATATTCCCTATTTTTAATGGCACACTTTTTCTAAACCCTTGCCTGTGTTTAATATCTTTCACATTTTTCAGCTCCCCAATTCATACTTACAGTGTTGCACGCTCTATCTGAATATGCAATAATATAATACTATCTCCACAGAGTTAACTACTACAGTATGCTACAAAGAACTACAAATGTCAAAATAGATCAAAATGCAGAGGCACAAAACTGAACAATTTACTCAATTCTTCACCACTGATTTAATTCAAAGAAAAGCATGTCTTATGACCACATTTTACCATCAATGACACTCTTCTGATAGAACAATTAGTATAGACCTAACCTATTTGGATATCCACACATCCTTTTTGTTCATATCAGCCAAGAGAAAAGTTACTTAAGAATCAGTTTCTTCAGTTTTGTGCAATAGAAGCATTACACTATTGTGTTCATGTTTCCTTATGCACCCCAAAGTGTTGCATTTGTGATTAATTATACATGAAACTATTCTTTGTCAGACATCTAGTGAAATGTAATGGGAAAATAATACTAAATCAACCATTCTTGTAATGACAGATCAACATGTAATTCTGCCAACATCTTTATAGACATGCCTTACTGAAACTCTCCATATTACATTTGTATTATTTGGTTCTGAAGTTGTTGAGTTTTTCAAATATAATTAAATTTCTCCTTGATTTTAACATGGGTGTGCTGCTATAGAATCTATATGTAAGGATTTATTGAAACGTATATCCCCTCAACCATGCATAGATTTCTCAGTTTCTATACTTTCATCATACATACATCTAATACTAATAGTTATAGTTACTGAAACTAGCCAGATGTCTTTTCCCTCTCTTAATTGTGGAGAAATTATTCCTGGCCCACAAAGATACTTCATGAAAATTCAGTTCCATCGAGATCAGAGGCAATAAATGTGTACTTGAAATTTGTTTTCTGCTCTGGAGATCTCAACATTGTTGGCTTCCTAGCCAGAAGACTGCTAAATGGAGTAATGTAACAGCTGAACAAAATCACACTCAAACTCATTTTATATATGCAGTTGGGTTAATGGTGTATTGATAAGAACAACCGATTGTGAAAACAGGGTGAACATTAGAACCTCTGAAGATGCTAGCCACAGATGCAGGTGAAACACTAGGAGAGAATGCTACTGGAACATGACCACACAGCTTGAAAAACTCACAGCAATCCAGGGATTAAAGCCATGAAAGCCTTTGACAACAAGGTGAACATGCTATTCAATATAATCATTAAATTAGACACTTCATCAAAGGTTCCATCCATAGCAGTTCATTGATTTTCACTAGTGATAACACTGTGTGTCTACTAAGTAGGTGGGGTAAACAGGGAATGTACTAGCTAGATGTATGGATCCACATGGGTTACCACCAGCTGTAAATATGCACCACATGAATAGCACCTTTTCATAGAACAATCTCATCTTTCAACAAGAGAAAGCCAATATGGTTAGAAACCAGTTAGAAAATCTTTTCCCAGGTTCACCTGACTAAATTTCTACCAACACGGTAAATGATAATTTCAGTGTATTCAAACTCTAAGACCAACCATGCTTTGTTTATTGATTGCTGAAACCAATATAATTTTCTAGGTTTATTAATCTACATTACCAAGTTGTGTTGATATCATTTGAACTCAGATGTTATTATTCCAGCTTGTTATTCAGTAATAAAAGATCGCATGAAAGACTCTTCATAGCCATGAAAAATTTACTTCAAACCACAACCTATGCCCCATTTTGGTTGATCAATAATACTCCTATTATATTCGGTCAAAAAAGTTATGTATCAATATCCACAAGGTTACCTCTTCCCCTCATTCTCTTGGTCAGTTTCCACAGTGACAGTCCTAAAAAGTACAATTGGGTAAATGGCAATTTACCTTTAAAAATACAATGAGACCCTACTTTACAATAATATGAAACAAGAAGGGAAATATTTTATGCATCAAAATGATAAGCATAAAATAGAAACTACTCACATGAAAATAAATGTATGGAATGTGGAACAAGTCTCCAACATGTATACATTATTATTGTTATTATCATTGCTGTTGTTATTATTCTTATTGTTTGTAATAGTTGGTAATCATTCAGTAATCTATTTTACTCTCTTTATTCAGTAATGTATGGCTCTGATTCACAACTGAACACATTCTCAACACATGCTCATATGTCAAAGGATGTAAGACATTGATTTGTTCTTTCCATTCTGAATTAACTTTATGTAAATAAAATATAAATAGTCTAACAACACGTATGGTTTCTAATGTAAACCTAACCAGCTATCCATCTAAGTAGGCAATTCCACCTGGCCCTCAGTAATCTGGTAAATATGATTGAAAACATAGATGTTAATACTTGTTGGGTAATAAGAACTATCCAGTATCTCCCAAACATCTCAGATTTTTTATAGTAGTGTGTTGCTCTTGCTTCCCTTGGTTGTATATTTTTCCACCTTTGCACTTAACCACTGACATGCTCAGAAAGGGATATTATTTGTATAATTCACATTTCTGTCAGCAAATTATTATAGATAGGTTCCAGCTGGCAAAACAAAATTAATGATCAGTGAAGAAACAGGATGCTTTAATATTTATCATCTTAATCTGATTTTTTTCCAAGAATGTACAAGATCACGAGTTTCTATAACTATCTGCATAAAAAGATGTTAATATGCACGCATGAGCAAGAAACACAAGATATAGTTCTTAAACAAAACTATGCTATACTCAACTGCTCGTTGCTATCTTGCAATCCACTTTTGTAGAACAGCATTGCTTTATTGGTAGAAAGTAATAAAGCATTGATGATTCAATAAAGCAATGCTTTATTGTAGAAACACATAAAGCATTGATAAACAAGATCGAGATGTTTCTGTAGAGGAAGAGGAAGGAGGGAAATGAGCCTGAGATTTTGAACTATAAACTTCTCATTTGATACCTTGCTCTATACTGCCACTCCTGACAGGGACTTGCGGAAGCTGCCTCCCCCTACGGCTGCTGAATGGGGTGTCTGCTGGAGACGACTGCATGGGACTTCCTGGTTGGTGCATTCTGCAAGCAGAATTGAGATTAAATGGGATTATGTAACAAACAGCGGTACCATGAGACATTATAGATGCTAAATGAAATACCATTGTTATAATATCTACAAAATGGTGAATAAAGATCTTGTCTTTGTATTTTATTTTTATTTTACAAAAATATTGATTAGCCCTTAGGCCACATCACAATTCCAAACCAAACAACAAGGCTTGATAAGTCTTAATTGCACTCTATTTAAGTTAAAATAAGACACTTGTAGCAATATAGTAAATAAATATAAGATATGATAAAACTGATAAAACTGAGTATACACTCGAGCTAGATTCAAACAGCTTGATACAATGGTCAGATATGGGAGATTAAATAGCATCCCTTATAATGAACGAATTCGTATCTGTGGAGCACCTGAAATTGAGGATATAGCACACATATTATTTGATTGTTAATTGTATCAGAAGGTAAGAGAGTTCTACTTTGGTCCATATATTTTCTCTTTGTACATATGTCACAAACTATTAATATCTGTCCTATTCAGAACATACTCTTTTATTATGTTTAAGTGTATACAATTTAGAAAGCATTTTAAAACAGTTCCTTTTGATTCATTAAAGCGAGAATAAAACAACACACTCAATTACAGATACATTCATTACTAAAATCAATAAAAACATCTGTTTCAGTATAAACCTAGAACACAAGGTTGTTTTTATTTGGACAGCTGCTCTACTCCATCCAAGGACCTCATTACACCAGAGAATGAATCCACTTTAAATCCAGTTTCTGCCTTCTGCAGAATTCTGGGGTTTGTAGTTTAGGGAGGAGCCTTTAACAGCCCAGCAGGAGGCAGAAACCAGATTTAAAGTGGATTCATTCTCTGGTGTTATGAAATAGTAAGACTGGATCACAATAGCCTGTGGGCACAAGTGAGATACACTCTCCTCCTGATTTCCTTTGTTAAAATATAAATACTGGTTAACATCAGAATTATAACATTATCAATGTATGTCTTGTAATTCTTTGGAGTACCTAATAACAGAATTTAAAATCTATCCAAGGTATCACCAATGAAATTCAAATTTTCTTATTCAATTGGAAGCAACCATGCTCTCTTCAATACATTACCAGTATAAAGTTACAAGTTTGGATAATGTTACAGAACTAGACAATATTATATAGGAAAACGGTTGTAAATCAAGAGTCAAAGAATGTTCGCACATCATCAGCTGTGACATCCCTTTTAGGATTCAAGTATGTTGTTTTTGGTTTGCATGCATTTCCCTCACATGAACATTTTAACTTCATGGCTTGAGTGAATTAAATTAGTATTTCTCTTTTCAGTGTTTCCAGAAAATGTCATAGGCATTTCAAGTATGTGCGAGACTGTGTCACCGAAGGAGAAATTACTACAATAAATTGGTCATAACTGAAACAAGGGTAAATCAATAAAAAAACGATCAACTGCATCTCCTAAGAGGGGTATGTCTCCTTTGTCCCTGCATTATTCTTGGCATACTACTCACTCTTCCATATATATGTGATAATCCTATCTAGATCATAATAAGAAATCTAGAATTATGTGGTGATTTCAACCATCATACTCAGTATGAAGAAAATGCATAATGTGAGAACGTGCCCTTTTAAATAGATTGAACAGGCTTTGATTGTACTGAAATTTTCAAAAGAAAAGAAAAAAATGAAATATTCTGAAAGCTTTCAAATGAATGCATAACACAACAAAACAATGGGACAAGCAGATTTTCAACTATTGCAGAAAGCTCTTTTGTATGATTTCAACAATGCAGGTTGCAGAGATAGACTGAGCAGAGAATATGAGAAAGGTGTAGATAACCATAGGAGGGAAGAAGATTGTACTGGGGTGCCAGAAGGAGTGAATGCACTGCATGTACTCCAGAAAGTACACCATCACATTAACATTTGCTGACCCTCCAGGAGTTAGATCATATACAGAACATAATGGTTTGACACTAGAATGCTTACTCAACCTTGAGTGAGTGTGATGTTTTCCCCTAGTAATGATTGGTTGAGCATTGATTCTTGGGGTTTGAAGTCCCTGTCTAGTAACACAAGCTAGTAGAACTCTAAAACATTACGCCCAAAAGAAAATATTGATTCAATCATTAGCTGCATATAGATTTCACTCACTCAGGTGTATACATATACCATCTGCCCTAGCAATATAATCCATCATTCTCTGCCTCCAAAATATTCATTAATCTCTTTGTAAATCTGCTTTGTAAATTATCACATAGCTACTTTATCATTCATTACAGAGAAAGAGATTTGGAATTTTGGAGCTATTAAAAGAACTGAGATAACAACTAGTTGAGTATCCCTTATCTGAAATGCTTGGGACCAGAAGTGTTTTGCTTTTTGGATTTTTTAAATTTTATTTTGGATCATCTGTATTTGCATGAATGTACATAATAAAATATATTGGAGATGAGACCCAAGTATAAATAAAAAATCCATTAATGTCTAATATATACCATAGCTTGAAGGTAATTTCATACAACATTTTAAATAATTTTGTGTGTGAAACAATGTTTGTGTACATTGAACAATCTGAAAATGCAAAGGTGTCACTATCTTAGCCACCATGATGAATAATTTTGCATTTTGGAGTATTTGGATTTCAGAATTCTGGATAAGGGATGATCAACCTGGAACGTCAAACTTCCTCCAAGTTAAAATGAATCCATAAATTCCTTGTGCATTTCAAAAAGTACCATAGTAATTGAAAAAAATATATTAAAATTTCTTAAAGCCTCTCTGTAGGATCAGTAGGACTGTATATGCTAAATCCTAAATCCAGTTATGGAATATTGGCTCTAGGTTATACTAGACACTATTATGGGTTGCCATGATATTGTCATTCTTGAGTAGGTACTCTCAACAAGTAAACTATTGGTTTCAGGCCAGAGAGTGAAAACGTATCATTATTAACAGCATGGCTGTTGCATAAGGTCATTCCAGCTGGTTGTTTCTAGTTACCTGGAGAACCAGATGCATATAAAGCTGGCAACATTATATGCCACAGTTTTCACAACAGGGAAAAGCAATACATATGATAACCATCCGTTTGTTACTTGCCAGGAGTCTACAGGACATTAACTCTGGCTTGATTTACACTGCCATATAATACAGTTTGGAACTACACTATATGGTCAGTATAGAGCTGTATAATAAAGTTTAATTAAACTACATTATAAGGATCTACACTCACTATATAATGCAGTGCTTAACCGATCCATATAAAGTGTAAATTCAGTCTCTGTCCCCAAGCAGTTAGAAGCAGGCCACTGTATAGCTTATCATAACTCAGTGGTAAAAGGCTGTTCATAGCTTTGCCCACTTGGGATTAACCTCTACCATGAATACAAGCAACTTATTGTTTGAAGAGACATATTAAGTAGGAGAAGAATTTTCTACTGTAGAATAGGAGAAAAAAACCTCAATGGAACACTATTTTGGGTGAATTTCTGGTTTACTAAAGTGTTGACCAACTCAGTGAAATAGTTTTATTACTGCAAAGCGATGCACTTGCACACATGAAGTAAGTGTCTGAGCAGTAGGTGAAAAAACTGAGGCTTGTGTGGGTACCTCCAAGTATAAAGGAATATAATATTTCATAAGGCATCTGTATTGGAAAGAATAAGCACTATGAACACTCCAGGTGCTTATGGTTTGCTTCCAGTAGATGGCTCACTCCTCTAGCCAAAACTAGCATCAATTTATTCTTAGTGATTATTTGACAAGAAGAAGAAAAAGGAAAGGGGAATTTTCTGATTAACCTCAGCTTGACTTCAGGTCCATTGTTAAAAAAGTATATTCTAATAACAGACCTAATGGGCACTTGAATTAAGGACTTTAAATTTGCTCAATTCAGTAATTAAGTTACATTCAAACCAACCTTGTTATGTTTTCTAAAGCAGCACAACCTGAACAAATGTTCTCTGTCCTTTCCAAACCCTTCCCAAACCTAACCCCAGAGCGTAATTGCTAATGGCAACAGGATGGGCATTTTGGGCAATATAACAACACTGCTGGAGAAGCATCTTATCAGTTGGAGAAACAGCAATATGGTACAAGGAGAAATGTGCCATTCTGATTTCCTCCTTAGAAGGAGAATGGGAAAAAGTTTTCAGTTTTCATTTAATAAGAAGGAAAATGAATTGGTGGCAGAATCAGAAGTTAAATTGATACTATGGGATATCATCCTGTTATACTTCTTTCAAAAGGTAAAATGCCATCCTTAGGAACTAGATCTAATCATCTATTAAGATGTACTTAATCTGTAGGAATTGAGAACTTGAAGATTATGAAGAATATAAAATCAAGACCACAATCCTATAACCAGGGCCGTAGCCAGAAAAAAAATTCGGGGAGGGTTGACAATTTCGGGGGGGGGGGTTGAAAATTTCGGGGAGGGTTGAAAATTTCGGGGGGAGGGGTTGAAACTTGCCTCCTAGCTCACGCTGAAGCAAAGAGCACAGCAGAGGGCAGAGCAGCCTTCAATAGCCTGTAGTTCCACCCCTGTCAACCACCTCCACCAAGTCTGGCCTCCTTAATGAGAGCATTCAACACACACACACCCAACTTGGTTGCTTCACTACATCGGCTATTGCTACAAGTAATGACAGTGTGAATAAATTGTCAATATTTGCTTGAGATAGTGCTTACAGTTCTGGAGGGACTCTTAATTTTTTGCATCTCATAGACTTAGCATGGGGATTTGGTTAACCAGTTAAAATTCATGAGTAAACCAGGTTTTTTTAAAAAAATCTGAAACATTTCGGGGGGGAGTTGAACCCCTAAAACCACCCCCTCGCTACAGGCCTGCCTATAACTGTATTTGTCCGGCAATATGTACCACTGAGCAGCACAATCGATTTATTCAAGTATATTTATTCAAAAGTACTGAAAGTGTCTCTTGGTACAATTAGAAGTAGAAATCACGAGGACAGCGAGTTATTAAACAGTAACTCAGAATTCCTCACCATTGGCTGAGGTTCCATCTGCATTGCAGAATTAATGCCATCAGATACAACCCATCTTTGTATTTGAATGTTTCTTGCTAAGTGTCTTATGGTTTCCTCCCCTCTCACCTTTTTATTATTGTCATTGGCTAATGTATAGTTTCTTTCTCAAATTAGCATGTGCATTTTTCATGGTGAACCCCTACCCCATCCCCACCAAAATGTTCATCATGACTTTAGGATCCTCTCGATCTCTCCAAAAGGCTTATTGAGATCACTACACATGCATTGGATTTCCCTTTTCACCATAAACCAAATGCCATTTTGAACAATATTACCTGGTAGAAAGTAAAATAAAAAAATAAAATGGTTTTATATCTTTATAAGCAATTATTGTTTTGGTTAGATAGTTGGGGTTTAACACGAGGAAGTGCACATAATTCCAATCATGTGCCTGAATTATTCTTGAAGCACGTGGTTATGGCAGATTGTAGAATCATTCCTACCTTTCTGTTTCTGAGGCAGAGACTTTCCTAGTTTGTTTTTGATTGCTATATCTTTCCACCTTTCTGGAATGCCTGTGGAATGAGATGCCAAAAAAAAAAAGAAAGAAAGAAAGAAAGAAAGAAAGAAAGAAAGAAAGAAAGAAAGAAAGCAATCCAGGAATTACATCATGTAACTCAAGCAAAACAAACTAGCAGATGGAAGTATCAAAACTAGGTTTTATGAATGGTTAATGAATATGCCCTTTCAAAAAATCCTATCCACCAACATAGTGAAGCACAGAAAGCTTCACTATGAACAGAAACAAAAAGCTAAATGACACCTCTCTTTGACATTGGTTGTTTCAGGTCTTTTGAATACACTTATACGTGAGGGTCAGGCATTGGTGGCCCATGTGGGTCTTACCTTACCATTTCAAAATGAGGTCCTGTTCAGCCCCAGCTTGGATTACAAGTAGCCTGTGATGCCAAGAAACTATAGACTCCATTCCATAGTAGTACTTAGCATAAAGTCTAAGGATTTAAGCACATTCCTCTTGGTGACTAGGTAATTGACTACTTTTGTGTCTTATCTTCAAATAACAGAAATATAGAAAACATTGTCCAATTAAATGTTAAAAAGTGTGGGGGAAAAACACTTGTGAAATTCAAACTAATGTGAAATTCAAAAAAAGAGTGAACCAGTATTTTTCAGTTATTTAGGCCAAACACTACTAAGGTTGTAACATTCCAGAAGAATCTATCACAGAATGCTTGCACACAAAATGCCCCAAAAGCTTTAAAAGTTGTTCTTGGATGATGTTGTTAAATGATGGACCCAATCAGGAGAAATCTCCCCCCCCCCCCCTATGGTTCATGTTTTTGCTTACTGGTAACAATGCAAACATGCATTTGAGAGCATTTGCAGATCTTCTTAGACACAGGGCCAGAAGTGATGGGTCAGTTGCATGAGCTTTACAAAGCTGAGCCCAAAGTACTGAAGAGTTAACCAATGCTACCTTGGTAGCTTCTCAATGGCATGCATTATTTCCAGGTTGCATTATGTGGCACCATGTATTGATTACAACATGCCATGTATTTTTGCTGGTCAAATGGTAAAACAGAAAGGGTAGGTAGAAGATAAAATCCAACTAATTGGGGGAAAAAATCTGTCCACCACCTAGTTGCAGTAGCACCTTGTGGGTTCCATGTCCTGTCTCAATTTAATCCCGATCTTCAAAAGAACTATCCAAGATGCTGAACCCGACCCCCAAAATACTTTTAATATGTTGGATATCTTCAGATTACAGATTCAAACCCAGGGGAAAATCAGCATCATAATCACATGCAAGACACCAGCTATTTCAGCTCGGTAATCAGTTTATAATTTATTTGATACCAAACTGGCCACAAGAACCCAAATTAAAATAGTTTATTTTTGCTAGGTGAACAAGTTTCAGGATTTTTTAAATTAGCATTGTTTTATTACCCAGGTTTTTTTCATTCTGTACTGACATCCAGAACAAGTTTGTCATAGGTTCAGACACCAGAAAGATAGTTGATGAGAACAGATGAGGTGCCAATAGGCTGTGTTAATGTCATCTCTTTTACACTTGAATCACAGCACTCCGGTTTGAAACAACCATTAGCATATGTAGGATATGAAAGCTTGCAAATATGTGAGCAACCAATTTGGATCAAAGAAACATAACAAGGAAATTTGATATCTATTTGAGCATTTTGCTGCTTTAGATTCAATGAGGATGATGCGATGTAAATATCTGTTCATGTCATTATAGGTCTAATGTGAACATTATGCCTCCGTATAAAGAAATAGTTTGAATATCCATAACGCTATTTCTCAGGGATTTGTAATGACCAGATCATCTTTAGTGTACTAGGTCAGTATTGCATTTTTATTGTGATTCACAACCCTACATTCCCTGGCATTAAGCTACATAGAGTTTTTAGGATAGTAATTCATGTCCTTATACATTGTATGTGTCTTGGTGCATTATCAAAAATTTGTGAACTGAGATCACCAGGACCCAAATCACCAGGCCACAAAACTCCACAGTAATTACTGAAATTACTGGTGTCCTACTGTTCGATCCAGAAGGAGAGTTCAAGTAAGAACTTTTAGGATGCATTTAATGAGTAATTAAAATATATTAATGAATTTAATAAAGCTGATGAAGCTGAATACAATAAACGTGGCCCAAAAACGTATAATCATTTATAATATAATAATCATAATAATATAATAATGGTTTTAAAACACTATTTCACACTTAATGAACATCACACTTCAAGATAATTTAACAAGGATACCTCTGTGTTTCTTCTGGATTAGCACTTAGGAAGTTTAAAGTATCTTGTTTTGGAATGCAAGACTCCAGCGGTGGTGTGGCTCTTCACAAGTATTGGAAACATGGAAGTGAAAGTTCAACAGAATGGATAGAAACAGAATAGAAACAGAGAGATGGTCACATGCAGTGAAGATGGAGGCATGCAGTCAAGATATTCTCTATGACCCATGAACATTCCCATATTACATCCAAGGAACATTTATGAAAAGTTAAAAATAATATATGATGTAACAATAATAACACAAAACATTAATAAAGGCTTAAGACAAGAATACATCATCTGATATAATGTCTTCTTTTCCATATGTGGAATGCCCTCATCGGAATGTTTTATTTGGTACCTTCTTTCATTATTCCTTCTTAAAAGCTGGTGGAGATATTTTAGGAACTAGATTTTCTAAAATATATGTTCACTACATTTTAATACATTTTTGCTTAGACTGTGCTTCAAAGTAAATGTAATACTATAAAAATTATTGAACATCCCTATCATGTTTTCATCTTTCTTTCATTATTAGTTTGATTGAATGCAATTTTCCTGCTTCTTGGCAGAGGGTTGTATTGGATGGCCCACAAGGTCTCTTCCAACTCTATGATTCTATCATGGTTTTCCCGTACCTTTTGTGTATTACAGTATATATGAACGCAGTTTTTGGATGCTGATAGAGTATGTTTTGTATTGTCACCCAACAATTATATTAAAAATTCTCAATGGTCCCTCGTGTCCAGGCTACCTGAAGCATCAAAGTCTCCCACACTAGGCTGCCTGGTCTTTGAGATCTTCAGGCGAAGTCTTTTCCTGGGACTCACCCCCCATGTAGCCACAATTAGTGGGGTCCTCTAAATGGTGGCTCCTGGGCTCATCTGAAATCTCCTTTTAAAGGAAACTAGGTTAGTTCCACCTGTTTTGTCCCTCCATTGAGAAGCAAATATTTTTTTATTCCAACAGACTTTGGGGAACTGGTTTTAAGGAAAGACATCTAAGGCTGGATCTACACTGCCATACAATACATTTTGAATCTGCATTGTATGGTCAGTGTAGAACCATATGATGAAGACTCAAATGGCATTATATGGCAATGTAGATCCAGCCCTAATTATTTTAGCAGTTCGGTGCATGTATACATACAAATCAAGCATCCCTAACCCGGAATTCTGAAACCAAAATTGTCCACCTCGGAGGCTGTGTTAGTGAACAGTTTGCTTTTGATGGTTCAGTGTACCCAAACCTTTTTCATGAACAAAATTTTCCAGGCTATGTGAATAAGGTATATATGAAACATTAATGAATTTTGTGTTTAGACTTGAGTCCCATCACCAGGACATCTCACTGTGTGTATATCAATGTATTCCAAAATCGGGGGGGGGGGGGGGGCACTAAAATCCAAAACATTTCTGGTCCCAAGAAGTTCGGCAAAGAGATACTCAAACTGTAATTTAATTGTTTTCATGTTGTAAACCACCCAAGAAACAGATTTTTTGGAGAAAGGTTGAGCTATCAAACAAACAAACAAATATGTAAGACAGAAAAAATGTTATCGGGTCACTGGAGTATTAGCAGAAAAGAAAATGTTAGTCATAATGGAAAGGACTATAATTTCATTCCCTTTGCCTTCTTATTGTTGTTGCTGTTAGATGTAAAGCCTTCCACTGTAACCTGGCACAATGAAAACCTAACTTCTTCAGTGCAGATATAAAGCTTTAGTACTTGAAGACTGTGGGACATGATCTGTCATCTGGATCAACACATTTGAAATGCTGATCTATGCTTCATTCTTCTTTTAAAATATATAATATGCATGTCTTTTCTTTTTTGAAACATGACTTCATGTGAAGTTACAAGCCTTGAAGACCTATGAATGATAAGGCTGGGGGATATTCTCACAATCAAGCAGGGAGAGGGGCTTTGAGATTGAGAAAATTAGTAATTCCACACTTTAATTAATAAGTGATATATTTTTGTATGGATTTCTTTCTTGTTCTGTCAGATTTTAAGGAAATGTGCATTTTTGGTGAGAACAAATCTATTAAATATCCAATTTGGAAATCATGTATATTCTGTTTGTCTATATTTGCGTTGATCTATCTAGTGGCCATGCTCTTTCTCCTGTTTTGTGATGACCTTTGATTTTAACAGTTAAGGTCTGATAGATAAATCAGCATTATTTATTTCACAACATACAGGCTATGTTTATAATCCAAGTACAGTATTGCATTATGAATCAAATAAGAAAACCAAAGACGACAACAAAAAGCCAATGAAAGAATGTCTACAGATATCACATTTGGCCAATCAGCATATCAGGAGAAATCTAAAGCACCGGAATTGTTAAGAAAACCCTGGAGTCTCTAGAATTTTTACTTAGGAAACATCTGATTACAAAAAACATATCATACCATTGATTTTTCCCATTTTTTTTAAATATTGCTGTTTTGTTTTTTTTTGGTCGTGTCAGGAGTGACTCCTGGTGTGAGAGAATTGGCCGTCTGCAAGGACGTTGCCCAGGGGACACCTGGATGATTTGATGTTTTTATCATCCTTGTGGGAGGCTTCTCTCATGTCCCTGCATGAGGAGCTGGAGTTGATAGAAGGAGCTCATCCGCCTCTCCCCGGATTCGAACCTGCGACCTGTCGGTCTTCAGTCCTGCCGGCACAGGGGTTTAACCCACTGCGTCACCGGGGGCTTCCAATAGTGCTGATGGGGATGCAGTATTTAGGCTACAGTCCAGCTATAGGGCAGGGAGACTTAAAACAATTTGTCTGAATAAGTTTAAGTAAGCCTACTGGTAACTTTTCTACATTATGGCTTCTAGAAGTTGTTCTGAAAAGAAACAGGCTGAATTCTACATACTAGAGTGCAACCTATGAACAAATCCTTACAGGGTTGAATGGGATTTACTTACTAGTGGACTTGTTTTGCTGAAATTCAGCCTGAATGAATTATAAAATACCAAATTGAAATAATAATCTGCACAGTGATCTTATTATTGAGTAGGAAGGAAGCATACTGTAGATTCATAATTTCTGCAAAGAACTTAAGAGAAAGCACTCATGTTTGTAACAGAACAACATCCAAATAATTTGTACTAAGACCAGTTTGGGGAGCTGCTTTAAATTCAGTATTCCTCATCAGCTAGAAGGGTTTTTAATTCCTTTCTTTCATTTCCCTCGGATTTATGAATTTCTTATCCTTATAAGAAATACTAAATTTGGAATTCCAGATCATGTTGTCTCAAGAGTCAAACTTCAAATTCTTAGCTAGGAAGGGTATTTCTATAAATCTTCAGTACGATGTCAACCAGTGCTTTCTTTTCAGGACAGCCAGCTATGGTGGATTAAACTATTCATATAAACACATTTTGGTGCCTCAAATGTTAAGACCTGTTTCTGGGTACATTTGACCTGCTGTTTCCAAAAATGGCACCAGTGCCCCCCATCTGCTCTAGTTTCCTGAGATACGGATGCCATTTACCAATCTTTAGCTGCTCGCCCATAGAAAACCATGGTAACCATATCTAAAAAAATAGAATGGATGAAGTCTATCCAATGCAATTTTCTGAATCAGTGCCCCAAATAACCCCAGAAATGGGCCTAAAAACCAAGACACCAAGAAATTATTTTGTTGTTGTTGTTGTTGGGCTATTTAATAGGTGGCATATTTTTATATATTTAACTTATGAACAATCAAAGCTGTTTTACTTGTATAATCATGGCCTGGAACTCAGGAATGGCATTTGAACCAGGATTCCTGTCATCTGGAATTTTAAATACATGTCTTTCAAAAATGCACCTGCAAGATTCACCAAGTCACTTTGCAGTTAGGAGGAACTGACTAGTACCTGTCATCCTCCGGAGATGCATGTTGGATATGAATCCGGGGACTAGTAGGCCGTCTCCTATCTAGAGACGGAGACCATCTATGTCTGTTGATTCATCCAACAAAATAGGAAAAAAACACAACATTTAATATATGATTTTTTTAAAGGAAGTAGAGAGGGTTTGCAAGGAAACTGGAAAGTACCACAAAAAGTCAGCATTTACTTTTCCTACTTTTAAAAAACTTTGCAGTTATTGAATCAAGATCTATTTTGCAAATATTTTTCCACAGCAAGACTACAGTCCTTTACACAGTGGTGTACTTTCTTTGGTTATTCAATAAAATAATATTACCTGCAGTTACAAATTAATTCTTTTTAAAATTTCAGTATTATTGCCAAGGTATCAATGGTTTTAATTAAACATTTAAAGGTCACTAGCTTGACTTAGGTTAGTCATATGACTACAGCCTGTTCATTGTTTGCTTCTTTAATCAACTGAATAAATGTGAATGATATTTTGGCGCTAGCAAAATGCAAGCACAATGTTACACTGCTAAGTATAGAGTGTGGTTCTTAGATACAGCAGTTTCTTTTCCTCAGATCTCCTAGCTGGGCATTGAAACAAAATCTTTATCCTGAGATTGAAATCTAGACTCATATATCTCGACTGGTAGTAGGACTCTGGGATCTCAGCATGTCTCTCCAGCTCTGTGAAGACATATCAATTGAGCTGCTATAAACTTACATTATGCTCCTTGATATGCTACTACTTTGTGATCATTCAGTATATTACCAGCAGCTGCTATTTCTTAGCTTTAGAGAATCCTGCCCACTTGTCACTCAAGTGCTGTGCTCAATCACCTTTTTTCCATCTCACAATATATCTTTCTGTATATATTTTCTGTAACCCCCACATTGCGGAAATAATTTATGCTTACTGCATTCTGTTTGTTGAAAATAACCCACTTTCCTATCTGTGACATTAATAATTATTCATTTATTTTTCTTGATTGTCTGCAGTCACAGAAATTGGAACAGAGACTGAAAGAAGCAAATAATAAACAGACATGTGGAACTGACATTACAAAAGCAGAGGTTTGTTTTCTTTCTCTCCCTTTTTCTCCCTCTCCTACTATTTTTGATAAGCTTGCCTGTTTAAAAACGTTCAGTGGTTTACTATTCTTCATTGTTTGGTATTATAAAATTGTGTTGAACAAATGTGAGGAGTGCACTACAGTAGGCCCTCCTTTTTGCAGGTGTTAGGAGTGCAGGACCCCTGCCAAAGTGTAAAAACTATGAACATGTTTTTTAACCTTAGAGAGCATATCTCTTTGAGTCTTTAGATCCTCCAGGGCAACTCTATGGTCAATGCATGCCAGAAGTTGGCCATGGAATTGTGGTAGGGGGCCTCGAGATTCCTAGAGAAATGTCACCCAGCCCTGAATGATTTAGGGATCCCTATTGAGAACATATTAATCAAATCTGCAAATCCATTCTACAAAAATGAAATTCAACAATATGGAGGGGTAACTATGATTCTTCTGCCCTCCAGATAAATCACAGTTGCCCTCCATATTAATCTTCTTCTGGAGAAAACAGTTTTAAAAGAATATGGATATGGGAAAATATGTTACTTTCTCAAAAATCATTGAGTAGATTTCCATGGCTGAACAGAGACTTAAAATCTGATTTTCAGAGTCCTAGGCTAATACTCAAACCACTTCACCACACTGGCTCCCAGTGAACTATGATGAAAAGATAATAATCAGCACATGACAGTGCAGATACTCTGTTTTATATCCAGAGCCATATTTATTGCTTAATTATTAGTGCCTAATTATTTCTGCAGGCTGTATAGTAATAAGCATATTGGGGTATGATTGCAAAGTGCATTACAACCTCAACCAACCTGCCTGATCCTTTCATAGGAGGAATACTAAACTTCAACAAGCTGTGTGCCAAGAACCAGTTGACAAAATGAACCAGATTTTTATAACAAAAACAAATAATAGGTTCTCTTAGCAGTGTAACATTTTAAGCAAACTCTTCTTGATATTAGCTGCACTTTTTGCAGTACTTTCCAGTTTATGGATTAAAGAGCACTTTTTAAAAACACTGAGTATAAGCAAACTACTTTGGGAAGAGGAAGCATTGCGGCATATTAGTAAAATTGCTTGGGTATTTTAGGAGGTTGTTAGTAAGCAGCTGCTGAAGAATATTGAGGATACCAGTGCACTCAAAGCCCTTAATATGCTGATATCTTGTTTAGTTTTAAAATGAGAAAAAACATTACAGTGAAATAATGTGCATTTTGATATCTGAAAAAAAACATGATTTCACACGTTATGTCTTAATGCCATGAAACATAATGTGCTCAATTAAAATGTGGAACAACATGCAACAGAGTAGGTTTCCAGAACTGACAGCAATGATAAATCACAGCAACCTGCGTAACTAACATACACACTTCATACACAACTGGAAGACTGCATCCAAGTAAGAAGCACACTCAGACAGAAGTCACAGTCAGACAATTCTCACAACAGCATATGCAGTCAAGATGCAAAAGTCTGCTGAAATCTTATATGACCCATTACATTATCTAACTTTACACATATTTAGCCATGTAGCAGAGACACTTGGAGACCATGTTACTGAATTGCAAAGAGGCATAACAATACAATAGAAAGAGCTCCCAATGTGTGTTGGTGTCCAATGTTCATCTGGACCAGTATGTGTACTGTGAATGGTGTACATGGTTCCTATTGTGGACTGCGAACCTATCGGGCACTTTGCTGGCTCTGCTACATAATAACACTACACCAGTTTCCTACTGGCTCTGGACGTCACATCACCACACAATTTTAAATCCATTTACAATTATGTAAATTCCAAACAGAATTTCCGAGTCTATCTTCTGAATACCCTGAAAAGTTCTAGGAAATATGAGCAATCACTATAAGGAAGTGACTCTTTGAAACTTGAAATCCAAGCAATCACTATGAGGAAGTGACTCAAGGTACATTCTTAGGACTACTTTGGTCTGGAACAGTCATTTCCAGGGAGCAGGACTGAAATTCATGGTTATCTCATCACCAAGGTTATCAGCAGGGACACAAAGATTTAGAATAAAGTTAGGGGATCCCTGTTTCAAAATTTTCTGTTTCATATACTACCGGAATATACCTAGAAATATTGTCATCTTGTTCAGAAAGATAGGATACCACAATGGATGTCACTTCATGATCAGGAATCCAAAGATTAATGCATTATGGTTTTTAGGTATATGCCTAGGAGTTTTGAAGGTAGTAATCTAAAAAAGTAATCAATAAATGAGGCATTATTGAAAAAAATATCTCTTACACCAATATATTAATTCAGGAGGCAGGATTGGCTACCACAGGCTGCTGAGTATACACTTAGAAGCAAACCAACCAGCCATGTTATGTGCAGAATGACCCTAAAGATCAGTCTAAAACAGTTAAGCTTGAAAAATTACTTTTTAAAAGTTAATTATTTGTAGAACTTATTACATACTACTCCTCAAAACTTACCATGGGATTTAGAATAATCTTTTAAATTAGTCATTGTACCATTTGTTGTTTTAGGTCCATTTTTAGGAAATAAATATTTAAACATAAGAAATGACCTAAATTCAGGTGATCAGATCTTCAAAATGTCTTCAGAAGCTTTTTGGATCCTCCAAAGTAATGGACAGGTAAGAAGTGAACTCTATTTATTACATAAGAAAGAGATGTATGTCACAAATTACCTTATTTGCAAAAGTAAACCTGCTCTGTCTTTGTAACGACAAAAGTAATACATTACAAATTTGGATTCAGTTATCTGAAATACTTGGGAGAAGAAGTGGCTTGCATTTCAGGTCCTCCGTTCCCCCCCCCCCCCCCCTCCAACTGCTCAAATTTTAGAGTATTTTTACATACTGAGATATCTTGGAGGTGGGGCCCAAATCTAAACACAAAATTCATTTAATCCAAACATGGTGCTTGATATGAATCTATCACTGCTACCATTTCACAGATCCTCATGTCTCTCTCCAGCTTCCCATCCAGGTTTTTTTTTTTTTTTTGTTTTGCTTATTGTGTTATGAGATGCAAGCTTGGAAACTTACAGAGGATCTGGGAGACAAGCAATGGAAAAGGCCTGATATTTGGTGTTATAGGGGAGATACAGTACAGTACTGTACAGGGGATCTCCTGCCAGTTGCAAGAACTGAAGATGAAAAAAATAGTTTGCAGTGGCTTATGTTGTTGTTGTTTTTTTTTTTAAAAAAAAAAAGCTTCCCCCCCCCCCCCTTATATAATCTTGAAGGTGCAAATATTCGTGTTGATGTTTAGAATTGATACAATGCCCTCAAGACTCTCTTGCCTACTGCAACAGCAGCAATGCATCTATTTACTTGTTTCTTATAGTAAAAAAACATTAGTTCGGTGTGGTCAGCCAAGTGCTGACTGTCAGCTGTACTGACCTATTACCATGTAGGGTAATAGATGGAGGCTTTTAATGTGATGCCCTTAATGGGAAAACAAGGCTCGCCGCCAATGCCATCATTCCACATGAGACTATGAGCACGCCACTTTCCTAAATTTACACTATGTGCAGTTTCTGTACCACAGGCATGTATAGATGAATGAAACTTTATTGTTTGATTTATATACTGTATAAAATTCTACATGATATTTTGCAGCCAAGCCAGAGTATCTGGGTTAATGTTACAGATGACTGTTCATCTCCTATAATAGCTGATTCAACTTGCCAAGTGTCAAGCTAAAAGAATATAAATATAGTTTATAGACTATAAATATGCTGCTTCAAAAATATATCAAATGTGTATAAAATGCACAGGCAAGGGAACTGTTTTGAATTATCCAAAATATTTTGTGAAACAAGACCTCCAAGCACTATTCTACCACTTAAGATATAGTAATATACACAATCCCTCTGAAAGAAATATATTGCTGAACACAATGACATTCTCTATATAACAAGACATTACACTGAATAGACAACAGCAGGATGCTTGCAGAGAAATTAAGGCCCAAATCATATATTTATAAGGAGTGAGCAAAGTAATAGCTGTGCAAGCTCATACACTTCTACCACTGGTAGTTGGTGGGATCCACATCAGGTATGGTGAATTTGCTTTGTTCTGCTTAAGGTGCTCAACCAACTTAAAGGATAAGGTTCAGCATCTTGCATGTCTCCTTTAATGTTTGGACTACAAATAAGAACAGATTCATCGCCCTGCAGTTACCACCTGCCACTGATGCCTAGTCAAATAATTGAATGGGACCTACTTCCAGGTAAAGGAATGCTCTCAACTTGGAAGTGAAATGTACTGTGTATAGCACAAAATGTCAAGCACACCACAATAAACTGTGGGAGGAGCCAGACATGCAAAGTTTTGATTTATATTATATTATCTTCTGTGGCCTTTTTTTGCCCCTGGCCGTATGGGTGGGAGAGAAGACAAAATGCATGGATTAGGAGTTATATGCACAGAAGCCCTTGTATAAGATCCATTTATTGTTGATGTTAACTGCCTGTAAAGTTGACTTCGACCTATGGAAACCGCATGAATGAGAGTCCTCCAAGTAACATTGTCATCAAAATCCCTGTTCAGGTCTTGCGTGTTTAGATCTGAGGGTTCTTCGACTCAGTTTATCATGTTATATAGAAGCAATGGCCAAGAATATGCTGTGCCCACTCCTTCCCAAGGAAAAACATGGATTAAACTGGGCATAAGAAATAGATGGGATCTGAGTCAGGAGTTCACTAATCCATACTTACTTTCAAAACATTACTAATAGAGAACAGAAAGGATGCAAACATAGAGTAATAACAGAGCAGGCAATCAATTGCATTTGAGACTTTCCTTTCACCAGCATCTAAGATCTAGAGTTGGGTATTCGGGGAACATAGCCTTTTTCTGAGTATGATCATATTTGATTACGTTTGCCTTTGAAGTCAGTTTTGCAGCCTGCCCCAATATGGCCTGGTTGTTCCAGATGAGCCTGACTCTAGAACAGTGTGATGAAGTTTTCTAATAGGGCTGGGACAGCTACCTCTATTTTAATTTGATTATATATTATTTTACCAATTCGTTTACTTCATGGTTCCGAAGAAGCCTCTCTTAGAACTATCTAGGAGAGCCAAAATGCATGACCACAATCCTAGAATTATTTAAAAATATATCCTTTGGGGGGAAAAACTGGGTTGTTTTGGTGCTACAAAAGTGCCTTCAGGACTGCATTAACCCCCCCCCCCCAATAATAATGTGATCTCTTATGGCTTTGTCTTATTTGAGACTCTTAAGGGTCTCTAACTTTGCAATGTATTGTGAGGTAAAGTCATAGAAATCAATGAAGTGATGCATCAGCAAACGTAAGTTATTTCACAGCTTACAAAAATTAAATGGAAGCCACAGCCAAACATTTCAACATTTCTAATTTCCTCTTACACACAAACACACACCCTTTCACACACACTATACAAAAGTTCTATTTCTTCTTGTCAAGCTTTTCCAGTTCACAAATGAAATTAAAGATGACTTCCGAGGTTTGCAAGAAAAATAAATACCCCAGGAATAGCAGGAACCTTCTATTCGCCTTTTGATGTTTATTTCTTCAGAGTAGTAAAATATGAACAATCAAGGGAAGGACTGCAGTTTCCCCTTCATTAGAATTAGTTAATGTACTGGATAGCCACGAGATAGAAAAATAGTTCTTTGTGGAAAGTGATCCTTCTTTCAGAGCTCACCAGCTAAGATTTAAATCTAGATAAAAGACAAAATATTCTTGGCTCATAGCACAGGATCCATACCACGTTGTCCCAGTTCATGGAAAGCACGAATCAACATTAAAAGGATGCTCCCCAGGTTTGGTTGTTTGTGTGTGGCTGCTGCAAGAAACCTGTTTAGGTCTCACACAGATGTGGGTAGAGTTGCCAGCCATCCTTTATTATAAGGAATATCACCCATGAGGGTTGGGAAGTTCTCCCTGTTATATAGGCCATAACATGCCCAAAATTCCATATTTTGATGTGTAAAAACAAAAATGTGTGAATAATGTATTTTATTACTGAGGACAAACATTTAATGTTACAGGAAAAATGCAAAGCTCAGGGAACGGAACATTTTCATTTGGTATTTAGGAACCGGCTACTTTCTGAGTGTCCAATCTGTTCTCCCTTATTGCTATTTTTAAAACCTGGCACTATTAGATGTAGGCAATATCTCATCTGTACTCTGCTATAGCTCTAGACTTCAACACAATTCAGATTCATGCCAATCGCTTTCAGAGTTGTTGGCACTCAGAAACAAACCTTCAAACAGCAAAGCCTAGTGCAATTCTTTCACTTTTAATTCATTTGCACCAGAACATAGTGCCCTTCCAATGTACTTAGTAACAACATACTGCCTTGTAAACAAAAACAATCCAATTCCTTTGTTTGCTCTTCAGCTGCTTAGCTTTTCTGTATTTGTTTTCTCAACTTTTGTCCTTCTTCTGTGCTAAAGATGGAGGGAGGATCATTAAACTTCTATACCAATGTAATACTATTACTTTCAAGGTGAGATACATTGGTGTGTACCTTCAAGACATTTCTTAGTTGTGATGTCCCTAAGGTGGTCCAGTTTTGTCTAAAGAATGTAAACTTGAACAGGAATGTATAACCCCCTGTATTTAAATAAACCTTTCAGGATTTGCTAGAAAATCATTACATCATTTATAATTAAACCACATTGGGCATGTTGAACAGGAATATTTTCAGACAGCAAGAAATTTAAAAAAACCTGTGACATTAATATTTTTTTGTAAATTAAGTCCTTTCACCTAGATATCGTGTTTTTCCAACTTTCTGGTCACATCTCTGTTTTAGGCTAGATTTTGATGTCTTGGAAAGCAAATAAATGTATTTATCTAAAATGTATACATTCTGCATGCCTCTTTGTCCTAAACTGAATGAAAGAATAGTCATATCACAATATGCCTCCCTCTGCTCCCTAAAACCCTTTGTCTTTTTCTCTAAGATGTTCCCATGGTTTGTCTAACCATAAATCTACCGAAAGATTGTAGCGATAACATCTATAAAATAACTCCAAGTTGTTATTTAGATAACCTACTGGGAAAAAACTGTATTCATATAAGCAAAAGTAAGCCACATTTTTAAAATAGTTGTGAAGCATCAGAAGAAGAAGAAGAAAAACACCCAACGTTCCTTTCAAGGGCACAAGGATTGTGTCAATTTTTGGTGGAAAGGGGCCTCTCTTGCCCAGCAAGATTTCACTTCTCAAAAAGCATATTTGTTGAATAGCTAGAAACTCCAAGTGAAATATTATTTGTCTTGAATATGAACAACTCTTGCTTATAGACAGCGACAATGAAGTGAAAAAAAATAGTCTTGCAACACTTTACAGATTAACAAATGTATTGGGAAGTAAGCTTTTACAGGCTATAGCCCACTTTGTTAGATGGTGAAACAATAACAAGTGCTGTTCAATAAAACTATCTCAATTAACACTGAAATGTTATTATCAGCATACTGAGGACTTTTGCAAACAATGGCATTAGCTTGATGTTTAAAAGCGAGTGAGAGAAAAAGCAAGACTTGAAACAGAAGAACTAGAGGGCAGGCTTGGGAAAGCTGAAGAAGCCAAAGCTGTAGTAAGCAACATCAACCTACAACTGGCATGACATTTATGACGACAGAGTGAAAAAAATATTTACAAATATCAAAACTGATATGAATAATACATGTGCATATGAATATAAGATTGACATGGAAAAAAACTAACAAACTGATACAGACCACCAGCACAGATGACAAATAATGGACAATTCTTTATTTTATACCTTTCTTGTTCTGGTGAATGCAAACTAGTATCAGGCCTCAAGCAGTTGGTACTAGCACTCCTAGCCCTGTCAAGCGAGGGCTGCAGTTCACTAGTGCCAGTGCATTGCATCCAATGGGAGGAGGAGGAGGAGGAGGAGGAGGAAGAGGAGAAAAGCAAAAAGAAAACAAAGAAAGGAATACAATGTTAGATATAAAATCATAAGGTAATGTTCTTTTTACATAAGATGTCAAGTCACAATGGTTTAATAAAGATATAATGAACTGGCCAGATGAAAAAATGCCAAGATTTGTAAAATAATGATAACAACAACAATAAAACTTAAAAGCAAATGCTTGAATTTGGTTGCTTTGAAGAATGAGGATGCCTAAGGGCACATCTACACTGACCATGTAACTTGAATTGAAGGTATCAGAAATACAGTGCTTTAATAAATGTGGCATGATGCATGAATGTCTTCAACCAGCATAAGCAGAATCACGGTATACTCCAAAATAGGGCCCATAATGTGAATCAATGCACATAGGTGTAAACCACATAATGTAGCAAAACTGATTAAGGGATGAGCACTCTGGTAATCCACACATTCATATCAAGGCAAGGGTACTGAGAGGGGCGAGGGAACGAATTCTCCACAGCCATGAAATCATTCATAATATAGATCCTGGAACTGGGTCAGAGCCAAACTCAGGTGCATGTTTCCTTGACTTCTTCCTCTACCACTTCCATTCCACATTACCTAGTCTGTGTAGATGTGCCCTAAGGCTGCAATACTGAGCCCATGAAGTCCATTTGGTTGGCTTCTATAGGCAAGACTGCACCTCAGCAGTGGGAAGCGATACTGAATAGTATCAATTCATGAACAAATGGGAAGGAAACTCTAACACAAGATCACCTTTAAAACTTTATTTCTTTTCAGATGTACTACAACATAAAATGATAGGGAAAAAAAAACTACAGGCATACCCCACTAATACAACAGGCTCAATTCCAGACAATTGCTTTAAAGTGAATATTGTGGATGACAGTCTTCCATTGCTCACTAAGTGCCTGGTTATTATTTTCACTCTCTTGTGTGAGCAATCTCCACTGCCATGGGCAGAAAAAGGTCCCTGCTGCAATCCCCTTGAAAAGTAGAGATCTCTTATTGGGGGTGAGGGATTGTCCTCCAGGTGCTTCCCAATTGCTAGGGGAATAGATTCCTGTCAATCACAACTTTTGTTTCCCAGTAAATATGGATTGGAGAACTTTCCCAGTCCTTATATAATACCTAATTTAGGAGCTATGCAAGGATTGTGAATACAACAGTAATGAGTACATAACTTAAGGCTATGCATTCTTAACTGCCATAGAGGATTCCAGCCAGCAATACTATACAATATTGTATAGCATTATACTGTATATTATATTATACTACACAGTATTGTATACAGTTCTGAATGAGCAAAGGTCTCTAAAGTGAAGTGCCTTAAAGAGAGGTATGCCTGTACTTTACAATGAGGGGCACATGTGATCCCAAACTAACAAGCCTAGGAAATGATACTTCAATTGAAACTTTACCTAAACAATAGCCCATCTGTAAATCTCGGTATTCGTGAATTAAGGCAATTACGCAGAAGTGAAACATCCCGACTAAGCACAGATTTGGCCTTAACACATGCAGGCAGAGTTGAGCTTCACAGATCAAAATAATTTGTGAAAAAGAAATGAATATAAGTTTCACACAATATAGAAATCACACAGAAAAAGAAAGAACAAAAATAGATAATGATGTTAACATAAAATTGCTGGAAATCTTAATGTGGTTTAAGTAACATCAGGGATTTGGGACATAAGGCTACAACCCTGAGTATATCTGTTCAGAAGAAAATTCAGTATATTCAACAGTTTAGGACTGCAATGTTTAGAACTGCAGTTTCAGGCTTTTATTTCTGAGACGAATACTTGTCTTCTATAAGAGATAATGTTACAAGAATATTTTCATCACCAGTGCAATCAAGTTGCATTTATGGTGTTTTCCTTGATATGGTAAGAAATGATAATACAGCCAGAATGTTATTCCTCTAAATATTATTATCCCCATATTTTATGTATCCGGAATATTGACCCCCCACCATCCCAAATATGTATTTGCCATTTGGTCTGTCATCAACAGGTTTCTTACCTATAAATATTCCAATAAGTGCCATTCTCTAATAAAGGCATCTTGGGTGGCAGTGTTTTATAATGCCTTACGGAACTTCTTGAGTAGATCAGAAAAGAAAAGGGAAGGGAGAAAAAAAGGTCCATGCAAGAAACAAAAACATGCAAACAAAGATGAAATAATGCTTAACAATATGTTAAAATTATAATATAGCATTTTTGTATTACTCCTAAAGAATATTATGGACTATTCCAGTACTGTTTTGATCTTAAGAAACAAGTAAAGTTGCACTAAATAGATGGAGATGGGAAAATCTACCCAGTTACTTGAAGAGCACTCTGTGACTAATGAAAATGTCTGTCTCAGATGCCAGAATAACTTGGCATTTTGTAGCTTGACTTGTACCAAGGGGTAATGACTTCCTGTTCATCCGTCTGCAAAACTGTGATTTATACTTTAACAAAGATCCAAAGAGCCCATTAGTAATACGACTAATATGATTTTTTTATGGATAACATTATGTGGAATGAGTTTACTTGTAATGTGTTACTTTGATGAGCGATAGGGCACAGCATCATTCTGATGAAGTACTAAAAAGAACTGGAATATTGTTAATGGACAAGTGTAAAGAATACATATCTATCTAAAGGTAAAGGTTTCCCCTGATATTAAGTCTAGTTGTGCACAAGTTTCTATGCCAAAGAGCTGGCTTTGTCCTTAGACACCTCCAAGGTCATGTGGCTGGCATGACTGTATGGGCACTGTTACCTTTCCGCAGAAGTGGTACCTATTGATCTACTCGCATTTGCATGTTTTCGAACTGCTAGGTTGGCAGAAGCTGGGCCTAACAATGGGAGCTCACTCCGCTCCCTGGATTCAAACCACCAACCTTTCGGTCAGCAAGTTCAGCAGCTCAGTGGTTTAACCCACTGTGCCAGCAGGGGATCTATCTAGCATCTGCTTATTTCATTCATTTCCTATCTTTCTCCAGGTTAGTGACCCAACATTTACTTTTTATGTTGTGGGTTTGGGATAACTTGGTGGGATTTCAGGCCATTTTCAAACTGCATTATTGTTGTTGATGCTGTTCTTTAATGGAGAAGAACGTTATCTGTTCTTTTCCTCCTCTGCTAAAACAAGGACTTCCACTTGATGCTCAGAAGTTTATTTATGCTGTAAGGTTTCCATGATCACAAAGATTCTCAATAGAAGGGGGCATTTAATTTAGCATGCAAAAGTATCAGGGTATAGAGAACACAGAACAAAACTGAATTTTAAAACATATTTGTTTTTAGAAAAAGGAACAGAAATCAATAACTAAAACATAAAATGAAACTTCTGCCATGCATCTGAAGGCCTTCTGCAACCTTGTTCAAATGGTTTGATTCCAGTCTGTTCAGCTGCTCCACATTAAACTCCTCACATTACTCCTATTCACGAATGGTGATATGTAAGCATTTAAATAAGCATAGATGTTCACCTGCAATGCTGCTTATGCAGAATTACAGGATTTCTAGAGGGAGACAAATGGCTTGTAAAAGAAAAGAAAAACAAACAAGCACATACACCAGAACCATTCATAAGCAATTTCGGTTACCAAATGCCTGTATTTACCTGGCGGTATGTAGGCACTCTGCACTTCTTCCTCGTTTTGCCCTGGGCAGCATAAGAAGCTCACTGCACAGACAGGATGGACGATGAATGAAACAGATATAAATATGAAGCATTAAATGGCATGAATTATGCCGTGATATGCAAATGAAAAATAAATAAATGAACCAGAAAGCTTGAACTGAGATAATTACCTTGATAGGACTGAGACATATTGAAATACTTCTTTTAAATGTCAATAAAACTGGTGACCGTTTTAGCCAGTCTCAATGCTGCAACCCTTTTGTTAGGCTGAGCAAATCCTATGCACTTCAAGCAGTTTTAAAGTCCAGCCAAGAAAAGTACTTTTAAGGGAAAAGGAATATAATGACATGCCACTCATAACTGAGCAGTGGTAGGATTATGCTCCAACTCCCAAAGCATCATTGTTAGTCACTTAATCTTTGTTTATTTCATTCCAGTGTGACAAAAACAAAACGTAATTTCAGGAATTATTTTTCCACGGTTTCTGTTCAGTTTTCAAGCACTATTCAAACCTCAGAACTTCACTGAGGGGAAATCATTTATGCACAATACACCTGCTTCTCTTCTCTAGAAAATGTGTTGATTCCTGCACAAATTCATTTGTTTAACAGGAAATTCACAGAGGAAAACGAAACTTGTTTTTCTGTGCATGCATCTGCATTTGCAGAACTTGTATACATTTGCATAGGTTCCTTACACAGAAAAAAACCCACTTGTATGTGTTTTCTGCGCAAAACGACAATATTTTCAAATTACTATTTTTCTCATAGGAATCAATGCATTCTACACAAGAATAAGTTTTTTCACATCCCTAAAAGCTAAAAATAATGTTTAAAGTTATGCCAAAAAAGAAACACAAAGAGAAGAACTGAAGTTTGCTAGATGGCTCTGGAAATTGAATATGCAGCCATGTGTCCTATATGACAAACATTATAAAACATACATTTCCAAAACCACTAGAGTAAATCTTGTTGGTTCTTCATGAAGATGCCTACAGAAGGAAAAGGAGACACATTTCAAGGTGCTCAAAGACTGATTGTCTTATCAGTAGAAAAACTCAGTGCCTTCTGACTTTTGCCTACTTTTAAGTCTTTCCTCTGGGGGCTAATTCTGAATTTTCTGAACCAGGAATTCTCAAAATACTTACTAGAAAAGTAAATCTGGGTAAATGAATATTCATCTCAGAAGCTGAAGGAATATGAAGGTCATGATCTCAGATCTGGGAAGTACATTTGGCACAATAAAGTTAATGTACACTCTCTTTTTAAAATGAAGACTCTTATAAGAGTCTGGTATAAATATGTGTAGAGGGTTTTTCCCAAGATAACATTAGCCACTTTCCCACAAGAAGCTTTTGTTGGGAAAGAATGGGTTGAAATTGGAAATGTTTCTTTTAGGAAGATCTTTTGTACTTTAAAATGACAGCTGGGAACTTAAATCAGGAAATGTGCTTTATAAAGAAGGTAAAGATTTTTTTTTTGTAATTTTTATTAGTTCTTTTTGAAATATACAGTGAAAGAGGGGGAACAACATTCCAGATAGAAAGGGTGGGAAAAGTTTGAGCCGGTTTGTGTCGTGGGGAAAGAGAGGGGTGGGAGGGGGGGGCAGTGTAGGATTGGGGAAGGGATCGGGAAGGGTCAAGGGGTAAGTACTGGGGATAGGGGGGAGGGGAACGAAAGGTAGCTGACTCCCTACATGTAGGAAGAGACTGATCAAGAAGGTAAAGATTTTAATTGCTTTTCAAATTTGCAACTTAAAGTGAGATTTGATCAAAATAAGAGAGATCCAGCAACTGAAGATGATTTGTATTCATAACTGTGTAAGGATAATGGTCATGCAATTTAAAAAGCACATAAAACTTTTTAAACTGGAGACAGAGGATGAACCCGTAAAAGGTTACATGGCAAAGTGGGCCTAATTTTGGGCTGAATGGTCAAATTGATGTTTAGGAAAAATATGGACGAACAGTATAAAATGTGCCTTGTGTAATAATTAACAGAAAATCTGCCAAGAAAATCTGCTTCTTGGCAGGGGGTTGGACTGGATGGCCCATGAGGTCTCTTCCAACTCTATGATTCTGTGATTCCGTGATTCTAATTAAGCTAGTGAAAACATATAAAATGCTTTAAATCTAACATGGAGTTGTCAAGACAAGTAGAAATTTCTTTTCCACATGTGCTGAACTTGCAAGGAAGTGAAAAGTGATGTCTTAACAGCACATCTACACTGATCACTGAAGTCAAAGTGACCTTACAATAGCCCTGTGGCTGTTAAACACCAGATGGGGCTGATCCAGCTAACCCAGAAGAAGGCAAACTTAATGTGGCCTTCCTCTGAGTTAAGCTAGCTCAAGAAAAACCCCAAATTCTGATCCAAGATCCACGTTCTCCCTCATGTTAGGGGTGTCAAGACAGCTGGGCTGGTTCCTACCCAGAACTGGGGCACAGCATGACAGTTCCCTCCCATTCCTTCTCCCTGCATTGCAATTGGCAACAACTGCAACACCCTGCCTAACTTTTCTCCCTTCCATCCACCTAAGTGAGCCCGAGTTCTAGCTGATGTTAGCCAGAACATAAATGATACGGTAGGTGTGGGAGTTGCAGCTGTCCCCAGCTGTGACATGGGCAGAGCAACTGTGAAATTTAGGATCCCTGCCCAGTGGCGCCAAACTATAGAGGGGATTCCCTGCTGCCTCCAAGGCAGTTGAGGGAGTCCCAACTAAGCTGCCAAGTGAGTGCAATCCAGAGGCTAGGATACTAGATCGAGCCTACTTTTTCAGTCTATGTAGAACTACCCTAATATTAACAAGTCAATTCAAATACTTTTAAGACAGATTTTGTAGTGTTACCAGAAATATTTTTGCTGGAGGTTGTGAATAAAGAACTGGATAGTAAATATCCTGTTGTTTATCCACAATACCTGCTTCCTTGATGCATGATAACAGCAGCAAGAATACTGTTTGCTCAAACTTGAAAACAAACCGAAGCAGTGACAATGGAAGAATTGATTGCAAAAGTTGTTGTTCTGGGGCCCATCTACATGGGCCACTTAATACGAGGCTTGTCTGGAGTGGCAATCATTATAATTATTTTTAAAAATCTGAAGGAACTATTTCAGTACTATAATCAACACCATAATCTTGACTACTGATATAATTCAGTATTGGTATGAGATTTCCTAATAGTTCTAAAGTTTGCATCTAAATAGTCCTCTAAAGAAAGCCTTAAGAGTACAATCAAGCTGAAATGCTTTGGGCATTTCTACTAATAAAACAGCCATTTTGAACACCTTGAGTCATGTTTCCTTTAGTTTTCTGATTGGCTCCCATTGGATGTTGTCCAGTTTCAGCTTCTTTTCTTTATGAAGTTGTATAATTTGAAAAGGGGGTGGTGGTGGGGGAATCTACTAAACACTATGTCAATACAGAGAGAAAACTTTAAATATTAACCAATATTAACTAGATTCATGTGCAAAAATTATCTGGGAATGCTATTAGCCGCAGGACAAAACATAATTATATATACAAGAACAAAATTATCAGAATTTGTAATTCATACATCTATTGAGTAGAACAGTAAAGAATAGAAAGGACTAGTACTGTTAGCAGGATATTGGTGCCACATTCCTCACAAAGTAACAATGTTTTATATGTGAAACCAGTATACAGCAGGAGTGGTTAAAGAAAATGGAACAGTTTTAACAAATTGAGGATAATGTAGTAAATCGTTTTCTTTATCCTATTCCTCATTTTCAAATACTCTTATGCTAGTGCTTTATTCCCAATGAATTTCCTGGTTGTTTTCCCCACCAGAATCCACCTGGCTGAAAGTAAAGTCAGTCTAATTTACATTTCTGCTTGCCCCAATTGACTACTCACTCAACTGACTGTGATGAAAGAGTGGGATGAGAAACAACTGCCTTTAATTTAGAAGGAAACATTTTAAAATTGTGGCTTTTGCAAAATTCCAGACAAACAGGAAAGGTTGGAATGGGGAAGGAACCATTTTTAAGGCCCCTTCTACACAGCTATATAAAATCCAGGTTATCTGCTTTGAACTAGATTATATGGCAGTGTAGATTCAGATAATCCAGTTCAAAGCAGATAATGCAGATTATCTGACTTGATAATCTGGATTATTGTAATGTAGAAGGACCTTATGAACCCAAGAAGTCTTAGGTTGGCAATGACATCCTAATGAAGAGGCTGGAACATATGTGTTGTATGTGTGCATAGCAATACATATGAGTGTACTCAAATGTGTATACACATACAAACACATATATAAAAATTACAGTATAAACTTTACAGTGTTTTCAATTGTACCTAAAGCATAGGAGAATCATTCAGGAGAAAAACCACATTTGATCCAATTTTGGATAAAGGAAATGAAAGCATTTTCCTAGTTGCGATGACAGCCTAAGCAATACATATTGTGTTGCAGATGGCATTCAACTTCTGCAGATAGTCATGTTATTAAACCCCTACTGTAGGAAATACACATGTATGGTTTGATAAACATATCAAAGAATGCATTGAAAAATGCATTGTGGCACTATAACTCGGCAAATTTGGTAAAGAATTGCCTAACTACCAAAATCAATGTTTTTGCACTAGCCCTACATACATACAAAATATGTGTTCTTTTCAAACCTAGAACATGTTTATCCTAACTGAATAAAATGTTTCAGCGTTCTGGTCATGACAGCCCAAAGGTTAAAATTATTTTGACAAGGACCAAGTCATGAAAATAAAGATATTGTTAAATAACCCCCACCCCCACCCCCAAATCCTGTTTTATTTGCGTTTTTTACTTTTGTACAAAATTTTATTTTAGTAAAATAAGAAAAACAGAAAAAATATTGTTAAAAATGGATTTCAAACTGATAGAGAGCATCCTTTCATCTTATAACAACATCAGACTTCGAAGCAAAAGACAAACAAATCTTGTGCTGTTAGTGGTATTTGCAATGTTATAGGTATTATTATTTCCATCTACTATTGCGGTATTGTATTTTCAGTGCCCACTCCAAATACACATTTTGCTGCAGATTCAGATTGTTAAGATATAACAAAAGCCCATACCTTTCTTGATCAGACAAATACTGACTATCCATATCTCTGGACCTGCGGTCAATTGGGCTTCGGGAGGCATCATGGTGTCTAGTTGGAGAACGTGATCTTCTCATTTGATGAATTTCATCTAAACTCCTAGAAGTGTATACAGAAGCATATAAACATGATGCTTTGATTCTTGAATGGCATACTTCAAGTTTTCTTACTGATGTAATCAAAACTGTCTTTGCAGAAGATGGGTATAAGTGAGAGATACCACTTCCCAACACACACCAAAGCCATATAGCTGGGGAGGGGCCACTTTTGATTCCATGGTGTGATGAACACACAGAGAGAATTTGTGTAAAGCTGCCCAACATGTACATGGCTCCAATTCAGTACTAGTTAGCACTTCTGAAGTCTACTTCATTCCAATGGGAGGGAGAAATTTCACTACACTGTAGCTTTCCCACTACAATCAGGAGGACTCAAAGGTGCTTGCTTGCAACTGGATTGTGCCCAATACGGATGCACAGTGAAAGCAGCTACATTGTCAAGCCTACCTCTGTAATGGCACATTTGGTAAACGAGAACGGGTCCTGCCCTGTTCGTCACCACGGTGAGGAGAAACAGATCGCGAACGATGATGGGTTGTTCTTTGCTGTTCTGGCACAGTTAACGTTGTAGATTTACTTTCTCTAGTGCTAGACCTATAACCTACTGATAAAAATGCAACAAAACAAAGTTAGTTCATGTTAGCAATGGCAACATTCAATAGGGAAACATCTTTTGCTTGTTGTAAGATTTTCAGGTAGTTACCATTTAACTACTGAAAATCCTGAAATATCATGCAGCCAAGTCTAACAGCATTTTATATAAATATACATAGAGGAAAAGGTACAAACATACATACAGGAGACTTTACGTGCAGACTGAAAAATCCCCAAAGGTGAAAAAGTGAACAGGAACAGATATAATACCTAAGGGTTAGATATTATTTGCCACAAAGGTCACTTTTTCAACTGTTCAGTATTTTTAAATGAAACGTTTGCATCTTTGGCTGGAATACAGAAAAATATGTATTGATAAAAATCACTGTAATCCACATAATCACATAGGAGAAAGCAATTTTAGGACTGATGCCTATATTCAAGTTTCATTTAAATTACCTGCAAACATGAGTATGGCATTGAGGTCATTGGACTCAATATGGCTGAATGTGAAATTGTTCCTAAAACTTGATCTGCCCTTGATTTTATAGAAAGGCTTCCCAAATCGTGACTGAGTGAGAAGACTAGCACTGCATCACAATGCTGGATAGGCAGAAAGAACCAAGTCTAACAGAAAGGTACTTACATGTAATCCAAACTGCAAATTACTTGTATAATATGAAGGAAAACCTTAAACGGTGTTTTCCACTCTCAGAAAAACTCACAAATGGCTAATTGTTGGATGCCTTTTACCATTCTTTCCTCTCTCAAGAAAAACTATCCATGTGCAAATGTTATGATGGATCCCTCTTTATCCAGAAGGACATAAAAAATACTAAAATCACACACTCTCTCAACAACAGGCAAAAATAAATCCTGAGGACAACTCTCCTTGCAACTCTGCGATCTACTTAATGCATGGTGATTTAAGAAAGACTTCAAATGCTGATATAATTCTCCCTTCATTAAAAGAACTGATGTATGGATCAGGCAATACTGGTTCTTAGGGAACCCTAGACTCAGTGGTAGGGAATTGTTGAATTTAAAGGAAACCATAAACCAGATATAATAGACTGACAGACACCCAAAGCAAGATTGCATGCACTTTTCTCATACGTTAGTATGGCTGGATGGAAGAGGGTGTGTGTCACACTGCAAAAAACTTTCCTCAGAATGCCAAACAGGGGGAAATCCTTTTAGAGTTTTAATTAGTTGTGTTAAAACAACACTCATCTTCTAGTGAAGGTCAAGGTTTGAGACACATAATATATAAGAGTACAGGAAATGAAAATACTTTGCTTTCATTCAAACACTCCAGGCTGTAATGGAAAGACATTCTGGATCCATTGGGATTAACATGTCTAGATATACTGACACATAGGATAGTTCATTAGCATAAGACAAAATGCAGCTGAAATTATCCAGAATTCATGACTAAAACTAATGGGTTAATTGTGTTCATTGCAAAAAAAAAAAAAAAGTTAGTTGTGTTCAAGTACTATGCCAAAGAAATAGCTCTTTCCCCCTGATTATTAAATCACCATTTAAAATAATGTTATTGTCTTTTTTATTCCTTTGATTAAGTAATAGAAAGTGAATTCGTATCAATAGATAAATTGTACCATATTGATTGGTCATATTAAGAGAGGAATATAAAGATACACCAGCAGAATAATATTGACTACAATACTAACCTGGCATAGCTACTTGAACATTTTAAAACAGATTTTCTTGATCAGGTGATAATCAATGAAATATTAATAGAGCCACTGGTAGTGTTGCACAATGGTGATCTAAGATTGCCATCTCTGTCTCAGTGCAATCACTAAGGACCTTACTCTGCATTTACACTTAGGATAATGATAACTTATGAATGCTGGTGAGAATTACAAGAGAGACAGGCATGCTTCATGCACTTAATATAAAACCATGCATTTTCAATATATTTCATGGTGAACCTGTCTGGCAATAAGCAAAGTGACAAAAATGAATCGTATTTCAGATAGAAATTCTGTAATATACAGAACATTCTGTAATATACAGAACATATATTGAAAAATTCTCAAAAAGCAAACTTCACTCGTGATATATCCAGATGTAGGAAAGATCCGATCTTTGTTTTTGGTATTTTTGGTTGGTTGGTTAATTTCTGTTGTACTTTATTGTTCTTTAAAAAGTGGTAAACCACACTGAGCACAGCAAATGCACAGGGGAAGGAGAATATGGATATT